>NC_141772.1:17420500-18059000 GCF_051362555.1 Lingula anatina | reverse complement strand
CAAAGATATAAGAATATTCTTTCGCTGCTTCTACCTTGTGTGCCATCTAGCTGCCTTTTGTACCTGTCACCTTTTTTTTTTTTTTTTATAATCAAGATTTACTTGCACCCAATCATTCAGTGTGGCTTGGTGGGAAAATGCCAGATCAATTTCCTATATGTAAATTAACCAAAAAGGTAACAATAGTTATTTATATTCATATTGTGACTTGAAATACAGTAGGAAAACACAGAATTTAACATTTTTCAAATTCATTTCATTAAGTTATATTTCAATTAAATGATACCTGAGCTAGAATATATACTTACAAAACAGATTTACTCTTAACACTACGTACACCAAATCTAAAATCAAGCCACTATAACTTCCAAATACACATGACACAGGTAATTGATTTAATTGGCCCAGCTGAGCTGTGTACATGTACAAATGTACATTGTACTGTAGCCTTGACACTAATTGACAATAATGCTAACCAGGTATTAAAGAGGTAGATGACAGCAGATAAAATCCGAAGAGCACTGTAACTGATAACAAATTACACCCAAGGCAATGAAGAGAGTCTTTAAAATGTAAGTCGAAATCTTGCCTGGGTATTTCCACACGTTTTTACAACACACTCTACACCCAAACTTTTTGGGCACTAGTAACATGCAGTGTACGTGCGCTCATAACTTATACCCCTCGGTCTTTGGTTTTCTACTGTTTTTTTTCTTTTATGGTAAAGGCTGCACAGCTGGGTCTTCATTCTTTGCTGTAAAATAAATTAGTTTTATCCTTTACTTGTCCGATGAGTCTTGATTCAAAGCCACTCCTCGGTCTCTCCTCTGTTTACGATTTTCATCCCCACACCTTGGATTGTTACCACTGCAGGCAGTCTGTGAATGCTTGTTAAGTTAGTTATCTTCTCTCTATCATATACCCTGTAGTAATTCATCATTTTACTCGGTTTAATATCAAAGAAAACACAGAAATAAAATACTAAATTGTACATGTAGACATGATCATGCGCAGCAGACGATTCCGGTCTCCCTCCAGTATGGCTGCCGTTTGTTTTGATGACGAGGGCTACAATGGGTTAATAACCCACCTGCCCCTAATATTATTGGTTAAATCTGCATAGTTTCTGAAAATCGGCAGAAATAAAAAAATTTTTTTCGCAAAAAATTTCCATTTTTAGAAAAATTTGGCCCGTTTGACCTTGAAATAAAAGTCAAAGGTAAAATCCAAGGGCATATTTGAAATCTCCACATATGACTTTCGGTCAGCCATCTGTAGAAGTTTTTCCCATAATTCCTTCGGTTTGGGAGAAATTTAGCATTGAATTTTCAAAAATTTTGACAAGGGTGCTTTTCAACAAGCGTCACGCCCAGGCCAATGCGACAACTGAGACAAAAAACCAGGGGGTTCAAGCTGAAATTATATGTGACCTAAATCCAAGAGATGGGGACACAGGTCCTTGCGGTCTAGGAGAAGAAGTGGTAAAGGTGACTTGTATCCCACGCCATCCTGAGGAGTCGCATGAGCCGGCGGAGCCGCATGAGCGGGCAGAGCTGTACGAGCTGTCGGGACTAAAACCATGAGTACCGCCAGCGTACACGCTGGTGGTACTAATTATGCACAACAGGTAACACCGATGAAAGTAAAAGCATAAGGCTTCAGGCCCATCAGAGTTCAAGTTTACACTTAGAAAGTGCCAGAATGAGAAAAATGAAAATTTCACTATAAAATGCATTAATTAAATAAAAATAAAAATCCAATAGAGCTGGTTTTTTAATATGAGCTGTAAATCATTCTTGTAAGACTACTTGAAAAAATAGAAAATAACGTTAAAGGTGGCAGTGCACAAAGTAGATTTTTTTGTCAATTTTGATGCAACATTACATAATGATTAACTGTATAAATACCACCAATTTTTAAATATCTATTATTAAAAACATGGACATTAAGAAAATTTTATAACCACTGGGCTTCATGCCCAAGAAAGCTGCACATTGAAAATTCAAATATGTGAAAGATAAAAATTTTCACAAAGAAACTATAACTTTCAGAAAATTAACTGAGACAGATTTTCAAACTCAAGCTGTATTTCAGTCCTATGTTTCTTTCCTGTAAGTGTGAGAAGAGTAAGTGACATGGTTTTCCTTTCACGGTCACTATGGAGGCAGTGCCCAAAATAAGGTTTTGTTCAATTTTGATGCAATATTACACAATGCTTAACAGCATAATAACCATCAATTTTTTAATAATATAGTATCATGGATATTCAAAAAATGTGACTAGCCCATAGAGTTCAGAGTCACACTTTGGAAATCCCCAAATGTAAACAAGAGATAACCGTAGAAAAGAGTTGTTTTCCATTTTCAACATCTTTTCTACATGAAACAAAATAATCAATTTACTGTCATTTTTATATGATCAATTTTAAAAAATGTTGTCAAAGGAAAAATATCAATGGAACAATTTTAGATGTCCAACTTGCTCCATTCTGATATTCTTAACTTAGTGAAAGATTGAATCTGACGAACTGCAATGATATGAGTTCATTTCCATTTTTGATACTTTATTACAGAATGCACGATAACAGGTTTACTGGTTTTTAATCAACTAACAATATTGTTAAGAAGCAGAAAAATGTCAAAACAACATTTTACATATCTAATTAGTTCCATAATGAGACTGTTAACATGCCTAAGAATTAAATCTGAAGAAAAACCACTTACATAAAAAAGGCTAATAACTTCATCGAAACGTAACTGATCAAGCTTATTTTCAAACTTGATCTGTATATTAGTAAGACTGATCACTCCTGTGAGTTGCAAGACAAAAGGCTGATTGGTTTTCCTTAAAATGCATTATTAGTGTTGCATATATGCTGAATAAAGCAAAAACAACAGCATAACTTTTGTAAAAAAAAGCCCAATCAAGCTGATTTTCAAACTTGACCTATGTATTATGAATATTAATCAGTTCTGTAAGTTTCAATCCAAAAGGAATAACGGTTTTCCACTTATCGTGTTATCAATGTTGCATATATGCTAAAAAAAAGTGAAAAACACCATAACTTTTATAAAAATGGCCCAATAATGCCATTTTTTAGAACTTGACTAGTGTATTATAAATATTCATCAGTTCTGTAAGTTTCAAGCCAAAAAGTAAAAAGTTTTTTCACTTATCGTGTTATCGGTGTTGCATTTATGCTGAAAGAAGTAAAAAAAAAAAAAGGATAACTTCCCTAAAAATGACCTGATCATGCTGATTTTCAAACTTGATCTGCATATTATAAATATTCATCAGTTCTGTAAGTTTCAAGCCAAAGGAAAAAATGGTTTTCCACTTATTATATGTACATCTGTGTCTGTACATAATAAAAATCTGTGATAAGCTCATCAGTTGACTGGGTCCAATGAAAAAGATTTTTTTCCGGCAATTAATTTGAGAAAACAAAAAATAACACTGAAAAGACCGCCAAATTCCATGGTATAAAATAGTTAAACGTTAATAATTTTAAAAAATCTAGTCCAATATTTCTGAAATTTGGTTAGGTGATGCATAACAATGATAAAAATCTGTGAAAAGCTCATCAGTTGAATAAGAAAACTAGTCATTTTAATGTAAACTGAAAATGGAATAAACATTGAATCCAAGTAGGACAGGTCAAGCAGTAGTTATCCTAGGTTCTAGATTTCGGTACTGCCAGCTCGAACCTGATTTCATATTTAACCCATATTAGCACATCTAGCCACTAGCGTCAACCTGGAGGCGTTCTTGGGCAAAATTTTGCCTTGGCACTTCCATATTTTGAAATCACAAGTCTCGTATGTCACTGCTGTATCTGCCTGAGCTCCATAGTTGAAAGTCATAAGTGTCTCGTACACTACAGGTTTGACCACCTAGAGCTGCCTTTCCCGCCTTGCACTGATGTTATCTCGTGCAGACGAGACAAGAAGCAAAATGGCTGACGTGGAGTTTGAAGTTTGAACTAAGAATATCTTACAGTCAAAGGTCAGTATCACAACACAAGCAACATTCTGCTTTAAAAACGGATTTTGGTCTAGCCATTGCGCAGCCCTTATAGTGGTATCGGGCATACAGTGTAGCTGTCAAACTTGGCAAAGGGCAAGCACGTGTATTGTGTTTATATCTTTAGGAGCAAATGTTCTTTGATGAGCAAAAAATGCAAAAACTTTGGATATATCTTTTTCTTTTAGAAACATATTATTTATTTTTCACTTAACATCTTAAATACAGTAAATAAAATTAAATAAGGCAGAATTAAATTTGTTTTACGTTTCATTTTGGTTTAATAACATTCAACTGCAGATTCACTGCGGAGCAGTTCTTTTTGATTGACAGAAATCATACACTGTGGCTGTTCCTCAGGGCCAGTAAAAGCAATCCCATCACAAGATTTTTAACAAGCTAGCTTTTACTGTGTCCTGACCACTCAGGGTAGCAGTAGTAAATGAGTAGGAGAAAATTTACCCTAGGAAAATTCATTGGAGGGGGGGGGGGGGGGGGGGGGAAGTGTTAGATGGTTAGATCCCATGGAGATTTTAACTAAAAGCAATAAGTTGAACAAATACCATGAACAGTTTTTAAATAATGTGACTTTTAAAAAGTTTGAATCAATTGCAGCTAAATAGTGTACGTTACACTCATGACATTTTGGCTATATTTTCAGATTTTCTGTTTTACTTTTTTTTTTATAAGCTTTTTTCCTTTTTTTTTTCTTTTTTTTTCTTTTTGCAGTTAAGAACAACATTATATCTATGGGGAGATAAAACAGTGTTATAAGTTTTACATTGCAGCAATTTTTACAAAATTACTAAAATTTCACTCAAAAATTTTAAAATAGCCCAAAAGGCCATATTTGACATGCAATCATGCACCAACAGATGGGTATTTGTTACTATGGAAATACATTCTTAGAAACAAAACAGACAAACAGTTTTCTAGGCATGCGATTTCCTACTTTTCCACTTACATATGTATATTGTATACCTGATCCCGTCAGGTGTCCAAAAACAGAGATGCCCACCTCTGGAAATCTGGGGGTGGGTGGGTGGGTGGGCGGGAGGGGGGGGGAGGGCACTCTTTCTAGCAATTAGAAGAGATTTATGATTTATGGGGGGGGGGGGGGCACTCTTTCAAACAATTAGAAGAGATTTATGAAGTTTTCAAAACATCAACCAACTATTCTGAAGATAAATCGACAGGGCGTTAGCTGACAGTGGTGCTAATTTTCAAAGTCGCTTTTATCCGGGAGATTTGGTTACTTGAACGGGTGACGGGGAGATCCGTTCTGTATTCAGGAGATTATCCGGGAAAGTCGACATGTATACAACAAGCCCAAATGAATGTCTCCCCGACGACAAAGTTTGACTTCAGGAAAACTTGGATGACTGAACCCCGATTTGTGTTGATTAGATCGATGATTTTGTAGAAACAGAATAAAAGACACGAATAAAGATAAGATTTGTTTGTTATCGCAAACCAGAAGTCTTAGAGCAATTATCAGAAGCGAAGCAAACAGTCTGTATACTTACCAACTAAACTAAAATGCACTCCTTTTCGATTGTGTTAACTTGCAAAACTACATGATTGCCGCTCTTTCCCATCCCAAAAAATCTTCACTGAATCTTTGCATAGGTAAGGCTAGATCTAGTTGCCACTTAATATCCCTAGATCCATAATGTTAATATCCCTATATTCCATAAAGTGCGAAATGCTTGAAAATAGTATTCCGATCCGAATGAACAAGTTTGTTGATGAAAAAAAAGACCCCCGCAGTGAAAACGCAATCAACATATCTGTCACAACTAACACATTACATCGGAGGAGAACCGGGGCACATCAAGCGCATCCCAGTCAAACGCTACGGTCAAGCTTTTTCGGCCTAGATCTTTTGATTTTCAATTTAGATATAAACTGCTAATATTTTGGTTGAAAAGGATTTGATCTTATAAGCACTGTTCATTATTTAAAAGGAAAGGAAGTTATTTTTTTACACTCCTTTTTTCAGTGGCGGATTTAAAGGGGGGGGGGGGGTCAGAGGGGTCCTGACACCCCTCTTCGATTTCTAATAAAAAAATCACATTTATATTCCCCTCTTGAAATTAGAATTTTCATTAGTTAAAATATAGTTCTAAACCGTACCAAATGTCACCGTTTAGTTGTGTAGTTTATTTGAAAAAAAGTTTTCACTAACGCTCCTGTCAATATACAAAGACGGGCTACTTATTGCTCCGGCCCTTTATAAAGAACGAACAAAACGGGTAGTTTTTAATTTTACCTGGCCACTAACATCATTATCTCGGCATTTTTCTCTCCGTAGCTCATGAAAAAAATGACAAGGTTTTACTTTTCATACCATTTGTTTTTTTAAAATGATCCGTTCCGGACACCCTTGACAAGGAATGAAAACAAATTTTCTTAATCCATAATGTTTAAATTTTTTCTAGGTTTTCCCACAACAAACAGATATTCCACAGTGGTTTATTTTATTGTTATGTCACACAATGGACCTTAAATTGGAACATTTAAAATGGGGATAGGGGAAGGAAATAGTCCATTATCTGGAATGTAAAGAAGAGGCAACAATGATCTATCCACCATTGTGTAGCGAAAGGGTTACTCTACACATATATGTAATGTTTAAAAGCAAATATTAATAGTGGGCTCCATTTGCCTAGGGGCGGATTGAGGCTATAGTCTGGGTCTTCCGGAAGACGGTCAGATTTCCAAGTTTACATTGACGGGTATCTAATTTTTTTCTGTCTGAAGACGGTCAAAATAGAGAATGGATCAACAAAGATAATTTGGAAGACTGTCAAAAAATATCTCTGGATCCGCCCCTTTTATGCGTTCGGAACAGTTTACCACATTGATTTTTTTCCTAATGAGGGCGCAGTGAAAAAGCTCATTTCGTCCTGGTAGGCCTTCTCCCAGCGTACGGCACGCACAGCTGTCTGTATTATGCGCTTCGGGTGGATTGGAGTTTATTATACACGAAGAACTGTACTTGTACGTGTTTTATACAGATAGAGAATTCTAGTCGTGAATATCATATTAAAACTTGTCTTTTAAAAAATGAAACAGGGTAAAATTGTAAAACGTGCCGGTCTTCATGAGTCACCAGTGGTAAACTGCTACTGGGGGCAGCCAGGACGGCCTGTGAACAAAAAGCTTGGTGTATCGCTGGCAACAGTACCGCGGGTGTCATTTTGTGAAGGTTTACGCGAAATCAATGTAGATCTAATAATTAGGCCGCATTCACGTCGAGTTGAGCCATAGCTCTACAAAGCCACGACCTTAATATGGCGGACGTACATAAAAGGAAAACCGCCTAATCTTTTGATAGTCTCTCCGCTTCTCACACGCCTCCCTATGCGTCGTCCCTGCGGGGGTACAGTCATTAAATCTCGGCTCCCTTGGGACGACACATGGGGAGGCGTGTAATAACGTAATTAACGTTGTAACTCTGAGAATCAATTTTGGGCAACGTTCGATATAAGGCAATGGACATCAAACAAGATAAAAAAAAAAGAAATAAAAAAGGGAGTGTAAAAATTACTTCCTTTCCTTATAAATAATGAACAATGTTTATAAAATCAAATTATTTTCAACCAAAATAATATCAATTCATATTTGAACTAAAAATCAAAAGATCCAAGGCCGAAATAGCTTGAACATAGCTCTGAACTGGAATGCGCTTGATGTGCCCCGATATTCTCCTCCGATGCAGTGTGTTAGTTGTGACAGATATGTTGATTGCGTTTTCACTGCGGGGATCTTTTTTATTTATTTATTTATTTATTTATTTATTTATTTTTACCAAGATACAGGTACTTGTTTATTCGGATCGAATTATATTCTCAAACATTTTGCACGTTATGGAATGTACCTAGGGATATTTACGACCTAAGAAAATTTCATCTTCTCCCATTCAATTCTCCAATTCAATCAATTCATCGCACCTCGCCTTAGGGGCCCGCAAAGATTCAGTGAAGATTTTTCGGGATGGAAAAGAGCGGAATACATTTAGTTTTGCAAGTTTACACAAACGAAGAGGAGTGCATTTTGGTTTATTGGGTAAGCATAAAGACTATTTGCTTCCCTTCTGATAAATGCTCTAAGACTTCTGTTTTTTGATTAAACAGATAAGTCTTATCTACATGAATGTTTTTCATTTTTATCCTACAAAATCATACATCTTAGGGGCGGATTTAGGATTTTTTTTTTTTTTTTTGGGGGGGGGGGGGGGTTAGAAGGAGTTAGCGGATGTGTGTGTGGGTTTGGGTCTTGCTGAAGGGCCCCGAAAATTTTGGTAAATTAGAGGGCGAACGGTGTCATTGATTATATTTTGTTACATACAGACCTGATACATTTGAGGTTCTACCTTTAGATATATCAGATCATTTCCCCATCTCATATCAAGTCCAGTGCAGGGATGTTTCAAGTGAATCCGAAAATGCAATAAGCACATGCAAGCGCAAACTGTACAGATGGAACAACAAAAAAAGAAAAGAGGTTCCTTGATAATTTACGAAACGATAATATCTTTAGTTTAGGCCAGTTCAATTACTTTTTGCAGATGAATGATGTGAACAATGCTGAACAAATGTTAGAAGGTCTACTACAACGGTCAGGTACTCTCTTTTTAATCAGGGAAAGCAAAGTTCAAAGAAATCAACCTCGGTGGTGGGATCAAGAATGTGATCTATTAAAACAAATTCAAATGTCTCCATGACTTCTGGAAGTCAAATAATCAAAATGATTTTCAAAAATATAAGGAATGTAAGAGTAAGTTTAAGGCACTCTGTGAAATGAACAAAAATTCTTACACTGCAAAGGAAGTCGAGCAACTGCACGCTTTAAAAACCACAAAGGAGATGTGGAATTATATAAAGTCTCCGAAAAGTGCCCAGTCTTTTAAAAAGATCAATAGCAGCCCACAAGCATGGCAAAATCATTTTTACAAGTTATTAAATGAAAATGTAAATGACATAGAAAAGAGTTTCATAACATACATCGAACAGTATACTCAATGGTTTGAGCACATACAATCTTTAAACAGTTGCAATACTCTAAATGAACCATTCACTATGGATGAACTATCAAATGTTGTACGCACCATGAAAAGTGGAAAATCTCCAGGTCCAGATGGATTAGTGATTGAAATGTTTAAATATGGCTTCAACTATTTATCACCACTGTTGTTGAATCTTTATAATACTGTATTAATAAGTGGAAAATTTCCCTATAGCTGGTGCAATGCCATTCTCTACCCATTGCTCAAAAAAGGAAATGTAAATGTGGCATCAAATTGTAGAGGAATTGCGCTTTTGAATGTCATGGGAAAAATATTTATAAAAATTTAAGATTTAATAATTGGGCAGTGGAAAATAATGCAACAATTGAAGCTAAGGCCGCCTATAAAATTGGTTACTCCACTGCCGATCACATTTTGACATTGCTGGGTTGCTTACAAAAATACTTAAGTAGAAGAAAAGGCAGATGCTACTGTATTTTATAGATTTTTCAGCTGCTTTCGATAGTGTTCAACACAGATTATTGTACCACCAGTGTAGGCGCTGGCGGTACACATGGTTTTAGTCCCGTCCGGATCGTTCCGCCGGCTCCGCCGACCATGTTACCGTTACCGCATCTCCTCCTAGGCAGTAAGGGCATTCATACCCATCTCTTGGATTTAGGTCACCTATAATCTCAACTCGTTCCTAGTAAAATTTGGGCTTTGTTGGTGCTGGGGTCTAGGTGTGGCACTCATTGCAATGTACCCTTGTCCAAAAATGGCAAAATTAAATGCTAATTATTTACCCTACGGAAGGAATTATGGGAAAAATTTCTACAGACGGCTGACCGAAAGTCATATGTGGAGATTTCTAATATGCCCTTGGATTTGAGCTTTGACCTTTATTTCAAGGTCAAATGGGCCAAAATTTTCAAAAAAACGAAATTTTTTACGAAAAAAAATTATTTGCGCTGATATTCAGAAACTACACAGACCTAACCAATAATATTATTGGAAAGTGTTACCCTTTGGGTCATCTTTCGTCTCCATGAATTTGGGGTCAATCGGTGCATTTTCACTGGAGTAGCCGCCATAAGATACCGAAACTGAAAACTGTCTCTAATTCGGGAACCGTTAATGCTAGAGTGGTCTCCGTTTTTTTGTATTCCATATGGTTTACGAGTTATGCTGTATCAAAAAGTACATTGTGGTGGTGAAAGCAAAATGTGCAGTACGGTAATGTATAATAAATTTTGAACCCCAGGAAAATAAAACATAAGGCTTGGCAAGACAGACAACTTCTGGTCAAAAATGACATTATTTCATGAAATTTGAACATCTAGAACTTCTCAGCACCTTCCATTTCAAGAATTTCAACCAAAATGACCTTTTCTTTATTTTAATTAATTTTTTTCTGTAGGAAATTTATGACACATTATTGTAACTCCAAAATTGTAACATTTAGTCCCTTATATCTCCAAAATTGACAGAGATAGGTCCATAGTTACTATTAAAGTTGAATAGGAAGTCACTAACTGGCAATTTAACTGTGACCTTGAAATTGACCTTTGACCTACTTTTTACCATGAACTGAACTTTGCAAATTTTCGTTCCCTTTTATCTCCAAAACTGGCAGAGATACGCCCATAGTTACTATTGAATTTGAATAGAAAGTCATTAGAGGCCAATTACAGTGACCTTAAAATTGACCTTTGACCTCTTTTTCACCATGAATTGAACTTTGCAAATTTTCATTCCCTTTTATCTCTAAAACTGGCAGAGATAGGTCCATAGTTACTATTGAACTTGAATAGGAAGTCATATACTGGTAGTCTTACTCTGACCTTGAAATTGACCTTTGACCAACTTCACACCATAAACTGAACTTTGCAAATTTTCTTCCCTTTTATCACCAAAACTGGCAGATATAGGTCCATAGTTACTATTGAACTTGAATAGGAAGTAATACACTGGCAATCTTACTGTGACCTTGAAATTGACCTTGACCTACTTTTTATGATGAACTGCTTTTTGCATGTTTTCTGCATGGCCTTTAAATCTGCAAAATTGGCAAAGAAATGATCATGTCATTGAGACCTGGGCTATGCTTAACACATCCAGGCTAAAAGGATGTACCATGCTTAGGTGCAAAACATGCTTAGGAGCTAAATGCATTGAAAAAATCAGACAAAACAAGCACTTGGATGTTTTTACAGTGTACGTTATAATTGTGTACCTGTATTTTGTACCAAAAACAAACAAAAAAAACATTTCAGGTCATTTTAATGTCTTTTCATGCAAGAATGCTGTCTAACAACTGGGGTTGAAACAATGTTGTTATCTGACGTTGATACAACGTTGTTATCTGAGGTTGAGTCAACTTTGAAATCCAATGTTAAACCAACATATTATCAACATTATAGTTCAACGTTGTTTCAACGTTAAAACAACATAATTTGCCTGCTGGGAAGGGTGGGGACATTTGCAAAGTTCAGTTCATGCTGACAATTAGGTCAAAAGTCAAAGTCCACAGTAAGATTGCAAAAATATATGTTCCTATTCAAGTTCACTGTTAACTGTAGGCATATCTCTGCCTGTTTTGGAGATACAAGCCATGAGCGGAAAGGTATTTAAGTTCACAAAGCCACCATGCCGTATGGAAAAGGAAGGATTTGTGAAGGGACATTAGTACATCATTTTATAAAAGACAGAAGCCTGAAACTGAAACCAAGAAATTAAGTCTGGAGAAAAACAAATCTGTCAGTTGTCTGAACTAATATATAACAGGGATCAGTGTTAATTGAGGACTGAAAAGTGACAATTCAGTTAAACAAGGCAGCAAAGCTTCCAAATATACAGACTTGAAGCAGTAAACAATGGCAGTGAACAAAAAATACACATATAATATGTATCTGTATTATGTATGAATAGCAATAGCAACATAAAATTTCTAAACATCTGTTGCATATTAACATAATTAAAGTAATTATCATATCTCCCACAATGCATTGTTCCTTCTCTACAGTTAGCCAACATGCCCACATGTGGCTGGATGTTATGTAATAAATGAGTGATAAAAAAGTAAACTTAGGTTACATAACAACAGAAAAACTACGACAACAACAAAGCATTAATTTCTGGGCATTACAGTCAATTCCAAATCAATTATCCTCGAGTAATGGCATCAAGAGCACAGGGAGGGATGTCAAAGTCTGAGTTCACAGAGGTCAGTTCCATGTGTGTCCAACATTAGGAATGTTATGAATCATACCCAGCCGGCAAATTATGTTGTTTTAATGTTGAAACAAGACATTGGATAAACGTTGGATTTGAAAGTTGTGTCAACCTCAGATAACAACGTTGTATCAACGTCAGAAAACAATGTTATATCAACCCCACCCAGCGGGAAATTAGCCTGGATGTGTTTAGCATTAGGACGTGTTTGATGGCTAAATATATGTGGGGTATAAATGTATTGCCTTTAAGTTGAAATTTCCAAAGTTTATATTAATATATATAGTTCTTTTCTTAAATATATATATAAGAAGAGAACTACAACCATATATATATATATATATATATATATATTTATATATATATATATATATATATATATATATATATATATATATATGTCAAAGGCCCGGATCAAATCTAGTCCTATGCATAAAAAGCCCAGACCCCATTCTTTATGGTGTCTTTGCATTGTTAATAGCATAATGGGCAAGTTAATTGGCCAAGCTGCCGGTTTGTTTGTATGGCATGTGCAGGGGATGTCTTAGATCAAGGCACATATTATGATACTTACAGGTGTGGCAAATAAGTTATACTTGTATTTCATTACCTGAGATTTGTAAAATACATCAAAGGATGATAAAGATGTTTAATGTTTAGAGAAAAGACATATAGATTGATTAAATAACATTTACTAAAGAAATGTTAAATTAAAGGTGGGCTTCATTTGTGCCTTGATCTAAGACATCCCCTGCACATACGTAAACAAACTGGCAGCTTGGCCAATTAACTTGTCAATTAACTTGGTCATTTAACTTGCCCATTGAACTTGAACATATATTTGCAGTCTTACTGTAGCCTTGAATTTGAGTTTTGACCTACTCACCATGAAATGAACTTCGCAAATTTCCAAACTCTTATATTTACAATTAAACTTGGATGGGAAGTCCTAAATTCTCAATCTGACTGCAAACTTGCAATTGACCTTTTACTTTTCCCCATGATTTGCTTATGAATTGTAGCATTCTACAAATAATAATAATAATTATTAGGATTCCCCATAGGGGAATACTATTGTTTTTCCTTTATTAGGATTCCCTATAGGGGAATACTATTGTTTTTCCTGTTATTATTATTATTATTATTCTTATTATTATTTTTCGTCAAAAAATTTCTTTCTAAAATTCTGAAAAAATTCATACTGATTGTCCATGAAAAGTTATAACTGTCCACCCAATTTTTTTGACCTTGACCTAGTTTTCAAGGTCACGGAGCCTTTTAAAGTGAAATTTTTGCAAATTTCAAAATGCAATATCTCCTAGAATTTTCAACATTTTGACAAATCCTTTCATAGGTGAGGTCACACAATGATTCTATATCATATGACCCAATATTAGGAAAGTAGGTCAGGTCAAGGTCAAAATTATTGCACGATATGCTCCAGGAGGTTGACACTCGGCAGGGGGTAAACCAGATGTCACAGAGCCACAAGGATGATGTAAAAAGTTGCCCTAGATATCTATCCAGTGCAGTATCTAATAATATTGACAATTGACTGATTAGTTTTTTTAATATAGATTTTTAAATATTAATGATTTCACAGAAATAGTGACTTCGTCAATTTCTCCATGAAATCCTGATTTTTTGTGATAACATGCTATAGTAAACTAGGAATATTTGTCACTTATTTAAATTTAATTTTCACTTTTCTCAAATATATTGTACTTTCTCCAGATACCGGTAACCCTTTTTATACACAAGGATGATGTAAAAAGTTGCCCTAGATATCTATCCAGTGCAGTATCTAATAATATTGACAATTGACTGATTAGTTTTTTTAATATAGATTTTTAAATATTAATGATTTCACAGAAATAGTGACTTCGTCAATTTCTCCATGAAATCCTGATTTTTTGTGATAACATGCTATAGTAAACTAGGAATATTTGTCACTTATTTAAATTTAATTTTCACTTTTCTCAAATATATTGTACTTTCTCCAGGTACCGGTAACCCTTTTTATACAGTGTGGTAGCTTCTTGGTCAACTGACACTTCCTGTCTGGTCTGGCAGGCAGTGAAAGACGGCAGCAAGAGCAACACTCTCTCATCCATATGTACAATATGGATGGTATGTGGCAAGATTTAAGATGATCTGCATTTGGTATTGGTAGTAAGGAGAAGTCTTGAATGGTTATATATTGTTTTCCAGATGACAATTATGGGTAATTTGCCACGTCTTACACAAAGGATCTCAAATCGCAACATTTGATGTTTCATTTGAGACTGAATGATATATTGAAAAATTGGAAAATTTGTTTTCATTAAATCACTATTCTCACACAAATTGCCAATAAACTACACTTCTATTACACACAGTCAACTCTGATAAGCTTATCACAGATTTTTGTTGTTGTTATGCATCATTTGTACAAATTACACAAATATTAGCATCGATTTGTCAAAATTATTAACGTTTTGCTTTTTTTAGCTATGGAATTTGCCAGTCTTTTCAATGTAATTTTCAGTTTTTTATCAAATATATTGTTGAAAAAATCTTTTTTATTGGACATAGTCAATTGATAAGCTTATCAGAAATTTTTATTGATGTAATACATTTGTACAAATTTCACAAAAGTTGAACTAGATTTGTCAAAATTATTAACGTTTAACTATTTTAAACCATGCAATTTGCCAGTCTTTTCAGTGTTCTTTTCAGTTTTCTCAAATATATTGTCACAAAAATTCTTTTTCATTGGACATACTCAACTGATAAGCTTGATATCACATTTTTTTGTTGATGTTATGCATCATTTGTACAGTTTTCACAAATATTGGACTAGGTTTGTCAAAATTATTAACGTTTAACTACTATAAGTAATACTGTAATTTGCCAGTCTTTCAATTCCAGATGACCCTTTCCATACAGCATGGTTGCTTCTTGGTGAACTGAAACTTCCTGTCTGGTCATGGCTAATTCCTTTAGAAAAAGCAGGCAGTAAAAGACAGCAGCAAGAGCAAGGCCATGTCTTAACCAATTTGTACAATGCATGGTATGTGGAAAGATTTAGGACAGGCCCGTAGCCAGGGGGGGGGGGGGGGGGGGGGGTTCAGGGGGTTCAAATGAACCCCCCTTTTTGCAAGGAAAAGGCCCCTCTGGGTGAAATTTAATAATGGTATATGAAAGTTTCATGGTAAAGGTCCACTTTTTCAGAAAAAGAACCCCCCTTTTGAAATTTCTGGCTACGGGCCTGTAGGGCATTGTCAAATGGTTATTGATTAGAGGTTTAAGTTTGAAAGAAGAAGGGTTGGGAAAAGAAATCTCTCAAAGTACTAAATTTATGTAAGATGTAAGTTTGATTTATATAATTTTGTGGCTCATATAGGTTATAAATGCTATGTAAGATTGAAGCATGTTTAAGTAAATAAGGCAAATATCAAATGAGGTCAAATTTGAAGCATTTTAGTAAAATGGGGTAAAAAAATTAATATGTATATATATACAATAATTTGAACCTAGAATATGGAATTTTAAGGGTATTTTTGATAATGTTCTATATTTCAGTGATGTAATATTTAAAAAAATTATTTTAAAAAGTAGGCGTAATCTGTGACTGAAACAAGTACTGAAGAGTTGCACAGTTCAATTGTCAAAAAATGGGTGTTCAGTTCCATTGCTTAAGAAAGGGGTCAAAGGGATTAAAATCAATACCATTTCATATTTAGTATATTAAAAATAATATACATGCTATACTCTTACATGGCAGCTTTACATTTTAGATTTAAATACACTGTCAAGCCCTTATATCTACTTATAATGAATGATTGGTCACTGTGTCTTCCTTCATGGTGTATGCAAGAACAATTGCTGATACCTGTGCCATATTAACTCACTGTTGAATTGCTAAGAATGTTTTTAAGTTGTAAAGAATAATTCACTGTTTCATTAAAAACATTGTCAAACAAGTATGATTACTTGAAAATGTTTCTGAATGAATTTGATAAATTCTGTTACAATAGATCTTGGAAATGTGAAGCTGCGAAAGAGCTGAGGCTGCATTATTTGGTCTTAAGGTCAGTCTCAACATGATTGTGACGGTGTCCACAAATTTCATCATATTGTGCCAGTGGAGACAGTGATGAAAAATAGTAGTCTGGTTGGAACAAGGGGTCCACATACAACCCTGTAACAAGCAATGTGAACATATATTTTCTAAATCCGTGATGTTTAATTTTTTCTAGGTTTTTCCAGTACAAATCAATGTTGCATGGTAGTTTCTTTTAATGGTATATCACACACTGTGCCTTAAATTGGAGCATTTAAAATGGGGATAGGGGAAGGAAATTGTGCAAAATTTGGAATTTTGAGAAGATGCAACAATAATAATGAAGCTAAAGGGTTACTCTACACATGTCTAATGGTAGTCATTAAACCTTGAATCATGTCTTAGTAAAATCAGGTAAAAGATCAAATGAGATCTTTAAGCCATTATCAGGAAAATAAACTTTAAAAATGCATTTATTTAAATAAATTGAACTTCCTCGTAGAATATATTGTTCGTGTATGTTTAATACATTTTGCCTGCATTGTAATGGTAAATGAGGTTTGGGAATAAATTTGATAGTAGGTGACACCATGGGTAATACAATTACTAAAGAGGAATTACTAAAGAGAGGTTAAGTTCAAACAACAAAAAAGGGGATGGGGAAAGGAAATCGCTTAAAAAAGGGAATCTAAGTAAGATAAGTATGGTTTATGTTTATCATTCTGTGGCTGAAGGGTTACTCTACATATATAAGTTATTAATGCTATTTAAGATTGAATTACATTGAAGTAAATTTGGGTGAAGTACCAAATGAGTTCAAATTTGGGTCATTTTCAGGAAAATTAGCTAATAAATGTATTAAGTAAGGTAATTTAAACCAAGAATATGGTAACTTTAAGGCACATTCTACATTTCAATGATTTAATGGACTTTTTGGGAGTTTTTTTTAAACAGTAGACGAAATCTGTGACTGAAACAAGTACTGCAGAGTTGCTCAGTTCAGTTGTCAAAAAATGAGGACATCGCTCATAATAGGCAATTTAAGTAAGATATAGCTTTGATTTATATATCATTGTGTAGCTGAAAGGGTTGCTCTAAACATTTAACTAAAAAATGCCATGTTAATTGAATCATGTCTAAGTAAAATGGGATCACTAGTCATATTTGGTCAATTTTGAGATATTTTTTAGGAAAAATTAACCAATCAGGATCTTTCTGAATTAACAATAAAGAAAAAAAGTAAGAAGCTTTAATTTACAATAGGTGAGATTAATAACATATTCTAGTACAGGCACTGCAGAGGAGTTCAGCCAAAGAAGTGTAGGGGAGGAGGAACTCAACACCATTTTATACATATAACATAAAATATAGTTTATGCTCCTACATGACAGCTGTACACACTTGAGTTTAAACACACCCTCGCAGACTCATATATATATATATATATATATGACTGGTAATGATTGGTAACTGACATTTTACCTGAAGTGGTACGCATGAACAAATTGTGCCAACTAAACTCACAAGCAAGTTGCTAAAAATGTTTTGAAATAGCAAAGTGAAGGCAAAATAATTCGTTTTATTAAAAATATTGTCAAACTGGTATGATTACTTGGAAACGTTTCTGTATGAAATTTGATAAATTTTGTTGTAATAGATCTTGGAAAAGTGAAGCTGCAAAGGTACTAAGGTTGCAGTATTTGGTCTTAAGGTCAGTCTCAACATGATTGTGACGGTGTCCACAAATTTCATCATATTGTGCTAGTGGAGACAGTGATGAAAGATAGTAGTCTGGTTGGAACAGGAGGTCCATGTGCAACCCTGTGACAAGCAATACGAACATATACTTTCTTAAGGGCCTCTCCTGACCGCATTATTGATGATGCTTGCTGTGGCAAGGGGACTGTAGAAATTAAATGCCCAATCTCTGCAGCACACACACAGTCCCCAATTCAGATAGTTTAGACTATTTAGTTATATGTGGTGATAGAGACATATTGAAAGAAAATCACAAGTACCTAACACAGATTCCACATCACCGTCTAGTGACGTGCTAGGCTCCACATGAGAGATGCGCGTGCAGCTCAGCGTCATTCATTGCGCCGTTTCTCAGCGAAGTGAACGCAGATTTACAAGCTGCATGAAATTAATATTTCTGCAGTGTTTTGAGCTATTTAAGCACTTAAGCAAAGTGTACTGCGCAGTAAAAGTATATGGAGCGAGGTAAAAGTTTTATACAGTGACACCGATAAAAATGGTGGATAAAAATTCCGAATGTAACAATCAGCCCGAAAAAACTAGTAAAGTTAGCGCTAGAGAGTCTAGACCAAAACAAAAGACTGACAAGGAAATAAAAACACATGCAAAATGGGTTTGTCAGTTCGTCTAAGGAGACTTCAAAAGAGGAGACGAAAGTGCCGGCACCACGTGCTTTGGCTAGCACATCAAATGACATCTCTGACACCTCTAATGAAGGGAATGTCGATATTTTGGGTCAGATTCTCCAAAAAATGGAGCTTGTGCAAAAAACAGATAAATGAGAACAGTAAGCGTCCTCTGGAAGTCGACGAAGACCATTTGCTGGCCCTCAGCGATGAGGAGTCGCTGGATATGGATTTAGAAGTTAACAACCTATTGACTAATACTGAGATCCACAGTGAAACGGAAGGGAATACAATTCTTGAGAAGAGTTCCCAAGAATTAATAGACGAAGAAGCGACATCTCCTAGTATTATGCCAGAATTGGCTGATATTCTCAACAGGATAACGTCAAAAAGAATTTCGGATGAGAAAATTAAGGAATTCTACCTGCTACCAGAGGTAAGGATGTTAGATTACAGAAAGCGCAAACCAGGGTGGTCAGAGCGCTCACACCTCTGGCCCAACTTGCGAATATGTTTCTGGAGGCTAAAAACAAAAAGGAATCATTGGATATTCCAGCTGGTCTGTCTCTTGTATTAAATGCGTTTTCATTTGTTGCCAATGGCAGCATTGAGATACCCTTAGGAGGAGGGAACTAATAAAGCCAGACTTGCACAGGGAGTACAGGAAGCACAGGAATTACCGATTGGTTATTTGGCGATGATTTTGCCGGGGTTGTGAAAGGTATCAATGAAACCAACAAGGTAGGAACAAAAGTTGGAAGCCGTAAAGATTACCATGGGTGTAATCACGCAGCATATAGGCCAAGAGGTATGCAAAAGTACACACCTCCAAAAAAAAGCTACAGAAATTTCAAGAAATCAAGGCCAAATCACGCAGGCAAGACCAAGCGGGATTAGAGAGAAAAAATGAAGCACCTAAAGAGGTCAGTATCAATTGGTCATCATATATTGATGCTTTAAGAGATAAATTGGTCACTGAGATAGCAAATTTTACTGCAGCTAGTTTAGAAAAGTGCAAAAAGTTTTGGCCAAATCTTACATCAGATAAGTATATACTGAATACTGTTTCATATGGTATCAATATTGAAATAGACAAATCAACAGAACAATCAAGAATTCCTCAGACTTAAGCTTTCAATAAAGTAGAATCTGATATAATTCGTACTGAAATCCATCAACTTTTAAAGAAAAAGTGATACAAAAGGTCAAACACTGCAGGTGAATTTATTTCCAATATTTTCTTAAGAGAGAAAAAGGATGGAAAGTTCAGATTGATTTTAAATCTGAGGAAACTTAATGCTTCTGTTGTATATCATCATTTTAAGATGTCTAGTTTGCAGTCAGCCATTAATCTTATGACACATCAGTGTTTCATGTCAACCATTGATTGGAAAGATGCTTATTATTTTCTGGCAGTTTGTGATGAACACAATTAAGAGACTGTTAAGATTTGAATTTGATGGGAACTTGTATGAGTTTCAGGTTTTACCAAATGGCTTGGCAAGTGGACCACATGTTTTTACTAAAGTTACTAAACCAATTTTTCCTGTTTGAGAAAATTAGGTCACATGAATTGTCCATACATTGATGACAGTCTCTTAGTTGGGGAATCTTTGCAAGATTGCAGAGAGAATGTGATGCAAACAGTGAAAGTTTCTACTCAAGCAGGGTTTACTGTGCATCCAACTAAGTCTGTTTTAGAACCAACGCAAAAGTTGGATTTTTTAGGCTTTACATTGGATTCTGTAAAAATGAGAGTGTCTTTAAACAAGAGACAAGCAGATAAAATATCTGCATGTACCAACCTCTAACAGCAGGACTGTATTACTATTCTGCAATTGGCAAAAGTAGTAGGATTATTGGTAGCATCTTTTCCTGGTGTAGAATATGGGCCTCTTTATTATAGGTCACTGGATATGAGAAAAAATCAAGCTTTGAAAGCTAGTAAAGGAGATTTTCAAGCAAAATTGCAGATTGCCAGAGATGATGCCTTGAAACTAGACTTGACTTGGTGGATAGAAAATATCCATTCAAGTTTTAAGTTGATTTCACATGGAAACCCTTCATTAGTTATTTATTCTGATGCATCAGAAAAAGGATGGGGGGGGGGGGGGAGCATGCAAGGGCATCACATCAGGAGGGAACTGGTCAGCAGTTGAAAGTGCTTTTCACATTAATTATCTTGAACTATTAGCTGCATGGTTTGCTCTAAAATGCTTTGCACAAGATGAAACAAATATTCACATTAAAATGTGTATAGATAATATAACTGCTTTGTCATATATTGCTCGAATGGGAGGGAAAATACCCTCGCTAAATAACTTGGCCAGAAAAATTTGGTTATGGTGCAAGGGAAAAAATATATGGTTATCAGTTGCATATATTGAATCAGAAAATAATGTAAAAGCTGATAAAGAAAGTAGACTTGATCATGATAATCTTGAATGGAAGTTGCACCCAACAGTATTTAAAGATATATAACTAAGCAGTTTTATCTACCAGAAACGGATTTGTTTGCTTCAAGGCTGAATAATCAACTACCTAAATATGTATCATGGAAACCTGATCTGTTTGCTATGACAACGGATGCCTTGTCTATTGACTGGTCACAGATGAATGCTTATACATTTCCACCTTTTTCTTTAATAGGAAAGATGTTAAGCAAAATTGAGTTTGATCAAGTGGATAGTAACATAGTGGTAGTGCCATATTGGACAACTCAAGTATGGTTAATTTCATGCAGCTTGTAAATTGAGCCATATGTTAATATCTTGTCCTTTTTTACTTCCCAGGAATCAAGAATTGCTGTGGCACCCACACAAAAACATGGCCAATCATCTTCCAAAGTTAAAGCTAATGGATTGTGTATTGTCAGGAAAAGTTTCGAAGACAGGGCATTTTTGCCAACAGCTGTCAAATTGGTCATGTCCTCATGGAGAGATACAACTGTCAAGCAATACGAATTTTACATTTCCAGATGGATTCAATATTGTAGTGAGAGGAACATTAATACCTTGTCACCAAATGTAACTGATGTTGTAAATTTTTTAGCCCATTGCTTTGATATGGGACTTGGATATTCTGCTCTAAATACAGCAAGATCAGCACTTTCAACTTTTATTATGGTGGATAAGTGTCCAGCAGGTGCTCATCCTCATGTGGTTAGACTGATGAGAGGAGTTTTTACTTCTAGACCTGCATTACCAAGGAACAATATGATATGGGACACAAGTTTGCTTTTGAATTACCTCAAAAAACTTTCACCAGTGAAAAAACTTAATCTTTCACAACTGAGCAAGAAAGCAGTGACATTGACTATTTTATTGACAGGTCAAAGAACCCAATCGTTGCATCTAATTGACATTCGGAACATCACAATTAATAAGTCTAAAGTCACATTTAGATATGGTGATTTACTGAGGCAGTGAAGACCAGGTCACCACATTGGTGAAATAACAGTGACAGCTTATGCACCAGATAGACGATTATGTTTATGTACTGTCTTAATGGAATACATGGACAGAGTCAAACATTTAAGAGGAAATATGGGGGCATCTCGATAGTCCGAAGGTTCATTGGTCCGAAGGTTCATTGGTCCGAAAAGTGGTAACATTTTCATCGATTTTTTAATCAAGGGTTCATTGGTCCGAAGGTTCTATAGTGAATATTCGGACCAATGAACCTTCGGACTATTGAACCTTCGGACTATTGCTACGGCCCCGGAAATATCACAAGATTGTTTTTAACATCTGTAAAGCTATTTAAGGCAGCAGCCAAATCTACCATATCTAGATGGATTAAGCAAACTATGAATATGGCTGGTATAGACATGGAGATATTTACTCCACACAGCACACGCAGGGCAGCATCTTCACAAGCAAAACTTGCTAAAGTGCCATTAGACACTATTTTGAAGATGGCAGGCTGGTCTAAAGATTGCACATTTGCTAAATATTACGATAAAGAAATTCAACAGGGCCAGTTTGCAGATGCAATTTTGTCTGGCACAGGTGTCTGACATGGACATTCATATTTATAGGGAGCTGTTTTATGAACTGTTTATTTGATTTACCTTTTTAAGCTGCAACTTGTGCAGTTACAGTTGTTACCTGCAATTTGTCCAGATGGAGTTCTTTTGAGCATTTAAATATGCTGTTTATAACTGCAACTTGTGCAGTAAGAGCTGTTTCCTGCAAATTGTGCAGATCGAATTTCTACTTTGCATTGAAATTGCTGTTACAAGTTGTTTGATAAACAAGTTTATTGTTCTTTGCAGTTAATACATGTTGATTTAATTAAACACATAGTGTTTGTGCCTTTAATTTGCTGGTTTCAAAAAACCTGGTAAGGTGTTGTGTCTGGACCACATTTGAATGTCTCATGTTGAGCCTATTACGTCACTAGACGGTGATGTGGAATTAGAGGGTTAAATAGACTTACCGTAGGTGAGTTGATATCTAGGCGTATTTTGAAAAGCAGAATTGAATCCAACAATCATGACAGGGCACTAGTTTCTACCAGTACAGAAGTAAAAGCAAAGAAGTCTGTGAAAACAAAAACCAGAAAAACCCCAGTGTACATATGTAAAATTTGCAAGAGTAAATGTATAGAAAATGCTGAAGATAAAGAAGCATATAGCATATTGTGTTTAATGTGTGATAAGTGGTTTCACTGGACTTGTGTTGAAATTGACAAGGACTCTGAAGAAGCAAATGATGAGGATGTCCTGTAGTTTTGTACAATTTGTTCACAGATGAAATAATTGCACTTTTATGCTTAAAACTTTTTCTCAAATTTTGTTGCAGTAATGAAAATACTATCATGTAAATGTCCTATTCAACATCAAATATATTGAACAAAAATGTGGAAAATGATATATACTTTACATAGAGCAGGTGCATTATTAACAAGAGTATATACAATGCAACCTACTGTGAAAATAAAAAAGTAAATAAAAAGCTGCTATAAAATTAACCAGATATGCAGTTCATTAGTGTAATCAACATTAGATAAATAAGGATTATTATTATGACAAAATGCAATGGACACCTGTTTGGCACAGATTCAATTTGATTTTCCCAGTGTCAAAATACATGTTTAGCAGAAATACTGCATTGAATTTTATGTGGAGTTGTAATAACATTCACTTTGGCACAAGTATCAAGAGCACAAATACTGATTATAATAAATATATGTCGAGCATGAACAGAACAAGTGAGGTTTCAAATACAATAAGGAATACATTAGTTGTATTTTGTAATGATTTTCGTTTCAAATACTGAGCATTGTTAAATTGCACTGAACAAAAATGTAAACAAATATTACAAATATTGAACATAATAAACATATATTGAGCATAAACACTGTACATGTTAAAATTTATTCTGATCACTGTGTATGTCTGTATTGTGGCTGTTTGTTTGTATTTATTTTGATTATTGTGCACATGTCTATGTTTTTACTCTTTTTCCTTGTGTTCATTCTCATTACGTTATTGTTATTGTTATTGTTGTCACTGTACATGTGAAATTTTTTTCTAATTACTGTGTTTGTCTGTATTTTGATGGTGTTTGTTTGTATTTATTTTGATTACTGTGTTTGTTGGTGTTGTTAATGTTGTTGTTTGTATTTATTGTGATCACTGTGTATGTCAGGTTTGTCACTCTATTTTTTTGTAATCATTACTATTACTCTGCATGATGGTGTTGTCACTGTATGTGTATGTGTCTGTTTATATTCTGGTTACTGTGTCTATTCTGTGTATATTGTTACTGAATGTGTTTGTATATATTGTGATGACTGTATACGACTTCGTTTTCACTCTTTTTCCTTGTGTTCATTCTAATTATGGTGAACTTTACTGTTGTCACTGTACACTTCAAATTTTTTCCAATCACTGTGTATGTCTGTATTTTGACTGTGCTTGTTTTTATTTTTTTTTTATTACTGTGCATGTTTGTGTTGTCACTGTCCCTGTTTGTATTTATTGTGAGCACTGTGTATGTCAGTTTTGTCACTATTTGTTTGTAATCTTTACTATTACTCTGCATGATTGTGTTGTAAGTGTGTATCCCTGCGTGTTTGTTTATCTTATGTATATCTATGTGTCTGTTTATAATGTCTGCTGTGTCTATTCTGTATTGTTACTGAATGTGTTTATGTATATTGTGATGACTATTTACTGCTATGTTTTCACTCTTTTTCCTTGTGTTCATTCTCATTGCAGTTCATGCTACTATTATCACTGTACATGTTAATATTTATTTTAATCACTGTGTATGTCAGTTTGTAACTCTATTTCTTCGTAATAATTATTATTACTCTGCACGATGGTGTTGTCACTATATGCCTGTGTGTTTGTTTATCTTATGTTTGCTGTGTCTATTCTGTATTGTTACTGAATGTATTTGTATATATATTGTGATGACTGTCTACAACTTTGTTTTCACTCTTTTTCCTTTTGATCATTCTCATTACGGTGAACATTACTCTTGTCACTGTACACATCAAAATTTATTCTGATCACTGTGTATGTTTATATTTTGACTGTGTTTGTTTGTATTTAATTTGATTGCTTTAATTTGTTTGTATTTAATTTGTGTTGTCACTGTTCGTGTTTGTATTTATGGTGACCACTGTGTCTATTTGTTTTCTCACTCTATTTGTTTATAATCTTTACTTTTACTCTGCATGATGATGTTATTTACTATATGTGTGTGTGTCTGTTTATATTCTGCTGCTGTGTCTATTTTGTATTGTTACTGAATGTGTTTGTATACATTGTGATGACTGTGTACGGCTATGTTTTTTACTCTTTTTCCTTGTGTTCATTTTCATTATGGTGAACGTAACTGTTGTCACTATACATTTCAAATTTTATTTAATCACTGTGTATGTCTGTATTTTGACTATTTGTTTGTATTTATTTTGATTACTGTGTTTGTTGGTGTCGTTACTGTTTGTGTTTGTATTTATTGTGAGCACTATGTACGTCAGTTTTGTCACTCTTATTTCTTTTTTATTCATTATTATTACTCTGCATGATGGTGTTGTCACTGTATATCTCTAAGTCTGTTTATATTGTTTGCTATGTCTATTCTGTATTATTACTGAATGTGTTTGTTCATATTGAGATGACTGTGTACGATTTCGTTTTCACTCTTTTTCCTTGTGTTTATTCTCATTACGTTGAACATTACTGTTGTCACTGTACATGTGAAATTTGTTTCTAATTACTGTGCATGTCTGTACTGGGACTGTGTTTATTTGTATTTATTTTGATTACTGTGTTTTTTGGTGTTGTTACTGTTGATGTTTCTATTTATTGTGAGTATTGTGTATGTCAGTTTTGTCACTCTATTTGTTTGTAATCATTACTATTACTCTGCATGACGGTGTAAAATTGTCACTGTACGTCTATGTGTCTGTTCATATTCTGTTTGCTGTGTCTATTCTGTATTGTTACTGAATGTGTTTGTATATATTGTGATGACTGTGTATGACTTTGTCTTCACTCTTTTATTTTGATTACTGTGCATGTTTGTGTTGTCACTGTTCGTGTTTGTATTTATTGTGAGCACTGTATATGTCAATTTTGTCAGTCTATTTGTTTGTAATCTTTACTATTACTCTACATGATTGAGTTGTCACTGTATCCCTGTTTGTTTATTTATCTTATGTATCTCTTTGTATCTGTTTATATTCTGTCTGCTGTGTCTATTCTGTATTGTTACTGAATGTTTTTATATATATTGTGATGACTTTTTACAGCTATGTTTTCACTCTTTTTCCTTGTTTTCATTCTCATTGTGATGCATGCTACTATTATCACTGTATATGTTAATATTTTGATCACTGTGTATGTCAGATTGTCACTCTGTTTATATTCATTATTACTACTGTGCATGATGGTTTTGTATCTGTATGCTTTTGTGTTTGTTTATTTTATGTTTGCTGTATCTATTCTGTATTGTTATTGAATGTGTTTGTATATATATATTGTGATGACTGTGTACAACTTCCTTTTCACTCTTTTTCTTTGTGTTCATTCTCATTATGTTGAACGGTTAGCATATTATAAGATTGGCTAGGGGATTTTGCCAATAGAGGGCTTCGTGTGAGAACTAGTTATTTTTTATACCATTTGGTGCACTGTTTTCCCACTCACAATATGATGACGTAGACATTAACCTGAATATAGCCTGTAAATTTAACAGCAATGAAGGTCGCTCTTTAGATTTATGTTTACGTGTTTTCATGTGAGTGTGTGTGTGTGTGTGCACGTGCGTGCGAAAGATAGAGATAAATCTAGTGATCACTTTTATTTTTGAAGTTGCAAGACTGGTGTTAGTTAATTTCCACTTGGACAAAGAATTCTTTGCACGTTTAGCTTGATACAGTATGTGTATACATTTATCTTACACACACATACACACACACACACACACATATATATATTATATATATAATAGATTTATACTTTATACTTTTGATTTTTTAAAAATATTTTTAAAGTATCCAAGTCTTTGGAGTTTTTAATTTGAGAGTTAAAGCAATTCCAATTTCATCCAAAGCCCATATTGGGCCTTAATTGTGTCTTTATGTCTGCCAGAGATTTCCCTTATTACGTAATCAGATGATTCTGTCTGTCCATGGTCCATGGTCGTAGTACTGGTACATGTACCCAGTAAGTCCCTGATGTATTTTGGTGAATGTCCTTTTAATGATTTAAAAACTAGAGTTGCTTTTTTAAATTCTATCTGTTCATAAATTGTTTGCCAGTTCAGTTTCTTCTTCATAGTCTACAAGTGTAGCCATCTAGTTGTTTTTCATGGTCAATGGTGACAAACTGACACCCGATATTCAAAGTTGGTCAATTTTATCTGCGGATTTTGTAATAATCATATTACTGCAGACCATAATTTTTATTCTTATTTTTAATTATTTTTTTCTGAGTTGCTTGCTGTACATTTGAGTTAGGAGAACAGTTTAATGTATTATGGAATGGTGCAATTTGTAAGATAAGTGTTATTTTAAAATGAATACCATAATCAATCATATTTTTATATTATAAATATAACAAATGTTTTCTCCACTTTGAAATTATAAAAGTTTTAAGTTATCATTGAAGATGCTGTCATTCCACAAAGCACCAACATAACACTTGGAAAGAACATCGAGTCCCATCATATTACACATGATAGCATAACATCTTTTAATGGGATGCTTGCTGATAAAGTACGTAAACAGTTTTGTTACACAGGTAAAATATAAGAATCACATCTATATCTATTGTTAAAATGAGCTACATGGACTCAAATTATGCCTTACAGCATTTGCCTTGTTACTGATTACTATGTACTCAACCTATGAAGATGTTAATCTCTCTTTCTGCTGTTTGATTTTTTTAATATGAAATATATAACTGTTACATGCTTTATGTTTTAGGTAATTGACAGTTATCTGGATATTATGATTAGCAACAGGGGTAAGAAGGTAAGAATCATAACAAAGTGCAATAAAATGACAACATTAAATGTCACATGGAAAATCATGACATTTGGTTAGAATTGATAAATATAATAATGATAGAAGTATTAACAACAACAACTTATCTATAATGTATTGAACAACAAAATTAACTTTGTATAGACACATTTGTATATATACATTAAAACATTGTGTAGGGATGTTCCTTTTTTCCTGGTATATTAATAGTAATTTTGTTATCATTTTTTATTTTTTATTCAGGCAGTGGAGCACCTGTTGGAATATGGATTGGACAAAACACCAAAGATCTCCCACAAGACTTTTTAGTGCTTAGGCTATATTTATTCTGATTTTAAGAAATATTGGTATGAATATGGAATTTAATTTTGTCAAAATAATAATAATAATAATGAGAATTGAGATATTTTAATTTACAAGTAAGAGTTGGATGTTACATTTAAAATACCAAAAATGTAATTCTAAGAAAGACGTAATGTGTATTCTTATTTATTTTCAAGAAATGCATTAATATTTAAATTTATGGATTAAGTTGGCAAATTCATTAAATTGCTTAAAAGTTTACTATGCCCAGAGAAAGCCTTTAAGGATCTCACAGTTTTTGACACATAAAAACATGTCGCTGTGTTATCCCTTTGGTTTGATGATTAATGCTAATAACTAATAGTATCTTTTTCGTGATTTTCAGTTGTTGCAGACAAAAGGCATTTCAAAATAATACCTATTGGGCATAAGAGCAGGTTAATTTTGTCATAATGCAACACTTGTGACAGTTTTTTTAATTGTACAAGTGCAAAAGGGAATCTTAACTGGCCCAGTGATTATAACTGCAATGTCTTTATTTAATGCAGAAATGATAATGGATCCAGTATAATTCTGTAAGAGGCTACTACTACCAAATCCTGGAAATTGTGTTATTATTATATACTGCCCAGGGGCGGATCCAGAGATATTTTCTGACAGTCTTCCATATTATATTTGTTGGTCCATCCTCCATTTTTTGACCGTCTTCCGACAGAAAAAATTAGATACCCGTCAATGTAAACTTGAAAATCTGACCGTCTTCCGGAAGACCCAGAAGACGGCCTAAATCCGCCCCTGCTGCCATACACTTATATCAAATATTATATATGAAGAACATTGGTTCAAAATTTTGCATTAACTGTGGAGGTTCCATTACATCTTTTTATATGTTTGTATTATTACCCTTTGTATAGAGTGCAAATGGGATGCTGTTGATATATTTTTGAAAGTGGTGTCTGGATGATGGACTTGTTAAAAAGTCATGTGCACTAGCATCTGAATTAAGGGTATAATACTGTACTGTATTTATGTCTCCATTTTTATATAATTGTGGGAAAAATTATTTAAGATCTGAACAAAACTGTGCAAGTGAAGTAAAAGAGCCACTTAAGTTATGCCAGAGCCCTCTTAGTTAATTTTATGAGAATCAGGAATACAGTTAAATTCTTAATTAAAATAAAATTAATTTTGGGTGGTTTGCAAAATTTTTTCCAGTTCCAAATCGAAGGTCTCTTTATTACCTGCAGTACACGCACCTAAGAGCCTGTTTGACCCTGAAATAAAGGTCGAAAGTAAAATCTAAGGGCATATTTGGAATCTCCACATGACTTTTGGTCAGACTTCTATAGTAATTTTTCCCATAATTCCTTCGGTTTGAGAGATATTTAGCACTGAATTTTCAAAAATTATGACAAGGGCGCATTCAAACGAGTGTCACTAAAACCATGAGTATTGCCAGCATACATGCTGGTGGTACTAATAATTTAGAGTGTTTCCCCCATCTCTTAAGAGATTATCAGAGGTTAATCATCTGTGAAGATTGAAGGTCACATATGGTTTAGTGGCAAGCACAGATTCCAGAATAATTGCAAGAACCACCATTTTGGTGGTAAAATAGAATTTGTTATATTTGTCCAAGTTGTTTACAATGTATTCAATGTAAAATATAAATCTAATATATATATATATATATATATATATATATATATATATATATATATATATATATAAGTATGTATGTGTAATATATCCCATGACGGAGATTTAGTTAAACTTTCTTTATAAACTGTATCTTTTTCTTCCTTTTATTTTTCAAACTACTTTTTCTGTGGGTGACATAGTTATGCTAAAAGTATTATAAGACTTATGTGAATAAATGTTTTTTTTTTTTTTTTTTTTTTTTTTTTTTTTTTTTTTTTGGGGGGGGGGGGGACTACACTTATTTAGTTTTTGCTATTATTTGGTAACCAACGACATTGCTTAATAGCGAGCATGCATGTGCAAAACTCCTGACCCAATGTTTCACAGGTTTAGGCTCGGTGGATAATATATGCGTGACTCAGTAAAACAGCATCCAGTGAACAAATTATTCACTTCTACAATCTAAGTTACAGGATTCCTAACAGGAAAAAACACCAAAACAAAATTGAATTAACAAAAAGGAGTGTTTAAACAAAAGAAAAAATATCCATCTACAACAAATGTCTTTCATATTGAATCTCTGATTTTGATTTGATTTTGATTAAACATTTATACGTCCTGAGAGATTGCTAGGTACCTAGTACAAAAATGAGACAGAACTACATGTACATTTTAAAAGTAGTAAATAAAGCATCTGAGCATATTTTTGCTTTGAACATTTGTCTTGGTAAGAATGGATCAATTAAATTGTTTAATTCTACTTCATTGGTGGGCAATAAATTAGCAGAATAACAGTTATATCTTTTTTGCTTCCTGGGCTAGCATCAAATATACAAATCGGTGCCAAGAAACAATTAACAGGTTAATCATTATAAACTATATATATGGGACAAATCAACCCACACTGTTCCCACTTTTCTCAACATAATGTTATTTTTTTACAGACATCGAAGGGGGGAGTCGGGACCCAACACACACCTGGCCCTAAATCTGCCACTGCATGTTATTCATTTGAAATTGATTAGTAAAGTGTAATTAAGCCATTTAATTTCATGTATCCTCAGATTATCTAAGTTCATAGATGTAACTAACAATTTCAACTACAAAAGAATAAATTAACGGGGAGGGGGGGGGGGGGGTACTCGTACTAATTCCCCTGACAACATCGTTAATTCCCAACTTGTAGCCTATAAACTTGGTTAATGTAACATGTAGGCCTATATTTTGATTGTGCAGATTGTTTTGCCCATTTATAAATAATATAATATTCATTTTATAATATGTATAATGATGTGGATTGTTTTGCCCATTTATATTATATGTGGAAATGAATAAAATTAATTACATGCATATACATGTATGTTGGCATTGCGCCAGCTCAGTACAATGACCCCCCCCCTCCCCACTTCCTCAGTTGCCAAAGTCAATACCCTGAAACATTATCTTTATCAAACATTCATTTTAAAATAATCATGTGAAAATGCTTATAAATAATAACGTTAATTTATACAGTGCACAAATCTGCTCCTTCTAATGCTGTTTCAACTCATTTCAGTTATTCGGTTCTCATATTATATGTGCGATTCCTTAAAACAACACACACACACACACACACACACACAAGATAACACCTAAACAAAATAAATTCATTGCTATTAACTGTAAGTTTACCCCTACTTCTTGAGCTTAAAAGGGTCATACCTCTACATCATCATATTGTGAGTGGGAATACATACCAAGTGGTATGAAAAATAACTAGTTCTCACACTAACCCCTCTATTGGCAAAATCCCCTAGCCCATCATATAATACGCTAACGCTAACATTACTGTTGCCACTGTACACTGTCTGTATTTTGACTGTGCTTGTTTTTATTTATTGTGAGTACTGTGTATGTCAGCTTTGTCACTCTATTTGTTTGTAATCTTTACTATTACTCTGCATGATTGTTTTGTCACTGTATCCCTGTGTGTTTGTTTATCTTATGTATCTCTATGTGTCTGTTAATATTCTTTTTGCTGTGTCTGTTCTGTATTGTTACTGAATGTCTTCATATAATTTTGATCACTGTTAAAGTCTGTTTGTCCTTCTGTTTGTATATAACCATAATCATTACTGTGCATGTTTGTTTTGTCAGTGTTTGGGTTTGTATTTTTTGTGATCACAGTGTATGTTTGTGTCGTTACTGTTGATGTTTGTATTTATTGTGAGCACTGTGTATGTCAGTTTTGTCACTATTTGTTTGTAGTCATTTTGATTACTGTGCATTTTAGTGTTGGCATTGTTTGTGTTTGTATTTATTATCAGCAATATGGATGTCAGTTTTGTCAGTTAATTTTTTTCTAGTCATTATTTTAACTGTGCATGTTGGTGTTGTCACTGACATCATACATGTAGTTTATATACATGTCTGTTTATACTCTTATTACTGTTTCCATTCTGTATTGTCATTGAATGTATTTGTATATATATTGTGATTTTTTTCACTGAGAGAGAAAGTATGTAAATGTGTGTGTGTGTGTGTGTGTGTGTGTGTTTGTGTGCTATTCATAAGTCAAAAAATGTAAAAATGAAAAAATATATATATATATATATATATATTAAAAATGAAAACGTTTTTCCTGTACGAGTAATATTATATATAATAAAAGAAAAAGAAGAACAGCAACTTTCTTGCCCCGACCGGTTTCTTTCTTTCTTCAGGGGGTTTTGTTTATTTGTTACTAGGTGATGTCATAAAGGCTTGAATGTGACGTCTTTAACAATGAGTGTTTAATTGTTACTTTTACCAATGCTTTTATCTATTCAATGTAGGTTTATACTTATTAATGAATAGATTTTCTTTTATTTCCCTTTCTGTTTTGGTTGTTTCCCTGGTGAATTTATAAAATGGGAATACCGTAAAATCCTTGTTTTTGTTCATAGAGCATTCCCTAATGTGCCCACTCACAGATGTGCACTGGTATTTAGGTTGTCTTATTTATGGACTTACATTCAGAATCAAACACCCATTCACCTGCACCAGCTCAAATTTAATCTATGTATTAACTTGCAGTGGATGCGGTGAGAACTATATAGGACAAACTGGAGACACTCTCTGACATAGAATGACCGTTCACAGACAACAAATAAGACAACCTAAATACCAGTGCACGTCTGTGAGTGGGCACATTAGGGAATGCTCTATGAACAAAAACAAGGATTTTACGGTATTCCCATTTTATAAATTCACCAGGGAAACAACCCAAACAGAAAGGGAAATAAAAGAAAATCTATTCATTAATAAGTATAAACCTACATTGAATAGATAAAAGCATTGGTAAAAGTAACAATTAAACACTCATTGTTAAAGACGTCACATTCAAGCCTTTATGACATCACCTAGTAACAAATAAACAAAACCCCCTGAAGAAAGAAAGAAACCGGTCGGGGCAAGAAAGTTGCTGTTCTTCTTTTTCTTTTATTATATATATATATATATATATATATATATATATTGTGATCACTGTGTATGACTGTGTAATCACCCGATTAATTTGTGTTCACTCTTGTTACTGTACATGGTAGTGTTGTCACTGTACATGTCAAAATTTATTTTGATCACTGTATACATCTGTATTATGACTGTGTTTGTTTGATAATTGTACACGTTACTATTGTCACTGAACATGCCAATATTTATTTTGATCACTGTTTATGTCAGTTTGTCACTATTTGTTTGTAATCATTATTATTACTGTGCATGGCACTGTATGCCTGTGTGTTTGTTTATCTTATGTTTGCTGTGTCTATTCTGCATTGTTACTGAATGTGTTTGTATATTGTGATGACTGTGTAGGGTTATGTTTTCACTCTTTTTCCTTGTCTTCATTCTTATGCTGCACGTTACTGTTGTCACTGTACATATCAAAAATTTTTTCCGATCACTGTGTATGTCTGTATTTTGACTGTGTTTGTTTGCATTTAATTTGATTACTGTGCATGTTTGTCTTGTCACTGTTCATGTTTGTATTTATTATTAGCACTGTGTCTGTTATTTTTGTCACTCTATTTGTTTATAATCATTACTATTACTCTGCATGATGATGTTGTTCACTTTATATCTATGTGTCTGTTAATATTCTATTTGCTGTGTCTATTTTGTATTGTTACTGAATATGTTTGTATATATTGTGATGACTGTGTGTGGCTATGTTTTTTACTCTTTTTACTTGTGTTTATTATCATGCATGTTACTGTTGTCACTGTACATGTGAATTTTTTTCTTATCACTGTGTATGTCAGTTTTGTCACTCTATTTGTTTGTAGTCATTCTGCTTACGTTTATTTATTTCTAGTTATTATTTTAACTGTTAATGTTGGTGTTGTCACTGTCATCATAGTTTATGTGTCTGTTTATACTCTGATAATTGTTTCCATTCTGTATTGTCATTGAATGTGTTTGTATACATATATATTGTGATCACTGTGTATGAAAGTGTAATCACCCAATTAATTTGTGTTCATTCTTGTTACTGTGCATGGTTGTGTTGTCACTGTGCATGTCAAAATTTATTCTGATCACTGTGTATGTCTGTATTGTGACTGTGTTTGTTAATTTGTATTCATTTTGATTATTGTGCACGTTACTATTGTCACTGTACATGTTAATATTTTTCATCAATGTGTATGTCACTTTGTTTGTAATCATTACTATATCTTAATTGTAGTTTTATTTTGATCACTGTGTATGTTTGTGTTGTTACTTTTTGTGTCTTTATTTAATTCTGATCAATGTTTGCTGTGTTTATTCTGTATCGTTACTAAATGTGTTTGAACATATCGAGATGACTGTGTACGACTGCATTTTCAATCTTTTCCTTTGTGTTCATTGTCATTACTGTGAACGTTACTGTTGTCACTGTACATGTGAAACTTTTTTCTAATCACAGTGTATGTCTGTTTTGTGACTATGTTTCTTTGTATTTATTTTGATTACTGTGTTAGTTGTTGTCACTCTATTTGTTTGTAATCATTACTATTACTCTGCATGATTGTGTTGTCACTGTATCCCTGTGTGTTTGTTTACCTTATGTATCTCTGTGTGTCTGTTTATATTCTGTTTGCATTATATTCTATTCTGTATTGTTATCAGAGTATAAACAGACACATAAATTATATTCTAATTCGCTTATGCTTAAAGGTATATAAATTATTTATCGTCTAATAACTCTCAAGGAATAAAACCACTTCATCTTCAAACATCAAATCATTTATTTATAAATAGGAATGAGTCGATGTGCCTCTGCCTGTGTACAGACGATACAATATTACATACAAAGTTTGCTCTGTCACCAGTTAGATTTCCCGCATAGCCTAATTCCAATTCCGGTAGAGTTCTTACTAATATGAATCTGATAATTTTATAACGCATAATCAAACCCCATCTTTATACAAATGTTTTTATACAAAAACTTTTATTTCGAATGATCGTTTCCCATCCTCACGTGATCTGTTCACCTTTTGAATACAGCGCCCCCTGTACCTCCTAATGACCTTCCTCCTAAGACACGTCATCGTTGACCCGTTAAACAACAATAAATACATTTATATTCTAATTCGCTTAAGCTTAAACATATATAAATTATTTATCGTCTAATAACTCTCAACGAATAAAACCACTTCATCTTCAAACATCAAATCATTTATTTATAAATAGGAATGAGTCGATGTGCCTTTGCCTGCTTCGACCACAAAGAACGGGCCTCCTCTGTGTATCATTACTTTATCCTAAAAAAGAAAACAAATACAATTTCATCTACTTAAATATGAACATAATTTATTAATCCACATCCACTCTGGATTCATATTGGCATCACATTCTTGTCCTAAAATATCGACAAACAAAATGTAAAAGCATATCAAATACCCAAGTTTAAAGATACACTCATTCTTTGCAATATATTGTCTTTAATATAACCATCTTTCTCTTTGTCCGATTTCCAGTGACCATGTTTTTTGAATGATCGTTCTTTTATCCCGCAATTTGCTGCAGCTGATGCACCACCTGCTCGTAGACTATGTAGACCAAATTTACTTTTATCAAAACCCAATTCTTCAAAGTTTTGTAAAACTGTTTCTCGAGCTCTCATACGTGTACACGACAATTTTCCAGTATCCCTTAAAACATGTTTTCCAGATTTCTTTAAATACTTTCTTCAATAATAACTACTTTTTTCAATAATAACTACTTTTTTCAATAATAACTTCAAAATATGAATCTTTGAATATAATATCTGTTCTTCTAATTGAGGATACCTCGCTATATCTTAAAAATCCTGAAAATGATAATAAACATATTTTGCAGACATCTCTCAAATTGGGCATTAGGTTTTGCAAATGTATTAACAAGTTTATTAAGCATGTCCCTGGTTACTATTTCCTTTTATATTGTTCTGTTACATGACATTCTTTTTGCTGCTTCCACAATATTACTGATCAAAGCGTTATCACAAGAATTTCATGTTATTCCAGCAATATCATGAACCCACTTTAAGGCATATTTCACATCCTGTATTGCTCCTGGTTTACTCTCTTGTTGAATTAAACTTAACATATATAGTGCAATCTGATTTGTGGATGCCGGGAATGTGTTAACCTCTGTAAATTTCCTTGCCCAATTCTTCCACTTTTGAAAATATAAGTATATTTTTTCACCGTATTATCTGTTCTAGATTTCAATACAATACTTGGTAACTCTTTACCCAATCTTCGTAAAGTTGCATTATTGAAATCCTTTAATTCCGTCCAAACTCCAGATTGGAATACCTGTAAATACAAATAAAGTATATTGATGAAAACAAACCAGTTTATGTTTACTAATATAAAACCCCAACTTTAAAACAGTTCAAATGTTCTTTTAATGCGTTATACTGTTTTCAAAAGCCAATCCAGGCAATCCTTCATTTTCTCTTTTAACAAAAAAACCTGAATTATTCATTTACTCTTAACCATCGTTTAAAATAAACAATTAAAAACCCTTTGATTGCCTTTTTTAATTTGAATTTCTATATACCTGTACCATAGCTTTGTTTGTACTTTTACCAGCTAATATTGTATTTGACAATCATGAAACAAAATAAATCAATACGATCATGTATAAAAATTTTGTACACTGTCAATCCTGATTATCAACTTTCATAATAACACACCTTCATGCCACCAGACCTTTCAAATATATGAATTTCAATTATTGTATAACATTTGTTGCATTGTAGATCCTGACTAGCAAACTATATTATAATTCACCTTTATCTCATCATACTTTTCAAATGAACTTTTTAGTTCTGTATAACAATTGTTGCAATGTCCATCTGGACTATAAACCTTTATAAAATATACCTTCATCCCATAACGCTTTTCTATTATAAATTTCAAGTCTATAACATTTGTTGCAGTGTCAATCCTGACTAGTAACCTTCCTAAATTATACCTTCATTCCATCACGTTTTTTCCCAATATAATTTTCAGTTTTGTGTAACATTTGTCGCAGTGTCAATTCTGACTGGCAATTTTTATAAAATACATCTTCATTCCATAACAACTTTCAAATATATATTTCAATTCTGTATAACATTTGTTGCATTGTCAATCCTGACTGGCAACCTTCATAAAAATACACCAACATGCCATAAAAACTTTCAAATATATATATTTTATTTCTGTATAACATTTGTTGCAGTGTCAATCCTGACTCGCAACCTTCATAAAAATACGTCATCCCATCACGCCTTATACATATAAATTTTTCATTATTATAATGATTGTTGCAGTGTCAATCCTGACTGGCAACTTGCATAAAAATACCCCTTCATCCCATCTCACCTTTCAATTATAATTTTCTAATTTTCAATTCTGTATAACATTTGTTATATTGTCAATTCTGACAGGTAAAAATACACTCATCCCATCACGACATTCAATTACACCATCCCATCACTCCTCTCAAATACATATTTCATCCTTTATAATATTTGTTACCTTTTAAATTCTGACTTACAACCTTCACAAAAATACAGCATCCCATCACGCCTTGAAATATAACCTTGGTTTTTAGAAAATATCCTTGTATTAAAATCCTGTCTCCCTGTCAATCCTGACTGCCAAAACTTTATCCTTAAATTTCTGCAACCCTATGTAAGATTGCTTATTTTTCCCTTGCTTAAAAATACCCTTGTTACCGAAAATAAGAACATCTTTCATGTAAATTTTCCACTTCATATCTCTGTCAAATATCTTGGCCAAAATGCAGCCGACTTCTAACTTGGACTGACTAAAGTGCCTTTTGCTTTACAATTTAATAAATGGTTTATTGCCTTTGGTACCAAACCTACAGGTGGAACTATCCAATTATTCTCATGCTTCCAATTTTGTAAAAATGTGTCTGTTGCCTCTGTATTTGGATTCCAAAATCTTGAATTAAAATGGTTTGTCTTTGTATTTTCAAAATCTATCTATAGTGTGAGGTCCCCATTTTTATCCAAAAATCCGAAAAAAAGAAGATTCTACTTCCCAGTCGCCTATGTCTACCAATTTGCTGATATAATCTGCTTTTTCATTTTTTGATCTAGGTATCCAGTTAACTGTCAAACTGATTTCATGACGTGTACAGAAATGATATATTTGTAAAGCTAAATTTTGTAAATCACGTTTCATAGATCCTGCCTGTACAATCCTCACGACATTTTGATTATCTGTGTACCAACCTATTTTACCTCTTTTTATAACTATAAGAAAAGCTTGTAATGCAATTGCAATTGCCTTCAACTCCCTCCATGTCGAACTTTTCCCCTTTTCTTCATCTGACCACATTTTGTGACAAATGTCAGATTGACAACGCACCAAATAGGCACAATATATGCATAATCACTAGCATCTGAAAATCGTAAGATTTTGGGTATTTCATTTAAAAATAAATATTATAGACGATGAATGTTTGACAACCAAAAATGTAACTCATTCAGAATTTCTGTATTTGAACGAAAATTTTTGCATTTGTCCCAACTGTTTCTATCATTGATTGTGTGATACATATTTCTTGTCATTAATCTACTAATATCTCCAATAACTGTTGACATTGATATAATTTTTCCTGTAATTCAAGCCAATTCACGCACATGCTGATGTCATATTAATATTTTGCATTAGTTTTTTAATATCAATTTTCAATTCTGAAACCCTTTTTTTCTGTGATTGATATCATACCCTGTATCAAATTCCAATGAATACCTAACCAATCAATCTCTTGAACTGGTCTCCATATACTCTTTTCATTGTTTACTACGAAACCCGATTTTTTCAAATCTCCCCTCATTTTGTCTGAATATTTTAACGCACAGCTCAAAATCATCACTAAATCCAAAGCCATCATCCAAATACAACACTATAGGTATATACCATGCTCTCCAGTGTTTAACCAAACACCTTAAAGCAATAATAACTCTTCCTTTGAGATTAAAAATTCAGCAAGAAATACATTGTAAACAACGCATGGAAATATGTTCTGTTGTATTTTATATTTACGCATCTCAAATCTAAAACCAAACGTTTCTTTTTCCCATTTATTGCCACCGTCAAAGGATTAACAACTTGTGGTATCCCGTTAAATTCTTTGATACGACCTGATTTTAACAAATCTAATATTGATTCTTCTACATTATTGTCTAATGCAGACTTGTTGTTTTTCATAATCATTTTTGGTGGTGTATTTATAAAAGGAATAACATATCCTTGTTTTTTTACATCTAATACATACGTATTGGCATGAATACTTTCCCAAAAAAGCTACATTCTTCTTCAATCTACCTTTCACATTGTCGCTATTATACTTATCTTTTAGAGTTGTATCTTTCTTATTGACTGCCGACCTGTGCGTAGCTGTAGTAGCTTGGGTTTGGTTGCGTGCTGTTTTGAAAATATGACTGCTTTTGCTGTTTAAATTTGTAGCATTCTGCTCGCCAGTGACCGTATTGTCTGCATCCAAAACACTGGTCATGCTTGGACGGTTGACTTCTTTTGGCTCGAAAAAGCCTTTTGAATGACCCTGAACCTGAAAAATTGGCTGAGGCTGTATATTGAGCAGGCATATTGAAATAGCTATTATAAACACCAGATCTACGTTGACTGACATTGTTGCGTTTCTGTTTTTTCTGGCGCAATTTTCTATTTGCTCTTATCTGGGCTGAACGAATTTCCTTTTCATCTTCACTATCATCTGCAAGTTCATCGGTTTGATATTCTTCCACAGCTTCCCAACCAGTATCCGATTTGTCCGCCAATCTTATAAGCTTGTTACGTTTCTTGATTTGATCTATGGACCTTTTCAGTAACTGTCTAAGAGACTTCACTTCCCCTTTTCTAAAAGTAACTCTCTGCAAGCTCAAGATTGTCAAGTGCTTTCTGTTTCCTTTAAACTTGAATTCAATGTCATGGGATGACCTCAATTTTTTGCTCTCTGCTATATTTTCTCGGACAGTTCTCTTTTTAATCCTTTAAACTTTTGATCCATATAGGATTTAAACAAATTGAAAGTATCAGCAAGATTTGAGCCAACTTCATCTGATATTTCTCGGCCACTCCCTTCATTTTCAAGCTCTCCGCTCTCCTCGGCCGAGTAGTTTTTAGCCTCTTTGTTTGATGCCACACCCTCCGCATCCGACTGTATCAGCTCAGGTTTGCTCACCTCAGGCTTCTCAAGTTCTTTCTCAGTATGTTCAGAATCCGCACAAACACTTTCACTATCCTTTGTGATTTTCTACCCTTTGGCATAATAGAAGTTTAAAATATGAAATTCAAGCTTAGGAAAACTGGAATATCCGTACAGTAGCATAGCTCGACTTCGAATGATCGTTTCCCATCCTCACGTGATCTGTTCACCTTTTGAACACACCTACCCTGTACCTCCTAATGACCTTCCTCCTAAGACACATCATCGTTGACCTGTTAAACGACAATAAATACATCTATAATGACAGTGACAACACCAACATGCACAGTTAAAATAATGACTAAAAATAAATAAACTGACATCCACATTGCTCACAATAAATACAAACACGAACAGTGACAACACAAACATGCACAGTAATCAAAATAAATGAAAACAAGCACAGTCAAAATACCGACATACAAAGTGATTAGAAAAAAATATCAAATATACAGTGACAACAGTAACATGCACCGTAATGAGAATGAACACAACGAAAAAGAGTAAAAAACATAGCCATACACAGTCATCACAATATGTTCAAATTCATTCAGTAACAATACAGAATAGACACAGCAAACAGCATATAAACAGACACAGAGATACAGCGACAACACCAGCATGCAGAGTAATGGTAATGATTACAAACAAACAGAGTAAAAAACTGACATACACAGTGCTCACAATATACAAACATGAACAGTAACATCACCAACAAACACAGTAATCAAAATAAATACAAACAAATGCAGTCACAAAACAGACATACACAGTGATTAGAAAAAAATTTCACACTTACAGTGACAGCAGTAACATTTACCGTAATAAGAATGAACACAACGAAAAAGAGTGAAAACGAAGTTGTACAGTGCTCACAATAAATACAAACACGAACAGTGACAACACAAACATGCACAGTAACCAAAATAAATAACAAGGCAGCAAAGCTGTCAAATGTACAGACAAAAAGCAGGAAATAACAAAATAGGCTACTGTCAATTCTGATGCAAAAGTACATTATGTTAAACTGCAAATTCAACATCAAATTTTAATTATGCTCAACAGGTAATACCAATGTAAGTAAAATGTGTAACAAGCATAAGGCTTCAGGCCCATGGGAGTTCAAGTTCACACTTTGAAAATGTAAAATTTCCAGAAAAAGAAGTCAATTAGACTGCTTTTCCAACTCAGGCTTCATTTTAGTCCTGTATTTCTTCTTTGAAAGTTTGGCAATCATAAGTAACATGTTTTTTCCCATAATGGTCATCATGGCAGCAGCACCCAAAATTGTGTTTTCTTCTATTCTGATGCAATATTACATAATGGTTACCAGCATAATGACAATCAATTTTTAATAATAAAATATACGTATCATGGATTTTCAGAAAATGTGACAAGCATGGGTCTTCAAGCCTGTGAAACTTCAAAGTCACACCTTGAAAATGCCAATATGTGAAAAATTAAATTTTCACAAAAAACTGTTTAACTGGCAGATTGCATTGCCTACTGAAGCTATATTTTAGTCCCATATTTCTTTCCTGTAAGTTTGAGAACAGTAAGTGACATGGTTTTTCTTAAATGGTCATCATGGGAGCAGTGCCCAAAATAGGTTTTTTTTTCAAATTTTGATGCAATATTACATAATGTTTAACAGCATAATGACCATCAATTTTTAATAATAAAATATTAGTATCATGGATATTCAGAAAATGTGACTAGCAAAGGTCTTCAGGCCCACGGAACTTCAAAGTCACAACTTGAAAATGCCGTGTCCGTACATAAAAACAAACACAGTAAAAATACAGACAAACACAGTAATTAGAAACAAATTTCACTTGTACAGTGACAACAGTAACATTTACGGTAATAAGAATGAACACAACGAAAAGGTGTGAAAACGAAGTTGTACACAGTTATCTCATAATGTACAAACACATTCAGTAACAATACAGAATAGACACAGCAGACAGAATATAAAGAGACACATAGAGATACAGTGACAACACCATCATACAGAGTAATAGTAACAACACAGTCACAATACAGACATACACAGTGATCAAAATAAATTTTAACATGTACAGTGACCACACAACCATGCATAGTAACAAGAATAAACACATATTAATCGGGTGATTACACAGTCATACACAGTGATCACAATATATATACAAACACATTCAATGACAATATAGAATGGAAACAGTCATCAGAGTATAAACAGACACATAAACTATAATGACAGTGACAACACCAACATGCACAGTTAAAATAATGACTAAAAATAAATAAACAGACAAAACTGACATCCACATTGCTGACAATAGATATAAACACAAACAGTGCCAATGCTAAAATGCACAGTGTTCAAAATGACTACAAACAAATAGAGTGACAAAACTGACATACACAGTGCTCACAATAAATACAAACACGAACAGTGACAACACAAACATGCACAGTAATCAAAATAAATAAAAACAAGCACAGTCAAAACACAGAGATACACAGTGATTAGAAAAAATATCAAATGTACAGTGACAACATGTAGGGGTCCATGTTCCACCCTACCCAGGTTCTTCTAATATTTCGCTTGTCACTGATGCATGGGAGTGGGAATATAACCACAGACTCACATATTCAGTTCCAAGTCTAAAAGTCTTTATTAGGTCCCAACATTCAGCATTTATACACATTATCTACAGGGAATCTATCTGCATGCCACAGTGGCAGCAACTCATTTAAATACTAATTGCAATGCAATAGATAACAAGTGAGAGCTTCTACTTTTAAGTTATATCAGTTCTACTTATCAAGTATACCTATACAGAGGATGATAAATTTTCATTCAAGACTGGTGACTGTATAAACATAATATGTAAATGAGTGATTTCATCACATGCATTTAGTGGACCTTAACATGTTCCTTCTTTTTCCACAAAAAAAAAAAAAAAATTATGGTTACATAATTTTTTGAAATAAAGATTCCACAGAATACTCAAAGATAAAATATAAACAGCTAAATACTTATACAAAATATCTATCTCATGTTTCAAATACAAAAAAAAAAAAATAAAAAAAAATAAAAAAAAATAATAATAATAATAATAATAATAATAATAATAAAACAAATAAATAAAACTTAAAATATTCTGTCAGATATCATTACTTTTACTAACAATTGTAATAAATTCAGTTCTTTGTCTATTCCATTGCTGTACAAAGACGTCATTATTCTAATGAAATTTAATTTGAATTTTTATGCTTCCAAAATATTTTGACAGAGATAAATGTCCAGTTAACATACAGATTGTTTAAACAGCTTTTCTAATGGACTGTACATTTAAAATCTCATCAGTTAAACAATTCAGTATCAGGTATATCATGAAACTGTATTCTTTCTTCCATATAATACATATCTTGGGAATCTCCCTACATGTTGGAAATTTACCATTTTTGAATAAAAAAACCTACTGTCACATATTCTTTATAATTCAATTTAACCTTATCTGTAAACACAATTTACGTTATTATTTTCAAATATGTAAGTCATGAATCATTTGGTGCAATTTTACTTAAAACATTGAAACAAGAATATTAAATACTGAGCCAAGTGTAAAATATAGATCTATAAATCCCCTGAACCTACAGTACAGCTCTAACTGATGCACTATCCTTTAACTGAATAAAAAAAATCGGGTGTCCATTTTAGTTTCTTTGCCATAAACTTTCTCTGCACCTTTTTGTTGTCTCTGTGAAATTCCCATTTTACATCTGTCCATTCTTTTGCATTCTCATAAACATTTTCTGTGTCTGAACCTTGTTTGTCTTCATTCTCTACAACTTTAAGTACCTCCTCACTTGCACTTTGTTCTTCATTCTCTTCAACTTTAACTTCCTCCTCACCTGCACTTTGTTTCATCTCTACTTCAGTAAGTTTGTCTCTGTCTGTATCTATGAAATTAGAAAAATCCATTTCCATCGGTTCATCATTAAGTCCTTCATCAGCATTCTTTACATAATCCGTTACAGCCTTTTCATCTACACCATGTTTCTCCACATACTTTGGGTCATCATCATCATCAAGTCCTTCATCTGTATTCTTTACATCATCTGTTAAAGCCTTTTCAACTACATCAGGTTTCTCATAATACTTCAGTTCACCTATTCTACTCTCTCTTTCAATTAATCTGTTGTCATCATCATCATCATCAGTTTTCAATCCTGGCACTTGTTCTTGTTCTTTCTCGACATACCCTTCACATTTCTGCACTTTCACAAAATCGGTTCCCTTTTCTACCTCTTGTTCCTTTATAATCATAATGTCCTTGCTGAGTTCATTTCCATCATTTTCCTCACCTGCATCACGTTCCTTTACAAATTACATTCATACATTCATCCTCATTAGCCGTAGTCAGTGTCTCCTGTATAAACATAATATGTAAATGAGTGATTTCATCACATGCATTTAGTGGACCTTAACAAACAGTAACGTGCACCATAATGAGAACGAACACAACGAAAAAAAGTAAAAAAAACATAGATGCACACAGTCATCACAGTATGTACAAACTCATTCAGTAACAATACAGAAAAGACACAGCAAACAGAATATAAACAGACACAAAGAGATACAGTGACAACACCATCATGCAGAGTAATAGTAATGATTACAAACAAATAGAGTGACAAAACTGACATACAGTGCTCACAATAAATACAAACACGAACAGTGACAACACAAACATGCGCAGTTATCAAAATGAATAAAAACAAGCACAGTCAAAACACAGACATACACAGTGATTAGAAACAATTTTCACATGTACAGTGACAACAGAAACATTTACTGTAATAAGAATGAACACGAGGAAAAAGAGTGAAAACGAAGTTGTACATAGTCATCTCATAATGTACAAACACATTCAGTAATAATACAGAATAGAAACAGCAAACAACATATAAACAGACACATAAACATAGTGACAACCCAATCAGTGCTCACAATAAATACAAACAAGAACAGTGACAACACAAACATCCACAGTAATCTAAATGAATGAAAACAAGCACAGTCAAAACACAATATTACACAGTGATTAGAAAAAAATATCATATGTATAGTGACAACAGTAACATTTACCGTAATAAGAATGAACACGACGAAAAAGAGTGAAAACAAAGTTGTACACGGTCATCTCATAATGTACAAACACATTCAGTAACAATACAGAATAGACACAGCACACAGAATATAAAGAGACACATAGAGATACAGTGACAACACCATCATGCAGACTAATAGTAATGATTACAAACAAATAGAGTGACAAAACTGACATACGCAGTGGTCACAATAAATACAAACATGAACAGTGACAACACAAAAATGCACAGTAACCAAAATAAATAAAAACAAACACAGTAAAAATACAGACAAACATAGTAATTAGAAACAAATTTCACTTGTACAGTGACAACAGTAACATTTACCGTAATAAGAATGAACACGACGAAAAAGAGTGAAAACAAAGTTGTACACGTCATCTCTTAATGTAAAAACACATTCAGTAACAATACAGAATAGAAACAGCAAACAGCATATAAACAGACACATAAACATAGTGACAACACCATCATGCACAGTAATAGTAATGATTACAAACAAATAGAGTAACAAAACTGACATACACAGTGCTCACAATAAATACAAACATCAACAGTAACAACACCAACAAACATAGTAATCAAAATAAATACAAAGAAACACAGTCACAAAACAGAAACACAGTGATTAGAAAAAAATTTCACAAGTACAGTGACAACAGTAACATTAACCATTATGGGAATGAACACAAGGAAAAAGAGTGAAAACAAAGTCATACACAGTCACCACAATATATATAAACACATTCAGTAACAATACAGAATAGACAAAGCAAACAGCATATAAACAGACACATAGACATAAAGTGACAACAGCATCACGCAGAGTAATGGTAATGATTACAAACAAATAGAGTAAAAAAAAAAACTGACATACACAGTGCTTACAATAAATAGAAACATCAACATAAAAAAACTGATATAAACAGTGGTCAAAATAAATATTAACATGTACAGTGACAATAATAACATGCACAATAATCAAAATGAATACAAACAAACACAGTCACAATACAGACATACACAGTGATCCGAGTAAATTTTAACATGTACAGTGACCACACAACCATGCATAGTAACAAGAATAAACACAAATTAATCGGGTGATTACACAGTCATACACAGTGATCACAATATATATACAAACACATTCAATGACAATACAGAATGGAAACAGTTATCAGAGTATAAAAAGACACATAAACTATAATGACAGTGACAACACCAACATGCACAGTTAAAATAAAGACTAAAAATAAATAAACAGACAAAACTAACATCCACATTGCTGACAATAGATATAAACACAAACAGTGCCAACGCTAAAATGCACAATGATTAAAATGACTACAAACAAATAGAGTGACAAAACTGACATACACAGTGCTCACAATAAATACAAACACAAACAGTGACAACACAAACATGCACAGTAATCAAAATGAATAAAAACAAGCACAATCAAAACACAATATTACACAGTGATTAGAAAAAAATATCAAATGTACAGTGACAACAGTAACATTTACCGTAATAAGAATGAACACAACGAAAAAGAGTGAAAACAAAGTTGTACATAGTCATCTCATAATGTACAAACACATTCAGAAACAATACAGAATAGAAACAGCAAACAGCATATAAACAGACACATAAACATAGTGACAACCCAATCATGCACAGTAATAGTAATGGTTACAAACAAAAAGAGTGATAAAACTGACATACACAGTGCTCACAATAAATACAAACATCAACAGTAACAACACCAACAAACACAGTAATCACAATAAATACAAACAAACACAGTCACAAAACAGAAACACAGTGATTAGAAACAAATTTCACATGTATAGTGACAACAGTAACATTTACCGTAATAAGAATGAACACGACGAAAAAGAGTGAAAACAAAGTTGTACACAGTCATCTCATAATGTACAAACACATTCAGTAACAATACAGAATAGAAACAGCAAACAGCATATAAACAGACACATAAACATAGTGACAACACCATCATGCACAGTAATAGTAATGATTACAAACAAAGAGTAAAAAAACTGACATACACAGTGCTCACAATAAATACAAACATCAACAGTAACAACACCAACAAACACAGTAATTAAAATAAATGCAAACAAAAAGTCACAAAACAGACATACACAGTGATTAGAAAAAAATATCAAATGTACAGTGACAACAGTAACATTTACCATAATAAGAATGAACACGACGAAAAAGAGTGAAAACAAAGTTGTACACAGTCATCTCATAATGAACAAACACATTCAGTAATAATACAGAATAGAAACAGCAAACAGCATATAAACAGACACATAAACATAGTGACAACACCATCATGCAGAGTAATAGTAATGATTACAAACAAATAGAGTGACAAAACTGACATACACAGTGCTCACAATAAATACAAACAAACAGTGACAACACAAAAATGCACAGTAACCAAAATAAATAAAAACAAACACAGTAAAAATACAGAAAAACATAGTAATTAGAAACAAATTTCACTTGTACAGTGACAACAGTAACATTTACTGTAAGAAGAATGAACACAACGAAAAAGAGTGAAAACGAAGTTGTACACAGTCATCTCTTAATGTACAAACACATTCAGTAACAATACAGAATAGACACAGCAGACAGAATATAAACAGACACATAGACATAGAGTGACAACACCATCATACAGAGTAATAGTAATGATAACAAACACATAGAGTAACAAAACTGACATACACAGTGCTCATAATAAATACAAACATCAACAGTAACAACACCAACAAACACAGTAATTAAAATAAATGCAAACAAAAAGTCACAAAACAGACACACAGTGATTACAAAAAAATATCAAATGTACAGTGACAACAGTAACATTTACCATAATAAGAATGAACACGACGAAAAAGAGTGAAAACAAAGTTGTACACAGTCATCTCATAATGAACAAACACATTCAGTAATAATACAGAATAGAAACAGCAAACAGCATATAAACAGACACATAAACATAGTGACAACACCATCATGCAGAGTAATTGTAATGATTACAAACAAATAGAGTGACAAAACTGACATACACATTGCTGACAATAGATATAAACACAAACAGTGACAACACAAACATGCACAGTAATCAAAATGAATAAAAACAAGCACAGTCAAAACATAGACATACACAGTGATAAGAAAAAAATTTCAAATAAGAATGAACACAATGAAAAAGAGTGAAAATGAAGTTGTAGACAGTCATCTCATAATGTACAAACACATTCAGTAACAATATAGAATAGAAACAGCAAACAGCATATAAACAGACACATAAACATAGTGACAACACCATCATGCACAGTAATAGTAATGATTACAAACAAATAGAGTGACAAAACTGATATACACAGTGTTCACAATAAATACAAATATCAACAGTAACAACACCAACAAACACAGTAATCAAAATAAATACAAACAAACACAGTCACAAAACAGAAACACAGTGATTAGAAAAAGATTTCACATGTACAGTGACAACAATGACATTCACCAGAATACAAGGTAAAAGAGTGAAAATGAAATCGTAAACAGTCATCTCAATATGAATAAACACATTCAGTAACAATACACAATAGAAACAGCAAACAGCATATAAACAGACACATAGATATATATTGACAACACCATCATGCAGAGTAATGGTAATGATTACAAACAAATAGAGTAAAAAAACTGACATACACAGTGCTCACAATAAATACAAACATCAACAGTAACAACACCAACCAACACAGTAATCAAAATAAATACAAAGAAACACAGTAAAAATACAGACAACACAGTAATTAGAAACAAATTTCACCTATACAGTGACAACAGTAACATTTACCGTAATAAGAATGAACACAACGAAAAAGAGTGAAAACGACATTGTACACATTCATCTCATAAAGTACAAACACATTCAGTAACAATACAGAATAGACACAGCAAAAAGAATATAAACAGACACATAGACATACAGTGACAACACCATCATGCAGAGTAATAGTAATGATTACAAACAAATAGAGTAACAAAACTGACATACACAGTGCTCATAATAAATACAAACATCAACAGTAACAACACCAACAAACACAGTAATCAAAATAAATGCAAACAAAAAGTCACAAAACAGACATACACAGTGATTAGAAATAAATTTCACATGTACAGTGACAACAATGACATTCACCATAATGACAAGAACACAAGGTAAAAGAGTGAAAACAAAGTCGTAAACAGTCATCTCGATATGAACAAACACATTCAGTAACAATACAGAATAGAAACAGCAAACAGCATATAAACAGACACATAGACATATATTGACAGATCCATTATGCAGAGTAATGGTAATGATTACAAACAAATAGAGTAAAACAAATGACATACACAGTGCTCACAATAAATACAAACATCAACAGTAACAACACCAACCAACACAGTAATCAAAATAAATACAAAGAAACACAGTCACAATACAGTCATACACAGTGATCAGAATAAATTTTGACATGTACAGTGACAATTGTAACATTCACCATAATAAGACTGAACACAACGAAAAAGAGTGAAAATGAAGTTGTACACAGTCACCTCATAATGTACAAACATATTCAGTAACAATACAGAATAGACACAGCACACAGAATATAAAGAGAAACATAGAGATACACTGACAACACCATCATGCAGAGTAATAGTAATGATTACAAACAAATAGTGACAAAACTGATATACACAGTGCTCACAATAAATACAAACACTAACAGTGACAACACAAACATGCACAGTAATCAAAATGAATAAAAACACAGATAAAAAAAACAGATAAATGACAAACACAGATAATAGTGTTCGAAATTTGGCCGGTAGCGGCTGCTTTTATTGAAAGGTCCCTCTGTTAAAGAATGGTGTTAGATATTATATAGCATTAAATAATGTTAAATTAGTTAAAATTACGTAAACAAATAGAGTGACAAAACTGACATACACAGTGCTCACAATAAATACAAACACGAACAGTGACAACACAAACATGCATAGTAATCAAAATGAATAAAAACAAGCACAGTCAAAACACAGACATACACAGTGATTAGAAAAAAATATCAAATGTACAGTGACAACAGTAACATTTACCGTACTAAGAATGAACATGACAAAAAAGAGTGAAAACAAAGTTGTACACAGTCATCTCATAATGTACAAACACATTCAGTAACAATACAGAATAGAAACAGCAAACAGCATATAAACAGACACATAAACATAGTGACAACACCATCATGCAAAGTATTAGTAATGATTACAAACAAATAGAGTGACAAAACTGACATACACAGTGTTCACAATAAATACAAACATCAACAGTAACAACACCAACAAACACAGTAATCAAAATAAATACAAACAAACACAGTCACAAAACAGAAACACAGTGATTAGAAAAAAATTTCACATGTACAGTGACAACAATGACATTCACCATAATGACAAGAACACAAGGTAAAAGAGTGAAAACGAAATCGTAAACAGTCATCTCGATATGAATAAACACATTCAGTAACAATACACAATAGAAACAGCAAACAGCATATAAACAGACACATAGACATATATTGACAACACCATCATGCAGAGTAAAGGTAATGATAACAAACACATAGAGTAACAAAACTGACATACACAGTGCTCATAATAAATACAAACATCAAAAGTAACAACACCAACAAACACAGTAATTAAAATAAATGCAAACAAAAAGTCACAAAACAGACACACAGTGATTACAAAAAAATATCAAATGTACAGTGACAACAGTAACATTTACCATAATAAGAATGAACACGACGAAAAAGAGTGAAAACAAAGTTGTACACAGTCATCTCATAATGAACAAACACATTCAGTAATAATACAGAATAGAAACAGCAAACAGCATATAAACAGACACATAAACATAGTGACAACACCATCATGCAAAGTATTAGTAATGATTACAAACAAATAGAGTGACAAAACTGACATACACAGTGTTCACAATAAATACAAACATCAACAGTAACAACACCAACAAACACAGTAATCAAAATAAATACAAACAAACACAGTCACAAAACAGAAACACAGTGATTAGAAAAAAATTTCACATGTACAGTGACAACAATGACATTCACCATAATGACAAGAACACAAGGTAAAAGAGTGAAAACGAAATCGTAAACAGTCATCTCGATATGAATAAACACATTCAGTAACAATACACAATAGAAACAGCAAACAGCATATAAACAGACACATAGACATATATTGACAACACCATCATGCAGAGTAAAGGTAATGATAACAAACACATAGAGTAACAAAACTGACATACACAGTGCTCATAATAAATACAAACATCAAAAGTAACAACACCAACAAACACAGTAATTAAAATAAATGCAAACAAAAAGTCACAAAACAGACACACAGTGATTACAAAAAAATATCAAATGTACAGTGACAACAGTAACATTTACCATAATAAGAATGAACACGACGAAAAAGAGTGAAAACAAAGTTGTACACAGTCATCTCATAATGAACAAACACATTCAGTAATAATACAGAATAGAAACAGCAAACAGCATATAAACAGACACATAAACATAGTGACAACACCATCATGCAGAGTAATTGTAATGATTACAAACAAATAGAGTGACAAAACTGACATACACATTGCTGACAATAGATATAAACACAAACAGTGACAACACAAACATGCACAGTAATCAAAATGAATAAAAACAAGCACAGTCAAAACATAGACATACACAGTGATAAGAAAAAAATTTCAAATAAGAATGAACACAATGAAAAAGAGTGAAAATGAAGTTGTAGACAGTCATCTCATAATGTACAAACACATTCAGTAACAATATAGAATAGAAACAGCAAACAGCATATAAACAGACACATAAACATAGTGACAACACCATCATGCACAGTAATAGTAATGATTACAAACAAATAGAGTGACAAAACTGATATACACAGTGTTCACAATAAATACAAATATCAACAGTAACAACACCAACAAACACAGTAATCAAAATAAATACAAACAAACACAGTCACAAAACAGAAACACAGTGATTAGAAAAAGATTTCACATGTACAGTGACAACAATGACATTCACCAGAATACAAGGTAAAAGAGTGAAAATGAAATCGTAAACAGTCATCTCAATATGAATAAACACATTCAGTAACAATACACAATAGAAACAGCAAACAGCATATAAACAGACACATAGATATATATTGACAACACCATCATGCAGAGTAATGGTAATGATTACAAACAAATAGAGTAAAAAAACTGACATACACAGTGCTCACAATAAATACAAACATCAACAGTAACAACACCAACCAACACAGTAATCAAAATAAATACAAAGAAACACAGTAAAAATACAGACAACACAGTAATTAGAAACAAATTTCACCTGTACAGTGACAACAGTAACATTAACCGTAATAAGAATGAACACAACGAAAAAGAGTGAAAACGACATTGTACACATTCATCTCATAAAGTACAAACACATTCAGTAACAATACAGAATAGACACAGCAAAAAGAATATAAACAGACACATAGACATACAGTGACAACACCATCATGCAGAGTAATAGTAATGATTACAAACAAATAGAGTAACAAAACTGACATACACAGTGCTCATAATAAATACAAACATCAACAGTAACAACACCAACAAACACAGTAATCAAAATAAATGCAAACAAAAAGTCACAAAACAGACATACACAGTGATTAGAAATAAATTTCACATGTACAGTGACAACAATGACATTCACCATAATGACAAGAACACAAGGTAAAAGAGTGAAAACAAAGTCGTAAACAGTCATCTCGATATGAACAAACACATTCAGTAACAATACAGAATAGAAACAGCAAACAGCATATAAACAGACACATAGACATATATTGACAGATCCATTATGCAGAGTAATGGTAATGATTACAAACAAATAGAGTAAAACAAATGACATACACAGTGCTCACAATAAATACAAACATCAACAGTAACAACACCAACCAACACAGTAACCAAAATAAATACAAAGAAACACAGTCACAATACAGTCATACACAGTGATCAGAATAAATTTTGACATGTACAGTGACAATTGTAACATTCACCATAATAAGACTGAACACAACGAAAAAGAGTGAAAATGAAGTTGTACACAGTCATCTCATAATGTACAAACATATTCAGTAACAATACAGAATAGACACAGCACACAGAATATAAAGAGAAACATAGAGATACACTGACAACACCATCATGCAGAGTAATAGTAATGATTACAAACAAATAGAGTGACAAAACTGATATACACAGTGCTCACAATAAATACAAACACTAACAGTGACAACACAAACATGCACAGTAATCAAAATGAATAAAAACACAGATAAAAAAAACAGATAAATGACAAACACAGATAATAGTGTTCGAAATTTGGCCGGTAGCGGCTGCTTTTATTGAAAGGTCCCTCTGTTAAAGAATGGTGTTAGATATTATATAGCATTAAATAATGTTAAATTAGTTAAAATTACGTAAACAAATAGAGTGACAAAACTGACATACACAGTGCTCACAATAAATACAAACACGAACAGTGACAACACAAACATGCATAGTAATCAAAATGAATAAAAACAAGCACAGTCAAAACACAGACATACACAGTGATTAGAAAAAAATATCAAATGTACAGTGACAACAGTAACATTTACCGTACTAAGAATGAACATGACAAAAAAGAGTGAAAACAAAGTTGTACACAGTCATCTCATAATGTACAAACACATTCAGTAACAATACAGAATAGAAACAGCAAACAGCATATAAACAGACACATAAACATAGTGACAACACCATCATGCAAAGTATTAGTAATGATTACAAACAAATAGAGTGACAAAACTGACATACACAGTGTTCACAATAAATACAAACATCAACAGTAACAACACCAACAAACACAGTAATCAAAATAAATACAAACAAACACAGTCACAAAACAGAAACACAGTGATTAGAAAAAAATTTCACATGTACAGTGACAACAATGACATTCACCATAATGACAAGAACACAAGGTAAAAGAGTGAAAACGAAATCGTAAACAGTCATCTCGATATGAATAAACACATTCAGTAACAATACACAATAGAAACAGCAAACAGCATATAAACAGACACATAGACATATATTGACAACACCATCATGCAGAGTAAAGGTAATGATTACAAACAAATAGAGTAAAAAAACTGACATACACAGTGCTCACAATAAATACAAACATCAACAGTAACAACACCAACCAACACAGTAATCAAAATAAATACAAAGAAACACAGTAAAAATACAGACAGTGTACAGAGACAACAGTAACATTTACCATAATAAGAATGAACACAACGAAAAAGAGTGAAAACGACGTTGTACACATTCATCTCATAATGTACAAACACATTCAGTAACAATACAGAATAGACACAGCAAAGAGAATATAAAGAGACACATAGACATACAGTGACAACACCATCATGCAGAGTAATAGTAATGATTACAAACAAATTGAGTAACAAAACTGACATACACAGTGCTCATAATAAATATAAACAATAACAGTAACAACACCAACAAACACAGTAATCAAAATAAATGCAAATAAAAAGTTACAAAACAGACATACACAGTGATTAGAAAAAAAAAATTCACATGTACAGTGAGAACAGTAACATTCACCATAATAAGAATGAACACGACGAAAAACAGTGAAAACGAAGTTGTACACAGTCATCTCATAATGTACAAACACATACAGTAACAATACAGAATAGACACAGCACACAGAATATAAAAAGACACATAGAGATACACTGACAACACCATCATGCAGAGTAATAGTAATGATTACAAACAAATAGAGTGACAAAACTGACATACACAGTGTTCACAATAAATACAAACACGAACAGTGACAACACAAACATGCAGTATCCAAAATAAATAAAAACAAACACAGTAAAAATACAGACAAACACAGTAATAAGAAAAGAACAATATTACACAGTGATTAGAAAAATATATCAAATGTACAGTGACAACAGTAACATTTACCGTAATAAGAATGAACACGACGAAAAAGAGTGAAAACGACATTGTACACATTCATCTCATAATGTACAAACACATTCAGTAACAATACAGAATAGACACAGCAAAAAGAATATAAAAAGAACCATAGACATACAGTGACAACACCATCATACAGAGTAATAGTAATGATTACAAACAGAGTAACAAAACTGACATACACAGTGCTCACAATAAATACAAAAATCAACAGTAACAACACCAACAAACACAGGAATCAAAATAAATGCAAACAAAAACAGTCACAAAACAGACATACACAGTGATTAGAAAAAAAATTCACATGTACAGTGAGAACAATAACATTCATCGTAATAAGAATGAACATAACGAAAAAGAGTGAAAACGAAGTTGTACATAGTCATCTCATAATGTACAAACACATTCAGTAATAATACAGAATAGAAACAGCAAACAACATATAAACAGACACATAAACATAGTGACAACCCAATCAGTGCTCACAATAAATACAAACAAGAACAGTGACAACACAAACATCCACAGTAATCTAAATGAATGAAAACAAGCACAGTCAAAACACAATATTACACAGTGATTAGAAAAAAATATCATATGTACAGTGACAACAGTAACATTTACCGTAATAAGAATGAACACGACGAAAAAGAGTGAAAACAAAGTTGTACACGGTCATCTCATAATGTACAAACACATTCAGTAACAATACATAATAGACACAGCACACAGAATATAAAGAGACACATAGAGATACAGTGACAACACCATCATGCAGACTAATAGTAATGATTACAAACAAATAGAGTGACAAAACTGACATACGCAGTGGTCACAATAAATACAAACATGAACAGTGACAACACAAAAATGCACAGTAACCAAAATAAATAAAAACAAACACAGTAAAAATACAGACAAACATAGTAATTAGAAACAAATTTCACTTGTACAGTGACAGCAGTAACATTTACCGTAATAAGAATGAACACGACGAAAAAGAGTGAAAACAAAGTTGTACACAGTCATCTCATAATGTACAAACACATTCAGTAACAATACAGAATAGAAACAGCAAACAGCATATAAACAGACACATAAACATAGTGACAACACCATCATGCACAGTAATAGTAATGATTACAAACAAAGAGTAAAAAAACTGACATACACAGTGCTCACAATAAATACAAACATCAACAGTAACAACACCAACAAACACAGTAATTAAAAGAAATGTAAACAAAAAGTCACAAAACAGACATACACAGTGATTAGAAAAAAATATCAAATGTACAGTGACAACAGTAACATTTACCATAATAAGAATGAACACGACGAAAAAGAGTGAAAACAAAGTTGTACACAGTCATCTCATAATGAACAAACACATTCAGTAATAATACAGAATAGAAACAGCAAACAGCATATAAACAGACACATAAACATAGTGACAACACCATCATGCAGAGTAATAGTAATGATTACAAACAAATAGAGTGACAAAACTGACATACACAGTGCTCACAATAAATACAAACACGAACTGTGACAACACAAACATGCATAGTAACCAAAATAAATAAAAATAAACACAGTAAAAATACAGACAAACACAGTTATTAGAAACAAATTTCACATGTACAGTGACAACAGAAACATTTACCGTAATAAGAATGAACACAACGAAAAAGAGTGAAAACGAAGTTGTACAGTCATCTCATAATGTACAAACACATTCAGTAACAATACAGAATAGACACAGCACAGAGAATATAAACAGACACATAGACATACAGTGACAACACCATCATACAGAGTAATAGTAATGATTACAAACACATAGAGTAACAAAACTGACATACACAGTGCTCATAATAAATACAAACATCAACAGTAACAACACCAACAAACACAGTAATTAAAATAAATGCAAACAAAAAGTCACAAAACAGACATACACAGTGATTAGAAAAAAATATCAAATGTACAGTGACAACAGTAACATTTACCATAATAAGAATGAACACGACGAAAAAGAGTGAAAACAAAGTTGTACACAGTCATCTCATAATGAACAAACACATTCAGTAATAATACAGAATAGAAACAGCAAACAGCATATAAACAGACACATAAACATAGTGACAACACCATCATGCAGACTAATAGTAATGATTACAAACAAATAGAGTGACAAAAATGACATACACATTGCTGACAATAGATATAAACACAAACAGTGACAACACAAACATGCACAGTAATCAAAATGAATAAAAACAAGCACAGTCAAAACATAGACATACACAGTGATAAGAAAAAAATTTCAAATAAGAATGAACACAATGAAAAAGAGTGAAAATGAAGTTGTAGACAGTCATCTCATAATGTACAAACACATTCAGTAACAATATAGAATAGAAACAGCAAACAGCATATAAACAGACACATAAACATAGTGACAACACCATCATGCACAGTAATAGTAATTACAAACAAATAGAGTGACAAAACTGATATACACAGTGTTCACAATAAATACAAATATCAACAGTAACAACACCAACAAACACATTAATCAAAATAAATACAAACAAACAGTCATAAAACAGAAACACAGTGATTAGAAAAAAATTTCACATGTACAGTGACAACAATGACATTCACCATAATGACAAGAACACAAGGTAAAATAGTGAAACCGAAATAGTAATATGAAAAAATTTCAAATAAGAATGAACACAATGAAAAAGAGTGAAAATGAAGTTGTACACAGTCATCTCATAATGTACAAACACATTCAGTAACAATACAGAATAGAAACAGCAAACAGCATATAAACAGACACATAGACATACAGTGACAACACCATCATACAGAGTAATAGTAATGATTACAAACAGAGTAACAAAACTGACATACACAGTGCTCACAATAAATACAAACATCAACAGTAACAACACCAACAAACACAGTAATCAAAATAAATGCAAACAAAAACAGTCACAAAACAGACATACACAGTGATTAGAAAAAAAATTCACATGTACAGTGAGAACAATAACATTCATTGTAATAAGAATGAACACAACGAAAAAGAGTGAAAACGAAGTTGTACACAGTCATCTCATAATGTAGAAACATATTCAGTAACAATACAGAATAGACACAGCACACAGAATATAAAGAGACACATAGAGATACACTGACAACACCATCATGCAGAGTAATAGTAATGATTACAAACAGAGTAACTAAACTGACATACACAGTGCTCACAATAAATACAAACATCAACAGTAACAACACCAAGAAACACATTAATCAGACATAAAAAGAAACACAGTGAAAATACAGATAAACACAGCGATTAGAAAAATTTTGACGTGTACAGTGACAACTGTAACGTTAACCATAATGGAAATGAACACAAGGAAAAAGAGTGAAAACAAAGTCATACACAGTCATCACAATATATATAAACACATTCAGGAACAATACAGAATAGACAAAGGAAACAGCATATAAACAGACACATAGAGATACAGTGACAACAGCATCACGCAGAGTATTGGTAATGATTACAAACAAATAGAGTAAAAAAAAAAACTGACATACACAGTGCTCATAATAAATGCAAACATCCACATAAAACTGACATAAACAGTGGTCAAAATAAATATTAACATGTACAGTGACAATAATAACATGCACAATAATCAAAATGAATACAAACAAACACAGTCACAATACAGACATACACAGTGAGCAGAATAAATTTTAACATGTACAGTGACCACACAACCATGCATAGTAACAAGAATAAACACAAATTAATCGGGTGATTACACAGTCATACACAGTGATCACAATATATATACAAACACATTCAATGACAATACAGAACGGAAACAGTGATCAGAGTATAAACAGACACATAAACTATAATGACAGTGACAACACCAACATGCACAGTTAAAATAAAGACTAAAAATAAATAAACAGACAAAACTGACATCCACATTGCTGACAATAGATATAAACACAAACAGTGCCAACGCTAAAATGCACAATGATCAAAATGACTACAAACAAATAGAGTGACAAAACTGACATACACAGTGCTCACAATAAATACAAACACGAACAGTGACAACACAAACATGCAAAGTAATCAAAATGAATAAAAACACAGATAAAAAAAAACAGATATTTGACAAACACAGATAAATAGTGTTCAGAATTTTGCTGGTAGCGGCTGCTTTTATTGAAAGGTCCCTCTATTAAAGAATGGTGTTAGATATTATATAGCATTAAATAATGATAATTAGTTAAAATTACGTGAACAAATAGAGTGACAAAACTGACATACACAGTGCTCACAATAAATACAAACATCAACAGTAACAACACCAACAAACACAGTAATCAAAATAAATGCAAACAAAAACAGTCACAAAACAGACATACACAGTGATTAGAAAAAAAATTCACATGTACAGTGAGAACAATAACATTCATTGTAATAAGAATGAACACAACGAAAAAGAGTGAAAACGAAGTTGTACACAGTCATCTCATAATGTAGAAACATATTCAGTAACAATACAGAATAGACACAGCACACAGAATATAAAGAGACACATAGAGATACACTGACAACACCATCATGCAGAGTAATAGTAATGATTACAAACAAATAGAGTGACAAAACTTACATATACAGTGGTCACAATATATACAAACATGAACAGTGACAACACAAACATGCACAGTAACCAAAATAAATAAAAACAAAAACAGTGAAAATACAGACAAACAGTAATTAGAAACAAATTTCACTTGTACAGTGACAACAGTAACATTTACGATAATAAGAATGAACACAACGAAAAAGAGTAAAAACATTTAACGTAATAAGAATGAACACAACGAAAAAGAGTGAAAACGACGTCGTAAACAGTCATCTCGATATGAACAAACACATTCAGTAACAATACAGAATAGAAATAGCAAACAGCACATAAACAGACACATAGACATATATTGACAACACCATCATGCAGAGTAATGGTAATGATTACAAACAAATAGAGTAAAAAAACTGACATACACAGTGCTCACAATAAATACAAACATCAACAGTAACAACACCAACCAACACAGTAATCAAAATAAATACAAAGAAACACAGTAAAAATACAGACAACGCAGTAATTAGAAACAAATTTCACTTGTACAGTGACAACAGTAACATTTACCGTAATAAGAATGAACACGATGAAAAAGAGTGAAAACGACATTGTACACATTCATCTCATAATGTACAAACACATTCAGTAACAATACAGAATAGACACAGCAAAAAGAATATAAACAGACACATAGACATACAGTGACAACACCATCATGCAGAGTAATAGTAATGATTACAAACAGAGTAACAAAACTGACATACACAGTGCTCATAATAAATACAAACATCAACAGTAACAACACCAACAAACACAGTAATCAAAATAAATGCAAACAAAAACAGTCACAAAACAGACATACACAGTGATTAGAAAAAAAAATTCACATGTACAGTGAGAACAATAACATTCATTGTAATAAGAATGAACACAACGAAAAAGAGTGAAAACGAAGTTGTACACAGTCATCTCATAATGTAGAAACATATTCAGTAACAATACAGAATAGACACAGCACACAGAATATAAAGAGACACATAGAGATACACTGACAACACCATCATGCAGAGTAATAGTAATGATTACAAACAAATAGAGTGACAAAACTTACATACACAGTGGTCACAATAAATACAAACATGAACAGTGACAACACAAACATGCACAGTAACCAAAATAAATAAAAACAAAAACAGTGAAAATACAGACAAACAGTAATTAGAAACAAATTTCACTTGTACAGTGACAACAGTAACATTTACGATAATAAGAATGAACACAACGAAAAAGAGTGAAAACGAAGTCGTAAACAGTCATCTGGATATGCACAAACACATTCAGTAACAATACAGAATAGAAATAGCAAACAGCACATAAACAGACACATAGACATATATTGACAACACCATCATGCAGAGTAATGGTAATGATTACAAACAAATAGAGTAAAAAAACTGACATACACAGTGCCCACAATAAATACAAACATCAACAGTAACAACACCAACAAACACAGTAATCAAAATAAATACAAACAAACACAGTCACAAAACAGAAACACAGTGATTAGAAAAAAATTTCACATGTACAGTGACAACAATGACATTTACCATAATGAGAATGAACACAAGGAAAAAGAGTAAAAAAATTTGAAACGTACAGGGACAACAGTAACATTCACCTTAATCACAAGAACACAAGTTAAAAGAGTGAAAACGAAGGCGTAAACAGTCATCTCGATATGAACAAACACATTCAATAACAATGCAGAATAGAAACAGCAAACAGCATATAAACAGACACAAAGACATATATTGACAACACCATCATGCAGAGTAATGGTAATGATTACGAACAAATAGAGTAAAACAAATGACATACACAGTGCTCACAATAAATACAAACATCAACAGTAACAACACCAACCAACACAGTAACCAAAATAAATACAAAGAAACACAGTCACAATACAGTCATACACAGTGATCAGAATAAATTTTGACATGTACAGTGACAATTGTAACATTCACCATAATAAGACTGAACACAACGAAAAAGAGTGAAAATGAAGTTGTACACAGTCATCTCATAATGTACAAACATATTCAGTAACAATACAGAATAGACACAGCACACAGAATATAAAGAGAAACATAGAGATACACTGACAACACCATCATGCAGAGTAATAGTAATGATTACAAACAAATAGAGTGACAAAACTTACATACACAGTGGCCACAATATATACAAACACGAACAGTGACAACACAAACATGCACAGTAATCAAAATGAATAAAAACACAGATAAAAAAAACAGATAAATGACAAACACAGATAAATAGTGTTCGAAATTTGGCCGGTAGCGGCTGCTTTATTGAAAGGTCCCTCTATTAAAGTGTTAGATATTATATAGCATTAAATAATGTTAATTAGTTAAAATTACGTTAACAAATAGAGTGACAAAACTGACATACACAGTGCTCACAATAAATACAAACACGAACAGTGACAACACAAACATGCATAGTAATCAAAATGAATAAAAACAAGCACAGTCAAGACACAGACATACACAGTGATTAGAAAAAAATATCAAATGTACAGTGACAACAGTAACATTTACCGTACTAAGAATGAACATGACAAAAAAGAGTGAAAACAAAGTTGTACACAGTCATCTCATAATGTACAAACACATTCAGTAACAATACAGAATAGAAGCAGCAAACAGCATATAAACAGACACATAAACATAGTGACAACACCATCATGCAAAGTATTAGTAATGATTACAAACAAATAGAGTGACAAAACTGACATACACAGTGTTCACAATAAATACAAACATCAACAGTAACAACAGCAACAAACACAGTAATCAAAATAAATACAAACAAACACAGTCACAAAACAGAAACACAGTGATTAGAAAAAAATTTCACATGTACAGTGACAACAATGACATTCACCATAATGACAAGAACACAAGGTAAAAGAGTGAAAACGAAATCGTAAACAGTCATCTCGATATGAATAAACACATTCAGTAACAATACACAATAGAAACAGCAAACAGCATATAAACAGACACATAGACATAAATTGACAACACCATCATGCAGAGTAATGGTAATGATTACAAACAAATAGAGTAAAAAAACTGACATACATAGTGCTCACAATAAATACAAACATCAACAGTAACAACACCAACCAACACAGTAATCAAAATAAATACAAAGAAACACAGTAAAAATACAGACAAACACAGTAATTAGAAACAAATTTCACTTGTACAGTGACAACAGTAACATTTAACGTAATAAGAATGAACACAACAAAAAAGAGTGAAAACGACGTTGTACACATTCATCTCATAATGTACAAACACATTCAGTAACAATACAGAATAGACACAGCAAAAAGAATATAAACAGACACATAGACATACAGTGACAACACCATCATGCAGAGTAATAGTAATGATTACAAACAAATAGAGTAACAAAACTGACATACACAGTGCTCATAATAAATGCAAACATCAACAGTAACAACACCAACAAACACAGTAATCAAAATAAATGCAAACAAAAAGTCACAAAACAGACATACACAGTGATTAGAAAAAAATTTCACATGTACAGTGACAACAATGACATTCACCATAATGACAAGAACACAAGGTAAAAGAGTGAAAATGAATTCGTAAACAGTCATCTCGATATGAACAAACACATTCAGTAACAATACAGAATAGAAACAGCAAACAGCATATAAACAGACACAAAGACATATATTGACAGATCCATTATGCAGAGTAATGGTAATGATTACAAACAAATAGAGTAAAACAACTGACATACAGAGTGCTCACAATAAATACAAACACGAACAGTGACAACACAAACATGCACAGTAACCAAAATAAATAAAAACAAAAACAGTCACAAAACAGACATATACAGTGATTAGAAAAAAAATTCACATGTACAGTGACAACAATGACATTTACCATAATGAGAATGAACACAAGGAAAAAGAGTAAAAAAATTTGAAACGTACAAGGACAACAGTAACATTCACCTTAATGACAAGAACACAAGTTAAAAGAGTGAAAATGAAGGCTTAAACAGTCATCTTGATATGAACAAACACATTCAATAACAATGCAGAATAGAAACAGCAAACAGCATATAAACAGACACAAAGACATATATTGACAACACCATCATGCACAGTAATAGTAATGATTACAAACAAATAGAGTGACAAAACTGATATACACAGTGTTCACAATAAATACAAACATCAACAGTAATAACACCAACAAACACAGTAATCAAAATAAATACAAACAAACACAGTCATAAAACAGAAACAGTGATTAGAAAAAAATTTCACATGTACAGTGACAACAATGACATTCACCATAATGACAAGAACACAAGGTAAAAGAGTGAAACCGAAATCGTAAACAGTCATCTCAATATGAATAAACACATTCAGTAACAATACACAATAGATACAGCAAACAGCATATAAACAGACACATAGATATATATTGACAACACCATCATGCAGAGTAATGGTAATGATTACAAACAAATAGAGTAAAAAAACTGACATACACAGTGCTCACAATAAATACAAACATCAACAGTAACAACACCAACCAACACAGTAATCAAAATAAATACAAAGAAACACAGTAAAAATACAGACAACGCAGTAATTAGAAACAAATTTCACTTGTACAGTGACAACAGTAACATTTACCGTAATAAGAATGAACACGATGAAAAAGAGTGAAAACGACATTGTACACATTCATCTCATAATGTACAAACACATTCAGTAACAATACAGAATAGACACAGCAAAAAGAATATAAACAGACACATAGACATACAGTGACAACACCATCATGCAGAGTAATAGTAATGATTACAAACAGAGTAACAAAACTGACATACACAGTGCTCATAATAAATACAAACATCAACAGTAACAACACCAACAAACACAGTAATCAAAATAAATGCAAACAAAAACAGTCACAAAACAGACATACACAGTGATTAGAAAAAAAAATTCACATGTACAGTGAGAACAATAACATTCATTGTAATAAGAATGAACACAACGAAAAAGAGTGAAAACGAAGTTGTACACAGTCATCTCATAATGTAGAAACATATTCAGTAACAATACAGAATAGACACAGCACACAGAATATAAAGAGACACATAGAGATACACTGACAACACCATCATGCAGAGTAATAGTAATGATTACAAACAAATAGAGTGAGAAAACTTACATACACAGTGGTCACAATATATACAAACATGAACAGTGACAACACAAACATGCACAGTAACCAAAATAAATAAAAACAAAAACAGTGAAAATACAGACAAACAGTAATTAGAAACAAATTTCACTTGTACAGTGACAACAGTAACATTTACGATAATAAGAATGAACACAACGAAAAAGAGTGAAAACGAAGTCGTAAACAGTCATCTAGATATGAACAAACACATTCAGTAACAATACAGAATAGAAATAGCAAACAGCACATAAACAGACACATAGACATATATTGACAACACCATCATGCAGAGTAATGGTAATGATTACAAACAAATAGAGTAAAAAAACTGACATACACAGTGCCCACAATAAATACAAACATCAACAGTAACAACACGAACAAACACAGTAATCAAAATAAATACAAACAAACACAGTCACAAAACTGAAACACAGTGATTAGAAAAAAATTTCACATGTACAGTGACAACAATGACATTTAACATAATGAGAATGAACACAAGGAAAATGAGTAAAAAAATTTGAAACGTACAGGGACAACAGTAACATTCACCTTAATGACAAGAACACAAGTTAAAAGAGTGAAAACTAAGGCTTAAACAGTCATCTCGATATGAACAAACACATTCAATAACAATGCAGAATAGAAACAGCAAACAGCATATAAACAGACACAAAGACATATATTGACAACACCATCATGCACAGTAATAGTAATGATTACAAACAAATAGAGTGACAAAACTGACATACACAGTGCCCACAATAAATACAAACATCAACAGTAACAACACCAACAAACACAGTAATCAAAATAAATACAAACAAACACAGTCACAAAACAGAAACACAGTGATTAGAAAAAAATTTCACATGTACAGTGACAACAATGACATTTACCATAATGAGAATGAACACAAGGAAAAAGAGTAAAAAAATTTGAAACGTACAGGGACAACAGTAACATTCACCTTAATCACAAGAACACAAGTTAAAAGAGTGAAAACGAAATCGTAAACAGTCATCTCAATATGAATAAACACATTCAGTAACAATACACAATAGAAACAGCAAACAGCATATAAACAGACACATACATATATATTGACAACACCATCATGCAGAGTAATGGTAATGATTACAAACAAATAGAGTGACAAAACTGACATACACAGTGCTCACAATAAATACAAACCTGAACAGTGACAACACAAACATGCAGTATCCAAAATAAATAAAAACAAACACAGTAAAAATACAGACAAACACAGTAATAAGAAAAGAACAATACTACACAGTGATTAGAAAAATATATCAAATGTACAGTGACAACAGTAACATTTACCGTAATAAAAATGAACACGATGAAAAAGAGTGAAAACGACATTGTACACATTCATCTCATAATGTACAAACACATTCAGTAACAATACAGAATAGACACAGCAAAAAGAATATAAACAGACACATAGACATACAGTGACAACACCATCATACAGAGTAATAGTAATGATTACAAACAGAGTAACAAAACTGACATACACAGTGCTCACAATAAATACAAAAATCAACAGTAACAACACCAACAAACACAGTAATCAAAATAAATGCAAATAAAAAGTTACAAAACAGACATACACAGTGATTAGAAAAAAAAATTCACATGTACAGTGAGAACAGTAACATTCACCATAATAAGAATGAACACAACGAAAAAGAGTGAAAATGAAGTTGTACACAGTCATCTCATAATGTAGAAACATATTCAGTAACAATACAGAATAGACACAGCACACAGAATATAAAGAGACACATAGAGATACACTGACAACACCATCATGCAGAGTAATAGTAATGATTACAAACAAATAGAGTGACAAAACTTACAAACACAGAAAACATGTACAGTGACAATAATAACATGCACAATAATCAAAATGAATACAAACAAACACAGTCACAATACAGACATACACAGTGAGCAGAATAAATTTTAACATGTACAGTGACCACACAACCATGCATAGTAACAAGAATAAACACAAATTAATCGGGTGATTACACAGTCATACACAGTGATCACAATATATATACAAACACATTCAATGACAATACAGAATGGAAACAGTGATCAGAGTATAAACAGACACATAAACTATAATGATATTGACAACACCAACATGCACAGTTAAAATAAAGACTAAAAATAAATAAACAGACAAAACTGACATCCACATTGCTGACAATAAACACAAACAGTGCCAATGCTAAAATGCACAATGATCAAAATGACTACAAACAAATAGAGTGACAAAACTGACATACACAGTGCTCACAATAAATACAAACACGAACAGTGACAACACAAACATGCACAGTAATCAAAATGAATAAAAACACAGATAAAAAAACAGATAAATGACAAACACAGATAAATAGTGTTCGAAATTTGGCCGGTAGCGGCTGCTTTAATTGAAAGGTCCCTCTATTAAAGTGTTAGATATTATATAGCATTAAATAATGTTAATTAGTTAAAATTACGTAAACAAATAGAGTGACAAAACTGACATACACAGTGCTCACAATAAATACAAACACGAACAGTGACAACGCAAACATGCATAGTAATCAAAATGAATAAAAACAAGCACAGTCAAGACACAGACATACACAGTGATTAGAAAAAAATATCAAATGTACAGTGACAACAGTAACATTTACCGTACTAAGAATGAACATGACAAAAAAGAGTGAAAACAAAGTTGTACACAGTCATCTCATAATGTACAAACACATTCAGTAACAATACAGAATAGAAACAGCAAACAGCATATAAACAGACACATAAACATAGTGACAACACCATCATGCAAAGTATTAGTAATGATTACAAACAAATAGAGTGACAAAACTGACATACACAGTGTTCACAATAAATACAAACATCAACAGTAACAACAGCAACAAACACAGTAATCAAAATAAATACAAACAAACACATTCACAAAACAGAAACACAGTGATTAGAAAAAAATTTCACATGTACAGTGACAACAATGACATTCACCATAATGACAAGAACACAAGGTAAAAGAGTGAAAACGAAATCGTAAACAGTCATCTCGATATGAATAAACACATTCAGTAACAATACACAATAGAAACAGCAAACAGCATATAAACAGACACATAGACATAAATTGACAACACCATCATGCAGAGTAATGGTAATGATTACAAACAAATAGAGTAAAAAAACTGACATACACAGTGCTCACAATAAATACAAACATCAACAGTAACAACACCAACCAACACAGTAATCAAAATAAATACAAAGAAACACAGTAAAAATACAGACAAACACAGTAATTAGAAACAAATTTCACTTGTACAGTGACAACAGTAACATTTAACGTAATAAGAATGAACACAACAAAAAAGAGTGAAAACGATGTTGTACACATTCATCTCATAATGTACAAACACATTCAGTAACAATACAGAATAGACACAGCAAAGAGAATATAAACAGACACATAGACATACAGTGACAACACCATCATGCAGAGTAATAGTAATGATTACAAACAAATAGAGTAACAAAACTGACATACACAGTGCTCATAATAAATGCAAACATCAACAGTAACAACACCAACAAACACAGTAATCAAAATAAATGCAAACAAAAAGTCACAAAACAGACATACACAGTGATTAGAAAAAAATTTCACATGTACAGTGACAACAATGACATTCACCATAATGACAAGAACACAAGGTAAAAGAGTGAAAATGAATTCGTAAACAGTCATCTCGATATGAACAAACACATTCAGTAACAATACAGAATAGAAACAGCAAACAGCATATAAACAGACACAAAGACATATATTGACAGATCCATTATGCAGAGTAATGGTAATGATTACAAACAAATAGAGTAAAACAACTGACATACAGAGTGCTCACAATAAATACAAACACGAACAGTGACAACACAAACATGCACAGTAACCAAAATAAATAAAAACAAAAACAGTCAAAAAACAGACATATACAGTGATTAGAAAAAAAATTCACATGTACAGTGACAACAATGACATTTACCATAATGAGAATGAACACAAGGAAAAAGAGTAAAAAAATTTGAAACGTACAAGGACAACAGTAACATTCACCTTAATGACAAGAACACAAGTTAAAAGAGTGAAAATGAAGGCTTAAACAGTCATCTTGATATGAACAAACACATTCAATAACAATGCAGAATAGAAACAGCAAACAGCATATAAACAGACACAAAGACATATATTGACAACACCATCATGCACAGTAATAGTAATGATTACAAACAAATAGAGTGACAAAACTGATATACACAGTGTTCACAATAAATACAAACATCAACAGTAATAACACCAACAAACACAGTAATCAAAATAAATACAAACAAACACAGTCATAAAACAGAAACAGTGATTAGAAAAAAATTTCACATGTACAGTGACAACAATGACATTCACCATAATGACAAGAACACAAGGTAAAAGAGTGAAACCGAAATCGTAAACAGTCATCTCAATATGAATAAACACATTCAGTAACAATACACAATAGATACAGCAAACAGGATATAAACAGACACATAGATATATATTGACAACACCATCATGCAGAGTAATGGTAATGATTACAAACAAATAGAGTAAAAAAACTGACATACACAGTGCTCACAATAAATACAAACATCAACAGTAACAACACCAACCAACACAGTAATCAAAATAAATACAAAGAAACACAGTAAAAATACAGACAACGCAGTAATTAGAAACAAATTTCACTTGTACAGTGACAACAGTAACATTTACCGTAATAAGAATGAACACGATGAAAATGAGTGAAAACGACATTGTACACATTCATCTCATAATGTACAAACACATTCAGTAACAATACAGAATAGACACAGCAAAAAGAATATAAACAGACACATAGACATACAGTGACAACACCATCATGCAGAGTAATAGTAATGATTACAGAGTAACAAAACTGACATACACAGTGCTCATAATAAATACAAACATCAACAGTAACAACACCAACAAACACAGTAATCAAAATAAATGCAAACAAAAACAGTCACAAAACAGACATACACAGTGATTAGAAAAAAAATTCACATGTACAGTGAGAACAATTACATTCATTGTAATAAGAATGAACACAACGAAAAAGAGTGAAAACGAAGTTGTACACAGTCATCTCATAATGTAGAAACATATTCAGTAACAATACAGAATAGACACAGCACACAGAATATAAAGAGACACATAGAGATACACTGACAACACCATCATGCAGAGTAATAGTAATGATTACAAACAAATAGAGTGAGAAAACTTACATACACAGTGGTCACAATATATACAAACATGAACAGTGACAACACAAACATGCACAGTAACCAAAATAAATAAAAACAAAAACAGTGAAAATACAGACAAACAGTAATTAGAAACAAATTTCACTTGTACAGTGACAACAGTAACATTTACGATAATAAGAATGAACACAACGAAAAAGAGTGAAAACGAAGTCGTAAACAGTCATCTCGATATGAACAAACACATTCAGTAACAATACAGAATAGAAATAGCAAACAGCACATAAACAGACACATAGACATATATTGACAACACCATCATGCAGAGTAATGGTAATGATTACAAACAAATAGAGTAAAAAAACTGACATACACAGTGCCCACAATAAATACAAACATCAACAGTAACAACACCAACAAACACAGTAATCAAAATAAATACAAACAAACACAGTCACAAAACTGAAACACAGTGATTAGAAAAAAATTTCACATGTACAGTGACAACAATGACATTTAACATAATGAGAATGAACACAAGGAAAAAGAGTAAAAAAATTTGAAACGTACAGGGACAACAGTAACATTCACCTTAATGACAAGAACACAAGTTAAAAGAGTGAAAACTAAGGCTTAAACAGTCATCTCGATATAAACAAACACATTCAATAACAATGCAGAATAGAAACAGCAAACAGCATATAAACAGACACAAAGACATATATTGACAACACCATCATGCACAGTAATAGTAATGATTACAAACAAATAGAGTGACAAAACTGATATACACAGTGTTCACAATAAATACAAACATCAACAGTAATAACACCAACAAACACAGTAATCAAAATAAATACAAACAAACACAGTCATAAAACAGAAACAGTGATTAGAAAAAAATTTCACATGTACAGTGACAACAATGACATTCACCATAATGACAAGAACACAAGGTAAAAGAGTGAAACCGAAATCGTAAACAGTCATCTCAATATGAATAAACACATTCAGTAACAATACACAATAGATACAGCAAACAGCATATAAACAGACACATAGATATATATTGACAACACCATCATGCAGAGTAATGGTAATGATTACAAACAAATAGAGTAAAAAAACTGACATACACAGTGCTCACAATAAATACAAACATCAACAGTAACAACACCAACCAACACAGTAATCAAAATAAATACAAAGAAACACAGTAAAAATACAGACAACGCAGTAATTAGAAACAAATTTCACTTGTACAGTGACAACAGTAACATTTACCGTAATAAGAATGAACACGATGAAAAAGAGTGAAAACGACATTGTACACATTCATCTCATAATGTACAAACACATTCAGTAACAATACAGAATAGACACAGCAAAAAGAATATAAACAGACACATAGACATACAGTGACAACACCATCATGCAGAGTAATAGTAATGATTACAAACAGAGTAACAAAACTGACATACACAGTGCTCATAATAAATACAAACATCAACAGTAACAACACCAACAAACACAGTAATCAAAATAAATGCAAATAAAAAGTTACAAAACAGACATACACAGTGATTAGAAAAAAAAATTCACATGTACAGTGAGAACAGTAACATTCACCATAATAAGAATGAACACAACGAAAAAGAGTGAAAACGAAGTTGTACACAGTCATCTCATAATGTAGAAACATATTCAGTAACAATACAGAATAAACACAGCACACAGAATATAAAGAGACACATAGAGATACACTGACAACACCATCATGCAGAGTAATAGTAATGATTACAAACAAATAGAGTGAGAAAACTTACATACACAGTGGTCACAATATATACAAACATGAACAGTGACAACACAAACATGCACAGTAACCAAAATAAATAAAAACAAAAACAGTGAAAATACAGACAAACAGTAATTAGAAACAAATTTCACTTGTACAGTGACAACAGTAACATTTACGATAATAAGAATGAACACAACGAAAAAGAGTGAAAACGAAGTCGTAAACAGTCATCTCGATATGAACAAACACATTCAGTAACAATACAGAATAGAAATAGCAAACAGCACATAAACAGACACATAGACATATATTGACAACACCATCATGCAGAGTAATGGTAATGATTACAAACAAATAGAGTAAAAAAACTGACATACACAGTGCCCACAATAAATACAAACATCAACAGTAACAACACCAACAAACACAGTAATCAAAATAAATACAAACAAACACAGTCACAAAACTGAAACACAGTGATTAGAAAAAAATTTCACATGTACAGTGACAACAATGACATTTACCATAATGAGAATGAACACAAGGAAAAAGAGTAAATAAATTTGAAACGTACAGGGACAACAGTAACATTCACCTTAATGACAAGAACACAAGTTAAAAGAGTGAAAACGAAGGCTTAAACAGTCATCTCGATATGAACAAACACATTCAATAACAATGCAGAATAGAAACAGCAAACAGCATATAAACAGACACAAAGACATATATTGACAACACCATCATGCACAGTAATAGTAATGATTACAAACAAATAGAGTGACAAAACTGATATACACAGTGTTCACAATAAATACAAACATCAACAGTAATAACACCAACAAACACAGTAATCAAAATAAATACAAACAAACACAGTCATAAAACAGAAACAGTGATTAGAAAAAAATTTAACATGTACAGTGACAACAATGACATTCACCATAATGACAAGAACACAAGGTAAAAGAGTGAAACCGAAATCGTAAACAGTCATCTCAATATGAATAAACACATTCAGTAACAATACACAATAGATACAGCAAACAGCATATAAACAGACACATAGATATATATTGACAACACCATCATGCAGAGTAATGGTAATCAATACATACAAATAGAGTAAAAAAACTGACATACACAGTGCTCACAATAAATACAAACATCAACAGTAACAACACCAACCAACACAGTAATCAAAATAAATACAAAGAAACACAGTAAAAATACAGACAACGCAGTAATTAGAAAAAAATTTCCATTGTACAGTGACAACAGTAACATTTACCGTAATAAGAATGAACACGACGAAAAAGATTGAAAACGACATTGTACACATTCATCTCATAATGTACAAACACATTCAGTAACAATACAGAATAGACACAGCAAAAAGAATATAAACAAACACATAGACATACAGTGACAACACCATCATACAGAGTAATAGTAATGATTACAAACAGAGTAACAAAACTGACATACACATTGCTCACAATAAATACAAACATCAACAGTAACAACACCAACAAACACAGTAATCAAAATAAATGGAAACAAAAACAGTCACAAAGCAGACATACACAGTGATTAGAAAAAAAATTCACATGTACAGTGAGAACAGTAACATTCACCATAATAAGAATGAACACAACGAAAAAGAGTGAAAACGAAGTTGTACACAGTCATCTCATAATGTAGAAACATATTCAGTAACAATACAGAATAGACACAGCACACAGAATATAAAGAGACACATAGAGATACACTGACAACACCATCATGCAGAGCAATAGTAATGATTACAAACAAATAGAGTGAGAAAACTTACATACACAGTGGTCACAATATATACAAACATGAACAGTGACAACACAAACATGCACAGTAACCAAAATAAATAAAAATAAAAACAGTGAAAATAAAGACAAACAGTAATTAGAAACAAATTTCACTTGTACAGTGACAACAGTAACATTTACGATAATAAGAATGAACACAACGAAAAAGAGTGAAAACGAAGTCGTAAACAGTCATCTCGATATGAACAAACACATTCAGTAACAATACAGAATAGAAATAGCAAACAGCACATAAACAGACACATAGACATATATTGACAACACCATCATGCAGAGTAATGGTAATGATTACAAACAAATAGAGTAAAAAAACTGACATACACAGTGCCCACAATAAATACAAACATCAACAGTAACAACACCAACAAACACAGTAATCAAAATAAATACAAACAAACACAGTCACAAAACTGAAACACAGTGATTAGAAAAAAATTTCACATGTACAGTGACAACAATGACATTTACCATAATGAGAATGAACACAAGGAAAAAGAGTAAAAAAATTTGAAACGTACAGGGACAACAGTAACATTCACCTTAATGACAAGAACACAAGTTAAAAGAGTGAAAACGAAGGCTTAAACAGTCATCTCGATATGAACAAACACATTCAATAACAATGCAGAATAGAAACAGCAAACAGCATATAAACAGACACAAAGACATATATTGACAACACCATCATGCACAGTAATAGTAATGATTACAAACAAATAGAGTGACAAAACTGATATACACAGTGTTCACAATAAATACAAACATCAACAGTAACAACACCAACCAACACAGTAATCAAAATAAATACAAAGAAACACAGTAAAAATACAGACAACGCAGTAATTAGAAACAAATTTCACTTGTACAGTGACAACAGTAACATTTACCGTAATAAGAATGAACACAACGAAAAAGAGTGAAAACGACGTTGTACACATTCATCTCATAATGTACAAACACGTTCAGTAACAATACAGAATAGACACAGCAAAAGAATATAAAGAGACACAGAGATACACTGACAACACCATCATGCAGAGTAATAGTAATGATTACAAACAAATAGAGTGACAAAACTGACATACAGAGTGCTCAAAATAAATACAAACACGAACAGTGACAACACAAACATGCACAGTATCCAAAATAAATAAAAACAAACACAGTAAAAATACAGACAAAGACAGTAATTAGAAAAAAATTTCCATTGTACAGTGACAACAGTAACATTTACCGTAATAAGAATGAACACGACGAAAAAGATTGAAAACGACATTGTACACATTCATCTCATAATGTACAAACACATTCAGTAACAATACAGAATAGACACAGCAAAAAGAATATAAACAAACACATAGACATACAGTGACAACACCATCATACAGAGTAATAGTAATGATTACAAACAGAGTAACAAAACTGACATACACATTGCTCACAATAAATACAAACATCAACAGTAACAACACCAACAAACACAGTAATCAAAATAAATGGAAACAAAAACAGTCACAAAACAGACATACACAGTGATTAGAAAAAAAATTCACATGTACAGTGAGAACAATAACATTCATTGTAATGAGAATGAACACTACGAAAAAGAGTGAAAACGAAGTTGTACACAGTCATCTCATAATGTAGAAACATATTCAGTAACAATACAGAATAGACACAGCACACAGAATATAAAGAGACACATAGAGATACACTGACAACACCATCATGCAGAGTAATAGTAATGATTACAAACAAATAGAGTGACAAAACTTACATACACAGTGGTCACAATGTATACAAACATGAACAGTGACAACACAAACATGCACAGTAACCAAAATAAATAAAAACAAAAACAGTGAAAATACAGACAAACAGTAATTAGAAACAAATTTCACTTGTACAGTGACAACAGTAACATTTACGATAATAAGAATGAACACAACGAAAAAGAGTGAAAACGAAGTCGTAAACAGTCATCTCGATATGAACAAACACATTCAGTAACAATACAGAATAGAAATAGCAAACAGCACATAAACAGACACATAGACATATATAGATAACACCATCATGCAGAGTAATGGTAATGATTACAAACAAATAGAGTAAAAAAACTGACATACACAGTGCCCACAATAAATACAAACATCAACAGTAACAACACCAAAATACACAGTAATCAAAATAAATACAAACAAACACAGTCACAAAACTGAAACACAGTGATTAGAAAAAAATTTCACATGTACAGTGACAACAATGACATTTACCATAATGAGAATGAACACAAGGAAAAAGAGTAAATAAATTTGAAACGTACAGGGACAACAGTAACATTCACCTTAATGACAAGAACACAAGTTAAAAGAGTGAAAACGAAGGCTTAAACAGTCATCTCGATATGAACAAACACATTCAATAACAATGCAGAATAAAAACAGCAAACAGCATATAAACAGACACAAAGACATATATTGACAACACCATCATGCACAGTAATAGTAATGATTACAAACAAATAGAGTGACAAAACTGATATACACAGTGTTCACAATAAATACAAACATCAACAGTAACAACACCAACCAACACAGTAATCAAAATAAATACAAAGAAACACAGTAAAAATACAGACAACGCAGTAATTAGAAACAAATTTCACTTGTACAGTGACAACAGTAACATTTACCGTAATAAGAATGAACACAACGAAAAAGAGTGAAAACGACGTTGTACACATTCATCTCATAATGTACAAACACATTCAGTAACAATACAGAATAGACACAGCAAAAGAATATAAAGAGACACAGAGATACACTGACAACACCATCATGCAGAGTAATAGTAATGATTACAAACAAATAGAGTGACAAAACTGACATACAGAGTGCTCAAAATAAATACAAACACGAACAGTGACAACACAAACATGCACAGTATCCAAAATAAATAAAAACAAACACAGTAAAAATACAGAAAAACACAGTAATTAGAAAAAAATTTCCATTGTACAGTGACAACAGTAACATTTACCGTAATAAGAATGAACACGACGAAAAAGATTGAAAACGACATTGTACACATTCATCTCATAATGTACAAACACATTCAGTAACAATACAGAATAGACACAGCAAAAAGAATATAAACAAACACATAGACATACAGTGACAACACCATCATACAGAGTAATAGTAATGATTACAAACAGAGTAACAAAACTGACATACACATTGCTCACAATAAATACAAACATCAACAGTAACAACACCAACAAACACAGTAATCAAAATAAATGGAAACAAAAACAGTCACAAAACAGACATACACAGTGATTAGAAAAAAAATTCACATGTACAGTGAGAACAATAACATTCATTGTAATAAGAATGAACACAACAAAAAAGAGTGAAAACGAAGTTGTACACAGTCATCTCATAATGTAGAAACATATTCAGTAACAATACAGAATAGACACAGCACACAGAATATAAAGAGACACATAGAGATACACTGACAACACCATCATGCAGAGTAATAGTAATGATTACAAACAAATAGAGTGAGAAAACTTACATACACAGTGGTCACAATATATACAAACATGAACAGTGACAACACAAACATGCACAGTAACCAAAATAAATAAAAACAAAAACAGTGAAAATACAGACAAACAGTAATTAGAAACAAATTTCACTTGTACAGTGACGACAGTAACATTTACGATAATAAGAATGAACACAACGAAAAAGAGTGAAAACGAAGTCGTAAACAGTCATCTCGATATGAACAAACACATTCAGTAACAATACAGAATAGAAATAGCAAACAGCACATAAACAGACACATAGACATATATTGATAACACCATCATGCAGAGTAATGGTAATGATTACAAACAAATAGAGTAAAAAAACTGACATACAAAGTGCCCACAATAAATACAAACATCAACAGTAACAAAACCAACAAACACAGTAATCAAAATAAATACAAACAAACACAGTCACAAAACTGAAACACAGTGATTAGAAAAAAATGACATTTACCATAATGAGTAATAGTAATGATTACAAACAAATAGAGTAACAAAACTGACATACACAGTGCTCATAATAAATACAAACATCAACAGTAACAACACCAACAAACACAGTAATCAAAATAAATGCAAACAGTGACGACAGTAACATTTACGATAATAAGAATGAACACAACGAAAAAGAGTGAAAACGAAGTCGTAAACAGTCATCTCGATATGAACAAACACATTCAGTAACAATACAGAATAGAAACAGCAAACAGCATATAAACAGACACATAGACATATATTGACAGATCCATTATGCAGAGTAATGGTAATGATTACAAACAAATAGAGTAAAACAACTGACATACACAGTGCTCACAATAAATACAAACATCAACAGTAACAACACCAACCAACACAGTAATCAAAATAAATACAAAGAAACACAGTCACAATACAGTCATACACAGTGATCAGAATAAATTTTGACATGTACAGTGACAACAATGACATTTACCATAATGAGAATGAACACAAGGAAAAAGAGTAAATAAATTTGAAACGTACAGGGACAACAGTAACATTCACCTTAATGACAAGAACACAAGTTAAAAGAGTGAAAACGAAGGCTTAAACAGTCATCTCGATATGAACAAACACATTCAATAACAATGCAGAATAGAAACAGCAAACAGCATATAAACAGACACAAAGACATATATTGACAACACCATCATGCACAGTAATAGTAATGATTACAAACAAATAGAGTGACAAAACTGATATACACAGTGTTCACAATAAATACAAACATCAACAGTAACAACACCAACCAACACAGTAATCAAAATAAATACAAAGAAACACAGTAAAAATACAGACAACGCAGTAATTAGAAACAAATTTCACTTGTACAGTGACAACAGTAACATTTACCGTAATAAGAATGAACACAACGAAAAAGAGTGAAAACGACGTTGTACACATTCATCTCATAATGTACAAACACATTCAGTAACAATACAGAATAGACACAGCAAAAGAATATAAAGAGACACAGAGATACACTGACAACACCATCATGCAGAGTAATAGTAATGATTTCAAACAAATAGAGTGACAAAACTGACATACAGAGTGCTCAAAATAAATACAAACACGAACAGTGACAACACAAACATGCACAGTATCCAAAATAAATAAAAACAAACAGTAAAAATACAGACAAACACAGTAATTAGAAAAAAATTTCCATTGTACAGTGACAACAGTAACATTTACCGTAATAAGAATGAACATGACGAAAAAGAGTGAAAACGACATTGTACACATTCATCTCATAATGTACAAACACATTCAGTAACAATACAGAATAGACACAGCAAAAAGAATATAAACAAACACATAGACATACAGTGACAACACCATCATACAGAGTAATAGTAATGATTACAAACAGAGTAACAAAACTGACATACACATTGCTCACAATAAATACAAACATCAACAGTAACAACACCAACAAACACAGTAATCAAAATAAATGGAAACAAAAACAGTCACAAAACAGACATACACAGTGATTAGAAAAAAAATTCACATGTACAGTGAGAACAATAACATTCATTGTAATAAGAATGAACACAACGAAAAAGACTGAAAACGAAGTTGTACACAGTCATCTCATAATGTAGAAACATATTCAGTAACAATACAGAATAGACACAGCACACAGAATATAAAGAGACACATAGAGATACACTGACAACACCATCATGCAGAGTAATAGTAATGATTACAAACAAATAGAGTGACAAAACTTACATACACAGTGGTCACAATATATACAAACATGAACAGTGACAACACAAACATGCACAGTAACCAAAATAAATAAAAACAAACACAGTAAAAATACAGACAAACACAGTGATTAGAAACAATTTTCACATGTAGTGACAACAGAAACATTTACTGAAATAATATGAACACGACGAAAAACAGTGAAAACGAAGTTGTACATAGTCATCTCATAATGTACAAACACATTCAGTAACAATACAGAATAGACACAGCAAAAGAATATAAAGAGACACAGAGATACACTGACAACACCATCATGCAGAGTAATAGTAATGATTACAAACAAATAGAGTGAGAAAACTGACATACAGAGTGCTCAAAATAAATACAAACACGAACAGTGACAACACAAACATGCACAGTATCCAAAATAAATAAAAACAAACACAGTAAAAATACAGACAAACACAGTAATTGAAAAAAATTTCCATTGTACAGTGACAACAGTAACATTTACCGTAATAAGAATGAACATGACGAAAAAGAGTGAAAACGACATTGTACACATTCATCTCATAATGTACAAACACATTCAGTAACAATACAGAATAGACACAGCAAAAAGAATATAAACAAACACATAGACATACAGTGACAACACCATCATACAGAGTAATAGTAATGATTACAAACAGAGTAACAAAACTGACATACACATTGCTCACAATAAATACAAACATCAACAGTAACAACACCAACAAACACAGTAATCAAAATAAATGGAAACAAAAACAGTCACAAAACAGACATACACAGTGATTAGAAAAAAAAATTCACATGTACAGTGAGAACAATAACATTCATTGTAATAAGAATGAACACAACGAAAAAGAGTGAAAACGAAGTTGTACACAGTCATCTCATAATGTAGAAACATATTCAGTAACAATACAGAATAGACACAGCACACAGAATATAAAGAGACACATAGAGATACACTGACAACACCATCATGCAGAGTAATAGTAATGATTACAAACAAATAGAGTGACAAAACTTACATACACAGTAAGTGGTCACAATATATACATACATGAACAGTGACAACACAAACATGCACAGTAACCAAAATAAATAAAAACAAACACAGTAAAAATACAGACAAACACAGTGATTAGAAACAATTTTCACATGTAGTGACAACAGAAACATTTACTGAAATAATATGAACACGACGAAAAACAGTGAAAACGAAGTTGTACATAGTCATCTCATAATGTACAAACACATTCAGTAACAATACAGAATAGACACAGCAAAAGAATATTAAGAGACACAGAGATACACTGACAACACCATCATGCAGAGTAATAGTAATGATTACAAACAAATAGAGTGACAAAATGACATACAGAGTGCTCAAAATAAATACAAACACGAACAGTGACAACACAAACATGCACACTATCCAAAATAAATAAAAACAAACACAGTAAAAATACAGACAAACACAGTAATTAGAAAAAAATTTCCATTGTACAGTGACAACAGTAACATTTACCGTAATAAGAATGAACATGACAAAAAAGAGTGAAAACGACATTGTTCACATTCATCTCATAATGTACAAACACATTCAGTAACAATACAGAATAGACACAGCAAAAAGAATATAAACAAACACATAGACATACAGTGACAACACCATCATACAGAGTAATAGTAATGATTACAAACAGAGTAACAAAACTGACATACACATTGCTCACAATAAATACAAACATCAACAGTAACAACACCAACAAACACAGTAATCAAAATAAATGGAAACAAAAACAGTCACAAAACAGACATACACAGTGATTAAAAAAAAATTCACATGTACAGTGAGAACAATAACATTCATTGTAATAAGAATGAACACAACGAAAAAGACTGAAAACGAAGTTGTACACAGTCATCTCATAATGTAGAAACATATTCAGTAACAATACAGAATAGACACAGCACACAGAATATAAAGAGACACATAGAGATACACTGACAACACCATCATGCAGAGTAATAGTAATGATTACAAACAAATAGAGTGACAAAACTTACATACACAGTGGTCACAATATATACAAACATGAACAGTGACAACACAAACATGCACAGTAACCAAAATAAATAAAAGCAAACACAGTAAAAATACAGACAAACACAGTGATTAGAAACAATTTTCCCATGTAGTGACAACAGAAACATTTACTGAAATAATATGAACACGACGAAAAACAGTGAAAACGAAGTTGTACATAGTCATCTCATAATGTACAAACACATTCAGGAATAATACAGAATAGAAACAGCAAACAGCATATAAACAGACACATAAACATAGTGACAACCCAATCATGCACAGTAATAGTAATGATTACAAACAAATAGAGTAACAAAACTGACATACACAGTGCTCATAATAAATACAAATATCAACAGTAACAACACCAACAAACACAGTGATTAGAAAAAAATTTCACATGTACAGTGACAACAGTAACATTAACTATTATGGGAATGAACACAAGGAAAAAGAGTGAAAACAAAGTCAATACACAGTCATCACAATATGTATAAACACATTCAGTAACAATACAGAATAGACACAGCAGAGAAAATATAAACAGACACATAGACATACAGTAACAGCACCATCATACAGAGTAATAGTAATGACTACAAACAAATAGAGTGACAAAACTGACATACTAAATACAAACACAAACAGTGACAACACAAACATGCACAGTAATCAAAATGAATAAATACACAGATAAAAAAACAGATAAATGACAAACACAGATAAATAGTGTTCAAAATTTGGCCGGTAGCGGCTGCTTTTATTGAAAGGTCCCTCTATTAAAAAATGGTGTTAGATATTATATACCATTAAATAATGTTAATTAGTTAAAATTACGTAAACAAATAGAGTGACAAAACTGACATACACAGTGCTCACAATAAATACAAACACGAACAGTGACAACACAAACATGCATAGTAATCAAAATGAATAAAAACAAGCACAGTCAAAACACAGACATACACAGTGATTAGAAAAAAAATCAAATGTACAGTGACAACAGTAACATTTACCGTATTAAGAATGAACATGACAAAAAAGAGTGAAAACAAAGTTGTACACAGTCATCTCATAATGTACAAACACATTCAGTAACAATACAGAATAGAAACAGCAAACAGCATATAAACAGACACATAAACATAGTGACAACACCATCATGCAAAGTATTAGTAATGATTACAAACAAATAGAGTGACAAAACTGACATACACAGTGCCCACAATAAATACAAACATCAACAGTAACAACACCAACAAACACAGTAATCAAAATAAATACAAACAAACACAGTCACAAAACAGAAACACAGTGATTAGAAAAAAATTTCACATGTACAGTGACAACAATGACATTTACCATAATGAGAATGAACACAAGGAAAAAGAGTAAATAAATTTGAAACATACAGGGACAACAGTAACATTCACCTTAATGACAAGAACACAAGTTAAAAGAGTGAAAACGAAGGCTTAAACAGTCATCTCGATATGAACAAACACATTCAATAACAATGCAGAATAGAAACAGCAAACAGCATATAAACAGATACAAAGACATATATTGACAACACCATCATGCACAGTAATAGTAATGATTACAAACAAATAGTGACAAAACTGACATACAGAGTGCTCAAAATAAATACAAACACGAACAGTGACAACACAAACATGCACAGTATCCAAAATAAATTAAAACAAACACAGTAAAAATACAGACAAACACAGTAATTAGAAACAAATTTCACATGTACAGTGACAACAGAAACATTTAACGTAATAAGAATGAACACAACAAAAAAGAGTGAAAACGACATTGTACACATTCATCTCATAATGTACAAACACATTCAGTAACAATACAGAATAGACACAGCAAAGAGAATATAAACATACACATAGACATACAGTGACAACACCATCATGCAGAGTAATAGTAATGATTACAAACAAATAGAGTAACAAAACTGACATACACAGTGCTCATAATAAATACAAACATCAACAGTAACAACACCAACAAACACAGTAATCAAAATAAATGCAAACAAAAAGTCACAAAACAGACATACACAGTGATTAGAAATAAATTTCACATGTACAGTGACAACAATGACATTCACCATAATGACAAGAACACAAGGTAAAAGAGTGAAAACGAAGTCGTAAACAGTCATCTCGATATGAACAAACACATTCAGTAACAATACAGAATAGAAACAGCAAACAGCATATAGACAGACACATAGACATATATTGACAGATCCATTATGCAGAGTAATGGTAATGATTACAAACAAATAGAGTAAAAAAACTGACATACACAGTGCCCACAATAAATACAAACATCAACAGTAACAACACCAACAAACACAGTAATCAAAATAAATACAAACAAACACAGTCACAAAACTGAAACACAGTGATTGGAAAAAAAATTTCACATGTACAGTGACAACAATGACATTTACCATAATGAGAATGAACACAAGGAAAAAGAGTAAAAAAATTTGAAACGTACAGGGACAACAGTAACATTCACCTTAATGACAAGAACACAAGTTAAAAGAGTGAAAACGAAGGCTTAAACAGTCATCTCGATATGAACAAACACATTCAATAACAATGCAGAATAGAAACAGCAAACAGCATATAAACAGACACAAAGACATATATTGACAACACCATCATGCACAGTAATAGTAATGATTACAAACAAATAGTGACAAAACTGACATACAGAGTGCTCAAAATAAATACAAACACGAACAGTGACAACACAAACATGCACAGTATCCAAAATAAATTAAAACAAACACAGTAAAAATACAGACAAACACAGTAATTAGAAACAAATTTCACATGTACAGTGACAACAGAAACATTTAACGTAATAAGAATGAACACAACGAAAAAGAGTGAAAAGGACGTTGTACACATTCATCTCATAATGTACAAACACATTCAGTAACAATACAGAATAGACACAGCAAAAAGAATATAAACAGACACATAGACATACAGTGACAACACCATCATGCAGAGTAATAGTAATGATTACAAACAAATAGAGTAACAAAACTGACATACACAGTGCTCATAATAAATACAAACATCAACAGTAACAACACCAACAAACACAGTAATCAAAATAAATGCAAACAAAAAGTCACAAAACAGACATACACAGTGATTAGAAAAAAATTTCACATGTACAGTGACAACAATGACATTCACCATAATGACAAGAACACAAGGTAAAAGAGTGAAAACGAAGTCGTAAACAGTCATCTCGATATGAACAAACACATTCAGTAACAATACAGAATAGAAACAGCAAACAGCATATAAACAGACACATAGACATATATTGACAGATCCATTATGCAGAGTAATGGTAATGATTACAAACAAATAGAGTAAAACAACTGACATACACAGTGCTCACAATAAATACAAACATCAACAGTAACAACACCAACCAACACAGTAATGAAAATAAATACAAAGAAACACAGTCACAATACAGTCATACACAGTGATCAGAATAAATTTTGACATGTACAGTGACAATTGTAACATTCACCATAAAACATAAACATTCACCATGAAAATGAAGTTGTACACAGTCATCTCATAATGTACAAACATATTCAGTAACAATACAGAATAGACACAGCACACAGAATATAAAGAGAAACATAGAGATACACTGACAACACCATCATGCAGAGTAATAGTAATGATTACAAACAAATAGAGTGACAAAACTGATATACACAGTGCTCACAATAAATACAAACACTAACAGTGATAACACAAACATGCACAGTAATCAAAATGAATAAAAACACAGATAAAAAAAACAGATAAATGACAAACACAGATAAATAGTGTTCGAAATTTGGCCGGTAGCGGCTGCTTTTATTGAAAGGTCCCTCTGTTAAAGAATGGTGTTAGATATTATATAGCATTAAATAATGTTAATTAGTTAAAATTACGTAAACAAATAGAGTGACAAAACTGACATACACAGTGCTCACAATAAATACAAACACGAACAGTGACAACACAAACATGCATAGTAATCAAAATGAATAAAAACAAGCGCAGTCAAAACACAGACATACACAGTGATTAGAAAAAAATATCAAATGTACAGTGACAACAGAAACATTTAACGTACTAAGAATGAACATGACAAAAAAGAGTGAAAACAAAGTTGTACACAATCATCTCATAAAGTACAAACACATTCAGTAACAATACCAATGTCAAGCCCATCTTACTATATGGGTGTGAAGTTTGGTCTGAAGAAATGTTCAAGGAAAAACAAATGTCACTTACAAAACTAAATAAATTTCCTTTTGAACAACTACATCTAAAAATGTGCAAATGGGCACTAGGTGTACGAAAAAATGCTATGAACAATGTCTGTAGAGCTGAATTTGGAAGATTTCCACTCTATTCTGATATTGCAAAACAGACAGAGAGATACAGTGCCAGACTGAAAGAGCTACCTTCCAGCAGATTGGTCAAAAACATTTATGAACAGGAGCAAAAAGAAAAAGGACCCTGTTGGTCTGAATCAATAAGAACATTTAGACAGTGTTGGGGTCTGGGTCATAAAACTGATACACAAACACTAGATAACTTTGAAAACCTAAGAGATGCTATCAACAATAAAATTGAGGAACTATTTTGGAAAGACCTGGAAAGTGATAACTACAGTAAACTCAGGACATACAGATTACTTAAAAAAACTTACACCCCTGAAAAATATCTGTCAATGAAAGTCACCCCATCAGAAATGAAGACTATTGCAAAAATGCGGATTAGTGACCACGAATTAGAAATTGAACGTGGCCGCTATACATCCCCTAAAACCCCTACTGAAAATCGCAAGTGCCCCCACTGTAATGAAATTGAAACGGAGATCCACTTTTTACTGAAATGTGAAGAACATAGTGACAGAAGAATTAGATTAATGATACCTCCTGAGCAGAAAACAGATCATGAAAAAATTCAGTGGCTGCTCAGTCCAAATAGTGAATTGTGTTTGAGAACATTATATCTATATATAACTGAAAGTTTGAAAAAACGACACACCCACCAATAGCAATAGTCGTTTCATTCTGTGCTGCTTCCCAGTAATCATTCAATAAGTATTGTATAGCTTTGTATAATTGTTGCTAAGTTGTTATGACTAGTGTAGAGAGCCTATAAAATGTAATATGTATGCATTTTAGTGCTCAATAAAGATTATTATATTAAAAAAGTAACAATACAGAATAGAAACAGCAAACAGCATATAAACAGACACATAAACATAGTGACAACACCATCATGCAAAGTATTAGTAATGATTACAAACAAATAGAGTGACAAAACTGACATACACAGTGTTCACAATAAATACAAACATCCACAGTAACAACAGCAACAAACACAGTAATCAAAATAAATACAAATATCAAAACAATACACAATAGAAACAGCAAACAGCATATAAACAGACACATAGACATATATTGACAACACCATCATGCAGAGTAATGGTAATGATTACAAACAAATAGAGTAAAAAAACTGACATACACAGTGCTCACAATAAATACAAACATCAACAGTAACAACACCAACCAACACAGTAATCAAAATAAATACAAAGAAACACAGTAAAAATACAGACAACGCAGTAATTAGAAACAAAATTCACTTGTACAGTGACAACAGTAACATTTACCGTAATAAAAATGAACACAACGAAAAAGAGTGAAAACGACTTTGTACAAATTCATCTCATAATGTACAAACACATTCAGTAACAATACAGAATAGACACAGCAAAGAGAATATAAAGAGACACATAGACATACAGTGACAACACCATCATGCAGAGTAATAGTAATGATTACAAACAAATTGAGTAACAAAACTGACATACACAGTGCTCATAATAAATATAAACAATAACAGAAACAACACCAACAAACACAGTAATCAAAATAAATGCAAATAAAAAGTTACAAAACAGACATACACAGTGATTAGAAAAAAAAATTCACATGTACAGTGAGAACAGTAACATTCACCTTAATAAGAATGAACACGACGAAAAACAGTGAAAACGAAGTTGTACACAGTCATCTCATAATGTACAAACACATACAGTAACAATACAGAATAGACACAGCACACAGAATATAAAAAGGCACATAGAGATACACTGACAACACCATCATGCAGAGTAATAGTAATGATTACAAACAAATAGAGTGACAAAACTGACATACACAGTGCTCACAATAAATACAAACACGAACAGTGACAACACAAACATGCACAGTAACCAAAATAAATAAAAACAAACACAGTAAAAATACAGACAAACACAGTGATTAGAAACAATTTTCACATGTAGTGACAACAGAAACATTTACTGAAATAATATGAACACGACGAAAAAGAGTGAAAACGAAGTTGTACATAGTCATCTCATAATGTACAAACACATTCAGGAATAATACAGAATAGAAACAGCAAACAGCATATAAACAGACACATAAACATAGTGACAACCCAATCATGCACAGTAATAGTAATGATTACAAACAAATAGAGTAACAAAACTGACATACACAGTGCTCATAATAAATACAAATATCAACAGTAACAACACCAACAAACACAGTGATTAGAAAAAAATTTCACATGTACAGTGACAACAGTAACATTAACCATTATGGGAATGAACACAAGGAAAAATAGTGAAAACAAAGTCGATACACAGTCATCACAATATGTATAAACACATTCAGTAACAATACAGAATAGACACAGCAGAGAAAATATAAACAGACACATAGACATACAGTGACAACACCATCATACAGAGTAATAGTAATGACTACAAACAAATAGAGTGACAAAACTGACATACACAGTGCTCACAATAAATACAAACACAAACAGTGACAACACAAACATGCACAGTAATCAAAATGAATAAAAACACAGATAAAAAAACAGATAAATGACAAACACAGATAAATAGTGTTCAAAATTTGGCCGGTAGCGGCTGCTTTTATTGAAAGGTCCCTCTATTAAAAAATGGTGTTAGATATTATATAGCATTAAATAATGTTAATTAGTTAAAATTACGTAAACAAATAGAGTGACAAAACTGACATACACAGTGCTCACAATAAATACAAACACGAACAGTGACAACACAAACATGCATAGTAATCAAAATGAATAAAAACAAGCACAGTCAAAACACAGACATACACAGTGATTAGAAAAAAAATCAAATGTACAGTGACAACAGTAACATTTACCGTACTAAGAATGAACATGACAAAAAAGAGTGAAAACAAAGTTGTACACAGTCATCTCATAATGTACAAACACATTCAGTAACAATACAGAATAGAAACAGCAAACAGCATATAAACAGACACATAAACATAGTGACAACACCATCATGCAAAGTATTAGTAATGATTACAAACAAATAGAGTGACAAAACTGACATACACAGTGCCCACAATAAATACAAACATCAACAGTAACAACACCAACAAACACAGTAATCAAAATAAATACAAACAAACACAGTCACAAAACAGAAACACAGTGATTAGAAAAAAATTTCACATGTACAGTGACAACAATGACATTTACCATAATGAGAATGAACACAAGGAAAAAGAGTAAATAAATTTGAAATGTACAGGGACAACAGTAACATTCACCTTAATGACAAGAACACAAGTTAAAAGAGTGAAAACACAGGCTTAAACAGTCATCTCGATATGAACAAACACATTCAATAACAATGCAGAATAGAAACAGCAAACAGCATATAAACAGACACAAAGACATATATTGACAACACCATCATGCACAGTAATAGTAATGATTACAAACAAATAGAGTGACAAAACTGATATACACAGTGTTCACAATAAATACAAACATCAACAGTAACAACACCAACCAACACAGTAATAAAAAAATAAAAAGAAACACAGTAAAAATACAGACAACGCAGTAATTAGAAACAAATTTCACTTGTACAGTGACAACAGTAACATTTACCGTAATAAGAATGAACACAACGAAAAAGAGTGAAAACGACGTTGTACACATTCATCTCATAATGTACAAACACATTCAGTAACAATACAGAATAGACACAGCAAAAGAATATAAAGAGACACAGAGATACACTGACAACACCATCATGCAGAGTAATAGTAATGATTACAAACAAATAGAGTGACAAAACTGACATACAGAGTGCTCAAAATAAATACAAACACGAACAGTGACAACACAAACATGCACAGTATCCAAAATAAATAAAAACAAACACAGTAAAAATACAGACAAACACAGTAATTAGAAAAAAAATTCCATTGTACAGTGACAACAGTAACATTTACCGTAATAAGAATGAACACGACCAAAAAGAGTGAAAACGACATTGTACACATTCATCTCATAATGTACAAACACATTCAGTAACAATACAGAATAGACACAGCAAAGAATATAAACAGACACATAGACATACAGTGACAACACCATCATACAGAGTAATAGTAATGATTACAAACAGAGTAACAAAACTGACATACACATTGCTCACAATAAATACAAACATCAACAGTAACAACACCAACAAACACAGTAATCAAAATAAATGCAAACAAAAACAGTCACAAAACAGACATACACAGTGATTAGAAAAAAAATTCACATGTACAGTGAGAACAATAACATTCATTGTAATAAGAATGAACACAACGAAAAAGAGTGAAAACGAAGTTGTACACAGTCATCTCATAATGTAGAAACATATTCAGTAACAATACAGAATAGACACAGCACACAGAATATAAAGAGACACATAGAGATACACTGACAACACCATCATGCACAGTAATAGTAATGATTACAAACAAATAGAGTGACAAAACTTACATACACAGTGGTCACAATATATACAAACATGAACAGTGACAACACAAACATGCACAGTAACCAAAATAAATAAAAACAAAAACAGTGAAAATACAGACAAACAGTAATTAGAAACAAATTTCACTTGTACAGTGACAACTGTAACATTTACAATAATAAGAATGAACACAACGAAAAAGAGTGAAAACGAAGTCGTAAACAGTCATCTCGATATGAACAAACACATTCAGTAACAATACAGAATAGAAATAGCAAACAGCATATAAACAGACACATAGACATATATTGATAACACCATCATGCAGAGTAATGGTAATGATTACAAACAAATAGAGTAAAAAAACTGACATACACAGTGCCCACAATAAATACAAACATCAACAGTAACAACACCAACAAACACAGTAATCAAAATAAATACAAACAAACACAGTCACAAAACTGAAACACAGTGATTAGAAAAAAATTTCACATGTACAGTGACAACAATGACATTTACCATAATGAGAATGAACACAAGGAAAAAGAGTAAAAAAATTTGAAACGTACAGGGACAACAGTAACATTCACCTTAATGACAAGAACACAAGTTAAAAGAGTGAAAACGAAGGCTTAAACAGTCATCTCGATATGAACAAACACATTCAATAACAATGCAGAATAGAAACAGCAAACAACATATAAACAGACACAAAGAAATATATTGACAACACCATCATGCACAGTAATAGTAATGATTACAAACAAATAGAGTGACAAAACTGATATACACATTGCTCACAATAAATACAAACATCAACAGTAACAACACCAACCAACACAGTAATCAAAATAAATACAAAGAAACACAGTAAAAATACAGACAAACACAGTAATTAGAAACAAATTTCACTTGTACAGTGACAACAGTAACATTTAACGTAATAAGAATGAACACAACGAAAAAGAGTGAAAACGACGTTGTACACATTTATCTCATAATGTACAAACACATTCAGTAACAATACAGAATAGACACAGCAAAAAGAATATAAAGAGACACAGAGATACACTGACAACACTATCATGCAGAGTAATAGTAATGATTACAAACAAATAGTGACAAAACTGACATACAGAGTGCTCAAAATAAATACAAACACGAACAGTGACAACACAAACATGCACAGTATCCAAAATAAATAAAAACAAACACAGTATAAATACAGACAAACACAGTAATTAGAAACAAATTTCACATGTACAGTGAGAACAGAAACATTTAACGTAATAAGAATGAACACAACAAAAAAGAGTGAAAACGACGTTGTACACATTCATCTCATAATGTACAAACACATTCAGTAACAATACAGAATAGACAAAGCAAAAAGAATATAAACAAACACATAGACATACAGTGACAACACCATCATGCAGAGTAATAGTAATGATTACAAACAAATAGAGTAACAAAACTGACATACACAGTGCTCATAATAAATACAAACATCAACAGTAACAACACCAACAAACACAGTAATCAAAATAAATGCAAACAAAAAGTCACAAAACAGACATACACAGTGATTAGAAAAAAATTTCACATGTACAGTGACAACAATGACATTCACCATAATGACAAGAACACAAGATAAAAGAGTGAAAACGAAGTCGTAAACAGTCATCTCGATATGAACAAACACATTCAGTAACAATACAGAATAGAAACAGCAAACAGCATATAAACAGACACATAGACATATATTGACAGATCCATTATGCAGAGTAATGGTAATGATTACAAACAAATAGAGTAAAACAACTGACATACACAGTGCTCACAATAAAAACAAACACGAACAGTAACAACACAAACATGCACAGTAACCAAAATAAATAAAAACAAAAACAGTCACAAAACAGACATACACAGTGATTAGAAAAAAATTCACATGTACAGTGAGAACAATAACATTCATTGTAATAAGAATGAACACAACGAAAAAGAGTGAAAACGAAGTTGTACACAGTCATCTCATAATGTAGAAACATATTCAGTAACAATACAGAATAGACACAGCACACAGAATATAAAGAGACACATAGAGATACACTGACAACACCATCATGCAGAGTAATAGTAATGATTACAAACAAATAGAGTGACAAAACTTACATATACAGTGGTCACAATATATACAAACATGAACAGTGACAACACAAACATGCACAGTAACCAAAATAAATAAAAACAAAAACAGTGAAAATACAGACAAACAGTAATTAGAAACAAATTTCACTTGTACAGTGACAACAGTAACATTTACGATAATAAGAATGAACACAACGAAAAAGAGTAAAAACATTTAACGTAATAAGAATGAACACAACGAAAAAGAGTGAAAACGACGTCGTAAACAGTCATCTCGATATGAACAAACACATTCAGTAACAATACAGAATAGAAATAGCAAACAGCACATAAACAGACACATAGACATATATTGACAACACCATCATGCAGAGTAATGGTAATGATTACAAACAAATAGAGTAAAAAAACTGACATACACAGCAACAAACACAGTAATCAAAATAAATGCAAACAAAAAGTCACAAAACAGACATACACAGTGATTAGAAATAAATTTCACATGTACAGTGACAACAATGATATTCACCATAATGACAAGAACACAAGGTAAAAGAGTGAAAACGAAGTCGTAAACAGTCATCTCGATATGAACAAACACATTCAGTAACAATACAGAATAGATACAGCAAACAGCATATAAACAGACACATAGACATATATTGACAGATCCATTATGCAGAGTAATGGTAATGATTACAAACAAATAAAGTAAAACAACTGACATACACAGTGCTCACAATAAATACAAACATCAACAGTAACAACACCAACCAACACAGTAATCAAAATAAATACAAAGAAACAGTAAAAATACAGACAGTGTACAGTGACAACAGTAACATTTACCATAATAAGAATGAACACAACGAAAAAGAGTGAAAACGACGTTGTACACATTCATCTCATAATGTACAAACACATTCAGTAACAATACAGAATAGACACAGCAAAGAGAATATAAAGAGACACATAGACATACAGTGACAACACCATCATGCAGAGTAATAGTAATGATTACAAACAAATTGAGTAACAAAACTGACATACACAGTGCTCATAATAAATATAAACAATAACAGTAACAACACCAACAAACACAGTAATCAAAATAAATGCAAACAAAAACAGTCACAAAACAGACATACACAGTGATTAGAAAAAAAATTCACATGTACAGTGAGAACAATAACATTCATTGTAATAAGAATGAACACAACGAAAAAGAGTGAAAACGAAGTTGTACACAGTCATCTCATAATGTAGAAACATATTCAGTAACAATACAGAATAGACACAGCACACAGAATATAAAGAGACACATAGAGATACACTGACAACACCATCATGCAGAGTAATAGTAATGATTACAAACAAATAGAGTGACAAAACTTACATACACAGTGGTCACAATAAATACAAACATGAACAGTGACAACACAAACATGCACAGTAACCAAAATAAATAAAAACAAAAACAGTGAAAATACAGACAAACAGTAATTAGAAACAAATTTCACTTGTACAGTGACAACAGTAACATTTACGATAATAAGAATGAACACAACGAAAAAGAGTGAAAACGAAGTCGTAAACAGTCATCTGGATATGCACAAACACATTCAGTAACAATACAGAATAGAAATAGCAAACAGCACATAAACAGACACATAGACATATATTGACAACACCATCATGCAGAGTAATGGTAATGATTACAAACAAATAGAGTAAAAAAACTGACATACACAGTGCCCACAATAAATACAAACATCAACAGTAACAACACCAACAAACACAGTAATCAAAATAAATACAAACAAACACAGTCACAAAACAGAAACACAGTGATTAGAAAAAAATTTCACATGTACAGTGACAACAATGACATTTACCATAATGAGAATGAACACAAGGAAAAAGAGTAAAAAAATTTGAAACGTACAGGGACAACAGTAACATTCACCTTAATCACAAGAACACAAGTTAAAAGAGTGAAAACGAAGGCGTAAACAGTCATCTCGATATGAACAAACACATTCAATAACAATGCAGAATAGAAACAGCAAACAGCATATAAACAGACACAAAGACATATATTGACAACACCATCATGCACAGTAATAGTAATGATTACAAACAAATAGAGTGACAAAACTGATATACACAGTGTTCACAATAAATACAAACATCAACAGTAACAACACCAACAAACACAGTAATCAAAATAAATACAAACAAACACAGTCATAACACAGAAACAGTGATTAGAAAAAAATTTCACATGTACAGTGACAACAATGACATTCACCATAATGACAAGAACACAAGGTAAAAGAGTGAAACCGAAATCGTAAACAGTCATCTCAATATGAATAAACACATTCAGTAACAATACACAATAGATACAGCAAACAGCATATAAACAGACACATAGATATATATTGACAACACCATTAATTCAGAGTAATAGTAATGATTACAAACAAATAGAGTAACAAAACTGACATACACATTGCTCACAATAAATACAAACATCAACAGTAACAACACCAACAAACACAGTAATCAAAATAAATGCAAACAAAAACAGTCACAAAACAGACATACACAGTGATTAGAAAAAAAAATTCACATGTACAGTGAGAACAATAACATTCATTGTAATAAGAATGAACACAACGAAAAAGAGTGAAAACGAAGTTGTACACAGTCATCTCATAATGTAGAAACATATTCAGTAACAATACAGAATAGACACAGCACACAGAATATAAAGAGACACATAGAGATACACTGACAACACCATCATGCAGAGTAATAGTAATGATTACAAACAAATAGAGTGACAAAACTTACATACACAGTGGCCACAATATATACAAACATGAACAGTGACAACACAAACATGCACAGTAACCAAAAGAAATAAAAACAAAAACAGTGAAAATACAGACAAACAGTAATTAGAAAAAAATTTCACTTGTACAGTGACAACAGTAACATTTACGATAATAAGAATGAACACAACGAAAAAGAGTGAAAACGAAGTCGTAAACAGTCATCTCGATATGAACAAACACATTCAGTAACAATACAGAATAGAAATAGCAAACAGCACATAAACAGACACATAGACATATATTGACAACACCATCATGCAGAGTAATGGTAATGATTACAAACAAATAGAGTAAAAAAACTGACATACACAGTGCTCACAATAAATACAAACATCAACAGTAACAACACCAACCAATGCAGTAATCAAAATAAATACAAAGAAACACAGTCACAATATAGTCATACACAGTGATAAGAAATTTTGACATGTACAGTGACAACAGTTACATTCAACATAATGAGAATGAACACAAGGAAAAAGAGTAAAAAAAATTTGAAACGTACAGGGACAACAGTAACATTCACCTTAATGACAAGAACACAAGTTAAAAGAGTGAAAACGAAGGCGTAAACAGTCATCTCGATATGAACAAACACATTCAATAACAATGCAGAATAGAAACAGCAAACAGCATATAAACAGACACAAAGACATATATTGACAACACCATCATGCACAGTAATAGTAATGATTACAAACAAATAGAGTGACAAAACTGATATACACAGTGTTCACAATAAATACAAACATCAACAGTAACAACACCAACAAACACAGTAATCAAAATAAATACAAACAAACACAGTCATAAAACAGAAACAGTGATTAGAAAAAAATTTCACATGTACAGTGTACAAAATAAATACAAAGAAGCAGTAAAAATACAGACAGTGTACAGTGACAACAGTAACATTTACCATAATAAGAATGAACACAACGAAAAAGAGTGAAAACGACGTTGTACACATTCATCTCATAATGTACAAACACATTCAGTAACAATACAGAATAGACACAGCAAAGAGAATATAAAGAGACACATAGACATACAGTGACAACACCATCATGCAGAGTAATAGTAATGATTACAAACAAATTGAGTAACAAAACTGACATACACAGTGCTCACAATAAATACAAACATCAACAGTAACAACACCAACCAACACAGTAATCAAAATAAATACAAAGAAGCAGTAAAAATACAGACAGTGTACAGTGAGAACAGTAACATTCACCATAATAAGAATGAACACGACGAAAAACAGTGAAAACGAAGTTCTACACAGTCATCTCATAATGTACAAACACATACAGTAACAATACAGAATAGACACAGCACACAGAATATAAAAAGACACATAGAGATACAGTGACAACACCATCATGCAGAGTAATAGTAATGATTACAAACAAATAGAGTGACAAAACTGACATACACAGTAACCAAAATAAATAAAAACAAACAGTAAAAATACAGACAAACACAGTAATTAGAAAAAATTTTCCATTGTACAGTGACAACAGTAACATTTACCGTAATAAGAATGAACACGACGAAAAAGAGTGAAAACGACATTGTACACATTCATCTCATAATGTACAAACACATTCAGTAACAATACAGAATGGAAACAACAAAAAGAATATAAACAAACACATAGACATACAGTGACAACACCATCATACAGAGTAATAGTAATGATTACAAACAGAGTAACAAAACTGACATACACATTGCTCACAATAAATACAAACATCAACAGTAACAACACCAACAAACACAGTAATCAAAATAAATGGAAACAAAAACAGTCACAAAACAGACATACACAGTGATTAGAAAAAAAATTCACATGTACAGTGAGAACAATAACATTCATTGTAATAAGAATGAACACAACGAAAAAGAGTGAAAACGAAGTTGTACACAGTCATCTCATAATGTAGAAACATATTCAGTAACAATACAGAATAGACACAGCACACAGAATATAAAGAGGCACATAGAGATACACTGACAACACCATCATGCAGAGTAATAGTAATGATTACAAACAAATAGAGTGACAAAACTTACATACACAGTGGTCACAATAAATACAAACATGAACAGTGACAACACAAACATGCACAGTAACCAAAATAAATAAAAACAAAAACAGTGAAAATACAGACAAACAGTAATTAGAAACAAATTTCACTTGTACAGTGACAACAGTAACATTTACGATAATAAGAATGAACACAACGAAAAAGAGTGAAAACGAAGTCGTAAACAGTCATCTGGATATGCACAAACACATTCAGTAACAATACAGAATAGAAATAGCAAACAGCACATAAACAGACACATAGACATATATTGACAACACCATCATGCAGAGTAATGGTAATGATTACAAACAAATAGAGTAAAAAAACTGACATACACAGTGCCCACAATAAATACAAACATCAACAGTAACAACACCAACAAACACAGTAATCAAAATAAATACAAACAAACACAGTCACAAAACAGAAACACAGTGATTAGAAAAAAAATTCACATGTACAGTGACAACAATGACATTTACCATAATGAGAATGAACACAAGGAAAAAGAGTAAAAAAATTTGAAACGTACAGGGACAACAGTAACATTCACCTTAATCACAAGAACACAAGTTAAAAGAGTGAAAACGAAGGCGTAAACAGTCATCTCGATATGAACAAACACATTCAATAACAATGCAGAATAGAAACAGCAAACAGCATATAAACAGACACAAAGACATATATTGACAACACCATCATGCACAGTAATAGTAATGATTACAAACAAATAGAGTGACAAAACTGATATACACAATGTTCACAATAAATACAAACATCAACAGTAACAACACCAACAAACACAGTAATCAAAATAAATACAAACAAACACAGTCATAACACAGAAACAGTGATTTGAAAAAAATTTCACATGTACAGTGACAACAATGACATTCACCATAATGACAAGAACACAAGGTAAAAGAGTGAAACCGAAATCGTAAACAGTCATCTCAATATGAATAAACACATTCAGTAACAATACACAATAGATACAGCAAACAGCATATAAACAGACACATAGATATATATTGACAACACCATTAATTCAGAGTAATAGTAATGATTACAAACAAATAGAGTAACAAAACTGACATACACATTGCTCACAATAAATACAAACATCAACAGTAACAACACCAACAAACACAGTAATCAAAATAAATGCAAACAAAAACAGTCACAAAACAGACATACACAGTGATTAGAAAAAAAAATTCACATGTACAGTGAGAACAATAACATTCATTGTAATAAGAATGAACACAACGAAAAAGAGTGAAAACGAAGTTGTACACAGTCATCTCATAATGTAGAAACATATTCAGTAACAATACAGAATAGACACAGCACACAGAATATAAAGAGACACATAGAGATACACTGACAACACCATCATGCAGAGTAATAGTAATGATTACAAACAAATAGAGTGACAAAACTTACATACACAGTGGCCACAATATATACAAACATGAACAGTGACAACACAAACATGCACAGTAACCAAAAGAAATAAAAACAAAAACAGTGAAAATACAGACAAACAGTAATTAGAAACAAATTTCACTTGTACAGTGACAACAGTAACATTTACGATAATAAGAATGAACACAACGAAAAAGAGTGAAAACGAAGTCGTAAACAGTCATCTCGATATGAACAAACACATTCAGTAACAATACAGAATAGAAATAGCAAACAGCACATAAACAGACACATAGACATATATTGACAACACCATCATGCAGAGTAATGGTAATGATTACAAACAAATAGAGTAAAAAAACTGACATACACAGTGCTCACAATAAATACAAACATCAACAGTAACAACACCAACCAATGCAGTAATCAAAATAAATACAAAGAAACACAGTCACAATATAGTCATACACAGTGATAAGAATAAATTTTGACATGTACAGTGACAACAGTTACATTCAACATAATAAGACTGAACACAACGAAAAAGAGTGAAAATGAAGTTAGTCACAGTCATCTCATAATGTACAAACATATTCAGTAACAATACAGAATAGACACAGCACACAGAATATAAAGAGACACATAGAGATACAGTGACAACACCATCATACAGAGTAATAGTAATGACTACAAACAAATAGAGTGACAAAACTGACATACACAGTGCTCACAATAAATACAAACACAAACAGTGACAACACAAACATGCACAGTAATCAAAATGAATAAAAACACAGATAAAAAAAAAACAGATAAATGACAAACACAGATAAATGGTGTTCAAAATTTGGCCGGTAGCGGCTGCTTTTATTGAAAGGTCCCTCTATTAAAGAATGGTGTTAGATATTATATAGCATTAAATAATGTTAATAAGTTAAAATTACGTAAATAAATAGAGTGACAAAACTGACATACACAGTGCTCACAATAAATACAAACACGAACAGTGACAACACAAACATGCATAGTAATCAAAATGAATAAAAACAAGCACAGTCAAAACACAGACATACACAGTGATTAGAAAAAAATATCAAATGTACAGTGACAACAGTAACATTTACCGTACTAAGAATGAACATGACAAAAAAGAGTGAAAACAAAGTTGTACACAGTCATCTCATAATGTACAAACACATTCAGTAAAAATACAGAATAGAAACAGCAAACAGCATATAAACAGACACATAAACATAGTGACAACACCATCATGCAAAGTATTAGTAATGATTACAAACAAATAGAGTGACAAAACTGACATACACAGTGTTCACAATAAATACAAACATCAACAGTAACAACAGCAACAAACACAGTAATCAAAATAAATACAAACAAACACAGTCACAAAACAGAAACATAGTGATTAGAAAAAAATTTCACATGTACAGTGACAACAATGACATTCACCATAATGTCAAGAACACAAGGTAAAAGAGTGAAAACGAAATCGTAAACAGTCATCTCGATATGAATAAACACATTTAGTAACAATACACAATAGAAACAGCAAACAGCATATAAACAGACACATAGACATATATTGACAACACCATCATGCAGAGTAATGGTAATGATTACAAACAAATAGAGTAAAAAAACTGACATACACAGTGCCCACAATAAATACAAACATCAACAGTAACAACACCAACAAACACAGTAATCAAAATAAATACAAACAAACACAGTCACAAAACAGAAACACAGTGATTAGAAAAAAAATTCACATGTACAGTGACAACAATGACATTTACCATAATGAGAATGAACACAAGGAAAAAGAGTAAAAAAATTTGAAACGTACAGGGACAACAGTAACATTCACCTTAATCACAAGAACACAAGTTAAAAGAGTGAAAACGAAGGCGTAAACAGTCATCTCGATATGAACAAACACATTCAATAACAATGCAGAATAGAAACAGCAAACAGCATATAAACAGACACAAAGACATATATTGACAACACCATCATGCACAGTAATAGTAATGATTACAAACAAATAGAGTGACAAAACTGATATACACAATGTTCACAATAAATACAAACATCAACAGTAACAACACCAACAAACACAGTAATCAAAATAAATACAAACAAACACAGTCATAACACAGAAACAGTGATTTGAAAAAAATTTCACATGTACAGTGACAACAATGACATTCACCATAATGACAAGAACACAAGGTAAAAGAGTGAAACCGAAATCGTAAACAGTCATCTCAATATGAATAAACACATTCAGTAACAATACACAATAGATACAGCAAACAGCATATAAACAGACACATAGATATATATTGACAACACCATTAATTCAGAGTAATAGTAATGATTACAAACAAATAGAGTAACAAAACTGACATACACATTGCTCACAATAAATACAAACATCAACAGTAACAACACCAACAAACACAGTAATCAAAATAAATGCAAACAAAAACAGTCACAAAACAGACATACACAGTGATTAGAAAAAAAAATTCACATGTACAGTGAGAACAATAACATTCATTGTAATAAGAATGAACACAACGAAAAAGAGTGAAAACGAAGTTGTACACAGTCATCTCATAATGTAGAAACATATTCAGTAACAATACAGAATAGACACAGCACACAGAATATAAAGAGACACATAGAGATACACTGACAACACCATCATGCAGAGTAATAGTAATGATTACAAACAAATAGAGTGACAAAACTTACATACACAGTGGCCACAATATATACAAACATGAACAGTGACAACACAAACATGCACAGTAACCAAAAGAAATAAAAACAAAAACAGTGAAAATACAGACAAACAGTAATTAGAAACAAATTTCACTTGTACAGTGACAACAGTAACATTTACGATAATAAGAATGAACACAACGAAAAAGAGTGAAAACGAAGTCGTAAACAGTCATCTCGATATGAACAAACACATTCAGTAACAATACAGAATAGAAATAGCAAACAGCACATAAACAGACACATAGACATATATTGACAACACCATCATGCAGAGTAATGGTAATGATTACAAACAAATAGAGTAAAAAAACTGACATACACAGTGCTCACAATAAATACAAACATCAACAGTAACAACACCAACCAATGCAGTAATCAAAATAAATACAAAGAAACACAGTCACAATATAGTCATACACAGTGATAAGAATAAATTTTGACATGTACAGTGACAACAGTTACATTCAACATAATAAGACTGAACACAACGAAAAAGAGTGAAAATGAAGTTAGTCACAGTCATCTCATAATGTACAAACATATTCAGTAACAATACAGAATAGACACAGCACACAGAATATAAAGAGACACATAGAGATACAGTGACAACACCATCATACAGAGTAATAGTAATGACTACAAACAAATAGAGTGACAAAACTGACATACACAGTGCTCACAATAAATACAAACACAAACAGTGACAACACAAACATGCACAGTAATCAAAATGAATAAAAACACAGATAAAAAAAAAACAGATAAATGACAAACACAGATAAATGGTGTTCAAAATTTGGCCGGTAGCGGCTGCTTTTATTGAAAGGTCCCTCTATTAAAGAATGGTGTTAGATATTATATAGCATTAAATAATGTTAATAAGTTAAAATTACGTAAATAAATAGAGTGACAAAACTGACATACACAGTGCTCACAATAAATACAAACACGAACAGTGACAACACAAACATGCATAGTAATCAAAATGAATAAAAACAAGCACAGTCAAAACACAGACATACACAGTGATTAGAAAAAAATATCAAATGTACAGTGACAACAGTAACATTTACCGTACTAAGAATGAACATGACAAAAAAGAGTGAAAACAAAGTTGTACACAGTCATCTCATAATGTACAAACACATTCAGTAAAAATACAGAATAGAAACAGCAAACAGCATATAAACAGACACATAAACATAGTGACAACACCATCATGCAAAGTATTAGTAATGATTACAAACAAATAGAGTGACAAAACTGACATACACAGTGTTCACAATAAATACAAACATCAACAGTAACAACAGCAACAAACACAGTAATCAAAATAAATACAAACAAACACAGTCACAAAACAGAAACATAGTGATTAGAAAAAAATTTCACATGTACAGTGACAACAATGACATTCACCATAATGTCAAGAACACAAGGTAAAAGAGTGAAAACGAAATCGTAAACAGTCATCTCGATATGAATAAACACATTTAGTAACAATACACAATAGAAACAGCAAACAGCATATAAACAGACACATAGACATATATTGACAACACCATCATGCAGAGTAATGGTAATGATTACAAACAAATAGAGTAAAAAAACTGACATACACAGTGCTCACAATAAATACAAACATCAACAGTAACAACACTAACCAACACAGTAATCAAAATAAATACAAAGAAACACAGTAAAAATACAGACAAACACAGTAATTAGAAACAAATTTCACTTGTACAGTGACAACAGTAACATTTAACATAATAAGAATGAACACAACGAAAAAGAGTGAAAACGACGTTGTACACATTCATCTCATAATGTACAAACACATTTAGTAACAATACAGAATAGACACAGCAAAAAGAATATAAAGAGACAGAGAGATACACTGACAACACCATCATGCAGAGTAATAGTAATGATTACAAACAAATAGTGACAAAACTGACATACAGAGTGCTCAAAATAAATACAAACACGAACAGTGACAACACAAACATGCACAGTATCCAAAATAAATAAAAACATACACAGTAAAAATACAGACGAACACAGTAATTAGAAACAAATTTCACATGTACAGTGAGAACAGAAATATTTAACGTAATAAGATTGAACACAACAAAAAAGAGTGAAAACGATGTTGTACACATTCATCTCATAATGTACAAACACATTCAGTAACAATACAGAATAGACACAGCAAAAAGAATATAAACAGACACATAGACATACAGTGACAACACCATCATGCAGAGTAATAGTAATGATTACAAACAAATAGAGTAACAAAACTGACATACACAGTGCTCATAATAAATACAAACATCAACAGTAACAACACCAACAAACACAGTAATCAAAATAAATGCAAACAAAAAGTCACAAAACAGACATACACAGTGATTAGAAAAAAATTTCACATGTACAGTGACAACAATGACATTCACCATAATGACAAGAACACAAGGTAAAAGAGTGAAAACGAAGTCGTAAACAGTCATCTCGATATGAACAAACACATTCAGTAGCAATACAGAATAGAAACAGCAAACAGCATATAAACAGACACAGACATATATTGACAGATCCATTATGCAGAGTAATGGTAATGATTACAATCAAATAGAGTAAAACAACTGACATACACAGTGCTCACAATAAATACAAACACGAACAGTGACAACACAAACATGCACAGTAACCAAAATAAATAAAAACAAAAACAGTCACAAAACAGACATACACAGTGATTAGAAAAAAAATTCACATATACAGTGAGAACAATAACATTCATTGTAATAAGAATGAACACAACGAAAAAGAGTGAAAACGAAGTTGTACACAGTCATCTCATAATGTAGAAACATATTCAGTAACAATACAGAATAGACACAGCACACAGAATATAGAGAGACACATAGAGATACACTGACAACACCATCATGCAGAGTAATAGTAATGATTACAAACAAATAGAGTGACAAAACTTACATACACAGTAGTCACAATATATACAAACATGAACAGTGACAACACAAACATGCACAGTAACCAAAATAAATAAAAACAAAAACAGTGAAAATACAGACAAACAGTTATTAGAAACAAATTTCACTTGTACAGTGACAACAGTAACATTTACGATAATAAGAATGAACACAAAGAAAAAGAGTAAAAACGAAGTCGTAAACAGTCATCTCGATATGAACAAACACATTCAGTAACAATACAGAATAGAAATAGCAAACAGCACATAAACAGACACATAGACATATATTGACAACACCATCATGCAGAGTAATGGTAATGATTACAAACAAATAGAGTAAAAAAACTGACATACACAGTGCCCACAATAAATACAAACATCAACAGTAACAACACCAACAAACACAGTAATCAAAATAAATACAAACAAACACAGTAACAAAACAGAAACACAGTGATTAAAAAAAATTTCACATGTACAGTGACAACAATGACATTTACCATAATGAGAATGAACACAAGGAAAAAGAGTAAAAAAAATTGAAACGTACAGGGACAACAGTAACATTCACCATAATGACAAGAACACAAGTTAAAAGATTGAAAACGAAGGCGTAAACAGTCATCTCGATATGAACAAACACATTCAATAACAATGCAGAATAGAAACAGCAAACAGCATATAAACAGACACAAAGACATATATTGACAACACCATCATGCACAGTAATAGTAATGAATACAAACAAATAGAGTGACAAAACTGATATACACAGTGTTCACAATAAATACAAACATCAACAGTAACAACACCAACAAACACAGTAATCAAAATAAATACAAACAAACACAGTCATAAAACAGAAACAGTGATTAGAAAAAAATTTCACATGTACAGTGACAACAACGACATTCACCATAATGACAAGAACACAAGGTAAAAGAGTGAAACCGAAATCGTAAACAGTCATCTCAATATGAATAAACACATTCAGTAACAATACACAATAGATACAGCAAACAGCATATAAACAGACACATAGATATATATTGACAACACCATCATGCAGAGTAATGGTAATGATTACAAACAAATAGAGTAAAAAAACTGACATACACACTGCTCACAATAAATATAAACATCAACAGTAACAACACCAACAAACACAGTAATCAAAATAAATACAAAGAAAAACAGTAAAAATACAGACAACGCAGTAATTAGAAACAAATTTCACTTGTACAGAGACAACAGTAACATTTACCGTAATAAGAATGAACACAACGAAAAAGAGTGAAAACGACATTGTACACATTCATCTCATAATGTACAAACACATTCAGTAACAATACAGAATAGACACAGCAAAAAGAATATAAACAGACACATAGACATACAGTGACAGCACCATCATGCAGAGTAATAGTAATGATTACAAACAAATAAAGTAAAACAACCGACATACACAGTGCTCACAATAAATACAAACATCAACAGTAACAACACCAACCAACACAGTAATCAAAATAAATGCAAACAAAAAACAGTCACAAAACAGACATACACAGTGATTAGAAAAAAAATTCACATGTACAGTGAGAACAATAACATTCACCATAATAAGAATGAACACAAAGAAAAACAGTGAAAACGAAGTTGTACACAGTCATCTCATAATGTACAAACACATTCAGTAACAATACAGAATAGACACAGCACACAGAATATAAAGAGACACATAGAGATACACGGACAACACCATCATGCAGAGTAATAGTAATGATTACAAACAAATAGAGTGATAAAACTGACATACACAGTGGTCACAATAAATACAAACATGAACAGTGACAACACAAACATGCACAGTAACCAAAATAAATAAAAACAAACACAGTAAAAGTACAGACAGTGTACAGTGACAACAGTAACATTTACCATAATAAGAATGAACACTACAAAAAAGAGTGAAAACGACGTTGTACACAATCATCTCATAATGTACAAACACATTCAGTAACAATACAGAATAGACACAGCAAAGAGAATATAAAGAGACACATAGACATACAGTGACAACACCATCATGCAGAGTAATAGTAATGATTACAAACAAATAGAGTAACAAAACTGACATACACAGTGCTCATAATAAATATAAACAATAACAGTAACAACACCAACAAACACAGTAATCAAAATAAATGCAAATAAAAAGTCACAAAACAGACATACACAGTGATTAGAAAAAAAAATTCACATGTACAGTGAGAACAGTAACATTCACCATAATAAGAATGAACACGACGAAAAACAGTGAAAAGGAAGTTGTACACAGTCATCTCATAATGTACAAACACATACAGTAACAATATAGAATAGACACAGCACACAGAATATAAAAAGACACATAGAGATACAGTGACAACACCATCATGCAGAGTAATAGTAATGATTACAAACAAATAGAGTGACAAAACTGACATACACAGTGGTCACAATAAAAACATGCACAGTAACCAAAATAAATAAAAACAAACACAGTAAAAATACAGACAAACACAGTGATTAGAAACAATTTTCACATGTAGTGACAACAGAAACATTTACTGTAATAATATGAACACGATGAAAAAGAGTGAAAACGAAGTTGTACACAGTCATCTCATAATGTACAAACACATTCAGTAATAATACGCAATAGAAACAGCAAACAGCATATAAACAGACACATAAACATAGTGACAACCCAATCATGCACAGTAATAGTAATGATTACAAACAAATAGAGTAACAAAACTGACATACACAGTGCTCATAATAAATACAAACATCAACAGTAACAACACCAACAAACACAGTGATTAGAAAAAAAATTTCACATGTACAGTGACAACAGTAACATTAACCATTATGGGAATGAACACAAGGAAAAAGAGTGAAAACAAAGTCAATACACAGTCATCACAATATATATAAACACATTCAGTAACAATACAGAATAGACACAGCAGAGAAAATATAAACAGACACATAGACATACAGTGACAACACCATCATACAGAGTAATAGTAATGATTACAAACAAATAGAGTGACAAAACTGACATGCACAGTGCTCACAATAAATACAAACATCAACAGTAAGAACACCAACAAACACAGTTATCAAAATAAATACAAACAAAAACAGTCACAAAACAGAAACACAGTGATTAGAAAAAAATGTCACATGTACAGTGACAACAATGACATTCACCATAATGATAATGACCACAAGGAAAAAGAGTAAAAAAATTTCAAACGTACAGGGACAACAGTAACACTCACCTTAATGACAATGAACACAAGGTAAAAGAGTGAAAACGAAATTGGACACAGTCATCTCATAATGTACAAACACATTCAGTAACAATACAGAATAGACACAGCGCACAGAATATAAAGAGACACACAGATACACTGACAACACCATCATGCAGAGTAATAGTAATGATTACAAACAAATAGAGTGAGAAAACTGACATACACAGTGGTCACAATAAATACAAACATGAACAGTGACAACACAAACATGCATAGTAACCAAAATAAAAAAAAACAAACACAGTAAAAATACATACAAACACAGTAATTAAAAACAAATTTCACATGTACAGTGACAACAGAAACATTTAACGTAATAAGAATGAACACAATGAAAAAGAGTGAAAACGACGTTGTACACATTCATCTCATAATGTACAAACACATTCAGTAACAATACAGAATAGACACAGCACACAAAATATAAAGAGACACATAGAGATACACTGACAACACCATCATACAGAGTAATAGTAATGATTACAAACAAATAGAGTGACAAAACTGACATACACAGTGCTCATAATAAATACAAACATGAACAGTAACAACACCAACAAACACAGTAATCAAAATAAATGCAAACAAAAAGTCACACATGTACAGTCACATGTACAGTGACAACAATGACATTCACCATAATGACAAGAACACATGGTAAAAGAGTGAAAACGAAGTCGTAAACAGTCATCTCGATATGAACAAACACATTCAGTAACAATACAGAATAGAAACAGCAAACAGCATATAAACAGACACACAGACATATATTGACAACACCATCATGCAGAGTAATGGTAATGATTACAAACAAATAGAGTAAAACAACTGACATACACAGTGCTCACAATAAATACAAACGTCAACAGTAACAACACCAACCAACACAGTAATCAAAATAAATACAAAGAAAAACAGTCACAATACAATCATACACAGTGATCAGAATAAATTTTGACATGTACAGTGACAACAGTAACATTTACCGTAATAAGAATGAACACGACGAAAAAGAGTGAAAACAAAGTTGTACACATGCAGTCATCTCATAATGTACAAACATATTCAGTAACAATACAGAATAGACACAGCACACAGAATATAAACAGACACATAGACATACACTGACAACACCATCATGTAGAGTAATAGTAATGATTACAAACAAATAGAGTGACAAAACTGATATACACAGTGGTCACAATAAATACAAACATGAACAGTGACAACACAAACATGCACAGTAACAAAAATAAATAAAAACAAACACAGTAAAAATACAGACAAACACAGTAATTAGAAAAAAATTTCCATTGTACAGTGACAACAGTAACATTTACCGTAATAAGAATGAACACGACGAAAAAGAGTGAAAACAAAGTTGTACACATGCAGTCATCTCATAATGTACAAACACATTCAGTAACAATACAGAACAGACACAGCAAAGAGAATATAAACAAACATATAGACATACAGTGACAACACCATCATGCAGAGTAATAGTAATGACTACAAACAAATAGAGTGACAAAACTGACATACACAGTGCTCACAATAAATACAAACACGAACAGTGACAACACAAACATGCACAGTAATCAAAATAAATAAAAACAAGCACAATCAAAACACAATATTACACTGTGATTAGAAAAAAATATCAAAGGTACAGTGACAACAGTAACATTTACCGTAATAAGAATGAACACGACGAAAAAGAGTGAAAACGCCGTTGTACACATTCATCTCATAATGTACAAACACATTCAGTAACAATACAGAATAGACACAGCAAAAAGAATATAAACAGACACATAGACATACAGTGACAACACCATCATACAGACTAATAGTAATGATTACAAACAAATAGAGTAACAAAACTGACATACACAGTGCTCACAATAAATACAAACATCAACAGTAACAACACCAACAAACACAGTAATCAAAATAAATGCAAACAAAAATAGTCACAAAACAGACATACACAGTGATTAGAAAAAAAATTCACATGTACAGTGAGAACAATAACATTCACCGTAATAAGAATGAACACAACGAAAAAGAGTTAAAATGAAGTTGTACACAGTCATATCATAATGTACAAACACATTCAGTAACAATACAGAATAGACATAGCAAAGAGAATATAAACAGACACATAGACATACAGTGACAACACCATCATACAGAGTAATAGTAATGATTACAAACAAATAGAGTAACAAAACTGACATACACAGTGCTCACAATAAATACAAACATCAACAGTAACAACACCAACAAACACAGTAATCAAAATAAATGCAAACAAAAAACAGTCACAAAACAGACATACACAGTGATTAGAAAAAAAATTCACATGTACAGTGAGAACAATAACATTCACCATAATAAGAATGAACACAAAGAAAAACAGTGAAAACGAAGTTGTACACAGACATCACAATATATATAAACACATTCAGTAAGAATACAGAATAGACACAGCAAACAGCATATAAACAGACACATAAACATATAGTGACAACACCATCACGCAGAGTAATGGTAATGATTACAAACAGAGTAAAAAAAAAAAACTGACATACACAGTGCTCACAATAAATACAAACAGTAACAACACCAAACAGTAACAACACCAACAAACACAGCAATCATAATAAATAGAAACAAACACAGTCAGAATACAGACATAAATAAACAAATTAGAAAGAAGACAAGGAAAAAGATTGAAAACATAGCAGTGCACAGTCATCACATTATATACAATCATATTCAGTAACAATACAGAATAAACACAGCAAACAGAATATAACCAGACACATAGACATACAGTGAAAAAACCGTCGTGCAGAGTAATAATAATAATGAATGAAAACAAATAAGAGTGACAAAACTGACATGCGTAGTGATCACAATAAATACAAACACAAACAGTAACAACACCAACAAACACAGTAATCAAAATAAATACAATCAAAAACAGTCATAATACAGACATATGCAGTGATCAGAATAAATTTTGACGTGTACAGTAACAGTAACGTTCACCATAATGAGAATGAACACTAGGAAAAAGAGTAAAAAACATAGCTATACACAGTCATCACAATATATACAAACACATTCAGTAACACAAAATATAGACATACAGTGATCAGAATAAATTTTGAAACGTACAGTGTCAACAGTACAACTGTAACGTTTAACGTAATGAGAACACAAGGAAAAAGAGTAAAAAAGAAAAAAAAAAAAATAGCCAGACACAGCAAACAGAATATATATAGACACATAGATAAATAGTGAACAACATCATCATGCAGAGTAATATAGTAATGATTACAAACAAATGGATTGACAATACTAACAGACACAGTGCTCATTATAAATGCTAACACGAACATGCACAGTAAAAAATTACAGACATATACAGTGGTCAGAAAAAATTTGGACATGTACAATGGCAACAGTAACGTACATCGTAATAAGAAAGAAGACAAGGAAAAAGATTGAAAACATAGACATGCACAGTCATTTTAACACGTACAAACACATTCAGTAACAATACAGAATAAACACAGGAAACAGAATTCAAACAGACACATAGACATATAGTGAACAACATCATCATGTAGAGTAATAGTAATGATTACAAACAAATAGTGACAAAACTGAATTACACATTGCTCACAATTAATACAAACAACAATATTAACAACACCAACATGCACAGTAATCAAAATAAATAAAAACAAACACAGTCAAAATACAGACATACACAGTGATCAGAAAAAAATTTGACATGTACAGTGACAACAGTAACATACATCGTAATAGGAATGAAGACAAGGAAAAAGAGTGAAAACATATAGCAGTATACAGTCATTATATACAAACACATTCAGTAATAATACAGAATAGACAGCAAACATAAGATAAACAAACACACAGGCATACAGGGACAACACCATCATACACAGTAATAGTAATGATTACAAACAAATAGAATGACGATGAGAACACCAGTATAACAATATTATTGTTGCACTGACCTGTGCTGAGGCTACGACTTTGTAGAATAGGCTTGTTGACTACATTCTGACGATGTGTGGAGAATCACACTCTTTAGTATCAAACCAAGGCCATGGCTTCATGAATTTCCTATTCAATGGCTATCTAATCAGAATAGTCAACAAGCCTACTCTGCCTCTTTAGACTCTTTACATAACTTATTATAAGGAGATACAGACTACAGTAAAAAGTTATTACGTGAAGTTACCAAAATTGCCTGTGAATTATTAGATGTCTCGAACAATACACTGTCACGACAGACAGTACACAGGCATCAGAAAGTTTAAATGAAATTTTATTTATATAGCGATTTGAAAGTCTGTGAAATATTTTCGCTTAGCACACCCCCAACTCCCACCCATCAGTTCACATTAATCCTTATCACTTTAAACATATATATATAAAACTGGGTGGGATCTAAGTGACACTTTTCTCTCTCCTATCCCCACTTTCAAAGAACCCATATTTTGAATGTTAGGTTCACATTTTATTAGTTGGCATGGTTCTTTAAAATAAGACTATTGAGGCTCCAAATTTTGTTCATAAGCATAAGAATATATTACCATGTTGACAAATCATTCACCAAATTTTTTTTGCAAAAGATTTTGATTTTAATTCATTAAAAATCCATAAAATATGACCTCTTGTGACACTTGGCCCATTATCAATAAACCTTGACTTATTGTCATGCATTCATGCCTCATGAAAATTATTGTCCCATCCCTTACCTGCATAATGTATTGATGTATCTTTAATCATATTGATATGGCAAGCATTTTCTCTCCCCTACTCTCACTTTCAGAAAGGGTACTTTTGGATCGTAAGGTTCACATTCTTTTACATAGTTTTCTAAATTAAGACAGCTGAGGCTCCAAGTGATAAAAACCTTGCCAGCTGTCATCCATCAACTAGAAGTTTACTTAATTATTACTGAACAGGTTACAATTCAATACTTATGTGATGCTCCATGCTAATGTCAATGAATTTTGATTTACATGTAACATACATGTACATGCAGTTTTTATTATATATATATATATATATATATAGCACACACAGAAAATAACAGCAACTGCATTATGCTCATCACACAGTCTTATGTACAGCAATCACTGTATATCGGAGTCACTTAAGCAATGTTAGAAAAACTTGGATGACTGAACACCGTTTTGTGTGGTTTTGTAGAAACAGAATGAAAGACACGAATGTAGATAATATTTGTTTTTTTTTATCACAAACCAGAAGTCTTAAAGCATTAACAGAAGGGAAGCAAACAGTCTTTATACTTACCCAATAAACTAAAATGCACTCCTCTTCGATTGTGTTAACTTCAAAAACTACATGTATTCCGCTCTTTCCCATCCCAAAGAATCTTCACTGCATTTTTGCATATGTTAGGCAAGATGCCAGTGGTGATTGAAGTTTCTTACATCGTTAATATCCCTAAATATATTCCATAACGTGCAAAATACTTGAAAATAGTATTCCGATCCGAATGAACAAGTCTCTTAGTGAAAAAAAAGACCCCGCAGGAAAAACGCAATCAACATATCTTTCACAACTAACACACTGCATCGGAGGAGAATCGGGGAACATCAAGCGCATCCGAGAAACGCTACGTTCAAGCTATTTCGGTCAGATCTTTTGATTTTTAGTTCAAATATGAATTTCGCGGACGGTAGACCTACCGGTATTGTTTAATGTCCATTGCCCGATATACAATCAGGGGCTGATCCAGGATTACTTAAATTTAAATGGGGGGGGGGGGGGGGGGGGGGGGGTGTCCGCCGCGGATCCTACAAATTTCTAATCACTTTCATACACATTGTTATTCATAGTGGTTTATCTGTGTTTAGATTAATTTCACATAGTAGAAAATAACTTCTTTTTGAAACAGATGGAGAATTTTCTTTTATAAATGAGGTATTCTAAAGAATTTGCTAAAAGTTGAACACAGGATTTAGTCATTTGGCTGGGATGGATAAAAAGGATACTCTTCTCTTCATTATTGAATATATTAACTAAATTTTGTAACTCAAGACAATCTTCTAATGAATTATGAGCTGAACAATTTGTTAAGTAATTTACAAACTAAAGTCTCTTGTTAATGATTGGGTAAATTTGGATAAAGTCGTCACATGGAATAAAGTACAATTTATCTTCTAAAATTCTGTTCATTTCCCAAACATGAAAAAGTATTATTTGTATTTTCATCAATATTCCTTGGTTATCTGTTATATTGTGTTTGATGGGTTTTGTACTGTACATTAGTACTTTTACAAAGCCATTACAACAATGGCATTGCAACACCAAATATCTGCTCACACCAGAAGAGAGCACAACTATTGCATCTTTTCAAGAGAGTTGAAAATTGCACTGTTTACAGGTCATATTACTCCATAACATACTTGTGGTCAAAATGCAAGCGCTTGTGAATATTTCCAGTGGGATAAGATCTTGTCACGGCTATACAAGCCTTACTAAAACGCTATTTTCCAACCCTCTCCATGAAAATTTTCCCATTGCAGCATTTGTAAATAAAGTCACGTGTGTCCTTAACATCGTTAAAGACTTGGTGTTCACGGATACGCAATGCATTGTTGACATACTTATAGTGCTTCGGCCAAAATAACAACAAATATTTCATAAAAGGATGATTTACATGTTTTAATACATGTTATACTTTTATCATTAGCCGTTTTGCAAAAAAAAAAAAAAAAAAAAAAAAACTACTCATGCGCCAAATCTACACAGATCACAAAAAAAGCCAGTAATGATCAAACGTCTCTTCTGAATGTAACAACTCTGTGAAATGTCTGACTTGTACAACTCAAGCTTAACAAATGAAATACTGTAATCTGAGATAAGCTTATCAGTTGACTGTGCCTAATGAAAAAGATTTTCATTATATTTGAAAAGAATAGCAAATTCCATGGATAAAAAATAGTTAAATGTTAGTAATTTTGGCAAATTTAGTCTGTAAACTATTACAGAGAGATCTGAGATAAGTTATTAGTTGACTGTGTGTAATAAAAGTGATATTTTGGACAATATAATTGAGAAAACTGTAAATTACACTGAAAACACCAGCAAATTCCATGGATAAAAATAGTTCAACATTAGCCATTTTCACAAATGTAGAAGAATCTTTATGATATTTTTACAAATAAAGCTTATCAACTATAATAATCTGACATTAGTTTAATTGTTAACTGTTTCATGAAAAATATTTTTCAGAAAATATATTAGAGAAAACTGAAAATAACACTGAAAAGGAGGTAAATTCCATGGCTTAAAACACTTAAATATTAATACATGTAATTTCAACAAATCTAGTCCAATGTTTGTGAAATTTCTTAACCAAAAAAAAAAAAAAAAAAATCTGTGAAAAGCTTATCTGTTCACTGAGTGTAATGAAACTTTTTTAAACAATATATTTGAGAAAAGTGCAAAATTAAATTTAAACAAGGCAGCAAAGCTGTGAAATGTACAGACAAAAACATCTGTGTCTGTACATAAAAACTGCTGATGTTGTATATAAAAATAGTTAAATGTTAATAACTTTGTGAAATTTCCTTAATTCTTTGTGAAATTTGCACAATGAAGCTTATAATTAACAACTGAAATAATCAGCCATAAGCTTATCAGTTGACTGTGTGTAATGAAATTGATTTTTTCGGACAATATACAGTATTTGAGAAAACTAAAAATTGCATAGAAAGAAAAGGCAAATTTCATGCTTTAAAATACTTTTATGTTAATAATTTTGACAAATCTAGTCCAATGTTCGTGAAATTTCTACAAATGATGCTTAACAACTGAAATAATCTGAGATCAGCTTATCAGTTGACTGTGCCTAATGAAAATGATGTTTTCAGAAAATATTTAAGAAAACTAAAAATAAGATTGAAAACACTGGCAAATTCCATACCTTAACATATTCAAATGTATATGCTGTTGACAAATCTAGTCCAATGTTTGTAAAATTTGTCAAAAATAAGCTTAACAACTATAATAATCTGAGATAAGTGTATCAGTTGACTGCCTCATTTATTGGCAATTGATAGGAGAAGATTGAGAATGACAAAAAATAAAATTTTCAGTATTACAATAATATTATTCAGTATCAAATGAAGCATTTTATGTTATGATTTGAGTTTGGTTGTGTAAGAGGAGACAAATTACCCATTATTGTCATCTGGAAACAATATATATCCATTCAAGATTTCTTCTTACTACCAATACCAGATGCAGATTCCTCCTTGTAATGGGTGTCTAAAATCAGGCTTTGCACATCATTTGACGTTTATAATCTTGCCACATATCATGTATTCTACACATGGATGAGATAATGCACTGCTCTTGCTGCTGTTTTTCACTGCCTACTTTTTCTATAGGTATTATCCATTACAAGATAAGTAGAGTCAGTTCCCCAAGAAGCCACCATGCTGTATGGAAAGGGTCACCTGGAAAAAGAACAATATATTTGAGAAAAATGAAAATCATATTAAAAATGTCTCCTACTAGACTATTAAAAACTGGAAACTTTGGTGATTGGTGAAACTGTAGTCAAAATGTGTGTTGGCATTTCAGAATTTTAGTGCAACAGGGGGTTGCGCTCTCCCTTGGGGGGGGGGGTGGGGTGGAGGAGATGATTCTGAATTCTTTTCACGTTATTTCTGTTATCTCCTCCTAGACTATTTGAGTTAGATAATTGAAACTTTGGTGATTGCTAGACCTGTCATCAGGGAAGTGCATTGGCATTTCAGAATTATTTCAAGAGGACATAGGGATGTCCTTGAGGGGGGGGGGGGGAAGTAGTTGTTCAAAAATTTTTTCACGTTGTAATTTCCCCAATCTCCTCTTAGACCATTAGACTTAAGAACTTGAAACTTTGATGATTGGTAGAACTGTAGTCAAAATGTGTGTTGGCATTCTAAAATTTTAGTGCAACAGGGGGTTGCGCTGTCCCTGGGGGGGGGGGGGGGCAGGATGATTCGGAATTCTCTTCATGTTATTTCTGTTATCTCCTCCTAGACTATTTGAGTTAGATAATTGAAACTTTGGTGATTGCTAGACCTGTCATCAGGGAAGTGCGTTGGCACTTCAGAATTATTTCAAGAGGGCATTGGGATGTCCTTGTGGGGGGATAGTTGTTCAAAATTTTTTTCACGTTATAATTTCCCTGATCTCCTCTTAGAACATTAGACTTTAGAAGTTGAAACTTTGGTGAATGATAGCTGTTTCCTCAAGGATATGCATGGGCATTTCATAATTAGTTCAACAGAGGTTTTGGCTATCCCTGGGGATGGTTGATTTTGAAGCCTTTTTTCATTGTTATACCATTATGCTTATATGTCATGTAACAGCTAATTGATCATTTTCTGACGTTTGCATTCTTACAGGCTGATGAGGAAATTATAGGGCAAAACACAATGGCAATGCAAATGAGGTGACGTCAAGCCAATGCTATGTGCACAAATATGCAAATCAATCCCCGCTTGTCACACTGTTCATGCTCAACGGGGAATTATTGCCACTTGCTGCAAGCCAACATAATTACAAAGTTCCTTAACGGTTGGTACTCTTCCTTTCTCTAGGCTGAGATAGTCCTATCTCCTGCCTTGCTAGTGGTTTGACCTCATTTGAAAGTTTTGGGCATATTATTCTTAACTCATAACACATATAAATCTCTAAGTGACCCTTTTACAAAATGATAATTTCCCAGGTAGTATCAGTGGCGGATCCAGAGATATTTTCTGACAGTCTTCCAAATTATCTTTGTTGCGCCATCCCCCATTTTTGACCATCTTCCGACAGAAAAATTAGATACCCGTCAATGTAAACTTGAAAATCTGACCGTCTTCCGGAAGACCCAGAAGACGGCCTAAATCCGCCCCTGACTATATATAGTGATGATGAACACCGAACACAGGTAAAGCAATATTCCCAGATAGCAATAAGTGGTCGCGCTACTGGTGACCCGACGTCGGGCCAACGACTGCTTCACGCCATTGGCCTGACGTCGGTTTAACGGTGGCTCATCAGCTGTGCGTCGGGTAAGGATCAAAAGGGGATTGAAGAGAACAACAAAGTATAGCAATATCATTTTTGCGCTGACCTGTGGTGAGGCTGCGATGCTGGAGATCTTGATGTGATGACGAGTTTAGCTGTCCTCAGTGTGATGATAATCCAGAAGACACACCTTCATCTCCGCTGAAAAGAATATAAGCAGACATATACAGCAGTTACAAAATAGACACATCACAGTGATCAAAATATATATAAACACATACAGCCACAACACAAACATAGATAGTGATCAGAATTTATACCGACACATACAGCCTCACAAAATTCAATGCACTCTAAGGCATCAGAATATAAACATAAAATTTAATGTTTATATACAGGGTTTGGAATGACCGTCAGAAAATTTTGATTACATCCACGAGTTCACATTAACCTTTTAAACTCTAAACATATATAAATCTCTAAGTGACCCTTTTACAGCCACAACACAAACATAGATAGTGATCAGAATATATACAGATATACAAACATAGATAGTGATCAGAATATATATAGACACACACAGTGTCACAAAAGACAATGCACTGTGAGGCATGAGAATACAAACATTGAATTTAAAGTTCAATATAGAGACACATACAGCATCACAACATGCAGTACACAGGCTTCAGAATGTATGCAAGATATTTTTTCTAGTTGTGAGGGTCAAAAGGGTATTGAAAAGAACAATAAAGTATAGCAATATGATTGATGCACTGACCTGTGCTGAAGCTGTGACATTGTAAATCTTGCTGGTGATGATGAGTTTTTAAATTAGCTGTCCTCAGTATGTTGGATGATAATCCAAGAGACATACCTTCATCTCTGCTGAAATTAGAGAAACCATCAATATATAACATACACAGGCACATACAGTATATACAACACAGATGTAATACAAAGATCAAAATGTATTTTGACTTTCAAACAGTGACAAAACAGACATATACAGTAAGCAGAATATATACAAACACACAGAGTATCGCAAAAGACAATGCACTGTGAGGCATGAGAATACAAACATTAAATTTAATCTTTATATATAGGAATTGGAATGACTGCCAGAAATTCTTGTTCACACCCACTAGTTCATATTAACCCTTTTCACTCTGAACATATATAAGACTCTGTGGGATTTAAGTGACCCTTTTAAAAATGATAATTTGCAAGAAATTTTATCTATATACAGATTTTTCTCAGCGCCTTCCCACCCCTACGAGTTCATATCAACCCTTGTCAATTTGAACATATATAAAACTGTGTGGGATCTAAGACTAACACCCCATTACCATAGATTTTTAGATCGATCTATCCCTGTGGGGAGTCTCACTAGATTACTGTCAGCTTGGCCGGCTTAAGCGTCTGTCCCGCCTACTAAAAGCTGTAAAGGGGTAATTAACTATGGCGCCCGCTCAGCTGACTGCAATTTAGCTTGAACCCCCAGGGAGTTGGGTCGATCTAAATCTTAATCCTTAGATCGATCTAAATCTCTGGGAAAGCACCCTAAGTTTCCATACCTTGATCAATCCATCTGGATTGGTCTAACTCCCTAAGGAGTCTCACTAGATTGCTATCAACTTTATCGACTTAACTGTCAGCCAGTTATATCAAACCAACTAGGGGGTAAAGATAATTACCCCCTTACAGCTTTACTAAGCATGACAGACATTTAAGATGGTTAAGTTGATAGCAATTTAGTAAGACTCCCTACGGAGATAGATCAATCCAAATATCTGCGGGACTGTCCTCAAGTGACCCTTTTAAAATGATAATTTCCCAGGAACTATATAAAGTGGTAAGGATCAAAAGGGGATTGAAGAGAACAACAAAGTATAGCAATATCATTTTTGCGCTGACCTGTGGTGAGGCTGCGATGCTGGAGATCTTGATGTGATGACGAGTTTAGCTGTCCTCAGTGTGATGATAATCCAGAAGACACACCTTCATCTCCGCTGAAAAGAATATATGCAGACATATACAGCAGTTACAAAATAGACGCATCACAGTGATCAAAATATATATAAACACATACAGCCACAACACAAACATAGATAGTGATCAGAATTTATACAGACAAATACAGCCTCACAAAATCCAATGCACTCTAAGGCATCAGAATATAAACATAAAATTTAATGTTTATATACAGGGTTTGGAATGACTGTCAGAAAATTTTGATTACATCCACGAGTTCACATTAACCTTTTAAACTCTAAACATATATAAATCTCTAAGTGACCCTTTTACAGCCACAACACAAACATAGATAGTGATCAGAATATATACAGATATACAAACATAGATAGTGATCAGAATATATATAGACACACACAGTGTCACAAAAGACAATGCACTGTGAGGCATGAGAATACAAACATTGAATTTAAAGTTCATATATAGGGATTTAAGTGACTGTCAGTAATTCTTGCTCACCCCCACAAGTTCACATTAACCCCTTCTAACATATACAAAACTGAGTGGGATCTAAGTGTCCCATTAACAAAGTGATATATTCCCAGGTATTATTTTATATTATATAGTGGTGATGGCCACAAAGGGTTTAAAGAGAACACATTATAATTTTTTTTTTTGCACTGACCTCTACTAAGGCTACAAGGATGTAGATATTGTAGGTGATGATGAGTTTATAAATTAGCTCTCCTCAGTGAAATGATAATCCAACAGACATACCTTCATCTCTGCTGAAATCAGAAAACACATCATCAATAAAGAATATATGCAGACATACACAGTAGTTACAACACAAATATAACACAGAGATCAGATTATATTTAAACAGTCATACAGTGATAAAACACACATATACAGTGATCAGAAAATACACACACATTTAGTGTCACAAAACACAATGCACTGTGAGGCATCAGAATAAAAACAAAATTTAGTGTTTATTTATAGGGATTGGAATGACCGTCAGAAAATTTTCTTCACCCCTGCAAGTTGACATTACTTTCACTTTGAACATAGATAAAACTGAGTAGGACCTAAGTGACCCTTTTACAAAATGATAATTACCAAGATAATATATATAGTGGTGCTGGTCAAAAGAGAACAACAAAGTATAGCAATATCATTATTGCACTGACCTGTGCTGAGGCTGCAATGTTGTGGTCCTGATGTGATGAAGAGTTTAGATGTCCTAAGTATGATGATAATCAAGGAAATACACCTTCATCTCTGCTGAAATCAGAGAACACAACATAGACGCATCACAGTGATCAATATATAACAAAGTCACAGTCACCTCAACCTGTCTATCTATAACAGGTTACCAAGAACTGGTAAATTTATTAACAGAACTCCATCACATTTACAGCAACTTATTCATCCTGTTGCTGACCTTGAAAGGAATTCAGTTTATTGGAATGTATTTCTGAATAACAAGTTAAGAAAATTCACTAGTTCAATAAAGACACAAAAAAACTGTCACTTTTACTTTAAAACCCTTTTGTTATTATTTTGATAAATTTAGTTACAGTATTGATAAACAAAGTATCATGTTTTCAATAATTAATATTTTAAATTACAATCCATAACTAGAAGGTTGTGTCAATGACCAAAATACAATGTTGAGTCAATGTCACATTATGACGGTGTTTTGACGTGGCTGGATCAACGTTGATTTTACATTGAATTAAGGTAGAACAACAGCAATTCAACGTTATCAACCTGTTTTCAACGTTGATCCAACACGACTATGCCTACTGGGTAGAGCCAATTTTAACATCTTCGACTTTCCAATTGTGGTGGTTGAGCTAGACCAATCGCGACACACCGATTGTACTAAAACTGAGTAGGACCTAAGAGACCCTTTTACAAAATGATAATTACCAAGATAATATATATAGTGGTGCTGGTCAAAAGAGAACAACAAAGTATAGCAATATCATTATTGCACTGACCTGTGCTGAGGCTGCAATGTTGCGGTCCTGATGTGATGAAGAGTTTAGATGTCCTAAGTATGATGATAATCAAGGAAATACACCTTCATCTCTGCTGAAATCAGAGAACACATCATTAATTAAGAATATGTGGAGACATATACAGCAGTTACAACATAGACACATCACAGTGATCAATATATATATATATATATATATATATATATATATATATATATATATATATATATATAACAAAGTCACAGACACCTCAACCTGTCTATCTATAACAGGTTACCAAGAACTGGTAACTTTACTAACGTAACTCCATCACATTTACAGCAACTTATTCATCCTGATGCTGACCTTGCAAAGAATTCAGTTTATTGGAATGTATTTCTGAATAACAAGTTAAGAAAATTCACTAGTTCACTAAAGACACAAAACAACTGTCACTTTTACTTTAAAACCCTTTTGTTATTATTTTGATAAATTTAGTTACAGTATTGATAAACAAAGTATCATGTTTTCAATAATTAATATTTTAAATTACAATCCATAACTAGAAGGTTGTGTCAATGACCAAAATACAATGTTGAGTCAATGTCACATTATGACGGTGTTTTGACGTGGCTGGATCAACATTGATTTTACATTGAATTTAGGTAGAACAACAGCAATTCAACGTTATCAACCTGTTTTCAACGTTGATCCAACACGACTATGCCTACTGGGTAGAGCCAATTTTAACATCTTCGACTTTCCAATTGTGGTGGTTGAGCTAGACCAATCGCGACACACCGATTGTACTAAAACTGAGTAGGACCTAAGTAACCCTTTTACAAAATGATAATTACCAAGATAATATATAAAGTGGTGCTGGTCAAAAGAGAACAACAAAGTATAGCAATATCATTATTGCACTGACCTGTGCTGAGGCTGCAATGTTGCGGTCCTGATGTGATGAAGAGTTTAGATGTCCTAAGTATGATGATAATCAAGGAGATACACCTTCATCTCTGCTGAAATCAGAGAACACATCATTAATTAAGAATATGTGGAGACATATACAGCAGTTACAACATAGACACATCACAGTGATCAATATATATATATATATAACAAAGTAACAGTCACCTCAACCTGTCTATCTATGACAGGTTACCAAGAACTGGTAACTTTACTAACGTAACTCCATCACATTTACAGCAACTTATTCATCCTGATGCTGACCTTGCAAAGAATTCAGTTTATTGGAATGTATTTCTGAATAACAAGTTAAGAAAATTCACTAGTTCACTAAAGACACAATACAACTGTCACTTTTACTTTAAAACCCTTTTGTTATTATTTTGATAAATTTATATAGTTACAGTATTGAAAAACAAAGTATCACGTTTTCAATAATTAATATTTTAAATTACAATCCATAACTGTAAGGTTGTGTCAATGACCAAAATACAACGTTGAGTCAATGTCACATTATGACGGTGTTTTGACGTGGCTGGATCAACGCTGATTTTACATTGAATTTAGGTAGATCAACAGCAATTCAACGTATCAACCTGTTTTCAATGTTGATCCAATGCAACTATGCCTGCTGGGTAGAGCCAATTTTAACATCGTCGACTTTCCAATTGTGGTAGTTGAGCTAGACCAATCGCGACACACCGATTGTACTAAAACTGAGTAGGACCTAAGTAACCCTTTTACAAAATGATAATTAACAAGATAATATATATAATGGTGCTGGTCAAAAGAGAACAACAAAGTATAGCAATATCATTATTGCACTGACCTGTGCTGAGGCTGCAATGTTGCGGTCCTGATGTGATGAAGAGTTTAGATGTCCTAAGTATGATGATAATCAAGGAAATACACCTTCATCTCTGCTGAAATCAGAGAACACATCATTAATTAAGAATATGTGGAGACATATACAGCAGTTACAACATAGACACATCACAGTGATCATTTTATATATATATATATATATATATATATATATATATATATATATATATATAATGATATATGATATATATATATATATATATAAAACAAAGTCACCTCAACCTGTCTACCTATAACAGGTTACCAAGAACTGGTAACTTTATTAACGTAACTCCATCACATTTACAGCAACTTATTCATCCTGATGCTGACCTTGCAAGGAATTCAGTTTATTGGAATGTATTTCTGAATAACAAGTTAAGAAAATTCACTAGTTCACTAAAGACACAAAACAACTGTCACTTTTACTTTAAAACCCTTTTGTTATTATTTTGATAAATTTAGTTACAGTATTGATAAACAAAGTATCACGTTTTCAATAATTAATATTTTAAATTACAATCCATAACTTCAAGGTTGGGTCAATTACCAAAATACAACGTTGAGTCAATGTCACATTATGACGGTGTTTTGACATGGCTGGATCAACGTTGATTTTACATTGAATTTAGGTAGATCAAAAGCAATTTAAAGTATCAACCTGTTTTCAACGTTGATCCAACGCGACTATGCCTGCTGGGTAGAGCCAATTTTAACATCTTCGACTTTCCAATTGTGGTGGTTGAGCTAGACAAATTGTGACACACCGATTGTAGTAGTTTGGACTAATTCCAGTATGTTTAAAGTACTAGAGCCGATTTCAACAGCATCAACTTTTTGATTGTGGTAGTTGAACTGGAACAATCGCGAGGCTCGGATAAAACTTCAGGGTCACCCTGAGATTCTAACCCGGGACTTTTGCACACTGAGCTACCCAGCCAGGGCCAATACCCGCCAGCGGCTACAGGGGCTAGAGCCAATTTTATCATCTTCGACTTTCCGATTGTGGTAGTTGAGCTAGAACAATCGGGACACATCGATTGCGCTAGACCACTGATTCCAGTGTGTTCAAAGTACTTTCAAAGGCAGTAATGCCGATTTAGACAGCATCAACTTTCGGATTGTGGTAGTTGAGCTAGACCAATCGCGACACACCGATTGTACTAGTTCGGATCAATTCCAGTATGTTTATAGTACTATAGCCAATTTCGAAAGCATCGACTTTCCGATTGTGGTAGTTGAGCTGGACCAATCACTAGGCTGGGAGAAAAATGGCATTACAAAGCCCAGTCCAGTCCAGTCCAGTCTTTTTTCCAAACTCAAACCTGTTAAGGTAAACAGCGGGTTCCAATCCCAGTCGAGCCTGTCTCCCCAAAGAGACATTAGACCAACCGTTTAAGATAGAAAGGACTATTATGACAATTTTAAGGAAATGTAAAGGGCATTTTCTTGACAGCTGTCCCGGGTTAGAATCCCGGGCAAACCTCCAAAGAGACATAAGACAAACCGTTTACATTAGAAAGGAGTATTATGACAATTTTAAGGTATTTTAAAGGGGATTAAGGCCAATTTGAAAACTATTGAGCTTACCTGACAAATCTAACAAGCATTTCATAGTTCCTGAATTCAAATCTGTTAAGACAAACAGCACCTGGTACCAGTTCATCTCTCTTTATTACCTCCACATCTACAAGAGCTCATGTCGAGATGAAACTGGATCATTTCTTGACAGGTTCCTGTAGTGGACAAGCAAGATGGACCCAGGCTCGGTAGCTTAGTTGGTTAGAACAGTCGGATGGTTTGCGAAAGTCCCGGGTTCGAATCCCGATCGAGCCTGGTGTTTTCTTCTCCAAAATAGACATTAGACCATCTGTTTACAATAATAAAGACAATATGAATGACTGTTGAACTTACCTGACAAATCTAACGAGCATTTCATAGTTTCTGAAATCAAAACTGTTAAGATAAACAGCGCCGACGTGGTGTGCCATGGCACAATTTACCTGGAACCAATTCACCCCTATTTATTACCTCCACTTCTACGAGAGCTCATGTCAAGATGAGCCTGGATCATTTCTTGACAGGTACAGGTAGAGGACAAGCAAGGTTGACCCGGGCTCGGTAGCTCAGTTGGTTAGAGCAGTTGCATGGTTTGCGAAAGTCCTGGGTTCGAATCCCGGTCAAGCCTGGTGTTTTCTTCTCCAAAATAGACATTAGACCAACTGTTTACAATAATAAAGACAATATGAATGACTGTTGAACTTACCTGACAAATCTAACGAGCATTTCATAGTTTCTGAATTCAAATCTGTTAAGACAAACAGCGCCGACGTGTTGTGCCATGGCGCAATTTTCCTGGAACCAGTTCATCTCTCTTTATTACCTCCACATCAACGAGAGCTCATGTCAAGATGAGCCTGGATTATTTCTTGACAGGTACCTATAGTGGACAAGCAAGATTGACCCAGGCTCGGTAGCTCAGTTGGTTAGAACAGCTGGATGGTTTGCGAAAGTCCCGGGTTCGAATCCCGGTCGAGCCTGGTGTTTTCTTCTCCAAAATAGATATTAGACCAACTGTTTATGATAATAAGGACAAATTGAATGACTGTTGAGCTTACCTGACAAATCTAACGAGCATTTCATAGTTTCTGAATTCAAATCTGTTAAGACAAACAGCGCCGACGTGTTGTGCCATGGCGCAATTTTCCTGGAACCAGTTCATCTCTCTTTATTACCTCCACATCTACGAGAGCTCATGTCAAGATGAGCCTGGATCATTTCTTGACAGGTACCTATAGTGGACAAGCAAGATTGACCCAGGCTCGGTAGCTCAGTTGGTTAGAACAGGTGGATGGTTTGCGAAAGTCCCGGGTTCGAATCCCGGTCGAGCCTGGTGTTTTCTTCTCCAAAATAGACATTAAACCAACTGTTTATGATAATAAGGACAAATTGAGTGACTGTTGAGCTTACCTGACAAATCTAACGAGCATTTCATAGTTTCTGAATTCAAATCTGTTAAGACAAACAGCGCCGACGTGTTGTGCCATGGCGCAATTTTCCTGGAACCAGTCCATCTCTCTTTATTACCTCCACATCTACGAGAGCTCATGTCAAGATGAGCCTGGATCATTTCTTGACAGGTACCTGTAGTGGACAAGCAAGATTGACCCAGGCTCGGTTGCTCAGTTGGTTAGAACTGTCGCATGGTTTGCGAATGTCCCGGGTTCGAATCCCGGTCGAGCCCTGATGGTTTCTCCCCCGACCAACCGTTTACGATAGATCAATTTAAATTTAAAAGGCACTAAAAAAGGGATTTTACTATTTGACTATTGAGCTGGGCCAGTACAACCGATTTAAGGATAGAAATGACAATTTTAAGGGACTTTTCGGCCCTTTAAGGGGGATTTAAACCAATTCCTAGACTGTTGAGCTGGGCCAGTACAGAGACATGAAAAGAAGGACTTAAGAGCCAAAAAAGGAAGGAAAAGAAAGGCTTTAGAGACATGAAAAGAAGGGCGTAAGAGACAAAAAAGAAAGGAATAAAAGGGCTTTAGAGACATGAAAAGAAGGGCTTAAGAGACAAAAAAATAAAGGAATAAAAGGGCTTTAGAGACATGAAAAGAAGGAAAAGAAGGGCTTTAGAGACATGAAAAGAAAGGCTTAAGAGACACAAAAGGAAGGAAAAGAAAGGCTTAAGAGACATGAAAAGAAGGGCTTTAGAGACATGAAAAGAAAGGAATAAAAGGGCTTTAGAGACATGAAAAGAAAGGAAAAGAAGGGCTTTAGAGACATGAAAAGAAAGGAATAAAAGGGCTTAAGAGACAAAAAAGAAAGGAATAAAAGGGCTTTAGAGACATGAAAAGAAGGGTTTAAGAGACAAAAAAGGAAGGAAAAGAAAGGCTTTAGAGACATGAAAAGAAGGGCTTTAGAGACATGGAAAGGAAGGAAAAGAAGGGCTTTAGAGACATGAAAAGAAGGGTTTAAGAGACAAAAAAGGAAGGAAAAGAAAGGCTTTAGAGACATGAAAAGAAGGGCTTTAGAGACATGGAAAGGAAGGAAAAGAAGGGCTTTAAAGACATGGAAAAGGAAGGAAAAGAAGGGCTTTAGAGACATGGAAAGGAAGGAAAAGAAGGGCTTTAAAGACATTGAAAGGAAGGAAAAGAAGGGCATTAGAGACATGAAAAGAAGGGCTTAAGGGACAAAAAAAGGAAGGAAAAGAAGGGCTTTAAAAACATGGAAAGGAAGGAAAAGAAGGGCTTTAAAGACATGGAAAGGAAGGAAAAGAAGGGCTTTAGAGACATGAAAAGAGGGCGTTAGAGATGAAAAGAAGCGAAAAGAAGGGCGTTAAAAATATGAAAAGAAAGGAAAAGAAGGCCTTAAGAGACATGAAAAGAAGGGCTTAAGGGACAAAAAAAGGAAGGAAAAGAAGGGCTTTAAAGACATGGAAAGGAAGGAAAAGAAGGGCTTTAGAGACATGGAAAGGAAGGAAAAGAAGGGCTTTAGAGACATGGAAAGGAAGGGCTTAAGGGACAAAAAAGGAAGGAAAAGAAGGGCTTAAGAGACAAGAAATGAAGCGAAAAGAAGGGCTTTAGAGACATGAAAAGAGGGCGTTAGAGATGAAAAAAAGCGAAAAGAAGGGCGTTAGAGACATGGAAAGAAAGGAAAAGAAGGGCTTAAGAGACATGGAAAGGAAGGAAAAGAAGGGCTTTAGAGACATGGAAAGGAAGGAAAAGAAGGGCTTTAGAGACATGAAAAGAAGGGCTTATGAGACAAAAAAGGAAGGAGAAAGAGAGCTTTAGAGACATGAAAAGAAAGGAAAAGAAGGGCTTTAGAGACATGGAAAGGAAGGGCTTATGAGACAAAAAAGGAAGGAGAAAGAGAGCTTTAGAGACATGGAAAGGAAGGAAAAGAAGGGCTTTAGAGACATGGAAAGGAAGGAAAAGAAGGGCTTTAGAGACATGGAAAGGAAGGAAAAGAAGGGCTTTAGAGACATGGAAAGGAAGGAAAAGAAGGGCTTTAAAGACAAGAAATGAAGCGAAAAGAAGGGCTTTAGAGACATGAAAAGAAGGCGTTAGAGATGAAAAAAAGCGAAAAGAAGGGCGTTAGAGACATGGAAAGAAAGGAAAAGAAGGGCTTAAGAGACATGAAAAGAACGGCTTAAGGGACAAAAAAGGAAGGAAAAGAAGGGCTTTAGAGACATGAAAAGAGGGCGTTAGAGATGAAAAGAAGCGAAAAGAAGGGCGTTAAAAATATGAAAAGAAAGGAAAAGAAGGCCTTAAGAGACATGAAAAGAAGGGCTTAAGGGACAAAAAAGGAAGGAAAAGAAGGGCTTTAAAGACATGGAAAGGAAGGAAAAGAAGGGCTTTAAAGACATGGAAAGGAAGGAAAAGAAGGGCTTTAGAGACATGGAAAGGAAGGGCTTAAGGGGCAAAAAAGGAAGGAAAAGAAGGGCTTTAAAGACATGGAAAGGAAGGAAAAGAAGGGCTTTAAAGACATGGAAAGGAAGGAAAAGAAGGGCTTTAAAGACAAGAAATGAAGCGAAAAGAAGGGCTTTAGAGACATGGAAAGGAAGGAAAAGAAGGGCTTAAGAGACATGAAAAGAACGGCTTAAGGGACAAAAAAGGAAGGAAAAGAAGGGCTTTAAAGACATGGAAAGGAAGGAAAAGAAGGGCTTTAGAGACATGGAAAGGAAGGAAAAGAAGGGCTTGAGAGACATGAAAAGAACGGCTTAAGGGACAAAAAAGGAAGGAAAAGAAGGGCTTTAAAGACATGGAAAGGAAGGAAAAGAAGGGCTTTAGAGACATGAAAAGAGGGCGTTAGAGATGAAAAGAAGCGAAAAGAAGGGCGTTAAAAATATGAAAAGAAAGGAAAAGAAGGCCTTAAGAGACATGAAAAGAAGGGCTTAAGGGACAAAAAAGGAAGGAAAAGAAGGGCTTTAAAGACATGGAAAGGAAGGAAAAGAAGGGCTTTAAAGACATGGAAAGGAAGGAAAAGAAGGGCTTTAGAGACATGGAAAGGAAGGGCTTAAGGGGCAAAAAAGGAAGGAAAAGAAGGGCTTTAAAGACATGGAAAGGAAGGAAAAGAAGGGCTTTAAAGACATGGAAAGGAAGGAAAAGAAGGGCTTTAAAGACAAGAAATGAAGCGAAAAGAAGGGCTTTAGAGACATGGAAAGGAAGGAAAAGAAGGGCTTAAGAGACATGAAAAGAACGGCTTAAGGGACAAAAAAGGAAGGAAAAGAAGGGCTTTAAAGACATGGAAAGGAAGGAAAAGAAGGGCTTTAGAGACATGGAAAGGAAGGAAAAGAAGGGCTTGAGAGACATGAAAAGAACGGCTTAAGGGACAAAAAAGGAAGGAAAAGAAGGGCTTTAAAGACATGGAAAGGAAGGAAAAGAAGGGCTTTAGAGACATGGAAAGGAAGGAAAAGAAGGGCTTGAGAGACATAGAAAGGAAGGAAAAGAAGGGCTTTAGAGACATGGAAAGGAAGGAAAAGAAGGGCTTTAAAGACATGGAAAGGAAGGAAAAGAAGGGCTTTAGAGACATGGAAAGGAAGGAAAAGAAGGGCTTGAGAGACATGAAAAGAACGGCTTAAGGGACAAAAAAGGAAGGAAAAGAAGGGCTTTAAAGACATGGAAAGGAAGGAAAAGAAGGGCTTTAGAGACATGGAAAGGAAGGAAAAGAAGGGCTTGAGAGACATAGAAAGGAAGGAAAAGAAGGGCTTTAGAGACATGGAAAGGAAGGAAAAGAAGGGCTTTAGAGACATGAAAAGAACGGCTTAAGGGACAAAAAAAGAAGGAAAAGAAGGAAGCCTTTCTAAAGCCTTTCCTTTCCATGTCTCTAAAGCTCTTCTTTTCCTTCTTTTTTGTCCCTTAAGCCGTTCTTTCCATGTCTCTAAAGCCCTTCTTTTCCTTCCTTTCCATGTCTCTAAAGCCCTTCTTTTCCTTCCTTTTTTGTCCCTTAAGCCGTTCTTTCCATGTCTCTAAAGCCCTTCTTTTCCTTCCTTTCCATGTCTCTAAAGCCCTTCTTTTCCTTCCTTTTTTGTCCCTTAAGCCGTTTTTTCCATGTCTCTAAAGCCCTTCTTTTCCTTCCTTTCAATGTCTTTAAAGCCCTTCTTTTCCTTCCTTTTTTGTCCCTTAAGCCGTTCTTTTCCTTCCTATTTTGTCCCTTAAGCCGTTCTCTTTCATGTCTCTTAAGCCCTTCTTTTCCTTCCTTTCCATGTCTCTAAAGCCCTTCTTTTCCTTCCTTTCCATGTCTCTAAAGCCCTTCTTTTCCTTCCTTTCAATGTCTCTAAAGCCCTTCTTTTCCTTCCTTTCAATGTCTTTAAAGCCCTTTTTTTCCTTCCTTTCCATGTCTCTAAAGCCCTTCTTTTCCTTCCTTTTTTGTCCCTTAAGCCGTTCTTTCCATGTCTCTAAAGCCCTTCTTTTCCTTCCTTTCAATGTCTTTAAAGCCCTTCTTTTCCTTCCTTTTTTGTCCCTTAAGCCGTTCTTTTCCTTCCTATTTTGTCCCTTAAGCCGTTCTTTTCATGTCTCTTAAGCCCTTCTTTTCCTTCCTTTCCATGTCTCTAAAGCCCTTCTTTTCCTTCCTTTCAATGTCTATAAAGCCCTTCTTTTCCTTCCTTTCCATGTCTCTAAAGCCCTTCTTTTCCTTCCTTTCCATGTCTCTAAAGCCCTTCTTTTCCTTCCTTTCCATGTCTCTAAAGCCCTTCTTTTCCTTCCTTTTTTGTCCCTTAAGCCGTTCTTTTCATGTCTCTTAAGCCCTTCTTTTCCTTCCTTTCCATGTCTCTAAAGCCCTTCTTTTCCTTCCTTTCCATGTCTCTAAAGCCCTTCTTTCCATGTCTCTAAAGCCCTTCTTTTCCTTCCTTTCCATGTCTCTAAAGCCCTTCTTTTCCTTCCTTTCCATGTCTCTAAAGCCGTCCTTTCCATGTCTCTAAAGCCCTTCTTTTCCTTCCTTTCCATGTCTCTAAAGCCCTTCTTTTCCTTCCTTTCCATGTCTTTAAAGCCCTTCTTTTCCTTCCTTTTTTGTCCCTTAAGCCGTTCTTTCCATGTCTCTAAAGCCCTTCTTTTCCTTCCTTTCCATGTCTCTAAAGCTCTTCTTTTCCTTCTTTTTTTGTCCCTTAAGCCGTTCTTTCCATGTCTCTAAAGCCCTTCTTTTCCTTCCTTTCAATGTCTTTAAAGCCCTTCTTTTCCTTCCTTTCCATGTCTCTAAAGCCCTTCTTTTCCTTCCTTTTTTGTCCCTTAAGCCGTTCTTTCCATGTCTCTAAAGCCCTTCTTTTCCTTCCTTTCCATGTCTCTAAAGCTCTTCTTTTCCTTCTTTTTTTGTCCCTTAAGCCGTTCTTTCCATGTCTCTAAAGCCCTTCTTTTCCTTCCTTTCAATGTCTTTAAAGCCCTTCTTTTCCTTCCTTTCCATGTCTCTAAAGCCCTTCTTTTCCTTCCTTTTTTGTCCCTTAAGCCGTTCTTTCCATGTCTCTAAAGCCCTTCTTTTCCTTCCTTTCCATGTCTCTAAAGCTCTTCTTTTCCTTCTTTTTTTGTCCCTTAAGCCGTTCTTTCCATGTCTCTAAAGCCCTTCTTTTCCTTCCTTTCCATGTCTCTAAAGCTCTTCTTTTCCTTCTTTTTTTGTCCCTTAAGCCGTTCTTTCCATGTCTCTAAAGCCCTTCTTTTCCTTCCTTTCAATGTCTTTAAAGCCCTTCTTTTCCTTCCTTTCCATGTCTCTAAAGCCCTTCTTTTCCTTCCTTTCCATGTCTCTAAAGCCCTTCTTTTCCTTCCTTTCAATGTCTTTAAAGCCCTTCTTTTCCTTCCTTTCCATGTCTCTAAAGCCCTTCTTTTCCTTCCTTTCCATGTCTCTAAAGCCCTTCTTTTCCTTCCTTTTTTGTCCCTTAAGCCGTTCTTTTCCTTCCTATTTTGTCCCTTAAGCCGTTCTTTTCATGTCTCTTAAGCCCTTCTTTTCCTTCCTTTCCATGTCTCTAAAGCCCTTCTTTTCCTTCCTTTCAATGTCTTTAAAGCCCTTCTTTTCCTTCCTTTCCATGTCTCTTAAGCCCTTCTTTTCCTTCCTTTCCATGTCTCTAAAGCCCTTCTTTTCCTTCCTTTCCATGTCTCTAAAGCCCTTCTTTTCCTTCCTTTTTTGTCCCTTAAGCCGTTCTTTTCCTTCCTATTTTGTCCCTTAAGCCGTTCTTTTCATGTCTCTAAAGCCCTTCTTTTCCTTCCTTTCCATGTCTCTAAAGCCCTTCTTTTCCTTCCTTTTTTGTCCCTTAAGCCGTTCTTTTCCTTCCTATTTTGTCCCTTAAGCCGTTCTTTTCATGTCTCTTAAGCCCTTCTTTTCCTTCCTTTCCATGTCTCTAAAGCCCTTCTTTTCCTTCCTTTCAATGTCTTTAAAGCCCTTCTTTTCCTTCCTTTCCATGTCTCTTAAGCCCTTCTTTTCCTTCCTTTCCATGTCTCTAAAGCCCTTCTTTTCCTTCCTTTCAATGTCTTTAAAGCCCTTCTTTTCCTTCCTTTCCATGTCTCTAAAGCCCTTCTTTTCCTTCCTTTCAATGTCTTTAAAGCCCTTTTTTTCCTTCCTTTCCATGTCTCTAAAGCCCTTCTTTTCCTTCCTTTCAATGTCTTTAAAGCCCTTCTTTTCCTTCCTTTCCATGTCTCTAAAGCCCTTCTTTTCCTTCCTTTCAATGTCTTTAAAGCCCTTTTTTTCCTTCCTTTCCATGTCTCTAAAGCCCTTCTTTTCCTTCTTTTTTTGTCCCTTAAGCCGTTCTTTCCATGTCTCTAAAGCCCTTCTTTTCCTTCCTTTCAATGTCTTTAAAGCCCTTCTTTTCCTTCCTTTCCATGTCTCCAAAGCCCTTCTTTTCCTTCCTTTCCATGTCTCTAAAGCCCTTCTTTTCCTTCCTTTTTTGTCCCTTAAGCCGTTCTTTCCATGTCTCTAAAGCCCTTCTTTTCCTTCCTTTCCATGTCTCTAAAGCCCTTCTTTTTCCTCCCTTTTTTGTCCCTTAAGCCGTTCTTTCCATGTCTCTAAAGCCCTTCTTTTCCTTCCTTTCCATGTCTCTAAAGCCCTTCTTTTCCTTCCTTTCAATGTCTTTAAAGCCCTTTTTTTCCTTCCTTTCCATGTCTCTAAAGCCCTTCTTTTCCTTCCTTTCCATGTCTCTAAAGCCCTTCTTTTCCTTCCTTTTTTGTCCCTTAAGCCGTTCTTTTCGTTCCTATTTTGTCCCTTAAGCCGTTCTTTTCATGTCTCTTAAGCCCTTCTTTTCCTTCCTTTCCATGTCTCTAAAGCCCTTCTTTTCCTTCCTTTTTTGTCCCTTAAGCCGTTCTTTTCATGTCTCTTAAGCCCTTCTTTTCCTTCCTTTCCATGTCTTTAAAGCCCTTCTTTTCCTTCCTTTTTTGTCCCTTAAGCCGTTCTTTTCCTTCCTTTTTTGTCCCTTAAGCCGTTCTTTTCATGTCTCTTAAGCCCTTCTTTTCCTTCCTTTCCATGTCTCTAAAGCCCTTCTTTTCCTTCCTTTCCATGTCTCTAAAGCCCTTCTTTTCCTTCCTTTTTTGTCTCTTAAGCCCTTCTTTTCCTTCCTTTCCATGTCTCTAAAGCCCTTCTTTTCCTTCCTTTCCATGTCTCTAAAGCCCTTCTTTTCCTTCCTTTTTTGTCTCTTAAGCCCTTCTTTTCCTTCCTTTCCATGTCTCTAAAGCCCTTCTTTTCCTTCCTTTCCATGTCTTTAAAGCATTTCTTTTCCTTCCTTTTTTGTCCCTTAAGCCCTTCTTTCCATGTCATTAAAGCCCTTCTTTTCCTTCCTTTCAATGTCTCTAAAGCCCTTCTTTTCCTTCCTTTCCATGTCTCTAAAGCCCTTCTTTTCCTTCCTTTCCATGTCTTTAAAGCATTTCTTTTCCTTCCTTTTTTGTCCCTTAAGCCCTTCTTTCCATGTCATTAAAGCCCTTCTTTTCCTTCCTTTCAATGTCTCTAAAGCCCTTCTTTTCCTTCCTTTCCATGTCTCTAAAGCCCTTCTTTTCCTTCCTTTTTTGTCCCTTAAGCCCTTCCTTTCAATGTCTTTAAAGCCCTTCTTTTCCTTCCTTTCAATGTCTTTAAAGCCCTTCTTTTCCTTCCTTTCCATGTCTCTAAAGCCCTTCTTTTCCTTCCTTTCCATGTCTTTAAAGCCCTTCTTTTCCTTCCTTTCCATGTCTCTAAAGCCCTTCTTTTCCTTCCTTTCCATGTCTCTAAAGCCCTTCTTTTCCTTCCTTTTTTGTCCCTTAAGCCGTTCTTTTCATGTCTCTTAAGCCCTTCATTTCCTTCCTTTCCATGTCTCTAAAGCCCTTCTTTTCCTTCCTTTCCATGTCTCTAAAGCCCTTCTTTTCCTTCCTTTTTTGTCCCTTAAGCCGTTCTTTTCATGTCTCTCAAGCCCTTCTTTTCCTTCCTTTCCATGTCTCTAAAGCCCTTCTTTTCCTTCCTTTCCATGTCTTTAAAGCCCTTCTTTTCCTTCCTTTTTTGTCCCTTAAGCCGTTCTTTTCATGTCTCTTAAGCCCTTCTTTTCCTTCCTTTCCATGTCTCTAAAGCCCTTCTTTTCCTTCCTTTTTTGTCCCTTAAGCCGTTCTTTTCATGTCTCTCAAGCCCTTCTTTTCCTTCCTTTCCATGTCTCTAAAGCCCTTCTTTTCCTTCCTTTTTTTTCCCTTAAGCCCTTCTTTTCATGTCTCTAAAGCCCTTCTTTTCGCTTCATTTCATGTCTCTAACGCCCTTCTTTTCGCTTCTTTTCATCTCTAACGCCCTCTTAACATGTCTCTAAAGCCTTTCTTTTTGCTTCTTTTCAAGTCTCTAAAGCCCTTCTTTTCATGTTTCTAAAGCCGTTCTTTTCGCTTTTTTTTTTATGTACGGGCCAAGCTTAACAGTCTAGGAATTGGCTTAAATCCCCCTTAAAGAGCCTTAAAATTGTCGTTTCTATCCTTTATCAGTTGTACTGGCCCAGCTCAATAGTCAGATTAGCTTATTTAGTGCCTTTTAAATTTAAATTGATTAATCGTCTAATGGGGGAGAAACCATCAGGCTCGACCGGGATTTGAACCTGGGACTTTCGCAAACCATGCGACAGTTCTAACCAACTGAGCTACCGAGCCTTGGTCAATCTTGCTTGTCCACTACAGGTACCTGTCAAGAAATGATCCAGGCTCATCTTGACATGAGCTCTCGTAGATGTGGAGGTAATAAAGAGAGATGAACTGGTTCCAGGAAAATTGCGCCATGGCACAACACGTCGGCGCTTTTTGTCTTAACAAATTTGAATTTAGAAGCTATGAAATGCTCGTTAGATTTGTCAGGTAAGCTCAACAGTCATTCAGTTTGTCCTCATTACCGTAAACCGTTGGTCTAATGTCTTTTATGGGTGCAGAAAATACCAGGCTCGATCGGGATTCGAACCCGGGACTTTCGCAAACCATGCGACAGTTCTAACCAACTGAGCTACCGAGCCCGGGTCAACCTTGCTTGTCCTCTACCTGTACCTGTCAAGAAATGATCCAGGCTCATCTTGACATGAGCTCTCCTAGAAGTGGAGGTAAGAAAGAGGGGTGAATTGGTTCCAGGTAAATTGCGCCATGGCACACCACGTCGGCGCTGTTTATCTTAACATTTTTGATTTCAGAAACTATGAAATGCTCGTTAGACAGTCATTCATATTGTCTTTATTATCGTAAACAGTTGGTCTAATGTCTATTTTGGAGAAGAAAATACCAGGCTCGACCGGGATTCGAACCCGGGACTTTCGCAAACCATGCGACTGCTCTAACCAACTGAGCTACCGAGCCCGGGTCAACCTTGCTTGTCCTCTACCTGTACCTGTCAAGAAATGATCCAGGCTCATCTTGACATGAGCTCTCCTAGAAGTGGAGGTAAGAAAGAGGGATGAATTGGTTCCAGGTAAATTGCGCCATGGCACACCACGTCGGCGCTGTTTATCTTAACAGTTTTGATTTTAGAAACTATGAAATGCTCGTTAGATTTGGCAGGTAAGTTCAACAGTCATTCATATTGTCTTTATTATCGTAAACAGTTGGTCTAATGTCTATTTTGGAGAAGAAAACACCAGGCTCGATCGTGATTCGAACCCGGGACTTTCGCAAACCATCCGACTGTTCTAACCAACTGAGCTACCGAGCCTCTGTCCATCTTGCTTGTCCACTACAGGTACCTGTCAAGAAATGATCCAGGCTCATCTTGACATGAGCTCTTGTAGATGTGGAGGTAAGAAAGAGGGGTGAATTGGTTCCAGGTAAATTGCGTCATGGCACACCACGTCGGCGCTGTTTGTCTTAACAGTTTTGATTTCAGAAACTATGAAATGCTTGTTAGATTTGTCAGGTAAGTTCAACAGTCATTCATATTGTCTTTATTATCGTAAACAGTTGGTCTAATGTCTATTTTGGAGAAGAAAACACCAGACTCGATCGGGATTCGAACCCGGGACTTTCGCAAACCATCCGACTGTTCTAACCAACTGAGCTACCAAGCCTGGGTCCATCTTGCTTGTCCACTACAGGTACCTGTCAAGAAATGATCCAGGCTCATCTTGACATGAGCTCTTGTAGATGTGGAGGTAAGAAAGAGGGGTGAATTGGTTCCAGGTAAATTGCGCCATGGCACACCACGTCGGCGCTGTTTGTCTGAACAGTTTTGATTTCAGAAACTATGAAATGCTTGTTTGATTTGTCAGGTAAGCTCAATAGTTTTCAAATTGGCCTTAATCCCCTTTAAAGTACCTTAAAATTGTCATAATATTCCTTTCTAATGTAAACGGTTTGTCTTATGTCTCTTTGGAGGGAGAAAACACCAGGTTTGCTCGGGATTCTAACCTGGGACTGTCAAGAAAATGCCCTTTACATTTCCTTAAAATTGTCATAATAGTCCTTTCTATCTTAAACGGTTGGTCTAATGTCTCTTTGGGGGGACAGGCTCGCCTGGGATTGGAACACGCTGTTTACCTTAACAGGTTTGAGTTTGGAAAAAAGACTGGACTTATGCTTTGTAATGCCGTTTTTCTCCCAGCCTAGTGATTGGTCCAGCTCAACTACCACAATCAGAAAGTCTATGCTGTCGAAATTGGCTATAGTACTTTAAACATACTGGAATTGATCCGAACTAGTACAATCGGTGTGTCGCGATTGGTCTAGCTCAACTACCACAATTGGAAAGTCGAAGATGTTAAAATTGGCTCTAGCCCCTGTAACGGCTGCCGGGTGTTGGCCCTGGCTGGGTAGCTCAGTTGGTAGAGCAGTTGGACAGTGAGCAAGAGTCCCGGGTTCGAATCCCAGGGGGAGCCTGCAGTTTTTCTCCCAGCCTAGCGATTGGTCCAGCTCAACTACAACAATTGAAAAATCGATGCTGTCAAATTCGGCTCTAGTACTTTAAACATAATGGAATTAGTCAGCACTACAACAATCGGTGTCTCACAATTTGTGTAGCTCAACCACCACAATTGGAAAGTCGAAGATGTTAAAATTGGCTCTACCCAGCAGGCATAGGCACGTTGGATCAATGTTGAAAACAGGTTGATACTTTGAATTGCTGTTGATCTACCTAAATTCAACGTAAAATCAACATTGATCCAGCCACATCAAAAAACCGTCATAATGTGACATTGACTCAACATGGTATATTGGTAATTGACACAACCATGCAGTTATGGATTGTAATTTAAAATATTAATTATTGAAAACGTGATACTTTGTTTATCAATACTGTAACTATATAAATTTATCAAAATAATAACAAAAGGGTTTTAAAGTAAACGTGACAGTTGTTTTGTGTCTTTAGTGAACTAGTGAATTTTCTTAACTTGTTATTCAGAAATACATTCCAATAAACTGAATTCCTTGCAAGGTCAGCATCAGGATGAATAAGTTGCTGTAAATGTGATGGAGTTACGTTAGTAAAGTTACCAGTTCTTGGTAACCTGTTATAGATAGACAGGTTGAGGTGACTGTCACTTTGTTATATATATATATATATATATATTTATTGATCACTGTGATGTGTCTATGTTGTAACTGCTGTATATGTCTCCATATATTCTAAATTAATGATGTGTTCTCTGATTTCAGCAGAGATGAAGGTGTATCTGCTTGATTATCATCATACTTAGGACATCTAAACTCTTCATCACATCAGGACCACAACATCGCAGCCTCAGCACAGGTCAGTGCAATAATGATATTGCTATACTTTGTTGTTCTCTTTTGACCAGCACCACTATATATATTATCTTGGTAATTATCATTTTGTAAAAGGGTCACTTAGGTCCTACTCAGTTTTAGTACAATCGGTGTTTCGCGATTGGTCTAGCTCAACCACCACAAATGGAAAGTCGACGATGTTAAAATTGGCTCTACCCAGCAGGCATAGTCGTGTTGGATCAACGTTGAAAACAGGTTGATACGTTGAATTGCTTTTGATCTACCTAAATTCAATGTAAAATCAATGTTGATCCAGCCATGTCAAAACACCGTCATAATGTGACATTGACTCAACGTTGTATTTTGGTAATTGACCCAACCTTGAAGTTATGGATTGTAATTTAAAATATTAATTATTGAAAACGTGATACTTTGTTTATCAATACTGTAACTAAATTTATCAAAATAATAACAAAAGGGTTTTAAAGTAAAGGTGACAGTTGTTTTGTGTCTTTAGTGAACTAGTGAATTTTCTTAACTTGTTATTCAGAAATACATTCCAATAAACTGAATTCCTTGCAAGGTCAGCATCAGGATGAATAAGTTGCTGTAAATGTGATGGAGTTACGTTAGTTAAGTTACCAGTTCTTGGTAACCTGTTATAGATAGACAGGTTGAGGTGACTGTCACTTTGTTATATATATATATATATATATATTTATTGATCACTGTGATGTGTCTATGTTGTAACTGCTGTATATGTCTCCATATATTCTAAATTAATGATGTGTTCTCTGATTTCAGCAGAGATGAAGGTGTATCTGCTTGATTATCATCATACTTAGGACATCTAAACTCTTCATCACATCAGGACCACAACATCGCAGCCTCAGCACAGGTCAGTGCAATAATGATATTGCTATACTTTGTTGTTCTCTTTTGACCAGCACCACTATATATATTATCTTGGTAATTATCATTTTGTAAAAGGGTCACTTAGGTCCTACTCAGTTTTAGTACAATCGGTGTTTCGCGATTGGTCTAGCTCAACCACCACAAATGGAAAGTCGACGATGTTAAAATTGGCTCTACCCAGCAGGCATAGTCGTGTTGGATCAACGTTGAAAACAGGTTGATACGTTGAATTGCTTTTGATCTACCTAAATTCAATGTAAAATCAATGTTGATCCAGCCATGTCAAAACACCGTCATAATGTGACATTGACTCAACGTTGTATTTTGGTAATTGACCCAACCTTGAAGTTATGGATTGTAATTTAAAATATTAATTATTGAAAACGTGATACTTTGTTTATCAATACTGTAACTAAATTTATCAAAATAATAACAAAAGGGTTTTAAAGTAAAGGTGACAGTTGTTTTGTGTCTTTAGTGAACTAGTGAATTTTCTTAACTTGTTATTCAGAAATACATTCCAATAAACTGAATTCCTTGCAAGGTCAGCATCAGGATGAATAAGTTGCTGTAAATGTGATGGAGTTACGTTAGTAAAGTTACCAGTTCTTGGTAACCTGTTATAGATAGACAGGTTGAGGTGACTGTCACTTTGTTATATATATATATATATATATTTATTGATCACTGTGATGTGTCTATGTTGTAACTGCTGTATATGTCTCCATATATTCTAAATTAATGATGTGTTCTCTGATTTCAGCAGAGATGAAGGTGTATCTGCTTGATTATCATCATACTTAGGACATCTAAACTCTTCATCACATCAGGACCACAACATCGCAGCCTCAGCACAGGTCAGTGCAATAATGATATTGCTATACTTTGTTGTTCTCTTTTGACCAGCACCACTATATATATTATCTTGGTAATTATCATTTTGTAAAAGGGTCACTTAGGTCCTACTCAGTTTTAGTACAATCGGTGTTTCGCGATTGGTCTAGCTCAACCACCACAAATGGAAAGTCGACGATGTTAAAATTGGCTCTACCCAGCAGGCATAGTCGTGTTGGATCAACGTTGAAAACAGGTTGATACGTTGAATTGCTTTTGATCTACCTAAATTCAATGTAAAATCAACGTTGATCCAGCCATGTCAAAACACCGTCATAATGTGACATTGACTCAACGTTGTATTTTGGTAATTGACCCAACCTTGAAGTTATGGATTGTAATTTAAAATATTAATTATTGAAAACGTGATACTTTGTTTATCAATACTGTAACTAAATTTATCAAAATAATAACAAAAGGGTTTTAAAGTAAAGGTGACAGTTGTTTTGTGTCTTTAGTGAACTAGTGAATTTTCTTAACTTGTTATTCAGAAATACATTCCAATAAACTGAATTCCTTGCAAGGTCAGCATCAGGATGAATAAGTTGCTGTAAATGTGATGGAGTTACGTTAGTAAAGTTACCAGTTCTTGGTAACCTGTTATAGATAGACAGGTTGAGGTGACTGTCACTTTGTTATATATATATATATATATATTTATTGATCACTGTGATGTGTCTATGTTGTAACTGCTGTATATGTCTCCATATATTCTAAATTAATGATGTGTTCTCTGATTTCAGCAGAGATGAAGGTGTATCTGCTTGATTATCATCATACTTAGGACATCTAAACTCTTCATCACATCAGGACCACAACATCGCAGCCTCAGCACAGGTCAGTGCAATAATGATATTGCTATACTTTGTTGTTCTCTTTTGACCAGCACCACTATATATATTATCTTGGTAATTATCATTTTGTAAAAGGGTCACTTAGGTCCTACTCAGTTTTAGTACAATCGGTGTTTCGCGATTGGTCTAGCTCAACCACCACAAATGGAAAGTCGACGATGTTAAAATTGGCTCTACCCAGCAGGCATAGTCGTGTTGGATCAACGTTGAAAACAGGTTGATACGTTGAATTGCTTTTGATCTACCTAAATTCAATGTAAAATCAATGTTGATCCAGCCATGTCAAAACACCGTCATAATGTGACATTGACTCAACGTTGTATTTTGGTAATTGACCCAACCTTGAAGTTATGGATTGTAATTTAAAATATTAATTATTGAAAACGTGATACTTTGTTTATCAATACTGTAACTAAATTTATCAAAATAATAACAAAAGGGTTTTAAAGTAAAGGTGACAGTTGTTTTGTGTCTTTAGTGAACTAGTGAATTTTCTTAACTTGTTATTCAGAAATACATTCCAATAAACTGAATTCCTTGCAAGGTCAGCATCAGGATGAATAAGTTGCTGTAAATGTGATGGAGTTACGTTAGTAAAGTTACCAGTTCTTGGAAACCTGTTATAGATAGACAGGTTGAGGTGACTGTCACTTTGTTATATATATATATATATATATATATATTTATTGATCACTGTGATGTGTCTATGTTGTAACTGCTGTATATGTCTCCATATATTCTAAATTAATGATGTGTTCTCTGATTTCAGCAGAGATGAAGGTGTATCTGCTTGATTATCATCATACTTAGGACATCTAAACTCTTCATCACATCAGGACCACAACATCGCAGCCTCAGCACAGGTCAGTGCAATAATGATATTGCTATACTTTGTTGTTCTCTTTTGACCAGCACCACTATATATATTATCTTGGTAATTATCATTTTGTAAAAGGGTCACTTAGGTCCTACTCAGTTTTAGTACAATCGGTGTTTCGCGATTGGTCTAGCTCAACCACCACAAATGGAAAGTCGACGATGTTAAAATTGGCTCTACCCAGCAGGCATAGTCGTGTTGGATCAACGTTGAAAACAGGTTGATACGTTGAATTGCTTTTGATCTACCTAAATTCAATGTAAAATCAATGTTGATCCAGCCATGTCAAAACACCGTCATAATGTGACATTGACTCAACGTTGTATTTTGGTAATTGACCCAACCTTGAAGTTATGGATTGTAATTTAAAATATTAATTATTGAAAACGTGATACTTTGTTTATCAATACTGTAACTAAATTTATCAAAATAATAACAAAAGGGTTTTAAAGTAAAGGTGACAGTTGTTTTGTGTCTTTAGTGAACTAGTGAATTTTCTTAACTTGTTATTCAGAAATACATTCCAATAAACTGAATTCCTTGCAAGGTCAGCATCAGGATGAATAAGTTGCTGTAAATGTGATGGAGTTACGTTAGTAAAGTTACCAGTTCTTGGTAACCTGTTATAGATAGACAGGTTGAGGTGACTGTCACTTTGTTATATATATATATATATATATATATATTTATTGATCACTGTGATGTGTCTATGTTGTAACTGCTGTATATGTCTCCATATATTCTAAATTAATGATGTGTTCTCTGATTTCAGCAGAGATGAAGGTGTATCTGCTTGATTATCATCATACTTAGGACATCTAAACTCTTCATCACATCAGGACCACAACATCGCAGCCTCAGCACAGGTCAGTGCAATAATGATATTGCTATACTTTGTTGTTCTCTTTTGACCAGCACCACTATATATATTATCTTGGTAATTATCATTTTGTAAAAGGGTCACTTAGGTCCTACTCAGTTTTAGTACAATCGGTGTTTCGCGATTGGTCTAGCTCAACCACCACAAATGGAAAGTCGACGATGTTAAAATTGGCTCTACCCAGCAGGCATAGTCGTGTTGGATCAACGTTGAAAACAGGTTGATACGTTGAATTGCTTTTGATCTACCTAAATTCAATGTAAAATCAATGTTGATCCAGCCATGTCAAAACACCGTCATAATGTGACATTGACTCAACGTTGTATTTTGGTAATTGACCCAACCTTGAAGTTATGGATTGTAATTTAAAATATTAATTATTGAAAACGTGATACTTTGTTTATCAATACTGTAACTAAATTTATCAAAATAATAACAAAAGGGTTTTAAAGTAAAGGTGACAGTTGTTTTGTGTCTTTAGTGAACTAGTGAATTTTCTTAACTTGTTATTCAGAAATACATTCCAATAAACTGAATTCCTTGCAAGGTCAGCATCAGGATGAATAAGTTGCTGTAAATGTGATGGAGTTACGTTAGTAAAGTTACCAGTTCTTGGTAACCTGTTATAGATAGACAGGTTGAGGTGACTGTCACTTTGTTATATATATATATATATATATATATATATTTATTGATCACTGTGATGTGTCTATGTTGTAACTGCTGTATATGTCTCCATATATTCTAAATTAATGATGTGTTCTCTGATTTCAGCAGAGATGAAGGTGTATCTGCTTGATTATCATCATACTTAGGACATCTAAACTCTTCATCACATCAGGACCACAACATCGCAGCCTCAGCACAGGTCAGTGCAATAATGATATTGCTATACTTTGTTGTTCTCTTTTGACCAGCACCACTATATATATTATCTTGGTAATTATCATTTTGTAAAAGGGTCACTTAGGTCCTACTCAGTTTTAGTACAATCGGTGTTTCGCGATTGGTCTAGCTCAACCACCACAAATGGAAAGTCGACGATGTTAAAATTGGCTCTACCCAGCAGGCATAGTCGTGTTGGATCAACGTTGAAAACAGGTTGATACGTTGAATTGCTTTTGATCTACCTAAATTCAATGTAAAATCAATGTTGATCCAGCCATGTCAAAACACCGTCATAATGTGACATTGACTCAACGTTGTATTTTGGTAATTGACCCAACCTTGAAGTTATGGATTGTAATTTAAAATATTAATTATTGAAAACGTGATACTTTGTTTATCAATACTGTAACTAAATTTATCAAAATAATAACAAAAGGGTTTTAAAGTAAAGGTGACAGTTGTTTTGTGTCTTTAGTGAACTAGTGAATTTTCTTAACTTGTTATTCAGAAATACATTCCAATAAACTGAATTCCTTGCAAGGTCAGCATCAGGATGAATAAGTTGCTGTAAATGTGATGGAGTTACGTTAGTAAAGTTACCAGTTCTTGGTAACCTGTTATAGATAGACAGGTTGAGGTGACTGTCACTTTGTTATATATATATATATATATATTTATTGATCACTGTGATGTGTCTATGTTGTAACTGCTGTATATGTCTCCATATATTCTAAATTAATGATGTGTTCTCTGATTTCAGCAGAGATGAAGGTGTATCTGCTTGATTATCATCATACTTAGGACATCTAAACTCTTCATCACATCAGGACCACAACATCGCAGCCTCAGCACAGGTCAGTGCAATAATGATATTGCTATACTTTGTTGTTCTCTTTTGACCAGCACCACTATATATATTATCTTGGTAATTATCATTTTGTAAAAGGGTCACTTAGGTCCTACTCAGTTTTAGTACAATCGGTGTTTCGCGATTGGTCTAGCTCAACCACCACAAATGGAAAGTCGACGATGTTAAAATTGGCTCTACCCAGCAGGCATAGTCGTGTTGGATCAACGTTGAAAACAGGTTGATACGTTGAATTGCTTTTGATCTACCTAAATTCAATGTAAAATCAATGTTGATCCAGCCATGTCAAAACACCGTCATAATGTGACATTGACTCAACGTTGTATTTTGGTAATTGACCCAACCTTGAAGTTATGGATTGTAATTTAAAATATTAATTATTGAAAACGTGATACTTTGTTTATCAATACTGTAACTAAATTTATCAAAATAATAACAAAAGGGTTTTAAAGTAAAGGTGACAGTTGTTTTGTGTCTTTAGTGAACTAGTGAATTTTCTTAACTTGTTATTCAGAAATACATTCCAATAAACTGAATTCCTTGCAAGGTCAGCATCAGGATGAATAAGTTGCTGTAAATGTGATGGAGTTTCGTTAGTAAAGTTACCAGTTCTTGGTAACCTGTTATAGATAGACAGGTTGAGGTGACTGTCACTTTGTTATATATATATATATATATATTTATTGATCACTGTGATGTGTCTATGTTGTAACTGCTGTATATGTCTCCATATATTCTAAATTAATGATGTGTTCTCTGATTTCAGCAGAGATGAAGGTGTATCTGCTTGATTATCATCATACTTAGGACATCTAAACTCTTCATCACATCAGGACCACAACATCGCAGCCTCAGCACAGGTCAGTGCAATAATGATATTGCTATACTTTGTTGTTCTCTTTTGACCAGCACCACTATATATATTATCTTGGTAATTATCATTTTGTAAAAGGGTCACTTAGGTCCTACTCAGTTTTAGTACAATCGGTGTTTCGCGATTGGTCTAGCTCAACCACCACAAATGGAAAGTCGACGATGTTAAAATTGGCTCTACCCAGCAGGCATAGTCGTGTTGGATCAACGTTGAAAACAGGTTGATACGTTGAATTGCTTTTGATCTACCTAAATTCAATGTAAAATCAATGTTGATCCAGCCATGTCAAAACACCGTCATAATGTGACATTGACTCAACGTTGTATTTTGGTAATTGACCCAACCTTGAAGTTATGGATTGTAATTTAAAATATTAATTATTGAAAACGTGATACTTTGTTTATCAATACTGTAACTAAATTTATCAAAATAATAACAAAAGGGTTTTAAAGTAAAGGTGACAGTTGTTTTGTGTCTTTAGTGAACTAGTGAATTTTCTTAACTTGTTATTCAGAAATACATTCCAATAAACTGAATTCCTTGCAAGGTCAGCATCAGGATGAATAAGTTGCTGTAAATGTGATGGAGTTACGTTAGTAAAGTTACCAGTTCTTGGTAACCTGTTATAGATAGACAGGTTGAGGTGACTGTCACTTTGTTATATATATATATATATATATTTATTGATCACTGTGATGTGTCTATGTTGTAACTGCTGTATATGTCTCCATATATTCTAAATTAATGATGTGTTCTCTGATTTCAGCAGAGATGAAGGTGTATCTGCTTGATTATCATCATACTTAGGACATCTAAACTCTTCATCACATCAGGACCACAACATCGCAGCCTCAGCACAGGTCGTGCAATAATGATATTGCTATACTTTGTTGTTCTCTTCAATCCCCTTTTGATCCTTACCACTCTATATAGTTCCTGGGAAATTATCATTTTAAAAGGGTCACTTGAGGACAGTCCCGCAGATATTTGGATTGATCTATCTCCCTGGGGAGTCTTACTAAATTGCTGTCAACTTAACCGTCTTAAATGTCTGTCATGCTTAGTAAAGCTGTAAGGGGGTAATTATCTTTACCCCCTAGTTGGTTTGATATAACTGGCTGACAGTTAAGTCGATAAAGTTGATAGCAATTTAGTGAGACTCCTTAGGGAGTTAGACCAATCCAGATGGATTGATCAAGGTATGGGAACTTAGGGTGCTTTCCCAGAGATTTAGATCGATCTAAGGATTAAGATTTAGATCGACCTAACTCCCTGGGGGTTCACGCTAAATTGCAGTCAGCCGAGCGGGCACCATAATTAATTACCCCTTTACAGCTTTTAGTAGGAGGGGACAGACGCTTAAGCCGGCCAAGCTGACAGTAATCTAGTGAGACTCCCCACAGGGATAGATCGATCTAAAAATCTATGGAAATGGGGTGTTAGTCTTAGATCCCACACAGTTTTATATATGTTCAAATTGACAAGGGTTGATATGAACTCGTTGGGGTTGAGGTGGGAAGGCGCTGAGAAAAATCTGTATATAGATAAAATTTCTTGCAAATTATCATTTTTAAAAGGGTCACTTAAATCCCACAGTCTTATATATGTTCAGAGTGAAAAGGGTTAATATGAACTAGTGGGTGTGGACAAGAATTTCTGGAAGTCATTCCAATTCCTATGTATAAAGATTAAATTTAATGTTTGTATTCTCATGCCTCACAGTGCATTGTCTTTTGCGATACTCTGTGTGTTTGTATATATTCTGCTTACTGTATATGTCTGTTTTGTCACTGAAAGTCAAAATACATTTTGATCTTTGTATTACATCTGTGTTGTATATACTGTATGTGCCTGTGTATGTTATATATTGATGGTTTCTTCTCTAATTTCAGCAGAGATGAAGGTATGTCTCTTGGATTATCATCCAACATACTGAGGACAGCTAATTTAAAAACTCATCATCACCAGCAAGATTTACAATGTCACAGCTTCAGCACAGGTCAGTGCATCAATAATATTGCTATACTTTATTGTTCTTTTCAATACCCTTTTGACCCTCACAACTAGAAAAAATATCTTGCATACATTCTGAAGTCTGTGTACTGCATGTTGTGATGCTGTATGTGTCTCTATATTGAACTTTAAATTCAATGTTTGTATTCTCATGCCTCACAGTGCATTGTCTTTTGTGACACTGTGTGTGTCTATATATATTCTGATCACTATCTATGTTTGTTTTGTAAAAGGGTCACTTAGAGATTTATATATGTTTAGAGTTTAAAAGGTTAATGTGAACTCGTGGATGTAATCAAAATTTTCTGACGGTCATTCCAAACCCTGTATATAAACATTAAATTTTATGTTTATATTCTGATGCCTTAGAGTGCATTGAATTTTGTGAGGCTGTATGTGTCTGTATAAATTCTGATCACTATCTATGTTTGTGTTGTGGCTGTATGTGTTTATATATATTTTGATCACTGTGATGCGTCTATTTTGTAACTGCTGTATATGTCTGCATATATTCTTTTCAGCGGAGATGAAGGTGTGTCTTCTGAATTATCATCACACTTAGGACAGCTAAACTCGTCATCACATCAAGATGTCAGTGCAAAAATGATATTGCTATACTTTGTTGTTCTCTTCAATCCCCTTTTGATCCTTACCCGACGCACAGCTGATGAGCCACCGTTATACCGACGTCAGGCCAACGGCGTGAAGCAGTCGTTGGCCCGACGTCGGGTCACCAGTAGTGGCCCAACGTCAGCCCAACAACGACTGCCGACTGTGACCATGCCGACCAATGCCGACGTCGGCGCGACCACTTATTGCTATCTGGGAATATTGCTTTACCTGTGTTCGGTGTTCATCATCACTATATATAGTCAGGGGTGGATTTAGGCCGTCTTCTGGGTCTTCCGGAAGATGGTCAGATTTTCAAGTTTACATTGAAGGGTATCTAATTTTTCTGTCGGAAGATGGTCAAAAATGGGGGATGGTGCAACAAAGATAATTTGGAAGACTGTCAGAAAATATCTCTGGATCCGCCACTGATACTATCTGGGAAATTATCATTTTGTAAAAGGGTCACTTAGAGATTTATATGTGTTATGAGTTAAGAATAATATGTCCAAAACTTTCAAATGAGGTCAAACCACTAGCAAGGCAGGAGATAGGACTATCTCAGCCTAGAGAAAGGAAGAGTACCAACCGATAAGGAACTTTGTAATTATGTTGGCTTGCAGCAAGTGGCAATAATTCCCCGTTGAGCATGAACAGTGTGACAAGCGGGGATTGATTTGCATATTTGTGCACATACCATTGGCTTGACGTCACCTCATTTGCATTGCCATTGTGTTTTGCCCTATAATTTCCTCATCAGCCTGTAAGGATGCAAACGTCAGAAAATGATCAATTAGTTGTTACATGACATATAAGCATAATGAAAAAAGGCTTCAAAATCAACCATCCCCAGGGATAGCCAAACCCTCTGTTGAACTAATTATGAAATGCCCATGCATATCCTTGAGGAAACAGCTATCATTCACCAAAGTTTCCACTTCTAAAGTCTAATGTTCTAGGAGGAGATCAGGGAAATTATAAGATGAAAAAAATTTTGAACAACTACTTCCCCCCCCCCCCCTCAAGGACATCCCTATGTCCTCTTGAAATAATTCTGAAATGCCAATGCACTTCCCTGATGACAGGTCTAGCAATCACCAAAGTTTCAATTATCTAACTCAAATAGTCTAGGAGGAGATAACAGAAATAACGTGAAAAGAATTCAGAATCATCCCCTCCACCCCCCCCCCCCCCAAAGGAGAGCGCAACCCCCTGTTGCACTAAAATTCTGAAATGCCAACACACATTTTGACTACAGTTTCACCAATCACCAAAGTTTCCAGTTTTTAATAGTCTAGTAGGAGACATTTTTAATATGATTTTCATTTTTCTCAAATATATTGTTCTTTTTCCAGGTGACCCTTTCCATACAGCATGGTGGCTTCTTGGGGAACTGACTCTACCTATCTTGTAATGGATAATACCTATAGAAAAAGTAGGCAGTGAAAAACAGCAGCAAGAGCAGTGCATTATCTCATCCATGTGTAGAATACATGATATGTGGCAAGATTATAAACGTCAAATGATGTGCAAAGCCTGATTTTAGACACCCATTACAAGGAGGAATCTGCATCTGGTATTGGTAGTAAGGAGAAATCTTGAATGGGTATATATTGTTTCCAGATGACAATAATAGGTAATTTGTCTCCTCTTACACAACCAAACTCAAATCATAACATAAAATGCTTCATTTGATACTGAAAAATATTATTGTAATATTGAAAATTTTATTTTTTGTCATTCTCAATGTTCTCCTATCAATTGCCAATAAATGACGCAGTCAACTGATACACTTTTCTCAGATTATTACAGTTGTTAAGCTTATTTTTTACAAATTTTACAAACATTGGACTAGATTTGTCAACATCATATACATTTGAATATGTTAAGGTATGGAATTTGCCAGGTATTTTTAGTTTTCTTAAATATTTTCTGAAAACATCATTTTCATTAGGCACAGTCAACTGATAAGCTGATCTCAGATTATTTCAGTTGTTAAGCATCTTTTGTAGAAATTTCACGAACATTGGACTAGATTTGTCAAAATTATTAACATAAAAGCCTTTTCTTTCTATGCAATTTTTAGTTTTCTCAAATATATTGTCCGAAAAAATCAATTTCATTACACACAGTCAACTGATAAGCTTATGGCTGATTATTTCAGTTGTTAATTATAAGCTTCATTGTGCAAATTTCACAAAGAATTAAGGAAATTTCACAAAGTTATTAACATTTAACTATTTTTATATACAGCATCAGCAGTTTTTATGTACAGACACAGATGTGTCTGTACATATAGCCGTCACCTTCGTCTGTCTTCGCCATCATCGCCTTGCACTTTCACCGATAACACGATAAGTGAAAAATCCTTTTACCGTTTGGCTTGAAACTTACAGAACTGATATGTATTCATAATACTCAGGTCAAGTTCGAAAATCAGCATGATCGGACAATTTTTGTGGAAGTTATGCTGTTTTTTCACTTTTTTCAGCAAATATGCAACACCTATAACACGATAAGTGGAAAACTGTTTTACCTTTTGGCTTAAAACTAACATAATGGATGAATATTCATAATACGTAGGTCAAGTTTGAAAATCAGCATGATCAGGCCATTTTTATGGGAGTAATGCTGTTTTTTTTTTTTTTTTTCAATTTTTTTCAGCATATATGCAACACATTTCAAGGAAAACCGATTGGCCAATTGTCTTGAAGTTTACAGGGGTGATCAGTCTTACTGAAATACAGATTAAGTTTGAATATAAGCTTGATCGGTTAAGTTCTGGTGAAGTAATGCCTTTTTTTTTTTTGTAAATATGTGTTTTTTTCCTCAGATTTAATTTTTGGGCATGTTAACATTGTCATTTTTGAACTAATTAGATATGTATGTATAGATGTGTTCTTTGATATTTTCTGCAACTTAACAATATTTTTAGTTGATTATATAAAAATGATGGTGAACCTGTTATTATGTATTATGTAATGAAGTGTCAAAAATGGAAATAAACTTATATCTTTACAGTTTGTCAGATTCAATCATTTACTATGTTCAAAAACTCAGACTGGAGCAATTGGACATTTAGAATTGTTCTATTGATATTTTTCCTATGTCAACAATTTTCTTAGTTGATCATTTAAAAATGACAGTAAATAGATTATTTTGTATAATGTAAAAAAAAAGGTGTTGAAAGTGGAAAGAAAATCATTTCAGTACAGTTATCTCTTGTTAACATTTTGGCATTTTGAAGGTGTGACTCTTAACTTCCATGGCCTTGAAGACATTTCCATGTCACATTTTCTGAATAACCATGATTTTTTTGTTTTGTTATTATAAATTGATGGTCATTATGCTGTTAAGCATTATTTAATATTTGAAGACAAAATTGAAGACAACCCTATTTTGGGCACTGTCTCCATAGTGACCATTAAAGGTAAACCATGTCACTTACTCCTCTCAAACTTACAGAAAAGTAGCATATGACTAAAATGTAGCTTCAGTTGGAAAGCCTGTGTCATCGGTTAATTTTCCTGGAAATTATATAGTTTTTTGTTAGAATTAAAATTTTCACATATCAGCATTTTCAATGTGTGACTTTGAACTTCCATTGGCTTGAAGACCTTTGCTAGTCACATTTTCTGAATATCCATGATACTTTTACTTTATTAATAAAAATTGATGGCCATTATGCTGTTAAACATTATGTTATATTGCATAAAAGTTGAAGAAAACCCTATTTTGTACACTGCTGCCAGGATGACCATTAAGGGAAAACCATATGTTACTTATGATACTCAAACTTAATTTATAACTTTCAAGTGTCCATTAAATGAGACTGGATAAATCACACGTTGAGATTTCCCAGTAAAGTCCCATAGGTTAAGCTCTCTTAACTATGTCACATAATTACGAATCGGTGATAATTATGCAGGTAAATGTTGTTTAATATTGCAAATAGGTTTACAAAAGAAAAAATGCTGTGTAACACCAACATTAATGCTATAAATGAATAACAGTGCCTTGTTATCCTCAAAAACTTTGGGGTTATTCATATCATGTTAATACAGCAAGATTAAAAGTTTGAATAGCAGCTTTATTGGAATATTTTTTGTTATGTTTTCTTTTTAATTTTTTTTCAAACACTAGCATTTTCAACTCCCAGCCACCTGAAGCTCTTCACATTTTCTGTATTTCCACATAAGCAGTTGCATTGGTTTTTATGTCTTTAAACATTATGTAATATTAATTTATGCACTGTCATCATTTTTCAAATATTTGGATTTTCATTATGTGAATTTGAACTTTCATGGTCCTGAAACTGTAATCTTATTGCAGGGGTGGATTGAGACTGTCTTCTGTCTTCCATATGATGGTCAGATTTTAAAGTTTACATTGACGGGAATCTATTTTTTTTGTGTTGGAAGACCATCAAAAATGGAGGATGGATCAACAAAGATAATTTGGAATACGGATCTGCTCCTGTAATTGACCATGTTACCTGTTGTGCATGATTAAAATTCAGTGTTGATTGACTGTGCTGTTATAAGCATTATTTATTATTGCATCAAAATTGACAAAATGTCCTATTTTTATTTTCTGTTTTTGTCTGTACATTTCACAGCTTTGCTGCCTTGTTTAAATTTAATTTTGCACTTTTCTCAAATATATTGTTTAAAAAAGTTTCATTACACTCAGTGAACAGATAAGCTTTTAGATTTGTTGAAATTACATGTATTAATATTTAAGTGTTTTAAGCCATGGAATTTACCTCCTTTTCAGTGTTATTTTCAGTTTTCTCTAATATATTTTCTGAAAAATATTTTTCATGAAACAGTTAACAATTAAACTTATGTCAGATTATTATAGTTGATAAGCTTTATTTGTAAAAATATCATAAAGATTCTTCTACATTTGTAAAAATGGCTAATGTTGAACTATTTTTATCCATGGAATTTGCTGGTGTTTTCAGTGTAATTTACAGTTTTCTCAATTATATTGTCCAAAATATCACTTTTATTACACACAGTCAACTGATAAGCAGATCTCTCTGTAATAGTTTACAGACTAAATTTGCCAAAATTATTAACATTTAACTATTTTTTATCCATGGAATTTGCTATTCTTTTCAAATATAATAAAAATCTTTTTCATTAGGCACAGTCAACCGATAATCTTATCTCAGATTACAGTATTTCATTTGTTAAGCTTGAGTTGTACAAGTCAGACATTTCACAGAGTTGTTACATTCAGAAGAGACGTTTGATCATTACTGGCTTTTTTTGTGATCTGTGTAGATTTGGCGCATGAGTAGTTTTTTTTTTTTTTTTTTTTTGCAAAACTGCTAATGATAAAAGTATAACATGTATTAAAACATGTAAATCATCCTTTTATGAAATATTTGTTGTTATTTTGGCCAAAGCACTACAAGTATGTCAACAATGCATTGCGTATCCGTGAACACAAAGTCTTTAATGATGTTAAGGACACACGTGACTTTATTTACAAATGCTGAAATGGGAAAATTTTCACGGAGAGGGTTGGAAAAGAGCGTTTTAGTAAGGCTTGTATAGCCGTGACAAGATTTTATCCCACTGGAAATATTCACAAGCGCTTGCATTTTGACCACAAGTATGTTATGGAGTAATATGACCTGTAAACAGTGCAATTTTCAACTCTCTTGAAAAGATGCAATAGTTGTGCTCTCTTCTGGTGTGAGCAGATATTTGGTGTTGCAATGCCATTGTTGTAATGGCTTTGTAAATGTACTAATATACAGTACAAAACCCATCAAACACATAACAGATAACCAAGGAATTTTGATGAAAATACAAATAATACTTTTTTATATTTGGGAAATGAACAGAATTTTAGAAGATAAATTGTACTTTATTCCATGCGACGACTTTATCCAAATTTACCCAATCATTAACAAGAGACTTTAGTTTGTAAATTACTTAACAAATTGTTCAGCTCATAATTCATTGGAAGGTTGTCTTGAGTTACAAAATTTAGTTAATATATTCAATAATGAAGAGAAGAGTATCCTTTTATCCATCCCAGCCAAATGACTAAATCCTGTGTTCAACTTTTAGCAAATTCTTTAGAATACCTCATTTATAAAAGAAAATTCTCCATCTGTAGGAAAAAAATCAAGTTAATATATCAGCATTTGTATATTTCATTTCAAAGAGAAGGTATAGATGGTCTTTATTTTCTACTATGTGAAATTAATCTAAACACAGATAAACCACTACGAATAACAATGTGTATGAAAGTGATTAGAAATTTGTAGAATCCGCGGCGGACCCCCCCCCCCCCCCCCCCCCCCCCCCCCCCCCCATTTAAATTTAAGTAATCCTGGATCAGCCCCTGATTGTATATCGGGCAATGGACATTAAACAATACCAAAAAAGGGGGTGTAAAAATAACTTCTTTTCCTTTTAAATAATGACAATGCTTATAAAATCAAATCCTTTTCAACCAAAATATTATCAATTCATATTTGAACTAAAAATCAAAAGATCTGACCGAAATAGCTTGAACGTAGCGTTTCTCGGATGCGCTTGATGTTCCCCGATTCTCCTCCGATGCAGTGTGTTAGTTGTGAAAGATATGTTGATTGCGTTTTTCCTGCGGGGTCTCTTTTTTTCACTAAGAGACTTGTTCATTCGGATCGGAATACTATTTTCAAGTATTTTGCACGTTATGGAATATATTTAGGGATATTAACGATGTAAGAAACTTCAATCACCACTGGCATCTCGCCTAACATATGCAAAAATGCAGTGAAGATTCTTTGGGATGGGAAAGAGCGGAATACATGTAGTTTTTGAAGTTAACACAATCGAAGAGGAGTGCATTTTAGTTTATTGGGTAAGTATAAAGACTGTTTGCTTCCCTTCTGTTAATGCTTTAAGACTTCCGGTTTGTGATAAAAAAAACAAATATTATCTACATTCGTGTCTTTTATTCTGTTTCTACAAAACCACACAAAACGGTGTTCAGTCATCCAAGTTTTTCTAACATTGCTTAAGTGACTCCAATATACAGTGATTGCTGTACATAAGACTGTGTGATGAGCATAATGCAGTTGCTGTTATTTTCTGTGTGTGCTATATATATATATATATATAATAAAAACTGCATGTACATGTATGTTACATGTAAATCAAAATTCATTGACATTAGCATGGAGCATCACATAAGTATTGAATTGTAACCTGTTCAGTAATAATTAAGTAAACTTCTAGTTGATGGATGACAGCTGGCAAGGTTTTTATCACTTGGAGCCTCAGCTGTCTTAATTTAGAAAACTATGTAAAAGAATGTGAACCTTACGATCCAAAAGTACCCTTTCTGAAAGTGAGAGTAGGGGAGAGAAAATGCTTGCCATATCAATATGATTAAAGATACATCAATACATTATGCAGGTAAGGGATGGGACAATAATTTTCATGAGGCATGAATGCATGACAATAAGTCAAGGTTTATTGATAATGGGCCAAGTGTCACAAGAGGTCATATTTTATGGATTTTTAATGAATTAAAATCAAAATCTTTTGCAAAAAAAATTTGGTGAATGATTTGTCAACATGGTAATATATTCTTATGCTTATGAACAAAATTTGGAGCCTCAATAGTCTTATTTTAAAGAACCATACCAACTAATAAAATGTGAACCTAACATTCAAAATATGGGTTCTTTGAAAGTGGGGATAGGAGAGAGAAAAGTGTCACTTAGATCCCACCCAGTTTTATATATATATGTTTAAAGTGATAAGGATTAATGTGAACTGATGGGTGGGAGTTGGGGGTGTGCTAAACGAAAATATTTCACAGACTTTCAAATCGCTATATAAATAAAATTTCATTTAAACTTTCTGATGCCTGTGTACTGTCTGTCGTGACAGTGTATTGTTCGAGACACAGGCAATTTTGGTAACTTCACATAATAACTTTTTACTGTAGTCTGTATCTCCTTATAATAAGTTATGTAAAGAGTCTAAAGAGGCAGAGTAGGCTTGTTGACTATTCTGATTAGATAGCCATTGAATAGGAAATTCATGAAGCCATGGCCTTGGTTTGATACTAAAGAGTGTGATTCTCCACACATCGTCAGAATGTAGTCAACAAGCCTATTCTACAAAGTCGTAGCCTCAGCACAGGTCAGTGCAACAATAATATTGTTATACTGGTGTTCTCATCGTCATTCTATTTGTTTGTAATCATTACTATTACTGTGTATGATGGTGTTGTCCCTGTATGCCTGTGTGTTTGTTTATCTTATGTTTGCTGTCTATTCTGTATTATTACGGAATGTGTTTGTATATAATGACTGTATACTGCTATATGTTTTCACTCTTTTTCCTTGTCTTCATTCCTATTACGATGTATGTTACTGTTGTCACTGTACATGTCAAATTTTTTTCTGATCACTGTGTATGTCTGTATTTTGACTGTGTTTGTTTTTATTTATTTTGATTACTGTGCATGTTGGTGTTGTTAATATTGTTGTTTGTATTAATTGTGAGCAATGTGTAATTCAGTTTTGTCACTATTTGTTTGTAATCATTACTATTACTCTACATGATGATGTTGTTCACTATATGTCTATGTGTCTGTTTGAATTCTGTTTCCTGTGTTTATTCTGTATTGTTACTGAATGTGTTTGTACGTATTAAAATGACTGTGCATGTCTATGTTTTCAATCTTTTTCCTTGTCTTCTTTCTTATTACGATGTACGTTACTGTTGCCATTGTACATGTCCAAATTTTTTCTGACCACTGTATATGTCTGTAATTTTTTACTGTGCATGTTCGTGTTAGCATTTATAATGAGCACTGTGTCTGTTAGTATTGTCAATCCATTTGTTTGTAATCATTACTATATTACTCTGCATGATGATGTTGTTCACTATTTATCTATGTGTCTATATATATTCTGTTTGCTGTGTCTGGCTATTTTTTTTTTTTCTTTTTTACTCTTTTTCCTTGTGTTCTCATTACGTTAAACGTTACAGTTGTACTGTTGACACTGTACGTTTCAAAATTTATTCTGATCACTGTATGTCTATATTTTGTGTTACTGAATGTGTTTGTACGTATTAAGATGACTGTGCAATCTTTTTCATTGTCTTCTTTCTTATTACAATGTACATTACTGTTGCCATTGTACATGTCCAAATTTTTTCTGACCACTGTATATGTCTGTAATTTTTTACTGTGCATGTTCGTGTTAGCATTTATAATGAGCACTGTGTCTGTTAGTATTGTCAATCCATTTGTTTGTAATCATTACTATATTACTCTGCATGATGATGTTGTTCACTATTTATCTATGTGTCTGTATATATTCTGTTTGCTGTGTCTGGCTATTTTTTTTTTTTCTTTTTTACTCTTTTTCCTTGTGTTCTCATTACGTTGAACGTTACAGTTGACACTGTACGTTTCAAAATTTATTCTGATCACTGTATGTCTATATTTTGTGTTACTGAATGTGTTTGTATATATTGTGATGACTGTGTATAGCTATGTTTTTTACTCTTTTTCCTTGTGTTCATTCTCATTATGGTGAACGTTACTGTTACTGTACACGTCAAAATTTATTCTGATCACTGCATCCGTCTGTATTGTGACTGTTTTTGATTGTATTTATTTTGATTACTGTGTTTGTTGGTGTTGTTACTGTTTGTGTTTGTATTTATTGTGATTACTACGTATGTCAGTTTTGTCACTCTTATTTGTTTTTATTCATTATTATTATTATTACTCTGCATGACGGTGTTTTCACTGTATGTCTATGTGTCTGGTTATATTCTGTTTGCTGTGTTTATTCTGTATTGTTACTGAATATGATTGTATATAATGTGATGACTGTGCACTGCTATGTTTTCAATCTTTTTCCTTGTCTTCTTTCTAATTTGTTTATTTATGTCTGTATTCTGACTGTGTTTGTTTCTATTTATTATGATTACTGTGTTTGTTGATGTTGCTACTGTTTGGTGTTGTTACTGTTTGTATTTATTGTGAGCACTGTGTATGTCAGTTTTTTTTTACTCTATTTGTTTGTAATCATTACCATTACTCTGCATGATGATGTTGTCAATATATGTCTATGTGTCTGTTTATATGCTGTTTGCTGTTTCTATTCTGTATTGTTACTGAATGTGTTTGTTCATATCGAGATGACTGTTTACGATTTTGTTTTCACTCTTTTACCTTGTGTTCTTGTCATTAAGGTGAATGTTACTGTTGTCCCTATACGTTTGAAATGTTTTTACTCTTTTTCCTTGTGTTCATTCTCATTATGGTGAATGTCATTGTTTTCACTGTACTTGTGAAATTTTTTTCTAATCACTGTGTTTCTGTTTTGTGACTGTGTTTGTTTGTATTTATTTTGATTACTGTGTTTGTTGGTGTTGTTACTGTTGATGTTTGTATTTATTGTGAGCACTGTGTATGTCAGCTTTGTCACTCTATTTGTTTGTAATCATTACTATTACTCTGCGTGATGGTGTTGTCACTGTATGTCTATGTGTCTGTTTATATTCTGTGTGCTGTGTCTATTCTGTATTGTTACTGAATGTGTTTGTACATTATGAGATGACTGTGTACAACTTCGTTTTCACTGTTTTTCGTTGTGTTCATTCTTATTACGGCAAATGTTACTGTTGTCACTGTACAAGTGAAATTTGTTTCTAATTACTGTGTTTGTCTATATTTTTACTGTGTTTGTTTTAATTTATTCTTGTTACTATGCATGGTTGTGTGGTCACTGTACATGTTAAAATTTATTCTGATCACTGTGCATGTCTGTATTGTGACTGTGTTTCTATGTAATCATTACTATATCTCTGTATGATTGTGTTGTCACTGTATCTCTATGTGTCTCTTTATATTCTGTCTGCTGTGTCTATTATGTATTATTACTGAATGTGTTTGTACATTATGAGATGACTGTGTACAACTTTGTTTTCACTGTTTTTCGTTGTGTTCGTTCTTATTACGGTAAATGTTACTGTTGTCACTGTACATGTGAAATTTGTTTCTAATTACTGTGTTTGTCTGTATTTTTACTGTTTCTTTTTATTTATTTTGGTTACTGTGCATGTTTGTGTTGTCACTGTTCGTGTTTGTATTTATTTTGAGCACTGTGTATGTTAGTTTTGTCACTCTGTTTGTTTGTAATCATTACTATTACTCTGCATGATGGTGTTGTCAGTGTATCTCTGTGTCTCTTTATATTCTGTCTGCTGTGTCTATTCTGTATTGTTACTGAATGAGTTTGTACATACTGTGATGACTGTGTGCAGCTATGTTTTTTACTTTTTTTCGTTGTGTTCGTTCTCATTATGTTGCACGTTACTGTTGTCACTGTACATTTGATATTTTTTCTAATCACTGTGTATGTCTGTGTTTTGACTGTGCTTGTTTTTATTTATTTTGATTACTGTGCATGTTTGTGTTGTCACTGTGCGTGTTTGTATTTATTGTGAGCACTGTGTATGTCAGTTTTGTCACTCTATTTGTTTGTAGTCATTTTGAACACTTTGCATTTTAGCATTGGCACTGTTTGTGTTTATATCTATTGTCAGCAATGTGGATGTCATTTTTGTCTGTTTATTTATTTTTAGTCATTATTTTAACTGTGCATGTTGGTGATGTCACTGTCATTATAGTTTATGTGTCTGTTTATACTCTGATAACTGTTTCCATTCTGTATTGTCATTGAATGTGTTTGTATATATATATTGTGATCACTGTGTATGACTGTGTAATCACCCGATTAATTTGTGTTTATTCTTGTTACCATGCATGGTTGTATGGTCACTGTACATGTTAAAATTTATTCCGATCACTGTGTATGTCTTTATTGTGACTGTTTGTTTGTATACATTTTGATTATTGTGCATGTTATTATTGTCACTGTACATGTTAATATTTATTTTGACCACTGTTTATGTCAGTTTTTTTATGTTGATGTTTCTATTTATTGTGAGCACTGTGTATGTCAGTTTTTTTTTTACTCTATTTGTTTGTAATCATTACCATTACTCTGCGTGATGCTGTTGTCACTTTGTCTATGTGTCTGTTTATATGCTGTTTGCTTTGTCTATTCTGTATTGTTACTGAATGTGTTTATATATATTGTGATGACTGTGTATAACTTTGTTTTCACTCTTTTTCCTTGTGTTCATTCCCATTATGGTTAACGTTACTGTTGTCACTGTACACGTCAAATTTTTTCTAATTACTGTGTTTGTCTGTATTTTTACTGTGTTTGTTTTTATTTATTTTGGTTACTGTGCATGTTGGTGTTGTTACTGTTGATATTTGTATTTATTGTGAGCACTGTGTATGTCAGTTTTGTCACTATTTGTTTGTAATCATTACTATTACTCTGCATGATGGTGTTGTCACTGTATCTCTATGTGTCTCTTTATATTCTGTCTGCTGTGTCTTTTCTGTATTGTTACTGAATGAGTTTGTACATACTGTGATGACTGTGTGCAGCTATGTTTTTTACTTTTTTTCGTTGCGTTCGTTTTCATTGTGGTGCATGTTACTGTTTGTTAAGGTCCACTAAATGCATGTGATGAAATCACTCATTTACATATTATGTTTATACAGGAGACTGACTACGGCTAATGAGGATGAATGTATGAATCAGATGAAGTTTGTAAAGGAACGTGATTCAGGTGAGGAAAATGATGGAAATGAACTCGGCAAGGACATTATGATTATAAAGGAACAAGAGGTAGAAAAGGGAACCGATTTCATGAAAGTGCAGAAATGTGAAATGTAAAGGGTATGTTGAGAAAGAACAAGAACAAGAGCCAGGATTGAAAACTGATGATGATGATGATGACAACAGATTAATTGAAAGAGAGAGTAGAATAGGTGAACTGAAGTATTATGAGAAACCTGATGTAGTTGAAAAGGCTTTAACAGATGATGTAAAGAATATGGATGAAGGACTTGATGATGATGATGACCCAAAGTATGTGGAGAAACATGGTGTAGATGAAAAGGCTGTAACGGATTATGTAAAGAATGCTGATGAAGGACTTAATGATGAACCAATGGAAATGGATTTTTCTAATTTCAAAGATACAGACAGAGACAAACTTACTGAAGTAGAGATGAAACAAAGTGCAGGTGAGGAGGAAGTTAAAGTTGAAGAGAATGAAGACAAACAAGGTTCAGACACAGAAAATGTTTATGAGAATGCAAAAGAATGGACAGATGTAAAATGGGAATTTCACAGAGACAACAAAAAGGTGCAGAGAAAGTTTATGGCAAAGAAACTAAAATAGACACTTCTTCCACACTGCAAATTAAGATATCCTGGATTTTCATTCCAGGTGAAATGACCCTAGTCATTTACTCCCTGATGATGGTGACTGACAGTCACAGAAATATTGGAGGTAATACCACATATTTTACAAGCTCTTGATAAAAAGAAAATAATTTGAATTTATACATACAGAGCTAATGAAACTGTTCTCTCAAATTAAGATATGATTTTTTTTTTATTCATTTAAAGGATAGTGCATCAGTTAGAGCTGTACTGTAGGTTCGGGGGATTTATAGATCTATATTTTACACTTGGCTCAGTATTTAATATTCTTGTTTCAATGTTTTAAGTAAAATTGCACCAAATGATTCATGACTTACATATTTGAAACTAATAACATAAATTGTGTTTACATATAAGGTTAAATTGAATTATAAAGAATATGTGACAGTAGGTTTTTTTATTCAAAAATGGTAAATTTCCAACATGTAGGGAGATTCCCAAGATATGTATTATGGAAGAAAGAATACAGTTTCATGATATACCTGATACTTAATTGTTTAACTGATGAGATTTTAAATGTACAGTCCATTAAAAAAGCTGTTTAAACAATCTGTATGATAACTGGACATTTATCTCTGTCAAAATATTTTGGAAGCATAAAAATTCAAATTAAAAAAACATTAGAATAATGACGTCTTTGTACAGCAATGGAATAGACAATGAACTGAATTTATTACAATTGTTAGTAAAAGTAATGATATCTATTTTTTTTTTTTTTTTTTTGTAATTGAATCATGAGATAGATATTTTGTATAAGTATTTAGCTGTTTAAATTTTATCTTTGAGTATTCTGTGGAATCTTTATTTCAAAAAATTATGTAACCATAATTTTTTTTGTGGAAAAAGAAGGAACATGTTAAGGTCCACTAAATGCATGTGATGAAATCACTCATTTACATATTATGTTTATACGGTCAGTCAGCATATTATCATTCACCTTGCTTCAGTCTTGAATGAAATAACTTAAAAGTAGAAGCTCTCACTTGTTATCTATTGCATTGCAATTAGTATTTAAATGAGTTGCTGCCACTGTGGCATGCAGATAGATTCCCTGTAGATAATGTGTATAAATGCTGAATGTTGGGACCTAATAAAGACTTTTAGACTTGGAACTGAATATGCGAGTCTGGTTATATTCCCTCTCCCGTGCATCAGTGAAATGCAAAATATTAGAAAAACCTGGGTAGGGTGGAACATAGACCCCTACATGTTGTCACTGTACATTTGATATTTTTTCTAATCACTGTGTATGTCTGTGTTTTGACTGTGCTTGTTTTTATTTATTTTGGGTACTGTGCATGTTTGTGTTGTCACTGTTCGTGTTTGTATTTATTGTGAGCACTGTGTATGTCAGTTTTGTCACTCTATTTGTTTGTAATCATTACTATTACTCTGCATGATGGTGTTGTCACTGTATCTCTATGTGTCTCTTTATATTCTGTGTGCTGTGTCTATTCTGTATTTTTACTGAATATGTTTGTACATTATGAGATGACTGTGTACAACTTCGTTTTCACTCTTTTTCGTTTTGTTCAGTCTTATTATGGTGAATCTTACTATTGTCACTGTACATGTCAAAATTTATTCTGATCACTGTGTATGAATGTATTGTGACTGTGTTTCTTTGTATTTATTTTGATTACTGTGTTTGTTGGTGTTGTTACTGTTGATGTTTGTATTTATTGTGAGCACTGTTTATGTCAGTTTTGTCACTCTATTTGTTTGTAATCATTACTATTATACTCTGCGTGTTGGTGTTTTCATTGTATGTCTATGTGTCTGTTTATATTCTCTTTGCTGTGTCTATTCTGTATTGTTACTGAATGTGTTTGTACATTATGAGATGACTGTGTACAACTTCGTTTTCACTGTTTTTCGTTGTGTTCATTCTTATTACGGCAAATGTTACTGTTGTCACTGTACAAGTGAAATTTGTTTCTAATTACTGTGTTTGTCTATATTTTTACTGTGTTTGTTTTAATTTATTCTTGTTACTATGCATGGTTGTGTGGTCACTGTACATGTTAAAATTTATTCTGATCACTGTGCATGTCTGTATTGTGACTGTGTTTCTTTGTATTTATTTTGATTACTGTGTTTGTTGGTGTTGTTACTGTTGATGTTTGTATTTATTGTGAGCACTGTTTATGTCAGTTTTGTCACTCTATTTGTTTGTAATCATTACTATTATACTCTGCGTGTTGGTGTTTTCATTGTATGTCTATGTGTCTGTTTATATTCTCTTTGCTGTGTCTATTCTGTATTGTTACTGAATGTGTTTGTACATTATGAGATGACTGTGTACAACTTCGTTTTCACTGTTTTTCGTTGTGTTCATTCTTATTACGGCAAATGTTACTGTTGTCACCGTACAAGTGAAATTTGTTTCTAATTACTGTGTTTGTCTATATTTTTACTGTGTTTGTTTTAATTTATTCTTGTTACTATGCATGGTTGTGTGGTCACTGTACATGTTAAAATTTATTCTGATCACTGTGCATGTCTGTATTGTGACTGTGTTTCTATGTAATCATTACTATTTCTCTGTATGATGGTGTTGTCACTGTATCTCTATGTGTCTCTTTATATTTTGTCTGCTATGTCTATTCTGTATTGTTACTGAATGTGTTTGTACATTATGAGATGACTGTGTACAACTTCGTTTTCACTCTTTTTCGTTGTGTTCATTCTCATTTCGATAAATGTTACTGTTGTCACTGTACAGGTGAAATTTGTTTCTAATTACTGTGTTTGTCTGTATTTTTACTGTTTGTTTTTATTTATTTTGGTTACTGTGCATGTTTGTGTTGTCACTGTTCGTGTTTGTATTTATTTTGAGCACTGTGTATGTCAGTTTTGTCACTCTATTTGTTTGTAATCATTACTATTACTCTGCATGATGGTGTTGTCAGTGTATCTCTGTCTCTTTATATTCTCTTTGCTGTGTCTATTCTGTATTGTTACTGAATGTGTTTGTACATTATGAGATGACTGTGTACAACTTCGTTTTCACTGTTTTTCATTGTGTTCATTCTTATTACGGTGAATGTTACTGTTGTCACTGTACATGTGAATTTTTTTCTAATCACTGTGTATGTCTGTTTTGTGAATTTTTGTTTGCATTTATTTTGATTACTGTGTTTGTTGGTGTTGTTACTGTTGATGTTTGTATTTATTATGAGCACTGTGTATGTCAGTTTTGTTACTCTATTTGTTTGTAATCATTACTATTACTCTGCATGATGGTGTTGTCACTGTATGTCTATGTGTCTGTTTATATTCTTTTTGCTGTGTCTATTCTGTATTGTTACTGAATGTGTTTGTACATTATGAGATGACTGTGTACAACTTCGTTTTCACTGTTTTTCGTTGTGTTCATTGTCATTAAGGTGAATGCTACTGTTGCCCCTGTACATTTGAAATTTTTTTACTCTTTTTCCTTGTGTTCATTCTTATTATGGTGAATGTCATTGTTGTCACTGTACTTATGAAATTTTTTTCTAATCACTGTGTATGTCTGTTTTGTGACTTTTTGTTTGCATTTATTTTGATTACTGTGTTTGTTGGTGTTGTTACTGTTGATGTTTGTATTTATTATGAGCACTGTGTATGTCAGTTTTGTCACTCTATTTGTTTGTAATCATTACTATTATTGTGCATGATGGTGTTGTCACTATGTTTATGTGTCTGTTTATATTCTGTGTGCTGTGTCTATTCTGTATTGTTACTGAATGTGTTTGTACATTATGAGATGACTGTGTACAACTTCGTTTTCACTGTTTTTTGTTGTGTTCATTCTCATACGGTAAATGTTACTGTTGTCACTGTACAAGTGAAATTTGTTTCTAATTACTGTGTTTGTCTGTATTTTTACTGTGTTTGTTTTTATTATTTTGGTTACTGTGCATGTTTGTGTTGTCACTGTTCGTGTTTGTATTTATTGTGAGCACTGTGTATGTCAGTTTTTTAACTCTATTTGTTTGTAATCATTACTATTACTGTGCATGATGGTGTTGTCACTGTATCTCTATGTGTCTCTTTATATTCTGTCTGCTGTGTCTATTCTGTATTGTTACTGAATATGTTTGTACATTATGAGATGACTGTGTACAACTTCGTTTTCACTCTTTTTCGTTTTGTTCAGTCTTATTATGGTGAATCTTACTTTTGTCACTGTACATGTCAAAATTTATTCTGATCACTGTGTATGAATGTATTGTGACTGTGTTTCTTTGTATTTATTTTGATTACTGTGTTTGTTGGTGTTGTTACTGTTTATGTTTGTATTTATTGTGAGTTCTGTTTATGTCAGTTTTGTCACTCTATTTGTTTGTAATCATTACTATTACTCTGCGTGATGGTGTTGTCACTATGTTTATGTGTCTGTTTATATGCTGTTTGCTGTGTCTATTCTGTATTGTTACTGAATGTGTTTGTACATTATGAGATGACTGTGTACAACTTTGTTTTCACTCTTTTTTCGTTGTGTTCATTCTCATTACAATAAATGTTTCTGTTGTCACTGTACATGTGAAATTTGTTTCTAATTACTGTGTTTGTCTGTATTTTTACTGTGTTTGTTTTTATTTATTTTGGTTACTGTGCATGTTTGTGTTGTCACTGTTCGTGTTTGTATTTATTCTGAGCACTGTGTATGTCAGTTTTGTCACTGTATTTGTTTGTAATCATTACTATTACTCTGCATGATTGTGTTGTCAGTGTATCTCTGTCTCTTTATATTCTGTGTGCTGTGTCTATTCTGTATTGTTACTGAATGTGTTTGTACATTATGAGATGACTGTGTACAACTTCGTTTTCACTCTTTTTCGTTGTGTTCATTCTTATTACGGTGAATGTTACTGTTGTCACTGTACATGTGAATTTTTTTTCTAATCACTGTATATGTCTGTTTTGTGACTGTTTTTGTTTGAATTTAATTTGATTACTGTGTTTGTTGCTGTTGTTACTGTTGATGTTTGTATTTATTGTGAGCACTGTGTATGTCAGTTTTGTCACTCTATTTGTTTGTAATCATTACTATTACTCTGCATGATGGTGTTGTCACTGTATTGTCTATGTGTCTGTTTACATTCTCTTTGCTGTGTCTATTCTGTATTGTTACTGAATGTGTTTGTACATTATGAGATGACTGTGTACAACTTCGTTTTCACTGTTTTTCGTTGTGTTCATTCTTATTACAGCAAATGTTACTGTTGTCACTGTACAAGTGAAATTTGTTTCTTATTACTGTGTTTGTCTATATTTTTACTGTGTTTGTTTTTATTTATTCTTGTTACTATGCATGGTTATGTTGTCACTGTACATGTTAAAATTTATTCTGATCACTGTGCATGTCTGTATTGTGACTGTGTTTCTATGTAATCATTACTATTTCTCTGTATGATGGTGTTGTCACTGTATCTCTATGTGTCTCTTTATATTCTGTCTGCTATGTCTATTCTGTATTGTTACTGAATGTGTTTGTACATAATGAGATGACTGTGTACAACTTCGTTTTCACTCTTTTTCGTTGTGTTCATTCTCATTTCGATAAATGTTACTGTTGTCACTGTACAGGTGAAATTTGTTTCTAATTACTGTGTTTGTCTGTATTTTTACTGTTTGTTTTTATTTATTTTGGTTACTGTGCATGTTTGTGTTGTCACTGTTCGTGTTTGTATTTATTTTGAGCACTGTGTATGTCAGTTTTGTCTCTCTATTTGTTTGTAACCATTACTATTACTCTGCATGATGGTGTTGTCAGTGTATCTCTGTCTCTTTATATTCTGTGTGCTGTGTCTATTCTGTATTGTTACTGAATGTGTTTGTACATTATGAGATGACTGTGTACAACTTCGTTTTCACTGTTTTTCGTTGTGTTCATTGTCATTAAGGTGAATGCTACTGTTGCCCCTGTACATTTGAAATTTTTTTACTCTTTTTCCTTGTGTTCATTCTTATTATGGTGAATGTCATTGTTGTCACTGTACATGTGAATTTTTTTTCTAATCACTGTGTATGTCTGTTTTGTGACTTTTTGTTTGCATTTATTTTGATTACTGTGTTTGTTGGTGTTGTTACTGTTGATGTTTGTATTTATTATGAGCACTGTGTATGTCAGTTTTGTCACTCTATTTGTTTGTAATCATTACTATTATTGTGCATGATGGTGTTGTCACTATGTTTATGTGTCTGTTTATAATCTGTGTGCTGTGTCTATTCTGTATTGTTACTGAATGTGTTTGTACATTATGAGATGACTGTGTACAACTTCGTTTTCACTGTTTTTCGTTGTGTTCATTCTCATTACGGTAAATGTTACTGTTGTCACTGTACAAGTGAAATTTGTTTCTAATTACTGTGTTTGTCTGTATTTTTACTGTGTTTGTTTTTATTATTTTGGTTACTGTGCATGTTTGTGTTGTCACTGTTCGTGTTTGTATTTATTGTGAGCACTGTGTATGTCAGTTTTTTAACTCTATTTGTTTGTAATCATTACCATTACTCTGCATGATGGTGTTGTCAATATATGTCTATGTGTCTGTTTATATGCTGTTTGCTGTTTCTATTCTGTATTGTTACTGAATGTGTTTGTTCATATCGAGATGACTGTTTACGACTTCGTTTTCACTCTTTTACCTTGTGTTCTTGTCATTAAGGTGAATGTTACTGTTGTCCCTGTACGTTTGAAATTTTTTTACTCTTTTTCCTTGTGTTCATTCTCATTATGGTGTATGTCATTGTTTTCACTGTACTTGTGAAATTTTTTTCTAATCACTGTGTTTCTGTTTTGTGACTGTGTTTGTTTGTATTTATTTTGATTACTGTGTTTGTTGGTGTTGTTACTGTTGATGTTTGTATTTATTGTGAGCACTGTGTATGTCAGTTTTGTCACTCTATTTGTTTGTAATCATTACTATTACTGTGCATGATGGTGTTGTCACTGTATCTCTATGTGTCTCTTTATATTCTGTCTGCTGTGTCTATTCTGTATTGTTACTGAATATGTTTGTACATTATGAGATGACTGTGTACAACTTCGTTTTCACTCTTTTTCGTTTTGTTCAGTCTTATTATGGTGAATCTTACTTTTGTCACTGTACATGTCAAAATTTATTTTGATCACTGTGTATGAATGTATTGTGACTGTGTTTCTTTGTATTTATTTTGATTACTGTGTTTGTTGGTGTTGTTACTGTTGATGTTTGTATTTATTGTGAGCACTGTGTATGTCAGTTTTGTCACTCTATTTGTTTACGTAATTTTAACTAATTATCATTATTTAATGCTATATAATATCTAACACCATTCTTTAATAGAGGGACCTTTCAATAAAAGCAGCCGCTACCAGCAAAATTCCGAACACTATTTATCTGTGTTTTTATTCATTTTGATTACTTTGCATGTTTGTGTTGTCACTGTTCGTGTTTGTATTTATTGTGAGCACTGTGTATGTCAGTTTTGTCACTCTATTTGTTTGTAGTCATTTTGATCATTGTGCATTTTAGCGTTGGCACTGTTTGTGTTTATATCTATTGTCAGCAATGTGGATGTCAGTTTTGTCTGTTTATTTATTTTTAGTCTTTATTTTAACTGTGCATGTTGGTGTTGTCACTGTCATTATAGTTTATGTGTCTGTTTATACTCTGATCACTGTTTCCGTTCTGTATTGTCATTGAATGTGTTTGTATATATATTGTGATCACTGTGTAATCACCCGATTAATTTGTGTTTATTCTTGTTACTATGCATGGTTGTGTGGTCACTGTACATGTTAAAATTTATTCTGATCACTGTGTATGTCTGTATTGTGACTGTTTGTTTGTATAAATTTTGATTATTGTGCATGTTATTATTGTCACTGTACATGTTTATATTTATTTTGACCACTGTTTATGTCAGTTTTTTTATGTTGATGTTTCTATTTATTGTGAGCACAGTGTATGTCAGTTTTTTTTACTCTATTTGTTTGTAATCATTACCATTACTCAGCGTGATGCTGTTGTCACTATATGTCTATGTGTCTTTTTATATGCTGTTTGCTTTGTCTATTCTGTATTGTTACTGAATGTGTTTGTACATTATGAGATGACTGTGTACAACTTCGTTTTCACTGTTTTTCGTTGTGTTCATTGTCATTAAGGTGAATGTTACTGTTGTCCCTGTACGTTTGAAATTTTTTACTCTTTTTCCTTGTGTTCATTCTTATTATGGTGAATGTCATTGTTGTCACTGTACATGTGAAATTTTTTTCTAATCACTGTGTTTCTGTTTTGTGACTGTGTTTGTTTGTATTTTTTTTGATTACTGTGTTTGTTGGTGTTGTTACTGTTGATGTTTGTATTTATTGTGAGCACTGTGTATGTCAGTTTTGTCACTCTATTTGTTTGTAATCATTACTATTATTGTGCATGATGGTGTTGTCACTATGTTTATGTGTCTGTTTATATTCTGTTTCCTGTGTCTATTCTGTATTGTTACTGAATGTGTTTGTACATTTTGAGATGACTGTGTACAACTTCGTTTTCACTCTTTTTTCATTGTGTTCATTCTCATTACGGTAAATGTTACTGTTGTCACTGTACAAGTGAAATTTGTTTCTAATTACTGTGTTTGTCTTTATTTTTACTGTGTTTGTTTTTATTATTTTGGTTACTGTGCATGTTTGTGTTGTCACTGTTCGTGTTTGTATTTATTATGAGCACTGTGTATGTCAGTTTTTTAACTCTATTTGTTTGTAATCATTACCATTACTCTGTATGATGGTGTTGTCAATATGTTTATGTGTCTGTTTATATGCTGTTTGCTGTTTCTATTCTGTATTATTACTGAATGTGTTTGTTCATATCGAGATGACTGTTTACGATTTTGTTTTCACTCTTTTACCTTGTGTTCTTGTCATTAAGGTGAATGTTACTGTTGTCCCTGTACGTTTGAAATTTTTTTACTCTTTTTCCTTGTGTTCATTCTCATTATGCTGAATGTCATTGTTTTCACTGTACTTGTGAAATTTTTTTCTAATCACTGTTTCTGTTTTGTGACTGTGTTTGTTTGTATTTATTTTGATTACTGTGTTTGTTGGTGTTGTTACTGTTGATGTTTGTATTTATTGTGAGCAGTGTGTATGTCAGTTTTGTCACTCTATTTGTTTGTAATCATTACTATTACTGTGTGTGATGGTGTTGTCACTGTATGTCTATGTGTCTGTTTATATGCTGTGTGCTGTTTCTATTCTGTATTGTTACTGAATGACTTTGTACATACTGTGATGACTGTATGCAGCTATGTTTTTTACATTTTTTCGTTGTGTTTGTTCTCATTATGTTGCACGTTACTGTTGTCATTGTACATTTAATTTTTTTTCTAATCATTGTGTATGTCTGTGTTTTGACTGTGCTTGTTTTTATTTATTTTGATTACTGTGCATGTTTGTTTTGTCACTGTTCGTGTTTGTATTTATTGTGAGGAATGTGTATGTCAGTTTTGTCACTCTATTTGTAGTCATTTTGATCATTGTGCATTTTAGCATTGGCACTGTTTGTGTTTATATCTATTGTCAGCAATGTGGATGTCAGTTTTGTCTGTTTATTTATTTTTAGTCATTATTTTAACTGTGCATGTTGGTGATGTCACTGTCATTATAGTTTATGTATCTGTTTATACTCTGATCACTGTTTCCATTCTGTATTGTCATTGAATGTGTTTGTATATATATTGTGATCACTGTGTATGACTGTGTAATCACCCGATTAATTTGTGTTTATTCTTGTTACTATGCATGGTTCTGTGGTCACTGGACATATTAAAATTTATTCTGATCACTGTGTATGTCTGTTTTGTGACTTTTTGTTTGCATTTATTTTGATTACTGTGTTTGTTGGTGTTGTTACTGTTGATGTTTGTATTTATTGTGAGCACTGTTTATGTCTGTTTTGTCACTCTATTTGTTTGTAATCATTATTATTACTCTGCATGATGGTGTTGTCACTGTATGTCTATGTGTCTCTTTATATTCTGTCTGCTGTGTCTATTCTGTATTGTTACTGAATATGTTTGTACATTATGAGATGTCTGTGTACAACTTCGTTTTCACTCTTTTTCGTTTTGTTCAGTCTTATTATGGTCAATCTTACTTTTGTCACTGTACATGTCAAAATTTATTCTGATCACTGTGTATAAATGTATTGTGACTGTGTTTCTTTGTATTTATTTTGATTACTGTGTTTGTTGGTGTTGTTACTGTTGATGTTTGTATTTATTGTGAGCACTGTTTATGTCAGTTTTGTCACTCTATTTGTTTGTAATCATTATTATTACTCTGCATGATGGTGTTGTCACTGTATCTCTATGTGTCTCTTTATATTCTGTCTGCTGTGTCTATTCTGTATTGTTACTGAATGTGTTTGCACATTATGAGATAACTGTGTACAACTTCGTTTTCACTCTTTTTCGTTGTGTTCATTCTTATTACAGTAAATGTTACTGTTGTCACTGTACAAGTGAAATTTGTTTCTAATTACTGTGTTTGTCTATATTTTTACTGTGTTTGTTTTAATTTATTCTTGTTACTATGCATGGTTGTGTGGGCACTGTACATGTTAAAACTACAATTAAGAGAATTAATTGTATTTATGTAGCAAATGGTTTGTTTTAGTGGTGCTATTAACTTTTTGGTAATACATCAACGTTTTGTTTGGGTCTTGTGTCTGCACACTTTGACCTTAAGTAGTTGACCAAGACAAGGTGTTAACAGATGTCCAGGGTTAAGGATTGTCTTAGCTGCTGTGTATCAAGGCACACACAAGTATATTCTATGAAAGATGTTTTGGAGATTAATTCCATCGAGCTGCATTCAGTTAGAAGTCATTCAGCTTTGTAGCTGCGGATATATTTACCCGCAGTTTTAGCAGCTACACTGTATTATTACTTCCGTTTCTTTATTGTTATTTGTACACTGGTTACCAGTCATCACTTTTGTGGTTTCAAGTTTTGGGGACGACTATTTGTTACTTGGTGACCATTTTCTTCGGATTATTCAGTTTTCCCCAGCCACCAGTTTTGGTATTCAAGATTCAGCGACGGCTGTTGACGGTTATTTGTTACTTGGTGACTTTATTTTATTTGGACAATATTCACTTTTCTCCAGTCACCAGTACTTGATATTCAAGTTTCGGCGACGGCTGTTTCCTTTTACGGGATGACTTCCAGTTTTGGATCACACACAGGCTAGTATTTGTTTTCATTTCCCCCCCCCCTTTTTTCACGTGTTCTTATCAATACATTTATAATTGTTGTGTTACGCAACTACAGTTGTTACCTATTTTGTTTAGGTGTCACTCATCATGTTATTTTTGATTTTTTTTTCTTTTGTGTGCATCTATTTTATTTATGTTTATATTCCTATCGGGCCAGGTGTTTTTGCAGTTTCCATATTTTCTATTTCCTGGCTGTCATTGACTATTCATATCCTATTTCCGAATGTCTCCGTGTCCGCATTACCAGGTGGAGTATTATTAGGGGTTTCTGGTCGACTAGGCGATATGCATTTTTGGAGTTTTTATGCTCCTTTTTCTGGGTGTACTTCCCAGGTTTTTAACTGTTTGCCTAGTAGTGAGAACCCTGTAGTGGTATCTGGTATACTAGGTTCTGGGTGTATTTCCCAGGTTTTTTAACTGTTTGCCTAGTAGTGAGAGCCCTTTGTGGTATCTGGTATACTAGGTTCTGGGTGTATTCCCAGGTTTTTAACTGTTTGCCTAGTAGTGAGAGCCCTTTGGTGGTATCTGGTATACTAGGTTCTGGGTGTATTTCCCAGGTTTTTAACTGTTTTTATTTTCATTTGCGCCAACTTTTTGCTCCTATAGCTGTTGTGATTTCTCATATTTTTCATAATTAATCCTGGTTACATTTCATTAACATACTTTATTATTTTTATATTTAGCACTTATATAGTTTGGGGGATGTTTATTATCTCCCCGGTTTTGTAACTTTGTATCTTATTAGTTTTCGTCATTAATAAATGACAATTTCAGTCATATGGACTTATCCTACTTAATTTGGAGCAAAAACAGAGCTTCGTTGTGCTTGTGAACATTTGGCTACATAAAATTTATTCTGATCACTGTGCATGTCTGTATTGTGACTGTGTTTCTATGTAATCATTACTATTTCTCTGTATGATGGTGTTGTCACTGTATCTCTGTGTTTCTTTATATTGTCTGCTGTGTCTATTCTGTATTGTTACTGAATATGTTTGTACATTATGAGATGACTGTGTACAACTTCGTTTTCAATGTTTTTCGTTGTGTTCATTCTTATTACGGTTAATGTTACTGTTGTCACTGTACATGTGAATTTTTTTTCTAATCACTGTGTATGTCTGTTTTGTGACTGTTTTTGTTTGCATTTAATTTGATTACTGTGTTTGTTGCTGTTGTTACTGATGATGTTTGTATTTATTGTGAGTACTGTGTATGTCAGTTTTGTCACTCTATTTGTTTGTAATCATTACTATTACTCTCCATGATGGTGTTGTCACTGTATGTCTATGTGTCTGTTTACATTATCTTTGCTGTGTCTATTCTGTATTGTTACTGAATGAGTTTGTACATACTGTGATGACTGTGTGCAGCTATGTTTTTTACATTTTTTCGTTGTGTTCGTTCTCATTATGTTGCACGTTACTGTTGTCACTGTACATTTGATTTTTTTTCTAATCATTGTGTATGTCTGTGTTTTGACTGTGCTTGTTTTTATTTATTTTGATTACTGTGCATGTTTGTTTTGTCACTGTTCGTGTTTGTATTTATTGTGAACACTGTGTATGTCAGTTTTGTCACTCTATTTGTAGTCATTTTGATCATTGTGCATTTTAGCGTTGGCACTGTTTGTTTTTATATCTATTGTCAGCAATGTGGATGTCAGTTTTGTCTGTTTATTTATTTTTAGTCATTATTTTAACTGTGCATGTTGGTGTTGTCACTGTCATTATAGTTTATGTATCTGTTTATACTCTGATCACTGTTTCCATTCTGTATTGTCATTGAATGTGTTTGTATATATATTGTGATCACTGTGTATGACTGTGTAATCACCCGATTAATTTTTGTTTATTCTTGTTACTATGCATGGTTCTGTGGTCACTGGACATATCAAAATTTATTCTGATCACTGTGTATGTCTGTATTGTGACTGTGTTTGTTTGTATTCATTTTGATTATTGTGCATGTTATTATCACTGTACCTGTTAATATTTATTTTGACCACTGTTTATGTCAGTTTTTTTATGTTGATGTTTCTATTTATTGTGATCACTGTGTATGACTGTGTAATCACCCGATTAATTTGTGTTTATTCTTGTTACTATGCATGGTTGTGTGGTCACTATACATGTTAAAATTTATTCTGATCACTGTGTATGTCTGTATTGTGACTGTGTTTGTATGTAATCATTACTATTACTCTGTATGATGGTGTTGTCACTGTATCTCTGTGTCTCTTTATATTCTGTCTGCTGTGTCTATTCTGTATTGTTACTGAATGTGTTTGCACATTATGAGATGACTGTGTACAACTTCGTTTTCACTGTTTTTCGTTGTGTTCATTCTTGTCACTGTACATGTGAATTTTTTTTCTAATCGCTGTGTATGTCTGTTTTGTGACTTTTTGTTTGCATTTATTTTGATTACTGTGTTTGTTGCTGTTGTTACTGTTGATGTTTGTATTTATTGTGAGCACTGTTTATGTCAGTTTTGTCACTCTATTTGTTTGTAATCATTATTATTACTCTGCATGATGGTGTTGTCACTGTATCTCTATGTGTCTCTTTATATTCTGTCTGCTGTGTCTATTCTGTATTGTTACTGAATATGTTTGTACATTATGAGATGACTGTGTACAAATTCGTTTTCACTCTTTTTCGTTTTGTTCAGTCTTATTATGGTGAATCTTACTTTTGTCACTGTACATGTCAAAATTTATTCTGATCACTGTGTATGAATGTATTGTGACTGTGTTTCTTTGTATTTATTTTGATTACTGTTTGTTGGTGTTGTTACTGTTGATGTTTGTATTTATTGTGAGCACTGTTTATGTCAGTTTTGTCACTATTTGTTTGTAATCATTACTATTACTCTGCGTGATGGTGTTTTCACTGTATGTCTATGTGTCTGTTTATATTCTCTTTGCTGTGTCTATTCTGTATTGTTACTGAATGTGTTTGTACATTATGAGATGACTGTGTACAACTTCGTTTTCACTGTTTTTCGTTGTGTTCATTGTCATTAAGGTGAATGTTACTGTAGTCCCTGTACATTTGAAATTTTTTTACTCTTTTTCCTTGTGTTCATTCTTATTATGGTGAATGTCATTGTTGTCACTGTACATGTGAAATTTTTTTCTAATTACTGTGTTTCTGTTTTGTGACTGTGTTTGTTTGTATTTTTTTTTTATTACTGTTTGTTGGTGTTGTAACTGTTGATGTTTGTATTTATTGTGAGCACTGTGTATGTCAGTTTTGTCACTCTATTTGTTTGTAATCATTACTATTATTGTGCATGATGGTGTTGTCACTATGTTTATGTGACTGTTTATATTCTGTGTGCTGTGTCTATTCTGTATTGTTACTGAATGTGTTTGTACATTATGAGATGACTGTGTACAACTTTGTTTTTTACTGTTTTTCGTTGAGTTCTTTCTCATTACGGTAAATGTTACTGTTGTCACTGTACAAGTGAAATTTGTTTCTAATTACTGCGTTTGTCTGTATTTTTACTGTGTTTGTTTTTATTATTTTGGTTACTGTGCATGTTTGTGTTGTCACTGTTCGTGTTTGTATTTATTGTGAGCACTGTGTATATCAGTTTTTTAACTCTATTTGTTTGTAATCATTATCATTACTCTGCATGATGATGTTGTCAATATATGTCTATGTGTCTGTTTATATGCTGTTTGCTGTTTCTATTCTGTATTGTTACTGAATGTGTTTGTTCATATCGAGATGACTGTTTACGATTTCGTTTTCACTCTTTTACCTTGTGTTCTTGTCATTAAGGTGAATGTTACTGTTGTCCCTGTACGTTTGAAATTTTTTTACTCTTTTTCTTTGTGTTCATTCTCATTATGGTGAATGTCATTGTTTTCACTGTACTTGTGAAATTTTTTTCTAATCACTGTGTTCCTGTTTTGTGACTGTGTTTGTTTGTATTTATTTTGATTACTGTGTTTGTTGGTGTTGTTACTGTTCATGTTTGTATTTATTGTGAGCACTGTGTATGTCAGTTTTGTCACTCTATTTGTTTGTAATCATTACTATTACTGTGTGTGATGGTGTTGTCACTGTATGTCTATGTGTCTGTTTATATGCTGTGTGCTGTTTCTATTCTGTATTGTTACTGAATGTGTTTGTTCATATCGAGATGACTGTTTACGACTTCGTTTTCACTCTTTTACCTTGTGTTCTTGTCATTAAGGTGAATGTTACTGTTGTCCCTGTACGTTTGAAATTTTTTTACTCTTTTTCCTTGTGTTCATTCTCATTATGGTGAATGTCATTGTTGTCACTACATGTGAAATTTTTTTCTAATCACTGTGTTTCTGTTTTGTGACTGTGTTTGTTTGTATTTATTTTGATTACTGTGTTTGTTGGTGTTGTTACTGTTCATGTTTGTATTTATTGTGAGCACTGTGTATGTCAGTTTTGTTACTCTATTTGTTTGTAATCATTACTATTACTCTCCATGATGGTGTTGTCACTGTATGTCTATGTGTCTGTTTATATGTTGTTTGCTGTGTCTATTCTGTATTGTTACTGAATGAGTTTGTACATACTGTGATGACTGTATGCAGCTATGTTTTTTACATTTTTTCGTTGTGTTTGTTCTCATTATGTTGCACGTTACTGTTGTCATTGTACATTTAATTTTTTTTCTAATCATTGTGTATGTCTGTGTTTTGACTGTGCTTGTTTTTATTTATTTTGATTACTGTGCATGTTTGTTTTGTCACTGTTCGTGTTCGTATTTATTGTGAGCACTGTGTATGTCAGTTTTGTCACTCTATTTGTAGTCATTTTGATCATTGTGCATTTTAGCGTTGGCACTGTTTGTGTTTATATCTATTGTCAGCAATGTGGATGTCAGTTTTGTCTGTTTATTTATTTTTAGTCATTATTTTAACTGTGCATGTTGGTGATGTCACTGTCATTATAGTTTATGTGTCTGTTTATACTCTGATCACTGTTTCCATTCTGTATTGTCATTGAATGTGTTTGTATATATATTGTGATCACTGTGTATGACTGTGTAATCATCCGATTAATTTGTGTTTATTCTTGTTACTATGCATGGTTCTGTGGTCACTGGACATATTAAAATTTATTCTGATCACTGTGAATGTCTGTATTGTGACTGTGTTTGTTTGTATTCATTTTGATTATTGTGCATGTTATTATCACTGTACCTGTTAATATTTATTTTGACCACTGTTTATGTCAGTTTTTTTATGTTGATGTTTCTATTTATTGTGATCACTGTGTATGACTGTGTAATCACCCGATTAATTTGTGTTTATTCTTGTTACTATGCATGGTTGTGTGGTCACTATACATGTTAAAATTTATTCTGATCACTGTGTATGTCTGTATTGTGACTGTGTTTGTATGTAATCATTACTATTACTCTGTATGATGGTGTTGTCACTGTATCTCTATGTGTCTCTTTATATTCTGTCTGCTGTGTCTATTCTGTATTGTTACTGAATGTGTTTGCACATTATGAGATGACTGTGTACAACTTCGTTTTCACTCTTTTTCGTTGTGTTCATTCTTATTACGGTAAATGTTTCTGTTGTCACTGTACATGTGAAATTTGTTTCTAATTACTGTGTTTGTCTGTATTTTTACTGTGTTTGTTTTTATTTATTTTGGTTACTGTGCATGTTTGTGTTGTCACTGTTCGTGTTTGTATTTATTTTGAGCACTGTGTATGTCAGTTTTGTCACTCTATTTGTTTGTAATCATTACTATTACTCTGCACGATTGTGTTGTCAGTGTATCTCTGTGTCTCTTTATATTCTGTGTGCTGTGTCTATTCTGTATTGTTACTGAATGTGTTTGTACATTATGAGATGACTGTGTACAACTTCGTTTTCACTGTTTTTCGTTGTGTTCATTCTTATTACGGTGAATGTTACTGTTCTCACTGTACATGTGAATTTTTTTTCTAATCGCTGTGTATGTCTGTTTTGTGACTTTTTGCTTGCATTTATTTTCATTACTGTGTTTGTTGCTGTTGTTACTGTTGATGTTTGTATCTATTGTGAGCACTGTTTATGTCAGTTTTGTCACTCTATTTGTTTGTAATCATTATTATTACTCTGCATGATGGTGTTGTCACTGTATCTCTATGTGTCTCTTTATATTCTGTCTGCTGTGTCTATTTTGTATTGTTACTGAATATGTTTGTACATTATGAGATGACTGTGTACAACTTCGTTTTCACTCTTTTTCGTTTTGTTCAGTCTTATTATGGTGAATCATACTTTTGTCACTGTACATGTCAAAATTTATTCTGATCACTGTGTATGAATGTATTGTGACTGTGTTTCTTTGTATTTATTTTGATTACTGTGTTTGTTGATGTTGTTACTGTTGATGTTTGTATTTATTGTGAGCACTGTTTATGTCAGTTTTGTCACTCTATTTGTTTGTAATCATTACTATTACTCTGCGTGATGGTGTTTTCACTGTATGTCTATGTGTCTGTTTATATTCTCTTTGCTGTGTCTATTCTGTATTGTTACTGAATGTGTTTGTACATTATGAGATGACTGTGTACAACTTCGTTTTCACTGTTTTTCGTTGTGTTCATTGTCATTAAGGTGAATGTTACTGTAGTCCCCGTACATTTGAAATTTTTTTACTCTTTTTCCTTGTGTTCATTCTTATTATGGTGAATGTCATTGTTGTCACTGTACATGTGAAATTTTTTTCTAATCACTGTGTTTCTGTTTTGTGACTGTGTTTGTTTGTATTTTTTTTTATTACTGTGTTTTTTGGTGTTGTAACTGTTGATGTTTGTATTTATTGTGAGCACTGTGTATGTCAGTTTTGTCACTCTATTTGTTTGTAATCATTACTATTATTGTGCATGATGGTGTTGTCACTATGTTTATGTGTCTGTTTATATTCTGTGTGCTGTGTCTATTCTGTATTGTTACTGAATGTGTTTGTACATTATGAGATGACTGTGTACAACTTTGTTTTCACTGTTTTTCGTTGTGTTCATTCTCATTACGGTAAATGTTACTGTTGTCACTGTACAAGTGAAATTTGTTTCTAATTACTGTGTTTGTCTGTATTTTTACTGTGTTTGTTTTTATTATTTTGGTTACTGCGCATGTTTGTGTTGTCACTGTTCGTGTTTGTATTTATTGTGAGCACTGTGTATGTCAGTTTTTTAACTCTATTTGTTTGTAATCATTAACATTACTCTGCATGATGATGTTGTCAATATATGTCTATGTGTCTGTTTATATGCTGTTTGCTGTTTCTATTCTGTATTGTTACTGAATGTGTTTGTTCATATCGAGATGACTGTTTACGATTTCGTTTTCACTCTTTTACCTTGTGTTCTTGTCATTAAGGTGAATGTTACTGTTGTCCCTGTACGTTTGAAATTTTTTTACTCTTTTTCCTTGTGTTCATTCTCATTATGGTGAATGTCATTGTTTTCACTGTACTTGTGAAATTTTTTTCTTATCACTGTGTTCCTGTTTTGTGACTGTGTTTGTTTGTATTTATTTTGATTACTGTGTTTGTTTGTGTTGTTACTGTTGATGTTTGTATTTATTGTGAGCACTGTGTATGTCAGTTTTGTCACTCTATTTGTTTGTAATCATTACTATTACTGTGTGTGATGGTGTTGTCACTGTATGTCTATGTGTCTGTTTATATGCTGTGTGCTGTTTCTATTCTGTATTGTTACTGAATGTGTTTGTTCATATCGAGATGACTGTTTACGATTTCGTTTTCACTCTTTTACCCTGTGTTCATTGTCATTAAGGTGAATGTTACTGTTGTCCCTTTATGTTTGAAATTTTTTTACTCTTTTTCCTTGTGTTCATTCTCATTATGGTGAATGTCATTGTTGTCACTACATGTGAAATTTTTTTCTAATCACTGTGTATGTCTGTTTTGTGACTGTTTTTGTTTGCATTTAATTTGATTACTGTGTTTGTTGCTGTTGTTACTGTTGATGTTTGTATTTATTGTGAGCACTGTGTATGTCAGTTTTGTCACTCACATTTGTTTGTAATCATTACTATTACTCTCCATGATGGTGTTGTCACTGTATGTCTATGTGTCTGTTTATATGCTGTTTGCTGTGTCTATTCTGTATTGTTACTGAATGAGTTTGTACATACTGTGATGACTGTATGCAGCTATGTTTTTTACATTTTTTCGTTGTGTTTGTTCTCATTATGTTGCACGTTACTGTTGTCATTGTACATTTAATTTTTTTTCTAATCATTGTGTATGTCTGTGTTTTGACTGTGCTTGTTTTTATTTATTTTGATTACTGTGCATGTTTGTTTTGTCACTGTTCGTGTTTGTATTTATTGTGAGCACTGTGTATGTCAGTTTTGTCACTCTATTTGTAGTCATTTTGATCATTGTGCATTTTAGCGTTGGCACTGTTTGTGTTTATATCTTTTGTCAGCAATGTGGATGTCAGTTTTGTCTGTTTATTTATTTTTAGTCATTATTTTAACTGTGCATGTTGGTATTGTTACTATTATTATAGTTTATATGTCTGTTTATACTCTTGATCACCGTTTCCATTCTGTATTGTCATTGAATGTGTTTGTATATATATTGTGATCACTGTGTACGACTGTAATCACCCGATTAATTTGTGTTTATTCTTGTTACTATGCATGGTTCTGTGGTCACTGGACATATTAAAATTTATTCTAATCACTGTGTATGTCTATATTGTGACTGTGTTTGTTTGTATTCATTTTGATTATTGTGCATGTTATTATCACTGTACCTGTTAATATTTATTTTGACCACTGTTTATGTCAGTTTTTTTTATGTTGATGTTTCTATTTATTGTGATCACTGTGTATGACTGTGTAATCACCCGATTAATTTGTGTTTATTCTTGTTACTATGCATGGTTGTGTGGTCACTATACATGTTAAAATTTATTCTGATCACTGTGTATGTCTGTATTGTGACTGTGTTTGTATGTAATCATTACTATTACTCTGTATGATGGTGTTGTCACTGTATCTCTATGTGTCTCTTTATATTCTGTCTGCTGTGTCTATTCTGTATTGTAACTGAAAGTGTTTGCACATTATGAGATAACTGTGTACAGCTTCGTTTTCACTCTTTTTCGTTGTGTTCATTCTTATTACAGTAAATGTTACTGTTGTCACTGTACAATTGAAATTTGTTTCTCATTACTGTTTTTGTCTGTATTTTTACTGTGTTTGTTTTTATTTATTTTGGTTACTGTGCATGTTTGTGTTGTCACTGTTCGTGTTTGTATTTATTTTGAGCACTGTGTATGTCAGTTTTGTCACTCTATTTGTTTGTTATCATTACTATTGCTCTGCATGATTGTGTTGTCAGTGTATCTCTGTGTCTCTTTATATTCTGTGTGCTGTGTCTATTCTGTATTGTTACTGAATGTGTTTGTACATTATGAGATGACTATGTACAACTTTGTTTTCACTGTTTTTCGTTGTGTTCATACGGCGAATGTTACTGTTGTCACTGTACATGTGAATTTTTTTTCTAATCGCTGTGTATGTCTGTTTTGTGACATTTTGTTTGCATTTATTTTGATTACTGTGTTTGTTGCTGTTGTTACTGTTGATGTTTGTATTTATTGTGAGCACTGTTTATGTCAGTTTTGTCACTCACATTTGTTTGTAATCATTACTATTACTCTCCATGATGGTGTTGTCACTGTATGTCTATGTGTCTGTTTATATGCTGTCTGCTGTCTATTCTGTATTGTTACTGAATATGTTTGTACATTATGAGATGACTGTACAACTTCGTTTTCATTCTTTTTTGTTTTGTTTAGTCTTATTATGGTCAATCTTACTTTTGTCACTGTACATGTCAAAATTTATTCTGATCACTGTGTATGAATGTATTGTGACTGTTTCTTTGTATTTATTTTTATTACTGTGTTTGTTGGTATAGTTACTGTTGATGTTTGTATTTATTGTGAGCACTGTTTATGTCAGTTTTGTCACTCTATTTGCTTGTAATCATTACTATTACTCTGCGTGATGGTGTTTTCACTGTATGTCTATGTGTCTGTTTATATTCTCTTTGCTGTGTCTATTCTGTATTGTTACTGAATGTGTTTGTACATTATGAGATGACTGTGTACAACTTTGTTTTCACTGTTTTTCGTTGTGTTCATTCTTATTACGGCAAATGTTACTGTTGTCACTGTACAAGTGAAATTTGTTTCTAATTACTGTATTTGTCTATATTTTTACTGTGTTTGTTTTAATTTATTCTTGTTACTATGCATGGTTGTGTGGTCACTGTACATGTTAAAATTTATTCTGATCACTGTGCATGTCTGTATTGTGACTGTGTTTCTATGTAATCATTACTATTTCTCTCTATGATTGTGTTGTCACTGTATCTCTGTGTCTCTTTATATTCTGTCTGCTGTGTCTATTCTGTATTGTTACTGAATGTGTTTGTACATTATGTGATGACTGTGTATAACTTTGTTTTCACTCTTTTTCCTTGTGTTCATTCTTATTACGGTAAATGTTACTGTTGTCACTGTACATGTGAAATTTTTTTCTAATCACTGTGTATGTCTGTTTTGTGACTGCATTTGTTTGTATTTATTTTGGTTACTGTGCATGTTTGTGTTGTCACTGTTCATGTTTGTATTTATTGTGAGCACTGTGTATGTCAGTTTTGTCACTCTATTTGTTTGCAATCATTACTATTACTCTGCATGATGGTGTTGTCACTGTATCTCTGTGTCTGTTTATATTCTGTTTGCTGTGTCTATTCTGTATTGTTACTGAATGAGTTTGTACATACTGTGCATGACTGTGTGCAGCTATGTTTTTTACATTTTTTCGTTGTGTTCGTTCTCATTATGTTGCAAATTACTGTTGTCACTGTACATTTGATATTTTTTCTAATCACTGTGTATGTCTGTGTTTTGACTGTGCTTGATTTTATTTATTTTGATTACTGTGCATGTTTGTGTTGTCACTGTTCGTGTTTGTATTTATTGTGAGCACTGTGTATGTCAGTTTTGTCACTCTATTTGTTTGTAGTCATTTTGAACACTTTGCATTTTAGCATTGGCACTGTTTGTGTTTATATCTATTGTCAGCAATGTGGATGTCATTTTTGTCTGTTTATTTCTTTTTAGTCAAAATTTTAACTGTGCATGTTGGTGATGTCACTGTCATTATAGTTTATGTGTCTGTTTATACTCTGATAACTGTTTCCATTCTGTATTGTCATTGAATGTGTTTGTATATATATTGTGATCACTGTGTATGACTGTGTAATCACCCGATTAATTTGTGTTTATTCTTGTTACCATGCATGGTTGTATGGTCACTGTACATGTTAAAATTTATTCTGATCACTCTGTATGTCTGTATTGTGACTGTTTGTTTGTATTCATTTTGATTATTGTGCATGTTATTATTGTCACTGTACATGTTAATATTTATTTTGACCACTGTTTATGTCAGTTTTTTTATGTTGATGTTTCTATTTATTGTGAGCACTGTGTATGTCAGTTTTTTTTTACTCTATTTGTTTGTTATCATTACCATTACTCTGCGTGATGCTGTTGTCACTTTGTCTATGTGTCTGTTTATATGCTGTTTGCTTTGTCTATTCTGTATTGTTACTGAATGTGTTTATATATATTGTGATAACTGTGTATAACTTTGTTTTCACTCTTTTTTCTTGTGTTCATTCCCATTAGGGTTAACGTTACTGTTGTCACTGTACACGTCAAATTTTTTCTAATTACTGTGTTTGTCTGTATTTTTACTGTGTTTGTTTTTATTTATTTTGGTTACTGTGCATGTTGGTGTTGTTACTGTTGATGTTTGTATTTATTGTGAGCACTGTGTATGTCAGTTTTGTCACTCTATTTGTTTGTAATCATTACTATTATACTCTGCGTGTTGGTGTTTTCATTGTATGTCTGTGTGTCTGTTTACATTCTCTTTGCTGTGTCTATTCTGTATTGTTACTGAATGTGTTTGTACATTATGAGATGACTGTGTACAACTTCGTTTTCACTGTTTTTCGTTGTGTTCATTCTTATTACGGCAAATGTTACTGTTGTCACTGTACAAGTGAAATTTGTTTCTAATTACTGTGTTTGTCTATATTTTTACTGTTTGTTTTAATTTATTCTTGTTACTATGCATGGTTGTGTGGTCACTGTACATGTTAAAATTTATTCTGATCACTGTGCATGTCTGTATTGTGACTGTGTTTCTTTGTATTTATTTTGATTACTGTGTTTGTTGGTGTTGTTACTGTTGATGTTTGTATTTATTGTGAGCACTGTTTATGTCAGTTTTGTCACTCTATTTGTTTGTAATCATTACTATTATACTTTGCGTGTTGGTGTTTTCATTGTATGTCTATGTGTCTGTTTATATTCTCTTTGCTGTGTCTATTCTGTATTGTTACTGAATGTGTTTGTACATTGTGAGATGACTGTGTACAACTTCGTTTTCACTGTTTTTCGTTGTGTTCATTCTTATTACGGCAAATGTTACTGTTGTCACTGTACAAGTGAAATTTGTTTCTAATTACTGTGTTTGTCTATATTTTTACTGTTTGTTTTAATTTATTCTTGTTACTATGCATGGTTGTGTGGTCACTGTACATGTTAAAATTTATTCTGATCACTGTGCATGCCTGTATTGTGACTGTGTTTCTTTGTATTTATTTTGATTACTGTGTTTGTTGGTGTTGTTACTGTTGATGTTTGTATTTATTGTGAGCACTGTTTATGTCAGTTTTGTCACTCTATTTGTTTGTAATCATTACTATTATACTCTGCGTGTTGGTGTTTTCATTGTATGTCTATGTGTCTGTTTATATTCTCTTTGCTGTGTCTATTCTGTATTGTTACTGAATGTGTTTGTACATTATGAGATGACTGTGTACAACTTCGTTTTCACTGTTTTTCGTTGTGTTCATTCTTATTACGGCAAATGTTACTGTTGTCACTGTACAAGTGAAATTTGTTTCTAATTACTGTGTTTGTCTATATTTTTACTGTGTTTGTTTTAATTTATTCTTGTTACTATGCATGGTTGTGTGGTCACTGTACATGTTAAAATTTATTCTGATCACTGTGCATGTCTGTATTGTGACTGTGTTTCTATGTAATCATTACTATTTCTCTGTATGATGGTGTTGTCACTGTATCTCTATGTGTCTCTTTATATTTTGTCTGCTATGTCTATTCTGTATTGTTACTGAATGTGTTTGTACATACTGTGATGACTGTGTGCAGCTATGTTTTTTACTTTTTTTCGTTGTGTTCGTTCTCATTGTGGTGCATGTTACTGTTTGTTAAGGTCCACTAAATGCATGTGATGAAATCACTCATTTACATATTATGTTTATACAGGAGACACTGACTATGGCTAATGAGGATGAATGTATGAATCAGATGAAGTTTGTAAAGGAACGTGATGCAGGTGAGGAAAATGATGGAAATGAACTCAGCAAGGACATTATGATTATAAAGGAACAAGAGGTAGAAAAGGGAACCGATTTCATGAAAGTGCAGAAATGTGAAATGTAAAGGGTATGTCGAGAAAGAACAAGAACAAGAGCCAGGATTGAAAACTGATGATGATGATGACAACAGATTAATTGAAAAAGAGAGTAGAATAGGTGAACTAAAGTATTATGAGAAACCTGATGTAGTTGAAAAGGCTTTAACAGATGATGTAAAGAATACAGATGAAGGACTTGATGATGATGATGACCCAAAGTATGTGGAGAAACATGGTGTAGATGAAAAGGCTGTAACGGATTATGTAAAGAATGCTGATGAAGGACTTAATGATGAACCGATGGAAATGGATTTTTCTAATTTCAAAGATACAGACAGAGACAAACTTACTGAAGTAGAGATGAAACAAAGTGCAGGTGAGGAGGTACTTAAAGCTGTAGAGAATGAAGATAAACAAGGTTCAGACAGAAAATGTTTATGAGAATGCAAAAGAATGGACAGATGTAAAATGGGAATTTCACAGAGACAACAAAAAGGTGCAGAGAAAGTTTATGGCAAAGAAACTAAAATGGACACCCGATTTTTTTTATTCAGTTAAAGGATAGTGCATCAGTTAGAGCTGTACTGTAGGTTCAGGGGATTTATAGATCTATATTTTACACTTGGCTCAGTATTTAATATTCTTGTTTCAATGTTTTAAGTAAAATTGCACCAAATGATTCATGACTTACATATTTGAAAATAATAACATAAATTGTGTTTACAGATAAGGTTAAATTGAATTATAAAGAATATGTGACAGTAGGTTTTTTTATTCAAAAATGGTAAATTTCCAACATGTAGGGAGATTCCCAAGATATGTATTATGGAAGAAAGAATACAGTTTCATGATATACCTGATACTGAATTGTTTAACTGATGAGATTTTAAATGTACAGTCCATTAGAAAAGCTGTTTAAACAATCTGTATGATAACTGGACATTTATCTCTGTCAAAATATTTTGGAAGCATAAAAATTCAAATTAAATTTCATTAGAATAATGACGTCTTTGTACAGCAATGGAATAGACAACGAACTGAATTTATTACAATTGTTAGTAAAAGTAATGATATCTATTTTAATTTTTTTTTTTTTAATTGAATCATGAGATAGATATTTTGTATAAGTATTTAGCTGTTTAAATTTTATCTTTGAGTATGCTGTGGAATCTTTATTTCAAAAAATTATGTAACCATAATTTTTTTTGTGGAAAAAGAAGGAACATGTTAAGGTCCACTAAATGCATGTGATGAAATCACTCATTTACATATTATGTTTATACAGTCAGTCAGCATATTATCATTCACCTTGCTTCAGTCTTGAATGAAATAACTTAAAAGTAGAAGCTCTCGCTTGTTATCTATTGCATTGCAATTAGTATTTAAATGAGTTGCTGCCACTGTGGCATGCAGATAGATTCCCTGTAGATAATGTGTATAAATGCTGAATGTTGGGACCTAATAAAGACTTTTAGACTTGGAACTGAATATGCGAGTCTGGTTATATTCCCTCTCCCATGCATCAGTGAAAGGCAAAATATTAGAAAAACCTGGGTAGGGTGGAACATAGACCCCTACATGTTGTCACTGTACATTTGATATTTTTTCTAATCACTGTGTATGTCTGTGTTTTGCCTGTGCTTGTTTTTATTTATTTTGGTTACTGTGCATGTTTGTGTTGTCACTGTTCGTGTTTGTATTTATTGTGAGCACTGTGTATGTCAGTTTTGTCACTCTATTTGTTTGTAATCATTACTATTACTCTGCATGATGGTGTTGTCACTGTATCTCTATGTGTCTCTTTATATTCTGTCTGCTGTGTCTATTCTGTATTGTTACTGAATATGTTTGTACATTATGAGATGACTATGTACAACTTCGTTTTCACTCTTTTTCGTTTTGTTCAGTCTTATTATGGTGAATCATACTTTTGTCACTGTACATGTCAAAATTTATTCTGATCACTGTGTATGAATGTATTGTGACTGTGTTTCTTTGTATTTATTTTGATTACTGTGTTTGTTGATGTTGTTACTGTTGATGTTTGTATTTATTGTGAGCACTGTTTATGTCAGTTTTGTCACTCTATTTGTTTGTAATCATTACTATTACTCTGCGTGATGGTGTTTTCACTGTATGTCTATGTGTCTTTTTATATTCTCTTTGCTGTGTCTATTCTGTATTGTTACTGAATGTGTTTGTACATTATGAGATGACTGTGTACAACTTCGTTTTCACTGTTTTTCGTTGTGTTCATTGTCATTAAGGTGAATGTTACTGTAGTCCCCGTACATTTGAAATTTTTTTACTCTTTTTCCTTGTGTTCATTCTTATTATGGTGAATGTCATTGTTGTCCCTGTACATGTGAAATTTTTTTCTAATCACTGTGTTTCTGTTTTGTGACTGTGTTTGTTTGTATTTTTTTTTATTACTGTGTTTGTTGGTGTTGTAACTGTTGATGTTTGTATTTATTGTGAGCACTGTGTATGTCAGTTTTGTCACTATTTGTTTGTAATCATTACTATTTTTGTGCATGATGGTGTTTTCACTATGTTTATGTGTCTGTTTATATTCTGTGTGCTGTGTCTATTCTGTATTGTTACTGAATGTGTTTGTACATTATGAGATGACTGTGTACAACTTTGTTTTCACTGTTTTTCGTTGTGTTCATTCTCATTACGGTAAATGTTACTGTTGTCACTGTACAAGTGAAATTTGTTTCTAATTACTGTGTTTGTCTGTATTTTTACTGTGTTTGTTTTTATTATTTTGGTTACTGCGCATGTTTGTGTTGTCACTGTTCGTGTTTGTATTTATTGTGAGCACTGTGTATGTCAGTTTTTTAACTCTATTTGTTTGTAATCATTACCATTACACTGCATGATGATGTTGACAATATATGTCTATGTGTCTGTTTATATGCTGTTTGCTGTTTCTATTCTGTATTGTTACTGAATGTGTTTGTTCATATCGAGATGACTGTTTACGATTTCGTTTTCACTCTTTTACCTTGTGTTGTTGTCATTAAGGTGAATGTTACTGTTGTCCCTGTACGTTTGAAATTTTTTTACTCTTTTTCCTTGTGTTCATTCTCATTATGGTGAATGTCATTGTTTTCACTGTACTTGTGAAATTTTTTTCTAATCACTGTGTTCCTGTTTTGTGACTGTGTTTCTTTGTATTTATTTTGATTACTGTGTTTGTTGGTGTTGTTACTGTTGATGTTTGTATTTATTGTGAGCACTGTGTATGTCAGTTTTGTCACTCTATTTGTTTGTAATCATTACTATTACTGTGTGTGATGGTGTTGTCACTGTATGTCTATGTGTCTGTTTATATGCTGTGTGCTGTTTCTATTCTGTATTGTTACTGAATGTGTTTGTTCATATCGAGATGACTGTTTACGATTTCGTTTTCACTCTTTTACCTTGTGTTCATTGTCATTAAGGTGAATGTTACTGTTGTCCCTTTATGTTTGAAATTTTTTTACTCTTTTTCCTTGTGTTCATTCTCATTATGGTGAATGTTATTGTTGTCACTACATGTGAATTTTTTTTCTAATCACTGTGTATGTCTGTTTTGTGACTGTTTTTGTTTGCATTTAATTTGATTACTGTGTTTGTTGCTGTTGTTACTGATGATGTTTGTATTTATTGTGAGCACTGTGTATGTCAGTTTTGTCACTCTTATTTGTTTGTAATCATTACTATTACTCTCCATGATGGTGTTGTCACTGTATGTCTATGTGTCTGTTTATATGCTGTTTGCTGTGTCTATTCTGTATTGTTACTGAATGAGTTTGTACATACTGTGATGACTGTGTGCAGCTATGTTTTTTACATTTTTTCGTTGTGTTTGTTCTCATTATGTGGCACGTTACTGTTGTCATTGTACATTTAATTTTTTTTCTAATCATTGTGTATGTCTGTGTTTTGACTGTGCTTGTTTTTATTTATTTTGATTACTGTGCATGTTTGTTTTGTCACTGTTCGTGTTTGTATTTATTGTGAGCAATGTGTATGTCAGTTTTGTCACTCTATTTGTAGTCATTTTGATCATTGTGCATTTTAGCGTTGGCACTGTTTGTGTTTATATCTATTGTCAGCAATGTGGATGTCAGTTTTGTCTGTTTATTTAGTTTTAGTCATTATTTTAACTGTGCATGTTGGTATTGTTACTATTATTATAGTTTATGTGTCTGTTTATACTCTGATCACTGTTTCCATTCTGTATTGTCATTGAATGTGTTTGTATATATATTGTGATCACTGTGTATGACTGTATAATCACCCGATTAATTTGTGTTTATTCTTGTTACTATGCATGGTTCTGTGGTCACTGGACATATTAAAATTTATTCTAATCACTGTGTATGTCTGTATTGTGACTGTGTTTGTTTGTATTCATTTTGATTATTGTGCATGTTATTATCACTGTACCTGTTAATATTTATTTTGACCACTGTTTATGTCAGTTTTTTTATGTTGATGTTTCTATTTATTGTGATCACTGTGTATGACTGTGTAATCACCCGATTAATTTGTGTTTATTCTTGTTACTATGCATGGTTGTGTGGTCACTATACATGTTAAAATTTATTCTGATCACTGTGTATGTCTGTATTGTGACTGTGTTTGTATGTAATCATTACTATTACTCTGTATGATGGTGTTGTCACTGTATCTCTGTGTCTCTTTATATTCTGTCTGCTGTGTCTATTCTGTATTGTAACTGAAAGTGTTTGCACATTATGAGATAACTGTGTACAGCTTCGTTTTCACTCTTTTTCGTTGTGTTCATTCTTATTACAGTAAATGTTATTGTTGTCACTGTAAAAGTGAAATTTGTTTCTAATTACTGTTTTTGTCTGTATTTTTACTGTGTTTGTTTTTATTTATTTTGGTTACTGTGCATGTTTGTGTTGTCACTGTTCGTGTTTGTATTTATTTTGAGCACTGTGTATGTCAGTTTTGTCACTCTATTTGTTTGTTATCATTACTATTGCTCTGCATGATTGTGTTGTCAGTGTATCTCTGTGTCTCTTTATATTCTGTGTGCTGTGTCTATTCTGTATTGTTACTGAATGTGTTTGTACATTATGAGATGACTATGTACAACTTCGTTTTCACTGTTTTTCGTTGTGTTCATACGGTGAATGTTACTGTTGTCACTGTACATGTGAATTTTTTTCCTAATCGCTGTGTATGTCTGTTTTGTGACATTTTGTTTGCATTTATTTTGATTACTGTGTTTGTTGCTGTTGTTACTGTTGATGTTTGTATTTATTGTGAGCACTGTTTATGTGTTTGTTGGTGTTGTTACTGTTGATGTTTGTATTTATTGTGAGCACTGTTTATGTCAGTTTTGTCACTCTATTTGTTTGTAATCATTACTATTATACTCTGCGTGATGGTGTTTTCACTGTATGTCTATGTGTCTGTTTATATTCTCTTTGCTGTGTCTATTCTGTATTGTTTACTGAATGTGTTTGTACATTATGAGATGACTGTGTACAACTTCATTTTCACTGTTTTTCGTTGTGTTCATTCTTATTACGGTAAATGTTACTGTTGTCACTGTTCATGTGAAATTTTTTTCTAATCACTGTGTATGTCTGTTTTGTGACTGCATTTGTTTGTATTTATTTTGGTTACTGTGCATGTTTGTGTTGTCACTGTTCGTGTTTGTATTTATTGTGAGCACTGTGTATGTCAGTTTTGTCACTCTGTTTGTAATCATTACTATTACTCTGCATGATGGTGTTGTCAGTGTATCTCTGTGTCTCTTATATTCTCTTTGCTGTGTCTATTCTGTATTGTTACTGAATGTGTTTGTACATTATGAGATGACTGTGTACAACTTCATTTTCACTGTTTTTCGTTGTGTTCATTCTTATTACGGCAAATGTTACTGTTGTCACTGTACAAGTGAAATTTGTTTCTAATTACTGTGTTTGTCTATATTTTTACTGTGTTTGTTTTAATTTATTCTTGTTACTATGCATGGTTGAGTGGTCACTGTACATGTTAAAATTTATTCTGATCACTGTGCATGTCTGTATTGTGACTGTTTCTATGTAATCATTACTATTTCTCTGTATGATGGTGTTGTGACTGTATCTCTGTGTCTCTTTATATTGTCTACTGTGTCTATTCTTTATCGTTACTGAATGTGTTTGTACATTATGAGATGACTGTGTACAACTTCGTTTTCACTCTTTTTCGTTGTGTTCATTCTTATTACGGTAAATGTTTCTGTTGTCACTGTACATGTGAAATTTGTTTCTAATTACTGTGTTTGTCTGTATTTTTACTGTGTTTGTATTATTTATTTTGGTTACTGTGCATGTTTGTGTTGTCACTGTTCGTGTTTGTATTTATTTTGAGCACTGTGTATGTCAGTTTTGTCACTCTATTTGTTTGTAATCATTACTATTACTCTGCACGATTGTGTTGTCAGTGTATCTCTGAGTCTCTTTATATTCTGTGTGCTGTGTCTATTCTGTATTGTTACTGAATGTGTTTGTACATTATGAGATGACTGTGTACAACTTCGTTTTCACTGTTTTTCGTTGTGTTCATTCTTATTACGGTGAATGTTACTGTTCTCACTGTACATGTGAATTTTTTTTCTAATCGCTGTGTATGTCTGTTTTGTGACTTTTTGCTTGCATTTATTTTTATTACTGTGTTTGTTGCTGTTGTTACTGTTGATGTTTGTATTTATTGTGAGCACTGTTTATGTCAGTTTTGTCACTCTATTTGTTTGTAATCATTATTATTACTCTGCATGATGGTGTTGTCACTGTATCTCTATGTGTCTCTTTATATTCTGTCTGCTGTGTCTATTCTGTATTGTTACTGAATATGTTTGTACATTATGAGATGACTGTGTACAACTTCGTTTTCACTCTTTTTCGTTTTGTTCAGTCTTATTATGGTGAATCTTACTTTTGTCACTGTACATGTCAAAATTTATTCTGATCACTGTGTATGAATGTATTGTGACTGTGTTTCTTTGTATTTATTTTGGTTACTGTGTTTGTTGATGTTGTTACTGTTGATGTTTGTATTTATTGTGAGCACTGTTTATGTCAGTTTTGTCACTCTAATTGTTTGAAATCATTACTATTACTCTGCGTGATGGTGTTTTCACTGTATGTCTATGTGTCTGTTTATATTCTCTTTGCTGTGTCTATTCTGTATTGTTACTGAATGTGTTTGTACATTATGAGATGACTGTGTACAACTTCGTTTTCACTGTTTTTCGTTGTGTTCATTGTCATTAAGGTGAATGTTACTGTAGTCCCCGTACATTTGAAATTTTTTTACTCTTTTTCCTTGTGTTCATTCTTATTATGGTGAATGTCATTGTTGTCACTGTACATGTAAAATTTTTTTCTAATCACTGTGTTTCTGTTTTGTGACTGTGTTTGTTTGTATTTTTTTTTATTACTGTGTTTGTTGGTGTTGTAACTGTTGATGTTTGTATTTATTGTGAGCACTGTGTATGTCAGTTTTGTCACTCTATTTGTTTGTAATCATTACTATTATTGTGCATGATGGTGTTGTCACTATGTTTATGTGTCTGTTTATATTCTGTGTGCTGTGTCTATTCTGTATTGTTACTGAATGTGTTTGTACATTATGAGATGACTGTGTACAACTTTGTTTTCACTGTTTTTCGTTGTGTTCATTCTCATTACGGTAAATGTTACTGTTGTCACTGTACAAGTGAAATTTGTTTCTAATTACTGTGTTTGTCTGTATTTTTACTGTGTTTGTTTTTATTATTTTGGTTACTGCGCATGTTTGTGTTGTCACTGTTCGTGTTTGTATTTATTGTGAGCACTGTGTATGTCAGTTTTTTAACTCTATTTGTTTGTAATCATTACCATTACTCTGCATGATGATGTTGTCAATATATGTCTATGTGTCTGTTTATATGCTGTTTGCTGTTTCTATTCTGTATTGTTACTGAATGTGTTTGTTCATATCGAGATGACTGTTTACGATTTCGTTTTCACTCTTTTACCTTGTGTTCTTGTCATTAAGGTGAATGTTACTGTTGTCCCTGTATGTTTGAAATTTTTTTACTCTTTTTCCTTGTGTTCATTCTCATTATGGTGAATGTCATTGTTTTCACTGTACTTGTGAAATTTTTTTCTAATCACTGTGTTCCTGTTTTGTGACTGTGTTTGTTTGTATTTATTTTGATTACTGTGTTTGTTGGTGTTGTTACTGTTGATGTTTGTATTTATTGTGAGCACTGTGTATGTCAGTTTTGTCACTCTATTTGTTTGTAATCATTACTATTACTGTGTGTGATGGTGTTGTCACTGTATGTCTATGTGTCTGTTTATATGCTGTGTGCTGTTTCTATTCTGTATTGTTACTGAATGTGTTTGTTCATATCGAGATGACTGTTTACGATTTCGTTTTCACTCTTTTACCTTGTGTTCATTGTCATTAAGGTGAATGTTACTGTTGTCCCTTTATGTTTGAAATTTTTTTACTCTTTTTCCTTGTGTTCATTCTCATTATGGTGAATGTCATTGTTGTCACTACATGTGAAATTTTTTTCTAATCACTGTGTATGTCTGTTTTGTGACTGTTTTTGTTTGCATTTAATTTGATTACTGTGTTTGTTGCTGTTGTTACTGATGATGTTTGTATTTATTGTGAGCACTGTGTATGTCAGTTTTGTCACTCTTATTTGTTTGTAATCATTACTATTACTCTCCATGATGGTGTTGTCACTGTATGTCTATGTGTCTGTTTATATGCTGTTTGCTGTGTCTATTCTGTATTGTTACTGAATGAGTTTGTACATACTGTGATGACTGTGTGCAGCTATGTTTTTTACATTTTTTCGTTGTGTTTGTTCTCATTATGTGGCACGTTACTGTTGTCATTGTACATTTAATTTTTTTTCTAATCATTGTGTATGTCTGTGTTTTGACTGTGCTTGTTTTTATTTATTTTGATTACTGTGCATGTTTGTTTTGTCACTGTTCGTGTTTGTATTTATTGTGAGCAATGTGTATGTCAGTTTTGTCACTCTATTTGTAGTCATTTTGATCATTGTGCATTTTAGCGTTGGCACTGTTTGTGTTTATATCTATTGTCAGCAATGTGGATGTCAGTTTTGTCTGTTTATTTATTTTTAGTCATTATTTTAACTGTGCATGTTGGTATTGTTACTATTATTATAGTTTATGTGTCTGTTTATACTCTGATCACTGTTTCCATTCTGTATTGTCATTGAATGTGTTTGTATATATATTGTGATCACTGTGTATGACTGTGTAATCACCCGATTAATTTGTGTTTATTCTTGTTACTATGCATGGTTCTGTGGTCACTGGACATATTAAAATTTATTCTAATCACTGTGTATGTCTGTATTGTGACTGTGTTTGTTTGTATTCATTTTGATTATTGTGCATGTTATTATCACTGTACCTGTTAATATTTATTTTTATGTAGCCAAATGTTAACAAGCACAACGAAGCTCTGTTTTTGCTCCAAAGTAAATAAGAAAAGTCCATATGATTGATAATTGTCATTTATTAATGACGAAGCTAATAAAATACGTAGTTACAAAACTGGGGAGATAATATAACATCTCCCCAACTATATAAGTGCCATAATATAAAATTAATAAAGTGTAATAAGTGTTACCAAATTAATGAAGAAAATTATAAGTAATAACAACAGCTTAAGGAGCAAAAAGTTGGCACAAATAAAAATAAAAAGGCCATAAGATGTGAGAGAAGCTCACATCCCCGCCAACCGAGGAGTGCTTGTTAAAGATTGGAATGATAAACCACATTCGATCTGACATCTGAACTATGTGCTACTAAATAAAAATTTAGTGTGTAACTGCAAATCCACATCCTAGAAAGAAAAGGTACAGTTGATTGGGGGGAAGGAATAGAAACTGGCAACCATGAATAAAAATAGGGGAGCCCAATAGGGTAAAAGGTAATAAAATGGTGACCCATCCCGTTAACATTTTTTTTTTTTTTTTTTTTTTAACATAAAATACAAAAAAATTATGAAAAACAAGACCGTCTATATCTCTAAAGGAGAAACTACATGTCCAGGTGTAAATAAGTGGACACACATACATAGATAAATACATATAGATATATATGCTTACAGGTTAAAAGAATTAATGCGGATATATTTTTGCATGGCGTTGGAATGCCAACGACCAAGTGTTTGAATAAGGGATTCGGAATATCCCAATTGGGCAGCATACGTGGCTGCCCCAATCCGAAAGCTATGGCCTTTATAACGGCTGATATCCAATCCCGCAAAAGCAAGGGCTTTAGATAATTCTGAGGTAACATATGAATAAGTGACCGGCGCTCCATCAATAAACTGAAAGAAAGGACCAAAAGTATGCGTAAACATTTTTTGATAATGTATCAAGGCTTGAACCGGGCAAAGTACAGGGTGAGATGTACCTGTCAGAATGATAGTTAAGGGTTCATTTCCCTTCTGAGTTTTATGATGCCGGAAGGTTAAATGGGCTTTTGGGGGATCTGTGACTAAATGAAAGGATACGTCTTGAACTTGGAGCACCTGTGACGATTCATTGCGTGTTTTAACTGTGATTTCTCCCAAGCGAAGAAAGGCATGAAAACTGACTAAAAAAATAGCTTTCAATAGTATTCGATTGATGGCCGAAGGCACCGTTTTTTCCATAGAAAAGACGATTTTTAATAAAATATCTCTAGTAATGGGTAAGCGGGCGTCCTTGGAAGGGAGCACTTTGTGACACCCCTGTAACAATTTCCGCACTAGAAACAATTGAGTAGGGTCAAACACATTCATTAATTTGTGTAGGTAGCTAATAGCTGAAATGTGAGATACAATAGAGCTAGCACTATATTGTTGTTCGTAAAGAAACCCAATAAAATTACAAATGTCTTGTAGAGTCAATGGCAAAGTAGAGGAGGTAGGGTTATTGTAAAGGAAAAGCCTCCAGGAACGCTTGTAAGCTGTTCGTGTACCCTCTGACAATGAAGCTTGCAAAAGTAGTTGAGTGGTGGGAGTCAAAGCCGCAACAAGTGATGGGGAATGGGAGTCGGTTCTAGGTCCAAAAGTGGGAATGTGACCCTCGCCTCCTGAAATTGAGAGCCCGAAAGTTTGTCTGCAACAACGTTACATTTACCAGGAATGTGTTTGGCTTTAAAGAGAATATTATGCGTTAAACATACCAAAACTAAACGCCGAATCAAACACATAACTAACTTATCTTTACTAGACTGTTTGTTGATAATATGTACAACAGCCAGGTTGTCTGAAAGGAAAAGAATCTTCTTATTGATCAGCTGAGATTTCCAAATTTCCAAAGCAATAACAATAGGAAACAGTTCTTTGACTGTGATATGCCAAAGTGCAGCTACCTCATCCCATTCATTAAAGAACCAATGACAGCCAAAGACCGCCGCATAACCTATCGACCCCGAGGCATCTGTGAACAAGTGTAAGGTATCAGACGATTGCCAAGACGATGGTAGCAAGACTGATTTTCCATTAAAGTGACGTAAAAAATGAAGCCACATGCCTAGGTCCGCTCGTGCTTCACTATTGAGTCGAATATAATGACGCGGGCGCCTAACACCCAGAGTTAAATCAATTAAGCGGCGTAAGAAAGCTCTGCCCGGTACTACAACTGAGCAGGCAAAGTTTAAAAGACCGATAAGAGATTGTAATTCTTTCAATTGTACCTTTCTTCTGGAAGAAAGCTGGGAAACTAAAACACAACACTTGTTCAATTTGTCCTGTGGCAAACGACTTACCATTTGCAGTGAATCTATTTCGATGCCGTAAATAGTTGAACAAGTGGTTGGAGTAAATGTTTTCTTTGCATTAATGGGAATGTTAATCCGTTTGCATAAGGCAAGAAAATTTTGTAAATCAACCTGACACTTATTGGACATGGGTGGTCCAATGAAACAGAAATCATCCAGTATATGGGACATGGCCGAGGCATGAAATTTTTCCAACATAATCCATTGTAGAGCTGTACTCAGTGATTCAAATATTTGGCACGAACAGCTGGCACCCATGGGCAAACATTTCTCATAATAAAATAAACCATTCCAAGAGAATGGGAATATTAGAAGTAACCGAGTCCAGGTGGGGATAGGAAAGGTCGTGAATAACACGGAATTTTTGAGGCTCAGATTTAGGAATAACGTGTAATGGTGAACATTTAAAATCTGTAAGAGGGGGAGTAAAAAATGGGCCAGCAATCCGCCCAGAAGATAAACCCGATTCAATGTAATCCAAAATCGCACCAGGATGAGCACGTGCTGATAAATGATTATGAGGAGTGTGAATACTAGGAGTAGCGGTGCAATGTAGGCGGAAACCCTTGGAAATACCATTGATGAGAAAAATAACCTTATGAGGATCATAACCTTGAAGTTCCAGCTGTAACTGGGTATGGTTTATTGGAGTTGGGAGACAATTTTGTGGGCGGAGACTGCAACTGGGCAGGGTGGGTGCGGCATTTGATTCTAGGATGTGATCCCTGGCAGTGCTGGCAACAGTGCTTATATTTGCATGGACTAGTGACACATTTTTCCCCCCGATTAAAGGCAAAACAGACGCCTTGACGAAATGGACGTAGAAAAGGGGGAGAAACATTCATGGTTGCCACTTTTAACCGTAACTCGGGGATAACTTTTTCCCACGGGACCAGTGATGTTGCTCGTAATTTGCGAAAGGCGTCATCATAAATACGCCAAGCATTAGCATTGGGAAGCTTACTTAAAGGGATAATAACTCTTTGTTTTGGCCAAAAAATTAATTTTCCTGGAGTAAACAACAATTTTCCCATATTTACCAATGGTTAATGAATCCATTTCTACATTCAAAGTTAGTCCCTGGTTTTTTTCTAGAAAGTTTGGTTTTTTGTTAAAATCTCTTAAGAGATTATAACAGAGTATAGCCATCAATGGAGGTCACGTGGTCTAAAGACAAGCTCAGATATCAGAATAATAGCTATAACTGCAGTTTTTGTGGTACAAAAGAATATATTATATTTCTATGAGTTGTTCACAATGTTTTGATTGTGAAATATAGATCTTATACGAAGAGTTATTATCCCTTTAATTCTCTAATAGTTGAACCGTACTTAAGTAAGTTCACAGACTCGTTTGGAAATTTTTGTAAGAAAATCGCTGAAAAGACAAAAAAGGCATCCGTCCATTGGTAAAGCGTAATCGGCGATTTCTGCGAGGGCATATGGATCACTTCAAATTTCATTGGCTGGACCTTGATAGCGAAATCATCATTATGGTTGGAGGGAAGAAGGAGCCGGAAATCTATAAACTCATTGTTCCAAATCTTTTGCTTCAATTTGGGTGGAATTAAAGCTCCTAAAGGAATGCCATCAGTTAAATCTACAGGTAGAGCTGAAGTGGCATGACTCTCACCTGTGAAAACATTGTCGATCAGACCACTGATACTGTGTATCTGCTGTTGAACATGAGCCTCTTGAAGGGAGGGGTCGGAAGAAGAAGCGCTCGACATCTCTGTGTTTGATGCAGTTTGGTGAGCAATAATACGCTGTGCCAACAAATCATAGTCGATAACAGGTGTAGTAGAGGTCGATTCCGTCTCTGAAGTAGGTGCGGCGGTGGGTCTCGGCCTCTTGCTTCTAGTAGCAGTTGATGCCGCAGCCGGTCGTCGTATGCTGGAAACTGAGCGCGCATTGGAGACACCCGACATCCTCGGCCGCCTACTCCTCCCGGGAGTGGCCTTGGGAGGCATAGTAACTAAAGACAAAGGAAACTAATAAGGTCACACTAAGGCAACTGAATGTACATATGACATAATCAAAAAGAAAATTCTTCGGGCCAGGTAAATAAAGTAAACGGCATCTACCCACAAATAGCCTGAGTAGATATGCCATAAGCCATAGTTTTATTAAAAGTGTAACAAAAAAATATATATATTATATTTCCTAGTCCGCCGCCAGAGCCTATCCAAGCAGGCAACAGCCTCAGCTCAGCCTTGCATTTGAAAACAGGGATATCCGGTAAAAATTGACTAGACAAACACACAAACAGCTGGGTGACTCCCCAAAAACCAGGAGTATAACAACTCCCCAAAATAAAAACCTAGTATACCAGATACCACACAGGGCTCTCACTACTAGGCAAACAATTAAAAAACCTGGGAAATACACCCAGGACCTAGTATACCAGATACCACACAGGGCTCTCACTACTAGGCAATCAATTAAACACCTGGGAAATACTCCCAGAGCCTAGTATACCAGATACCACACAGGGCTCTCACTACTAGGCAAACAATTAAACACCTGGGAAAAACTCCCAGAACCTAGTATACCAGATACCACACAGGGCTCTCACTACTAGGCAAACAATTAAACACCTGGGAAATACACCCAGAACAAGTAAACAACGGGGAAGTACACCCAAAACAAAGAGCATAACAACTCCAAAAATGCATGTAGCCTAGTCGACCAGAAACCCATAAAAACACGGCACCTGGTAATGCGGACACAGAAACAATATGAAGACAGAAACGTACAGATTACGGCATGTCAACGACAGCCGAAAATGTAAAAACAGCGGAATTCCTGGCCCGGTAAAAATATCAATATGAATAAAATAGCTACACACAAAGAGGAAAACAAAAATTGAAGAATAACACGATAAAGTGACATCTAAACAAATTAATTAACAACTGCAGCACATGACAGACTATAAATCTGATTATTAGAACACGTGAATAAGGGGGAAATGAAGATAATATAAAATTACTGGCCTGTGTATGATCCAAGAACTTGAAGTTGAAGTCTCCCAAATAAAAGGAAACAGCCATCGCCGAAACTTGATAACAAAACTGGTGGCTTGGAAAAACAGAATAATATCCGAAGAAAATACAGTCACCAAGTATCAAGAAACTGGCCGTCCCCAAATCTTGAAATCACAAAAGTTGATGGCTGGTAACCAATGTAAAATTAAAATAAAGAAACGCAAGAAATTATAATACTGTGAAGCTGCTGAAATTGCGTGTACATATCATCGCAGCTAAAAGGCTGAATGACTTCTCGCTGATGCAGCTCGCAAGAAGTAGTTTCCTAAAACTCATATAAAATTAACTGTGTGCCTGGATACACAGCAGCTAAGACAATTTGACCCTGGACATCTGTTATCACCTTGCCTTGGTCAACTACTTAAGATCAAAATGTGCAGACACAAGACCTAAACCCAGACTACTTCCTATAAACAAAGCGTAGATGGATTACCAACAAAGCTATTACCACCACTAAAAACAAACCATTTCCTACATAAATACAATTAATTATCTTAATTGTAGTTTGACCACTGTTTATGTCAGTTTTTTTATGTTGATGTTTCTATTTATTGTGATCACTGTGTATGACTGTGTAATCACCCGATTAATTTGTGTTTATTCTTGTTACTATGCATGGTTGTGTGGTCACTATACATGTTAAAATTTATTCTGATCACTGTGTATGTCTGTATTGTGACTGTGTTTGTATGTAATCATTACTATTACTCTGTATGATGGTGTTGTCACTGTATCTCTATGTGTCTCTTTATATTCTGTCTGCTGTGTCTATTCTGTATTGTAACTGAAAGTGTTTGCACATTATGAGATAACTGTGTACAGCTTCGTTTTCACTCTTTTTCGTTGTGTTCATTCTTATTACAGTAAATGTTACTGTTGTCACTGTACAAGTGAAATTTGTTTCTAATTACTGTTTTTGTCTGTATTTTTACTGTGTTTGTTTTTATTTATTTTGGTTACTGTGCATGTTTGTGTTGTCACTGTTCGTGTTTGTATTTATTTTGAGCACTGTGTATGTCAGTTTTGTCACTCTATTTGTTTGTTATCATTACTATTGCTCTGCATGATTGTGTTGTCAGTGTATCTCTGTGTCTCTTTATATTCTGTGTGCTGTGTCTATTCTGTATTGTTACTGAATGTGTTTGTACATTATGAGATGACTATGTACAACTTCGTTTTCACTGTTTTTCGTTGTGTTCATACGGTGAATGTTACTGTTGTCACTGTACATGTGAATTTTTTTCCTAATCGCTGTGTATGTCTGTTTTGTGACATTTTGTTTGCATTTATTTTGATTACTGTGTTTGTTGCTGTTGTTACTGTTGATGTTTGTATTTATTGTGAGCACTGTTTATGTCAGTTTTGTCACTCTATTTGTTTGTAATCATTATTATTACTCTGTATGATGGTGTTGTCACTGTATCTCTACGTGTCTCTTTATATTCTGTCTGCTGTGTCTATTCTGTATTGTTACTGAATATGTTTGTACATTATGAGATGACTGTGTACAACTTCGTTTTCACTCTTTTTTGTTTTGTTCAGTCTTATTATGGTCAATCTTACTTTTGTCACTGTACATGTCAAAATTTATTCTGATCACTGTGTATGAATGTATTGTGACTGTTTCTTTGTATTTATTTTGATTACTGTGTTTGTTGGTGTTGTTACTGTTGATGTTTGTATTTATTGTGAGCACTGTTTATGTCAGTTTTGTCACTCTATTTGTTTGTAATCATTACTATTACTCTGCGTGATGGTGTTTTCACTGTATGTCTATGTGCCTGTTTATATTCTCTTTGCTGTGTCTATTCTGTATTGTTACTGAATGTGTTTGTACATTATGAGATGACTGTGTACAACTTCGTTTTCACTGTTTTTCGTTGTGTTCATTCTTATTACGGCAAATGTTACTGTTGTCACTGTACAAGTCAGTTTTGTCACTCTATTTGTTTGTAATCATTATTATTACTCTGCATGATGGTGTTGTCACTGTATCTCTATGTGTCTCTTTATATTCTGTCTGCTGTGTCTATTCTGTATTGTTACTGAATATGTTTGTACATTATGAGATGACTGTGTACAACTTCGCTTTCACTCTTTTTCGTTTTGTTCAGTCTTATTATGGTGAATCATACTTTTTTCACTGTACATGTCAAAATTTATTCTGATCACTGTGTATGACTGTATTGTGACTGTTTCTTTGTATTTATTTTGATTACTGTGTTTGTTGGTGTTGTTACTGTTGATGTTTGTATTTATTGTGAGCACTGTTTATGTCAGTTTTGTCACTATATTTGTTTGTAATCATTACTATTATACTCTGCGTGATGGTGTTTTCACTGTATGTCTATGTGTCTGTTTATATTCTCTTTGCTGTGTCTATTCTGTATTGTTACTGAATGTGTTTGTACATTATGAGATGACTGTGTACAACTTCATTTTCACTGTTTTTCGTTGTGTTCATTCTTATTACGGCAAATGTTACTGTTGTCACTGTACAAGTGAAATTTGTTTCTAATTACTGTGTTTGTCTATATTTTTACTGTGTTTGTTTTTATTTATTCTTGTTACTATGCATGGTTGTGTGGTCACTGTACATGTTAAAATTTATTCTGATCACTGTGCATGTCTGTATTGTGACTGTTTCTATGTAATCATTACTATTTCTCTGTATGATGGTGTTGTCACTGTATCTCTATGTGTCTCTTTATATTTTGTCTGCTGTGTCTATTCTTTATTGTTACTGAATGTGTTTGTACATTATGAGATGACTGTGTACAACTTCGTTTTCACTCTTTTTCGTTGTGTTCATTCTCATTTCGATAAATGTTTCTGTTGTCACTGTACATGTGAAATTTGTTTCTAATTACTGTGTTTGTCTGTATTTTTACTGTTTGTTTTTATTTATTTTGGTTACTGTGCATGTTTGTGTTGTCACTATTCGTGTTTGTATTTATTTTGAGCACTGTGTATGTCAGTTTTGTCACTCTATTTGTTTGTAATCATTACTATTACTCTGCATGATGGTGTTGTCAGTTTATCTCTGTGTCTCTTATATTCTGTGTGCTGTGTCTATTCTGTATTGTTACTGAATGTGTTTGTACATTATGAGATGACTCTTATTACGGTAAATGTTACTGTTGTCACTGTACAAGTGAAATTTGTTTCTAATTACTGTGTTTGTCTATATTTTTACTGTGTTTGTTTTAATTTATTCTTGTTACTATGCATGGTTACGCATTACTGTACATGTTAAAATTTATTCAGATCACTGTGCATGTCTGTATTGTGACTGTGTTTCTATGTAATCATTACTATTTCTCTGTATGATGGTGTTGTGACTGTATCTCTATGTGTCTCTTTATATTCTGTCTGCTGTGTCTATTCTGTATTGTTACTGAATATGTTTGTACATTATGAGATGACTGTGTACAACTTCGTTTTCACTCTTTTTCGTTGTGTTCATTCTTATTACGGTGAATGTTACTGTTGTCACTGTTCATGTGAATTTTTTTCCTAATCACTGTGTATGTCTGTTTTGTGACTGTTTTTGTTTGCATTTAATTTGATTACTGTGTTTGTTGCTGTTGTTACTGTTGATGTTTGTATTTATTGTGAGCACTGTGTATGTCAGTTTTGTCACTCTATTTGTTTGTAATCATTACTATTACTCTGCATGATGGTGTTGTCACTGTATTGTCTATGTGTCTGTTTACATTCTCTTTGCTGTGTCTATTCTGTATTGTTACTGAATGCGTTTGTACATTATGAGATGACTGTGTACAACTTCGTTTTCACTGTTTTTCGTTGTGTTCATTCTTATTACGGTAAATGTTACTGTTGTCACTGTTCATGTGAAATTTTTTTCTAATCACTGTGTATGTCTGTTTTGTGACTGCATTTGTTTGTATTTATTTTGGTTACTGTGCATGTTTGTGTTGTCACTGTTCGTGTTTGTATTTATTGTGAGCACTGTGTATGTCAGTTTTGTCACTCTATTTGTTTGTTATCATTACTATTGCTCTGCATGATTGTGTTGTCACTGTATCTCTGTGTCTCTTTATATTCTGTGTGCTGTGTCTATTCTGTATTGTTACTGAATGTGTTTGTACATTATGAGATGACTATGTACAACTTCGTTTTCACTGTTTTTCGTTGTGTTCATACGGTGAATGTTACTGTTGTCACTGTACATGTGAATTTTTTTCCTAATCGCTGTGTATGTCTGTTTTGTGACATTTTGTTTGCATTTATTTTGATTACTGTGTTTGTTGGTGTTGTTACTGTTGATGTTTGTATTTATTGTGAGCACTGTTTATGTCAGTTTTGTCACTCTATTTGTTTGTAATCATTACTATTACTCTGCGTGATGGTGTTTTCACTGTATGTCTATGTGTCTGTTTATATTCTCTTTGCTGTGTCTATTCTGTATTGTTACTGAATGTGTTTGTACATTATGAGATGACTGTGTACAACTTCGTTTTCACTGTTTTTCGTTGTGTTCATTCTTATTACGGCAAATGTTACTGTTGTCACTATACAAGTCAGTTTTGTCACTCTATTTGTTTGTAATCATTATTATTACTCTGCATGATGGTGTTGTCACTGTATCTCTATGTGTCTCTTTATATTCTGTCTGCTGTGTCTATTCTGTATTGTTACTGAATATGTTTGTACATTATGAGATGACTGTGTACAACTTCGCTTTCACTCTTTTTCGTTTTGTTCAGTCTTATTATGGTGAATCATACTTTTTTCACTGTACATGTCAAAATTTATTCTGATCACTGTGTATGACTGTATTGTGACTGTTTCTTTGTATTTATTTTGATTACTGTGTTTGTTGGTGTTGTTACTGTTGATGTTTGTATTTATTGTGAGCACTGTTTATGTCAGTTTTGTCACTCTATTTGTTTGTAATCATTACTATTACTCTGCGTGATGGTGTTGTCACTGTATGTCTATGTGTCTGTTTATATTGTCTTTGCTGTGTCTATTCTGTATTGTTACTGAATGTGTTTGTACATTATGAGATGACTGTGTACAACTTCGTTTTCACTGTTTTTCGTTGTGTTCATTCTTATTACGGCAAATGTTACTGTTGTCACTGTACAAGTGAAATTTGTTTCTAATTACTGTATTTGTCTATATTTTTACTGTGTTTGTTTTAATTTATTCTTGTTACTATGCATGGTTGTGTGGTCACTGTACATGTTAAAATTTATTCTGATCACTGTGCATGTCTGTATTGTGACTGTGTTTCTATGTAATCATTACTATTTCTCTCTATGATTGTGTTGTCACTGTATCTCTGTGTCTCTTTATATTCTGTCTGCTGTGTCTATTCTGTATTGTTACTGAATGTGTTTGTACATTATGTGATGACTGTGTATAACTTTGTTTTCACTCTTTTTCCTTGTGTTCATTCTTATTACGGTAAATGTTACTGTTGTCACTGTACATGTGAAATTTTTTTCTAATCACTGTGTATGTCTGTTTTGTGACTGCATTTGTTTGTATTTATTTTGGTTACTGTGCATGTTTGTGTTGTCACTGTTCATGTTTGTATTTATTGTGAGCACTGTGTATGTCAGTTTTGTCACTCTATTTGTTTGCAATCATTACTATTACTCTGCATGATGGTGTTGTCACTGTATCTCTGTGTCTGTTTATATTCTGTTTGCTGTGTCTATTCTGTATTGTTACTGAATGAGTTTGTACATACTGTGCATGACTGTGTGCAGCTATGTTTTTTACATTTTTTCGTTGTGTTCGTTCTCATTATGTTGCACATTACTGTTGTCACTGTTCATGTGAAATTTTTTTCTAATCACTGTGTATGTCTGTGTTTTGACTGTGCTTGATTTTATTTATTTTGATTACTGTGCATGTTTGTGTTGTCACTGTTCGTGTTTGTATTTATTGTGAGCACTGTGTATGTCAGTTTTGTCACTCTATTTGTTTGTAGTCATTTTGAACACTTTGCATTTTAGCATTGGCACTGTTTGTGTTTATATCTATTGTCAGCAATGTGGATGTCATTTTTGTCTGTTTATTTATTTTTAGTCATAATTTTAACTGTGCATGTTGGTGATGTCACTGTCATTATAGTTTATGTGTCTGTTTATACTCTGATAACTGTTTCCATTCTGTATTGTCATTGAATGTGTTTGTATATATATTGTGATCACTGTGTATGACTGTGTAATCACCCGATTAATTTGTGAACTCTTGTTACCATGCATGGTTGTATGGTCACTGTACATGTTAAAATTTATTCTGATCACTGTGTATGTCTGTATTGTGACTGTTTGTTTGTATTCATTTTGATTATTGTGCATGTTATTATTGTCACTGTACATGTTAATATTTATTTTGACCACTGTTTATGTCAGTTTTTTTATGTTGATGTTTCTATTTATTGTGAGCACTGTGTATGTCAGTTTTTTTTTTACTCTATTTGTTTGTTATCATTACCATTACTCTGCGTGATGCTGTTGTCACTTTGTCTATGTGTCTGTTTATATGCTGTTTGCTTTGTCTATTCTGTATTGTTACTGAATGTGTTTATATATATTGTGATAACTGTGTATAACTTTGTTTTCACTCTTTTTCCTTGTGTTCATTCCCATTAGGGTTAACGTTACTGTTGTCACTGTACACGTCAAATTTTTTCTAATTACTGTGTTTGTCTGTATTTTTACTGTGTTTGTTTTTATTTATTTTGGTTACTGTGCATGTTTGTGTTGTTACTGTTGATGTTTGTATTTATTGTGAGCACTGTGTATGTCAGTTTTGTCACTCTATTTGTTTGTAATCATTACTATTACTCTGCATGATGGTGTTGTCACTGTATCTCTATGTGTCTGTTTATATTCTGTCTGCTGTGTCTTTTCTGTATTGTAACTGAATGAGTTTGTACATACTGTGATGACTGTGTGCAGCTATTTTTTTTACTTTTTTTCGTTGTGTTCGTTCTCATTGTGGTGCATGTTACTGTTTGTTAAGGTCCACTAAATGCATGTGATGAAATCACTCATTTACATATTATGTTTATACAGGAGACACTGACTATGGCTAATGAGGATGAATGTATGAATCAGATGAAGTTTGTAAAGGAACGTGATGCAGGTGAGGAAAATGATGGAAATGAACTCAGCAAGGACATTATGATTATAAAGGAACAAGAGGTAGAAAAGGGAACCGATTTCATGAAAGTGCAGAAATGTGAAATGTAAAGGGTATGTCGAGAAAGAACAAGAACAAGAGCCAGGATTGAAAACTGATGATGATGATGACAACAGATTAATTGAAAGAGAGAGTAGAATAGGTGAACTAAAGTATTATGAGAAACCTGATGTAGTTGAAAAGGCTTTAACAGATGATGTAAAGAATACAGATGAAGGACTTGATGATGATGATGACCCAAAGTATGTGGAGAAACATGGTGTAGATGAAAAGGCTGTAACGGATTATGTAAAGAATGCTGATGAAGGACTTAATGATGAACCGATGGAAATGGATTTTTCTAATTTCAAAGATACAGACAGAGACAAACTTACTGAAGTAGAGATGAAACAAAGTGCAGGTGAGGAGGTACTTAAAGCTGTAGAGAATGAAGACAAACAAGGTTCAGACACAGAAAATGTTTATGAGAATGCAAAAGAATGGACAGATGTAAAATGGGAATTTCACAGAGACAACAAAAAGGTGCAGAGAAAGTTTATGGCAAAGAAACTAAAATGGACACTTCTTCCACACTGCAAATTAAGATATCCTGGATTTTCATTCCAGGTGAAATGACTCTAGTCATTTACTCCCTGATGATGGTGACTGACAGTCACAGAAATATTGGAGGTAATACCCACATATTTTACAAGCTCTTGATAAAAAGAAAATAATTTGAATTTATACATACAGAGCTAATGAAACTGTTCTCTCAAATTAAGATATGATTTTTTTTTATTCAGTTAAAGGATAGTGCATCAGTTAGAGCTGTACTGTAGGTTCGGGGGATTTATAGATCTTTATTTTACACTTGGCTGAGTATTTAATATTCTTGTTTCAATGTTTTAAGTAAAATTGCACCAAATGATTCATGACTTACATATTTGAAAATAATAACATAAATTGTGTTTACAGATAAGGTTAAATTGAATTATAAAGAATATGTGACAGTAGGTTTTTTTATTCAAAAATGGTAAATTTCCAACATGTAGGGAGATTCCCAAGATATGTATTATGGAAGAAAGAATACAGTTTCATGATATACCTGATACTGAATTGTTTAACCGATGAGATTTTAAATGTACAGTCCATTAGAAAAGCTGTTTAAACAATCTGTATGATAACTGGACATTTATCTCTGTCAAAATATTTTGGAAGCATAAAAATTCAAATTAAATTTCATTAGAATAATGACGTCTTTGTACAGCAATGGAATAGACAATGAACTGAATTTATTACAATTGTTAGTAAAAGTAATGATATCTATTTTAATTTTTTTTTTCTTTTTTTTTTTTTAATTGAATCATGAGATAGATATTTTGTATAAGTATTTAGCTGTTTAAATTTTATCTTTGAGTATGCTGTGGAATCTTTATTTCAAAAAATTATGTAACCATAATTTTTTTTGTGGAAAAAGAAGGAACATGTTAAGGTCCACTAAATGCATGTGATGAAATCACTCATTTACATATTATGTTTATACAGTCAGTCAGCATATTATCATTCACCTTGCTTCAGTCTTGAATGAAATAACTTAAAAGTAGAAGCTCTCGCTTGTTATCTATTGCATTGCAATTAGTATTTAAATGAGTTGCTGCCACTGTGGCATGCAGATAGATTCCCTGTAGATAATGTGTATAAATGCTGAATGTTGGGACCTAATAAAGACTTTTAGACTTGGAACTGAATATGCGAGTCTGGTTATATTCCCTCTCCCATGCATCAGTGAAATGCAAAATATTAGAAAAACCTGGGTAGGGTGGAACATAGACCCCTACATGTTGTCACTGTACATTTGATATTTTTTCTAATCACTGTGTATGTCTGTGTTTTGCCTGTGCTTGTTTTTATTTATTTTGGTTACTGTGCATGTTTGTGTTGTCACTGTTCGTGTTTGTATTTATTGTGAGCACTGTGTATGTCAGTTTTGTCACTCTATTTGTTTGTAATCATTACTATTACTCTGCATGATGGTGTTGTCACTGTATCTCTATGTGTCTCTTTATATTCCGTCTGCTGTGTCTATTCTGTATTGTTACTGAATATGTTTGTACATTATGAGATGACTGTGTACAACTTCGTTTTCACTCTTTTTCGTTTTGTTCAGTCTTATTATGGTGAATCTTACTTTTGTCACTGTACATGTCAAAATTTATTCTGATCACTGTGTATGACTGTATTGTGACTGTGTTTCTTTGTATTTATTTTGATTACTGTGTTTATTGGTGTTGTTACTGTTGATGTTTGTATTTATTGTGAGCACTGTTTATGTCAGTTTTGTCACTATATTTGTTTGTAATCATTACTATTATACTCTGCGTGATGGTGTTTTCACTGTATGTCTATGTGTCTGTTTATATTCTCTTTGCTGTGTCTATTCTGTATTGTTACTGAATGTGTTTGTACATTATGAGATGACTGTGTACAACTTCATTTTCACTGTTTTTCGTTGTGTTCATTCTTATTACGGCAAATGTTACTGTTGTCACTGTACAAGTGAAATTTGTTTCTAATTACTGTGTTTGTCTATATTTTTACTGTGTTTGTTTTTATTTATTCTTGTTACTATGCATGGTTGTGTGGTCACTGTACATGTTAAAATTTATTCTGATCACTGTGCATGTCTGTATTGTGACTGTGTTTCTATGTAATCATTACTATTTCTCTGTATGATGGTGTTGTCACTGTATCTCTATGTGTCTCTTTATATTTTGTCTGCTGTGTCTATTCTTTATTGTTACTGAATGTGTTTGTACATTATGAGATGACTGTGTACAACTTCGTTTTCACTCTTTTTCGTTGTGTTCATTCTCATTTCGATAAATGTTTCTGTTGTCACTGTACATGTGAAATTTGTTTCTAATTACTGTGTTTGTCTGTATTTTTACTGTTTGTTTTTATTTATTTTGGTTACTGTGCATGTTTGTGTTGTCACTATTCGTGTTTGTATTTATTTTGAGCACTGTGTATGTCAGTTTTGTCACTCTATTTGTTTGTAATCATTACTATTACTCTGCATGATGGTGTTGTCAGTGTATCTCTGTGTCTCTTATATTCTGTGTGCTGTGTCTATTCTGTATTGTTACTGAATGTGTTTGTACATTATGAGATGACTGTGTACAACTTCATTTTCACTGTTTTTCATTGTGTTCATTCTTATTACGGTAAATGTTACTGTTGTCACTGTACAAGTGAAATTTGTTTCTAATTACTGTGTTTGTTTTAATTTATTCTTGTTACTATGCATGGTTGTGTGGTCACTGTACATGTTAAAATTTATTCTGATCACTGTGCATGTCTGTATTGTGACTGTGTTTCTATGTAATCATTACTATTTCTCTGTATGATGGTGTTGTCACTGTATCTCTATGTGTCTCTTTATATTCTGTCTGCTGTGTCTATTCTGTATTGTTACTGAATATGTTTGTACATTATGAGATGACTGTGTACAACTTCGTTTTCACTCTTTTTCGTTGTGTTCATTCTTATTACGGTGAATGTTACTGTTGTCACTGTACATGTGAATTTTTTTCCTAATCACTGTGTATGTCTGTTTTGTGACTGTTTTTGTTTGCATTTAATTTGATTACTGTGTTTGTTGCTGTTGTTACTGTTGATGTTTGTATTTATTGTGAGCACTGTGTATGTCAGTTTTGTCACTCTATTTGTTTGTAATCATTACTATTACTCTGCATGATGGTGTTGTCACTGTATTGTCTATGTGTCTGTTTACATTCTCTTTGCTGTGTCTATTCTGTATTGTTACTGAATGTGTTTGTACATTATGAGATGACTGTGTACAACTTCGTTTTCACTGTTTTTCGTTGTGTTCATTCTTATTACGGTAAATGTTACTGTTGTCACTGTTCATGTGAAATTTTTTTCTAATCACTGTGTATGTCTGTTTTGTGACTGCATTTGTTTGTATTTATTTTGGTTACTGTGCATGTTTGTGTTGTCACTGTTCGTGTTTGTATTTATTGTGAGCACTGTGTATGTCAGTTTTGTCACTCTATTTGTTTGTAATCATTACTATTACTCTGCATGATGGTGTTGTCAGTGTATCTCTGTGTCTCTTATATTCTGTGTGCTGTGTCTATTCTGTATTGTTACTGAATGTGTTTGTACATTATGAGATGACTGTGTACAACTTCATTTTCACTGTTTTTCATTGTGTTCATTCTTATTACGGTAAATGTTACTGTTGTCACTGTTCAAGTGAAATTTGTTTCTAATTACTGTGTTTGTCTATATTTTTACTGTGTTTGTTTTAATTTATTCTTGTTACTATGCATGGTTACGCATTACTGTACATGTTAAAATTTATTCTGATCACTGTGCATGTCTGTATTGTGACTGTGTTTCTATGTAATCATTACTATTTCTCTGTATGATGGTGTTGTCACTGTATCTCTATGTGTCTCTTTATATTCTGTCTGCTGTGTCTATTCTGTATTGTTACTGAATATGTTTGTACATTATGAGATGACTGTGTACAACTTCGTTTTCACTCTTTTTCGTTGTGTTCATTCTTATTACGGTGAATGTTACTGTTGTCACTGTACATGTGAATTTTTTTCCTAATCACTGTGTATGTCTGTTTTGTGACTGTTTTTGTTTGCATTTAATTTGATTACTGTGTTTGTTGCTGTTGTTACTGTTGATGTTTTTATTTATTGTGAGCACTGTGTATGTCAGTTTTGTCACTCTATTTGTTTGTAATCATTACTATTACTCTGCATGATGGTGTTGTCACTGTATTGTCTATGTGTCTGTTTACATTCTCTTTGCTGTGTCTATTCTGTATTGTTACTGAATGTGTTTGTACATTATGAGATGACTGTGTACAACTTCGTTTTCACTGTTTTTCGTTGTGTTCATTCTTATTACGGTAAATGTTACTGTTGTCACTGTTCATGTGAAATTTTTTTCTAATCACTGTGTATGTCTGTTTTGTGACTGCATTTGTTTGTATTTATTTTGGTTACTGTGCATGTTTGTGTTGTCACTGTTCGTGTTTGTATTTATTGTGAGCACTGTGTATGTCAGTTTTGTCACTCTATTTGTTTGTAATCATTACTATTACTCTGCATGATGGTGTTGTCAGTGTATCTCTGTCTCTAATATTCTGTGTGCTGTGTCTATTCTGTATTGTTACTGAATGTGTTTGTACATTATGAGATGACTGTGTACAACTTCATTTTCACTGTTTTTCATTGTGTTCATTCTTATTACGGTAAATGTTACTGTTGTCACTGTACAAGTGAAATTTGTTTCTAATTACTGTGTTTGTCTATATTTTTACTGTGTTTGTTTTAATTTATTCTTGTTACTATGCATGGTTACGCATTACTGTACATGTTAAAATTTATTCTGATCACTGTGCATGTCTGTATTGTGACTGTGTTTCTATGTAATCATTACTATTTCTCTGTATGATGGTGTTGTCACTGTATCTCTATGTGTCTCTTTATATTCTGTCTGCTGTGTCTATTCTGTATTGTTACTGAATATGTTTGTACATTATGAGATGACTGTGTACAACTTCGTTTTCACTCTTTTTCGTTGTGTTCATTCTTATTACGGTGAATGTTACTGTTGTCACTGTACATGTGAATTTTTTTCCTAATCACTGTGTATGTCTGTTTTGTGACTGTTTTTGTTTGCATTTAATTTGATTACTGTGTTTGTTGCTGTTGTTACTGTTGATGTTTGTATTTATTGTGAGCACTGTGTATGTCAGTTTTGTCACTCTATTTGTTTGTAATCATTACTATTACTCTGCATGATGGTGCTGTCACTGTATTGTCTATGTGTCTGTTTACATTCTCTTTGCTGTGTCTATTCTGTATTGTTACTGAATGTGTTTGTACATTATGAGATGACTGTGTACAACTTCGTTTTCACTGTTTTTCGTTGTGTTCATTCTTATTACGGTAAATGTTACTGTTGTCACTGTTCATGTGAAATTTTTTTCTAATCACTGTGTATGTCTGTTTTGTGACTGCATTTGTTTGTATTTATTTTGGTTACTGTGCATGTTTGTGTTGTCACTGTTCGTGTTTTTATTTATTGTGAGCACTGTGTATGTCAGTTTTGTCACTCTATTTGTTTGTAATCATTACTATTATTGTGCATGATGCTGTTGTCACTATGTTTATGTGTCTTTTTATATGCTGTTTGCTGTTTCTATTCTGTATTGTTACTGAATGTGTTTGTACATTATGAGATGACTGTGTACAACTTTGTTTTCACTCTTTTTCGTCGTGTTCATTCTTATTATGGTAAATGTTACTGTTGTCACTGTACATTTGATATTTTTTTCTAATCACTTTGTATGTCGGTAATTTGACTGTGCTTGTTTTTATTTATTTTGATTACTGTGCATGTTTGTGTTGTCACTGTTCGTGTTTGTATTTATTGAGAGCAATGTGGATGTCAGTTTTGTCAGTTTATTTATTTTTAGTCATTATTTTAACTGTGCATGTTGGTGTTGTCACTGTCATTATAGATGTATTTATTGTCGTTTAACAGGTCAACGATGATGTGTCTTAGGAGGAAGGTCATTAGGAGGTACAGGGGGAGCTGTGTTCAAAAGGTGAACAGATCACGTGAGGATGGGAAACGATCATTCGAAGTCGAGCTATGCTACTGTACAGACATTCCAGTTTTCCTAAGCTTGAATTTCATATTTTAAACTTCTATTATGCCAAAGGGAAGAAAATCACAAAGGATAGTGAAAGTGTTTGTGTCGGATTCTGAACATACTGAGAAAGAACTTGAGAAGCCTGAGGTGAGCGAACCTGAGCTGATACAGTCGGATGCAGAGGGTGTGGCATCAAACAAAGAGGCTAAAAACTACTCGGCCGAGGAGAGTGGAGAGCTTGAAAATGAAGGGAGCGGCCAAGAAATATCAGATGAAGTTGGCTCAAATCTTGCTGATACTTTCAATTTGTTTAAATCCTATATGGATCAAAAGTTTAAAGGATTAAAAAGAGAACTGTCTGAGAAAATATAGCAGAGAGCAAAAAACTGAGGTCATCCCATGACACTGAATTCAAGTTTACAGGAAACAGAAAGCACTTGACAATCTTGAGCTTGCGGAGAGTTACTTTTAGAAAAGGGGAAGTGAAGTCTCTTAGACAGTTACTGAAAAGGTCCATAGATCAAATCAAGAAACATAACAAGCTTATAAGGTTGGCGGACAAATTGGATACTGGTTGGGAAGCTGTGGAAGAATATCAATCCGATGAACTTGCAGATGATAGTGAAGACGAAAAGAAAATTCGTTCAGCCCAGATAAGAGCAAATAGAAAATTGCGCCAGAAAAAACAGAAACGCAACAATGTTGGTCAACGTAGATCTGGTGTTTATAATAGCTATTCCAATATGCCTGCTCAATATACAGCCTCAACCAATTTTTCAGGTTCAGGGCCATTCAAAAGGCTTTTTCGAGCCAAAAGAAGTCAACCGTCCAAGCATGACCAGTGTTTTGGATGTGGACAATACGGTCACTGGCGAGCAGAATGCTACAAATTTAAACAGCAAAAGCAGTCATATTTTCAAAACAGCACGCAACCAAACCCAAGCTACTACAGCTACGCACAGGTCGGCAGTCAATAAGAAAGATACAACTCTAAAAGATAAGTATAATAGCGACAATGTGAAAGGTAGATTGAAGAAGAATGTAGCTTTTTTGGGAAAGTATTCATGCCAATACGTATGTATTAGATGTAATAAAACAAGGATATTTTATTCCTTTTATAAATACACCACCAAAAATGATTATGAAAAACAACAAGTCTGCATTAGACAATAATGTAGAAGAATCAATATTAGATTTGTTAAAATCAGGTCGTATCAAAGAATTTAACGGGATACCACAAGTTGTTAATCCTTTGACAGTGGGAAAAAGAAACGTTTGGTTTTAGATTTGAGATGCGTAAATATAAAATACAACAGAACATATTTCCATGCATTGTTTACAATGTATTTCTTGCAGAATTTTTAATCTCAAAGGAAGAGTTATTATTGTTTTAAGGTGTTTGGTTAAACACTGGAGAGCATGGTATATACCTATAGTGTTGTATTTGGATGATGGCTTTGGATTTAGTGATGATTTTGAGCTGTGCAAAAAATATTCAGGCAAAATGAGGGGAGATTTGAAAAAATCGGATTTTGTAGTAAACAATGAAAAGAGTATATGGAGACCAGTTCAAGAGATTGATTGGTTAGGTATTCATTGGAATTTGATACAGGGTACGATATCAATCACAGAAAAAAGGGTTTCAGAATTGAAAATTGATATTAGAAAACTAATGCAAAATATTAATATGACATTAGCACGTGAATTGGCTTGAATTACAGGAAAAATTATATCAATGTCAACAGTTATTGGAGATATTAGTAGATTAATGACAAGAAATATGTATCACGCAATCAATGATAGAAACAGTTGGGATGAATGCAAAAATGTTCGTTCAAATACAGAAATTCTGAATGAGTTACATTTTTGGTTGTCAAACATTCATCGTCTAAATAAAAGACATCTATTTTTAAATGGCAGTCAGGATTGACAGGGAGACAGGATTTTAATACAAGGATATTTTCTAAAAACCAAGGTTATATTTCAAGGCGTGATGGGATGCTGTATTTTTGTGAAGGTTGTAAGTCAGAATTTAAAAGGTAACAAATATTATAAAGGATGAAATATGTATTTGAAAGGAGTGATGGGATGGTGTAATTGAATGTCGTGATGGGATGAGTGTATTTTTACCCGTCAGAATTGACAATATAACAAATGTTATACAGAATTGAAAATTAGAAAATTATAATTGAAAGGCGAGATGGGATGAAGGCGTATTTTTATGCAAGTTGCCAGTCAGGATTGACACTGCAACAATCATTATAATAATTAAAAATTTATATGTATAAGGCGTGATGGGATGAGGACGTATTTTTATGAAGGTTGCGAGTCAGGATTGACACTGCAACAAACATTATACAGAATTGAAATTTATATGTAGAAGGCGTGATGGAATGACAGTGTATTTTTATGAAGCTTGCCAGTCAAGATTGACACTGCAACAAATGTTATACAGAAATAAAATATATATATTTGAAAGTTTTTATGGCATGTTGGTATATTTTTATGAAGGTTGCCAGTCAGGATTGACAATGCAACAAATGTTATACAGAATTGAAATATATATTTGAAAGTTGTTATGGAATGAAGATGTATTTTATAAAAATTGCCAGTCAGAATTGACACTGCGACAAATGTTATACAAAACTGAAAATTATATTGGGAAAAAACATGATGGAATGAAGGTATAATTTAGGAAGGTTACTAGTCAGGATTGACACTGCAACAAATGTTATACAGACTTGAAATTTATAATAGAAAAGCGTTATGGGATGAAGGTATATTTTATAAAGGTTTGTAGTCCAGATGGACACTGCAACAATTGTTATACAGAACTAAAAAGTTCATTTGATGAGATAAAGGTGAATTATAATATAGTTTGCTAGTCAGGATCTACAATGCAACAAATGTTAAACAATAATTGAAATTCATATATTTGAAAGGTCTGGTGGCATGAAGGTGTGTTATTATGAAAGTTGATAATCAGGATTGACAGTGTACAAAATTTTTATACATGATCGTATTGATTTATTTTGTTTCATGATTGTCAAATACAATATTAGCTGGTAAAAGTACAAACAAAGCTCGGTACAGGTATATAGAATTTTAAATTAAAAAAGGCAATGAAAGGGTTTTTAATTGTTTATTTTTAATGATGGTTAAGAGTAAATGAATAATTCAGGTTTTTTGTTAAAAGAGAAAATGAAGGATTACCTGGATTGGCTTTTGAAAACAGTATAACGCATTAAAAGAACATTTGAACTGTTTTAAAGTTGGGGTTTACATTAGTAAACATAAACTGGTTTGTTTTCATCAATATACTTTATTTGTATTTACAGGTATTCCAATCTGGAGTTTGGACGGAATTAAAGGATTTCAATAATGCAACTTTACGAAGATTGGGTAAAGAGTTTAACAAGTATTGTATTGAAATCTAGAACAGATAATACGGTGAAAAAAATACTTATATATTTCAAAAGTGGAAGAATTGGGCAAGGAAATTTACAGAGGTTAACATATTCCCGGCATCCACAAATCACATTGCACTATATATGTTAAGTTTAATTCAACAAGAGAGTAAACCAGGAGCAATACAGGATGTGAAATATGCCTTAAAGTGGGTTCATAATATTGCTGGAATAACATGAAATTCTTGTGATAACGTTTTGATCAGTAATATTGTGGAAGCAGCAAAAAGAATGTCATGTAACAGAACAATATAAAAGGAAATAGTAACCAGGGACATGCTTAATAAACTTGTTAATAGATTTGCAAAACCTAACGCCAGTTTGCCCAATTTGAGAGATGTCTGCAGAATATGTTTATCTTTATGGTCTCATTCATAGCAAGAAAGAAGGCAACAAAGAGTATTGATTGTTTGTGATTTGGCCAAACAAGGCCGCTTTTATTATATAACCCTTCTATCCTAATCGTTTTAACAATAATAATAATGTAGCAAATTGTTGCCTGTATTAAATGTTATGGCCTTAGGAATAAAAATTATATTTCAAATGTAAAATGAAATTTTTTGAACTGAAGATTTCAGTTGAAGATTTGAGATAACTTGTAGCTTAATTGGATTATGCGCATGAACAGAATGAATCAAGCAGAATGAGGCCAGGCAGTGATGCCCCATGGTATAAGAAGCAACATGTGCCTCAATGGAGATTACCCCTCTAGGGCACAATTGAGCATGTGTGGAATGCACATGTGCATAATTAAGCTCTGGAGATTGTTGTCGCCATAAAATGTCGTTTGACTACGCCAAACTTTCCTTTATTATCATTTTCAGGATTTTTAAGATATAGCGAGGTATCCTCAATTAGAAGAACAGATATTATATTCAAAGATTCATATTTTGAAGTTATTATTGAAAAAAGCAAAACTGATTTGTACAGAGATGGCTCTAATGTTTTAATATAGCCAGAACAGGTAAGACTTCATACACATATGCTTTCTCACAAAGATATCTAAGAGCCGCAGACATAGAGGACGATTCAGAGAAGTATATTTTCAGATCGGTCAAGTATTTAAAGAAATCTGGAAAACATGTTTTAAGGGATACTGGAAAATTGTCGTGTACACGTATGAGAGCTCGAGAAACAGTTTTACAAAAATTTGAAGAATTGGGTTTTGATAAAAGTAAATTTGGTCTACATAGTCTACGAGCAGGTGGTGCATCAGCTGCAGCAAATTGCGGGATAAAAAAACGATCATTCAAAAAACATGGTCACTGGAAATCGGATAAAGAGAAAGACGGTTATATTAAAGACAATATATTGCAAAGAATGAGTGTATCTTTAAACTTTGGTATTTGATATGCTTTTACATTTTGTTTGTCGATACTGTAGGACAAGAATGTGATGCCAATATGAATCCAGAGTGAATGTGGATTAATAAATTATGTACATATTTAAGTAGATGAAATTGTATTTGTTTTCTTTTTTAGGATAAAGTAATGATACACAGAGGAGGCCCGTTCTTTGTGGTCGAAGCAGGCAGAGGCACATCGACTCATTCCTATTTATAAATAAATGATTTGATGTTTGAAGATGAAGTGGTTTTATTTGTTGAGATCGAGTTATTAGACGATAAATAATTTATATACGTTTAAGCGTATGCGAATTAGAATATAAATGTATTTATTGTCGTTTAACGGGTCAACGATGACGTGTCTTAGGGGGAAGGTCATTAGGAGGTACAGGGGGCGCTGTATTCAAAAGGTGAACAGATCACGTGAGGATGGGAAACGATCATTCCAAGTCGAGCTACGCTACTGTACAGACATTCCAGTTTATTCCAAATAAAAGTTTTTGTATAAAAACATTTGTATAAAAATGGGGTTTGATTATGCGTTATAAAATTATCAGATTCATATAAGTAAGAACTCTACCGGAATTGGAATTAGGCTATGCGGAAAATCTAACTGGTGACGGAACAAACGTTTGTATGTAATATTGTATTGTCTGTACACAGGCAGAGGCACATCGACTCATTCCTATTTATAAATAAATGATTTGATGTTTGAAGATGAAGTGGTTTTATTCGTTGAGAGTTATTACACGATAAATAATTTATATACGTTTAAGCATAAGCGAATTAGAATATAATTTATGTGTCTGTTTATACTCTGATAACTGTTTCCATTCTGTATTGTCATTGAATGTGTGTATATATATATATATATATATATATATATATATATATATATATATATATATATATATGTGATCACTGTGTATTGTTATTGTCTATGTGTCTGTTTATATGGTGCTTGCTGTGTCTATAAACAAACACACAGATACAGTGACAACACAATCATGCAGAGTAATAGTAAAGATTACAAACAAATAGAGTGACAAAGCTGACATACACAGTGCTCACAATAAATACAAACATGAACAGTGACAACGCAAACATGCACAGTAATCAAAATAAATAAAAACAAGCACAGTCAAAATACAGACATACACAGTGATCAGAATAAATTTTGACGTGTACAGTGACAAGAGTAACATTCACCATAATGGGAATGAACACAAGGAAAAAGAGTGAAAACAAGGTCATACACAGTCATCACAATATATACAAACACATTCAGTAACAATACAGAATAGACACAGCAAACAGAATATAAACAGACACACAGAGATACATAAGATAAACAAACACACTTGGATACAGTGACAACACAATCATGCAGAGTAATAGTAATGATTACAAACAAATAGAGTGACACCAACAAACACAGTAATCAAAATAAATACAAAGAAACATAGACATACACTGTGATTAGAAAAAAGTTTCACATGTACAGTGACAACAGTAACATTCATCGTAATGGGAAAGAACACAAGGAAAAAGAGTGAAAAAATTTGACATGTACAGTGACAACAGTAACGTTCACAGTAATGACAATGAACACAAAGGAAAAGATTGAAAATGCAGTCGTACACAGTCATCTCGATATATTTGTTCAAACACATTTAGTAACGATACAGAATAAACACAGCAAACATTGATCAGAATTAAATAAAGACACAAAAAGAACCAACACAAACATACACAGTAATCAAAATAAAACTACAATTAAGATATAGTAATGATTACAAACAAAGTGACAAACTGACATACACAGTGACGAAAAATATTAACATGTACAGTGACAATAGTAACGTGCACAATAATCAAAATGAATACAAACAAACACAGTCACAATACAGACATACATGCAGTGATCAGAATAAATTTTGACATGCACAGTGACAACACAACCATGCATGCACAGTAACAAGAATGAACACAAATTAATTGGGTGATTACACAGTCATACACAGTGATCACAATAAATATACAAACACATTCAATGACAATACAGAATGGAAACAATTATCAAAGTATAAACAGACACATAAACTATGATGACAGTGACAACACCAACATTAACAGTTAAAATAATAACTAGAAATAAATAAACGTAAGCAGAATGACTACAAACAAAGAGAGTGACAAAACTGACATACACAGTGATTAGAAAAAAATTCACATGTACAGTGACAACAGTAACGTGCATGATAATAAACACAAGTAAAAAGAGTAAAAAACATAGTCACACACAGTCATCACAATATATACAATCATATTCAGTAACAATACAAACTAGACTGCAACTGGCTAAAGCCAGTGGCGGAGGATTCCCCTGCAAAATAGGCGTGGAAATGCTCTTACAAGGTCATGTGAAGGTCATGGGTTAAATTTGATACCATATTCTGAAAGTGCATTATACTATAGCATGCTATGACCAAAAACCAGTGTTTCATGGAGAAATTGCCAAACTCAAGATTTCTGCAATGTCATAAATATTTAAAAATCTATATTAAAAAAAGTAATTAAGCAGTCGCTACCAAAGTACAGCTAATTGTACCACCAGCGTTAGCGCTGGCGGTACACATGGTTTCGGTCTCGTCCGGATCGTTCCGCCGGCTCCGCCGGCTCCGCCGGACGGCTACCGTTACCGCTTCTCCTCCTAGACGGTAAGGCCCCCCATACCCATCTCATGGATTTAGGTCACCTATAATCTCAACTCGTTCCACGTAAAATTTGGGCTTTGTCGGTATTGGGGTCTGGGTGTGGCACTCATTGCAATGCACCCTTGTCTAAAAATGGCAAAATTAAATGCTAATTATCTACCCTACAGAAGGAGTTACGGGAAAAATTTCTACAGACGGCTTTCCAAAAGTCATATGTGTAGATTTCAAATATACCCTCGGATTTGACCTTTGACCTTTACTTCAAGGTCAAATGGGCCAAAATTTTCAAAAAAATGAAATTTTTTACGAAAAAAAAATTTTTTGCCCTGTTATTCAGACACCACACAGACTTAACCAATAATATTATTGGAAAGTGTTACCCTTCAGGTCATCTTTCATCTCCGTGAATTTGGGGTCAATCGGTGCATTTTCACAGGAGTAGCGGCCATAAGATACCGAAACTGAAAACTGTCTCTAATTCGGGAACCGTTAATGCTAGAGACCCATTCTTTTTTGCATTTTGTAGAGCATGTAAAGCCCAACACTGGAGGTGGTCTCGGTTTTTTTGTATTCCATACGGTTTTCGAGTTACGCTGTATCAAAAAGTACATATTGGTGGTGAAATGAAAATGTACGGAAGCCCACTGGTGCCATATGTAGAAAAAAAAATTATCTCGAAATTTCGAGATACTATTTTGAAATTTGAACAAAAAAATTTACCACCAGCGTTAGCGCTGGCGGTACACATGGTTTCGGTCCCGTCCGGTCCGTTCCGCCGGCTCCGCCGCCATGTTACCGTTACCGCTTCTCCTCCTAGACGGTAAGGGCCCCCGTACCCATCTCATGGATTTAGGTCACCTATAATCTCAACTCGTTCCACGTAAAATTTGGGCTTTGTCGGTATTGGGGTCTGGGTGTGGCACTCATTGCAATGCACCCTTGTCTAAAAATGGCAAAATTAAATGCTAATTATCTACCCTACAGAAGGAGTTACGGGAAAAATTTCTATAGACGGCTTTCCAAAAGTCATATGTGTAGATTTCAAATATACCCTCGGATTTGACCTTTGACCTTTACTTCAAGGTCAAATGGGTCAAAATTTTCAAAAAAATGAAATTTTTTACGAAAAAAAATTTTTTTGCCCTGTTATTCAGACGCCACACAGACTTAACCAATAATATTATTGGAAAGTGTTACCCTTCAGGTCATCTTTCATCTCCGTGAATTTGGGGTCAATCGGTGCATTTTCACAGGAGTAGCGGCCATAAGATACCGAAACTGAAAACTGTCTCTAATTCGGGAACCGTTAATGCTAGAGACCCATTCTTTTTTGCATTTTGTAGAGCATGTAAAGCCCAACACTGGAAGTGGTCTCGGTTTTTTTGTATTCCATACGGTTTTCGAGTTACGCTGTATCAGAAAGTACATATTGGTGGTGAAAGGAAAATGTACGGAAGCCGACTGGTGCCATATGTAGAAAAAAAAATTATCTCGAAATTTCGAGATACTATTTTGAAATTTGAACAAAAAAAATTTTTATCTCGAAATTTCGAGATAGCATTTTGAAATTTGAACAAAAAAAAAATTATCTCGAAATTTCGAGATAGCATTTTGATATTTGAGCAAAAAAATTTATCTCGAAATTTCGAGATAGTATTTTGAAATTTGAACAAAAAAAATGCTATCTCGAAATTTCCAGATAATTTTTTTTTTCAACATATGGCACCAGTCGGCTTCCGTAAAAATGTGCAGTACGGTAATGGATAATAAATTTTGAACTCCGGAAAAATAAAACATAATGCTTGGCAAAGCAGACAACTTGTGGTCAAAAATGACATTATTTTATCAAATTTAAACTTCTGCAACTTCAGAGAACCTCCCATTTCAAGAACTTTGACCAAAATGACCTTTTCTTTATTTTAATTAATTTTTTCTGTAGGAAATTTATGGCACATTATGGTAACTCCAAAATTATAACATTTAGTCCCTTATATCTCCAAAACTGGCAGAGATAGGTCCATAGTTACTATTGAAGTTGAATAGGAAGTCATATACTGGCAATCTTACTGTGACCTTGACATTGACCTTTGACCTACTTTTCACCATGAACTGAACTTTGCAAATTTTGCTTCCCTTTTATCTCCAAAACTGGCAGAGATAGGTCCATAGTTACTATTGAAGTTGAATAGGAAGTCATATACTGGCAATCTTACTGTGACCTTGAAATTGACCTTTGACCTACTTATCACCATGAACTGAACTTTGCAAATTTTGCTTCCCTTTTATCTCCAAAACTGGCAGAGATAGGTCCATAGTTACTATTGAACTTGAATAGGAAGTCATATACTGGCAATTTTACTGTGACCTTGAAATTGACCTTTGACCTACTTTTCACCTTGAACTGAACTTTGCAAAATTTGCTTCCCTTTTATCTCCAAAACTGGCAGAGATAGGTCCATAGTTACTATTGAACTTGCATAGGAAGTCATATACTGGCAATTTTACTGTGACCTTGAAATTGACCTTTGACCTTCTTTTCACCATGAACTGAACTTTGCAAATTTTGCTTCCCTTTTATCTCCAAAACTGGCAGAGATAGGTCCATAGTTACTATTGAAGTTGAATAGGAAGTCATATACTGGCAATCTAAATGTGACCTTGAAATTGACCTTTGACCTACTTTTCACCATGAACTGAACTTTGCAAATTTTGCTTCCCTTTTATCTCCAAAACTGGCAGAGATAGGTCCATAGTTACTATTGAAGTTGAATAGGAAGTCATATACTGGCAATCTTACTGTGACCTTGAAATTGACCTTTGACCTACTTTTCACCATGAACTGAACTTTGCAAATTTTGCTTCCCTTTTATCTCCAAAACTGGCAGAGATAGGTCCATAGTTACTATTGAAGTTGGATAGGAAGTCATATACTGGCAATTTACTGTGACCTTGAAATTGACCTTTGACCTACCTTACAATGAACTTAACTTTGATTGCACCATTTTTAGTTATATATATTTTTTGCATATTTTGAAAATTCTTGTTGATTGCATTTTTACAGCTTGTCAAGCACAAGACTGGTGGCTGCACCCCTTATTTTGTGTATGTGGGGGTCTATACGAATGCGCTTGCTCCAGCTGGTGGTACAATATTCGGAGGCGGTATCGCCTCTCTGATCCTCTAGTTTTAAATAAATATATAGGGCATCATATGCCACTATGATCATGGCTCTGGGCCTTCCGGTTTTTGAGATCTTGGAAACAAATCTTTTTTGAGCCTGTTTGGCCATTAGCGACCTTGACCTTGACCTACTTGCATGAAAGTAGGTCAACATCTGGAGATCGATTTAGCTCAGTATTATAGTCCATACGGCCTTTAGTCATAGGGCTTATAATAAGGGCATATTGGCAATTTCAAATTTTACAAATTTTGTCTTTAAAAGCCACTGTGACCTTGAAAAGTAGGTCAAGGTCACTGAAACTGGGTCTATGGCAAATTCTTACCATAGGCTACCTATGTAAATTATTTCAGATTTTTTGCAAAAAAAAACGTGCGGAAAGAATAACTATAATAATAATAATAATAATGATAATACTACCAAAAACAATAGTATTCCCCTATGGGGAATCCTAAATAGACACAGCAAACAGAATATTAACAGACACATAGATATAAAGTGAACAACATCATCATGCAGAGTAATAGTAATGATTATAAACAAGTAGAGTGACAAAAATAACAGACACAGTGCTCACCATAAATACAGACACAGTGACAATACTTACATGCACAGTAATAAAAATAAATACAAACAGTGACAAAACTGACATACAGAGTGCTCACAATAAATACAAACACCAACAGTAACGACACAAATATACACGGTGATCACAATAAATACAAATGGAAACAGTGACAACAGAAATATGTACAGTAATAAAAATAAATACAAACAAATAGCAGGACAAACAGAATTACTCAGTGATCAGAATTTTATGTAGACACAAACAGTAACAACACAAACATACACAGTGATCGGAAAAATTTTTGATATGTACAGTGACAACAGTAACATGCAGCATAAGAATGAAGACAAGGAAAAAGAGTGAAAACATAACCCTACACAGTCATCACAATATACAAACACGTTCAGAAACAATGCAGAATAGACACAGCAAACATAAGATAAACAAACACACAGGCATACAGTGACATGCACAGTAATAATAATGATTACAAACAAATAGTGACAAACTGACATAAATAGTGATCAAAATAAATATTGGCATGTACAGTGACAATAGTAACGTGTACAATTATCAAACATACACAGTCATAATACAGACGTACAAAGTGATCAAAATAAATTTTGACATGTACAGTGACAACACAACCATGTACAGTAACAAGAGTGAACACAATTTAATCGGGTGATTACACAGTCATACACAGTGATCACAATATATATATATATACAAATACATTCAATGACAATGGAAACAGTAATAAGAGTATAAACAGACATGTATATAAACTATGATGTCAGTGACAACACCAACATGCACAGTTAAAATAATGACTAGAAAAAAATTAACTGACAAAACTGACATCCATATTGCTGATAATAAATACAAACACAAACAATGCCAACACTAAAATGCACAGTAATCAAAATGACTACAAACAAATAGTGACAAAACTGACATACACAGTGCTCACAATAAATACAAACATCAACAGTAACGACACAAACATACACTGTGATCACAAAAAATACAAACACAAACACTGACAAAACAAAAATGCACAGTAATGATTATGGTTATATACAAACAGAAGGACAAACAGACTTTAACAGTGATCAAAATTATATGAAGACATTCAGTAACAATACAGAACAGACACAGCAAACAGAATATTAACAGACACATAAAATACATAAGATAAACAAACACACAGGGATACAGTGACAAAACAATCATGCAGAGTAATAGTAAAGATTACAAACAAATAGAGTGACAAAGCTGACATACACAGTACTCACAATAAATACAAACATGAACAGTGACAACGCAAACATGCACAGTAATCAAAATAAATAAAAACAACTACAGTCAAAATACAGACATACACAGTGATTAGAATAAATTTTGACGTGTACAGTGACAACAGTAATGTTAGCGTTAGCGTATTATATGATGAGCTAGGGGATTTTGCCAATAGAGGGGTTAGTGTGAGAACTAGTTATTTTTCATACCACTTGGTATGTATTCCCACTCACAATATGATGATGTAGAGGTATGACCCTTTTAAGCTCAAGAAGTAGGGGTAAACTTACAGTTAATAGCAATGAATTTATTTTGTTTAGGTGTTATCTTGTGTGTGTGTGTGTGTGTGTTGTTTTAAGGAATCGCACATATAATATGAGAACCGAATAACTGAAATGAGTTGAAACAGCATTAGAAGGAGCAGATTTGTGCGCTGTATAAATTAACGTTATTATTTATAAGCATTTTCACATGATTATTTTAAAATGAATGTTTGATAAAGATAACGTTTCGGGGTATTGACTTTGGCAACTGAGGAAGTGGGGAGGGGGGGGTCATCGTACTGAGCTGGCGCAATGCCTACATACGTGTACATGCATGTAATTAATTTTATTCATTTCCACATATAATATAAATGGGCAAAACAATCCACATCATTATACATATTATAAAATGAATATTATATTATTTATAAATGGGCAAAACAATCTGCAAAATCAAAATATAGGCCTACATGTTACATTAACCAAGTTTATAGGCTACAAATTGGGAATTAACGATGTTGTGAGGGGAATTAGTATGAGTACATCCCTCCCCTCCCCGTTAATTTATTCTTTTGTAGTTGAAATTGTTAGTTACATCTATGAACTTAGATAATCTGAGGATACATGAAATTAAATGGCTTAATTACACTTTACTAATCAATTTCAAATGAATAACATGCAGTGGCAGATTTAGGGCCAGGTGTGTGTTGGGTCCCGACTCCCCCCTTCGATGTTTGTAAAAAATAACATTATGTTGAGAAAAGTGGGAACAGTGTGGGTTGATTTGTCCCATATATATAGTTTATAATGATTAACCTGTTAATTGTTTCTTGGCACCAATTTGTATATTTGATGCTAGCCCAGGAAGCAAAAAAGATATAACTGTTATTCTGCTAATTTATTGCCCACCAACAAAGTAGAATTTAACAATTTAATTGATCCATTCTTACCAAGACAAATGTTCAAAGCAAAAATATAGTGGTATGCTCAGATGCTTTATGTAAAATGTACATGTAGTTCTGTCTCATTTTTGTACTAGGTACCTAGCAATATCTCAGGACGTATAAAATAAATGTTTAATCAAAATCAGAGATTCAATATGAAAGACATTTGTTGTAGATGGATATTTTTTCTTTTGTTTAAACACTCCTTTTTGTTAATTCAATTTTGTTTTGGTGTTTTTTCCTGTTAGGAATCCTGTAACTTAGATTGTAGAAGTGAATAATTTGTTCACTGGGTGCTGTTTTACTGAGCCACACATATATTATCCACCGAGCCTAAACCTGTGAAACATTGGGTCAGGAGTTTTGCACATGCATGCTCGCTATTAAGCAATGTCGTTGGTTACCAAATAATAGCAAAAACTAAATAAGTGTAGTCCCCCCCCCCAAAAAAAAAAAAATACATTTATTCACATAAGTCTTATAATACTTTTAGCATAACTATGTCACCCACAGAAAAAATAGTTTGAAAAAAAAAAGGAAGAAAAAGATACAGTTTATAAAGAAAGTTTAAATAAATCTCCGTCATGGGATATATTACACATACATACTTATATATATATATATATTAGATTATATATATATATATATATATATATATATATATATATATATATATATATATATATATATATATATATATATATATACACACACACACACAGGTGTATATATATATATATATATATATATATATATATATATATATATATATATATATATATATATTAGATTTATATTTTACATTGAATACATTGTAAACAACTTGGACAAATATAACAAATTCTATTTTACCACCGAAATGGTGGTTCTTGCAATTATTCTGGAATCTGTGCTTGCCACTAAACCATATGTGACCTTCAATCTTCACAGATGATCAACCTCTGATAATCTCTTAAGAGATGGGGGAAACACTCTAAATTATTAGTACCACCAGCATGTATGCTGGCAATACTCATGGTTTTAGTGACACTCGTTTGAATGCGCCCTTGTCATAATTTTTGAAAATTCAGTGCTAAATATCTCTCAAACCGAAGGAATTATGGGAAAAATTACTATAGAAGTCTGACCAAAAGTCATGTGGAGATTCCAAATATGCCCTTAGATTTGACTTTCGACCTTTATTTAGGGTCAAACAAGCTCTTAGGTGCGTGTACTGCAGGTAATAAAGAGACCTTCGATTTGGAACTGGAAAAAATGTTGCAAACCACCCAAAATTAATTTTATTTTAATTAAGAATTTAACTGTATTCCTGATTCTCATAAAATTAACTAAGAGGGCTCTGGCATAACTTAAGTGGCTCTTTTACTTCACTTGCACAGTTTTGTTCAGATCTTAAAATAATTTTTCCCACAATAATATAAAAATGAAGACATATTATTGATAAAAATACAAATAAACACAGTCCCAGTACAGACATGCACAGTAATTAGAAACAAATTTCACATGTACAGTGACAACAGAAACATTTACCGTAATAAGAATGAACACAACGAAAAAGAGTGAAAACGAAATCGTACACAGTCATCTCAATGTGAACAAACACATTCAGTAATAAAACAGAAAAGACATAGCAAACAATATAAACAGACATATAGATATACAGTGACAACACCATCATGCAGAGTAATAATAATGAATAAAAAAGAAATAAGAGTGACAAAACTGACGTACATAGTGCTCACAATAAATACAAACACAAACAGTAACGACACCAACAAACACAGTAATCAAAATAAATTCAAACAGATAGTCAAAATACAGACATACACAGTGATTAAAATAAAATTTGAAATGTATAGTGACAACAGTAACGTTCACCGTAATGAAAATGAACACAAGGAAAAAGAGTAAAAAACATAGCCGTACACAGTCATCACAATGTATACAAACACATTCAGTAACAATACAAAATAGACACAGCAGCAGAATATAAACAGACACACATATAGTAAATAACATCATCATGCAGAGTAAAAGTAAAGATTATAAACAAATAGAGTGAGAAAACAAATAGACACAGTGGTCACAATAAATACAAACACGAACAGTGACAACACAAACATGCACAGCAATCAAATTAAATACAAACAAACACAGTCAAAATATAAACATACACAGTGATCAGAATAAATTTTGATGTGTACAGTGACAAGAGTAATGTTCATCGTAATGAGAATGATCAAAAGGAAAAAGAGTGAAAACAAAGTTGTAGACAGTCATCACAATATATACAAATACATTCAGTAACAATACAGAATAGACACAGCAAACATAAGATAAACAAACACACAGGCATACAGTGACAACACCATCGTGCAGAGTAATAATAATTATTACGAAGAAATAGAGTTACAAGCTGACATACACAGTGATTAAAATAAATATTAACATGTACAGTGATAAAAGTAGCGTGAACTGCAATGAGAATGAACACAAGGAAAACAAGTGAAAACATAGCAGTAAATAGTCATCACAATATACATAAACACATTCAGTAACAATACAGAATAGACACAGCAGACATTATAAACAGACACATAGATATACATAAGATAAACAAACACACAGGGATACACTTACAACACAATCATGCAGAGAAATAGTAAAGGTTACAAACAAATAGTGACAAAACTGACATACACAGTGCTCACAATTAAAACAAACAGGGACAGTGACAACACAAATATGCACAGTAATAAAAAAAATAAAAACAAGCACAGTCAAAATACAGACATACACAGTGATTGGAAAAAATTTGAAGTGTACAGTGACAACACAAGGAAAAATGAATGAACACAAGGAAAAAGAGTGAAAACGAAGTCATATACAGTCATCACAATATATACAAACACATTCAGCAACAATATACACAGAATAGACACAGTAACCAGAATATAAACAGACACATACCCATACAGTGACAACACCATCATGCAGAGTAATAGTAATGATTACAAAAAAATAGAGTGACAAACCTGACATACACAATGATCACAATAAATACAAACGACAACATTAACAACACCAACAAACACAGTAATCAAAATAAATACAAACAAACACCATCAAAATACAGACAAACACAGTAATTAGAAACAAATTTCACATGTACAGTGACAACAATAACGTTCACCGTAATGAGAATGAACACAAGGAAAAAGAGTAAAAACATAGACATGTGCACAATAATCAAAATAAATACAAACAAACAGTCACAATACAGACATACACAGTGATCAGAATAAATTTTAACATGTACAGTATTTATGCTCAATATATGTTTATTATGTTCAATATTTGTAATATTTGTTTACATTTTTGTTAAGTGCAATTTAACAATGCTCAGTATTTGAAATGAAAATCATTACAAAATACAACTAATGTATTCCTTATTGTATTTGAAACCTCACTTGTTCTGTTCATGCTCGACATATATTTATTATAATCAGTATTTGTGCTCTTGATACTTGTGCCAAAGTGAATGTTATTACAACTCTACATAAAATTCAATGCAGTATTTCTGCTAAACATGCATTTTGACACTGGGAAAATCAAATTGAATCTGTGCCAAATACTAGGTGTTCATTACATTTTGTCATAATAATGATCCTTATTTATCTAATGTTGATTACACTAATGAACTGCATATCTGGTTAATTTTATAGCAGCTTTTTATTTACTTTTTTATTATGTACAGACACAGATGTGTCTGTACATATTGCCATCACCTGCGTCTGTCGTCGCCGATGGCGATGCCGATGGCGATGCCGATGGCGATGGCGATGCCGGCGCCGTGCACTTTCCTTGTAAACACGATAAGTGGAGGGCAGTTTTACTTTTTGGCTTTATATTTACAGAGCTGATGAATATTCATAAAACGCAGGTCAAGTTCGAAAATCAGCATGATCGGGCCATTATTGTAGAAGTTATGCTGTTTTTTCACTTTTCAGCATATTTTTCACATTTCCTCAGATTCAATTCTTAGGCATGTTAACAGTCTCATTATTAAACTAATAAGATACGTAAAAGTGTTTGTTTGACATTTCCTGCATCTTTACAACATTGTTAGTTGATTTTGGAAAAATGATGGTAAACTTGTTATCGTGTATTGTGTAATAAAGTTTCAAAAATGGAAATAAACTCATATCATTGCAGTTTGTCAGATTGAATCATTCACTATGTTCAGAATCTCAGAATGGAAGAAATTGGACATTTAACACTATTCTATTGATATTTTTCCCATCTCATCAATTTTCTTAGTTGATCATATAAAAATGGCAGTAAACTGTTAATTTTGTTTTATGTTAAAAATTGTTAAAAATAGAAATAAACCCATTTCAGAACAGCGCTGTCTTGTTTACATTTTGGCATTTTCAATTTGTGGCTTTGAAGTTCCATGGGCCTGAAGACCTTTGCTAGTCACATTTTCTGAATATCCATGATACTAATATTTTATTCTTAAAAATTGATGGTCATTATGCTGTTAAACATTATGTAATATTGCATCAAAATTTGAAAAAAACCTATTTTGGGCACTGCTCCCATGATGACCATTTAAGAAAAACCATGTCACTTACTGTTCTCAAACAGTACAGTAAATATGTACAGATGTGTCTGTACATATTGCCATCACCTGCGTCTGTCGTCGCCGTCGCCGTCGTTGCCGTGCACTTTCCTTGTAAACACGATAAGTGGAAGGCAGTTTTACTTTTTGGCTTTATATTTACAGAGCTGATGAATATTCATAAAATGCAAGTCAAGTTCGAAAATCAGCATGATCGGGCCATTATTGTAGAAGTTATGCTGTTTTTTCACTTTTCAGCATATATGCAACACTGTAAGCACATTTCAACAAAAACCGATAGGCCTGTTGTCATGAAACTCACAGGAAAAATTGATCTTACTAAAATGCAGGTCAAGTTCGAAAATTGGCATGATCGGGCCACTATTTTAGTAGTTATGCTTTTTTTTCTTTTTTCAGCATATATGCAACACTGTAAACACAATATAAGAAAAACAGATAGGCCAATTGTCATTAAACTCACAGGAGTGGTCAATCCTGCTAAAACGCAGGTTAAGTTCAAAAATCAGCATAATCGGGCCATTATTTTAGAAGTTATGCTGTTTTTTACATTTCCTTAGATTCAATTCTTAGGCATGTTAACAGTTTCATTATTTAATTAATAAGATATGTAAAAGTGTTTTTTTGACATTTCCTGCATCTTTACAACATTGTTAGTTGATTTTGTAAAAATGATGTTAAACTTGTTATTGTGTATTGTGTAATAAAGTTTCAAAAATGGAAATAAACTCATATCATTGCAGTTTGTCAGATTGAATCATTCACTATGTTCAGAATCTCAGAATGGAAGAAATTGGACATTTAACACTATTCTATTGATATTTTCCCCATCTCATCAATTTTCTTAGTTGATCATATAAAAATGGCAGTAAACTGTTAATTTTGTTTTATGTTAAAAATTGTTAAAAATGGAAATAAACCCATTTCAGAACAGTGCTGTCTTGTTTACATTTTGGCATTTTCAAGTTGTGGCTTTGAAGTTCCATGGGCCTGAAGACCTTTGCTAGTCACATTTTCTGAATATCCATGATACTAATATTTTATTCTTAAAAATTGATGGTCATTATGCTGTTAAACATTATGTAATATTGCATCAAAATTTGAAAAACCTATTTTGGGCACTGCTCCCATGATGACCATTTAAGAAAAACCATGTCACTTACTGTTCTCAAACAGTACAGTAAATATGTACAGATGTGTCTGTACATATTGCCATCACCTGCGTCTGTCATCGCCGTTGCCGGCACCTTGCACTTTCATTGTAAACACAATAAGTGGAAGGCAGTTTTACTTTTGGGCTTTATATTTAAAGAGCTGATGAATATTCATAAAACGCAGGTCAAGTTCGAAAATCAGGATGATCGGGCCATTATTGTAGAAGTTATGCTTTTTTCTTTCACTTTTCAACATATATGCAACACTGTAAACACATTTCAAGGAAAACCGATAGGCCTGTTGTCGTGAAACTCTCAGGAGTAATCGATCTTACTAAAACGGAGGTCAAGTTCGAAAATCGGCATGCAGCCTGAGTTGGAAAAGCAGTCTAATTGGCTTCTTTTTCTGGAAGTTATACATTTTCAAAGTGTGAACTTGAACTCTCATGGGCCTGAAGCCTTATGCTTGTTACACATTTTACTTTCATTGGTATTACCTGTTGAGCATAATTAAAATTTGATGTTGAATTTACAGTTTAACATAATGTACTTTTGCATCAGAATTGACAGTAGCCTATTTTGTGCATAGTTATTTCCTGCTTTTTGTCTGTACATTTGACAGCTTTGCTGCCTTGTTTTCACAGTAGGTTGCATTGTATATACTCTTGTTAATAATGCACCTGCTCTATGTAAAGTATATATCATTTTCCACATTTTTGTTCAATATATTTGATGTTGAATAGGACATTTACATGATAGTATTTTCATTACTGCAACAAAATTTGAGAAAAAGTTTTAAGCATAAAAGTGCAATTATTTCATCTGTGGACAAATTGTACAAAGCTACAGGACATCCTCATCATTTGCTTCTTCAGAGTCCTTGTCAATTTCAACAAAAGTCCAGTGAAACCACTTATCACACATTGAACACAATATGCTATATGCTTCTTGCTTCAGCATTTTCTATACATTTACTCTTGCAAATTCTACATATGTACACTGGGGTTTTTCTGGTTTTTGTTTTCACAGACTTCTTTGCTTTTACTTTTGTACTGGTAGAAACTAGTGCCCTGTCATGATTGTTGGATTCGATTCTGCTTTTCAAAATGCGCCTAGATATCAACTCACCTATGGTAAGTCTATTTAACCCTCTAATTCCACATCACCGTCTAGTGACGTAATGGGCTCCACATGAGACGTTCAAAGTGTGGTCCAGACACAACACCTTACCAGGTTTTTTGAAACCAGCAAATTAAAGGCACAAACACTATGTGTTTAATTAAATCAACATGTATTTACTGCAAAGAACAATAAACTTGTTTATCAAACAACTTGTAACAGCATATTCAATGCAAAATAGAAATTCATCTGCACAATTTGCAGGAAACAACTCTTACTGCACAAGTTGCAGTTATAAACAGCATATTTAAATGCTCAAAAGAACTCCATCTGCACAAATTGCAGGTAACAACTGTAACTGCACAAGTTGCAGCTTAAAAAGGTAAATCAAATAAAAAGCTCATAAAACAGCTCCCTATAAATATGAATGTCCATGTCAGACACCAGTGCCAGACAAAATTGCATCTGCAAACTGGCCCTGTTGAATTTCTTTATCGTAATATTTAGCAAATGTGCAATCTTTAGACCAGCCTGCCGTCTTCAAAATAGTGTCTAATGGCACTTTAGCAAGTTTTGCTTGTGAAGATGCTGCACTGCGTGTGCTGTGTGGAGTAAATATCTCCATGTCTATACCAGCCGTATTCATAGTTTGCTTAATCCATCTAGATATGGTAGATTTGGCTGCTGCCTTAAATGGCTTTACAGATGTTAAAAACAATCTTGTGATATTTCCTCTTAAATGTTTGACTCTGTCCATGTATTCCATTAAGACAGTACATAAACATAATTGTCTATCTGGTGCATATGCTGTCACTGTTATTTCACCAATGTGGTGACCTGGTCTTCACTGCCTCAGTAAATCACCATATCTAAATGTGACTTAAGACTTATTAATTGTGATGTTCTGAATGTCAATAAGATGCAACGATTGGGTTCTTTGACCTGTCAATAAAATAGTCAATGTCACTGCTTTCTTGCTCAGTTGTGAAAGATTAAGTTTTTTCACTGGTGAAAGTTTTTTGAGGTAATTCAAAAGCAAACTTGTGTCCCATATCATATTGTTCCTTGGTAATGCAGGTCTAGAAGTAAAAACTCCTCTCATCAGTCTAACCACATGAGGATGAGCACCTGCTGGACACTTATCCACCATAATAAAAGTTGAAAGTGCTGATCTTGCTGTATTTAGAGCAGAATATCCAAGTCTCATATCAAAGCAATGGGCTAAAAAAATTACAACATCAGTTACATTTGGTGACAAGGTATTAATGTTCCTCTCACTACAATATTGAATCCATCTGGAAATGTAAAATTCATATTGCTTGACAGTTGTATCTCTCCATGAGGACATGACCAATTTGACAGCTGTTGGCAAAAATGCCCTGTCTTCGAAACTTTTCCTGACAATACACAAGCCATTAGCTTTAACTTTGGAAGATGATTGGCCATGTTTTTGTGTGGGTGCCACAGCAATTCTTGATTCCTGGGAAGTAAAAAAGGACAAGATATTAACATATGGCTCAATTTACAAGCTGCATGAAATTAACCATATTTGAGTTGTCCAATATGGCACTACCACTATGTAACTATCCACTTGATCAAACTCAATTTTGCTTAACATCTTTCCTATTAAAGAAAAAGGTGGAAATGTATAAGCATTCATCTGTGACCAGTCAATAGACAAGGCAGCCGTTGTCATAGCAAACAGATCAGGTTTCCATGATACATATTTAGGTAGTTGATTATTCAGCCTTGAAGCAAACCGATCCGTTTCTGGTAGATAAAACTGCTTAGTTATATATCTTTAAATACTGTTGGGTGCAACTTCCATTCAAGATTATCATGATCAAGTCTACTTTTTTTATCAGCTTCTACATTATTTTCTGATTCAATATATGCAACTGATAACCATATATTTTTTCCCTTGCACCATAACCAAATTTTTCTGGCCAAGTTATTTAGCGAGGGTATTTTCCCTCCCATTCGAGCAATATATGACAAAGCAGTTATATTATCTATACACATTTTAATGTGAATATTTGTTTCATCTTGTGCAAAGCATTTTAGAGCAAACCATGCAGCTAATAGTTCAAGATAATTAATGTGAAAGCACTTTCAACTGCTGACCAGTTCCCTCCTGATGTGATGCCCTTGCATGCTCCCCCCCCCCCCCCCCCATCCTTTTTCTGATGCATCAGAATAAATAACTAATGAAGGGTTTCCATGTGAAATCAACTTAAAACTTGAATGGATATTTTCTATCCACCAAGTCAAGTCTAGTTTCAAGGCATCATCACTGGCAATCTGCAATTTTGCTTGAAAATCTCCTTTACTAGCTTTCAAAGCTTGATTTTTTTCTCATATCCAGTGACCTATGATAAAGAGGCCCATATTCTACACCAGGAAAAGATGCTACCAATAATCCTACTACTTTTGCCAATTGCAGAATAGTAATACGGTCCTGCTGTTAGAGGTTGGTACATGCAGAAAATATTTTATCTGCTTGTCTCTTGTTTAAAGACACTCTCATTTTTACAGAATCCAATGTAAAGCCTAAAAAATCCAACTTTTGCGTTGGTTCTAAAACAGACTTAGTTGGATGCACAGTAAACCCTGCTTGAGTAGAAACTTTAACTGTTTGCATCACATTCTCTCTGCAATCTTGCAAAGATTCCCCAACTAAGAGACTGTCATCAATGTATGGACAATTCATGTGACCTAATTTTCTCAAATAGGAAAAAATTGGTTTAGTAACTTTAGTAAAAAAACGTGGTCCACTTGCCAAGCCATTTGGTAAAACCTGATATTCATACAAGTTCCCATCAAATTCAAATCTTAACAGTCTCTTGTGTTCATCACAAACTGCCAGACAATAATAAGCATCTTTCCAATCAATGGTTGACATGAAACACTGAGGTGTCATAAGATTAATGGCTGACTGCAAACTAGTCATCTTAAAATGATGATATACAACAGAAGCATTAAGTTTCCTCAGATTTAAAATCAATCTGAACTTTCCGTCTTTTTTTTCTCTTAAGAAAATATTGGAAATAAATTCACCTGCACAGTGTTTCACCTTTTGTATCACTTTTTTCTCTAAAAGTTGATGGATTTCAGTATGAATAATATCAGATTCTACTTTATTGAAAGCTTAGGTCTGAGAAATTCTTGATTGTTCTGTTGATTTGTCTATTTCAATATTGATACCATATGAAACAGTATTCAGTATATACTTATCTGATGTAAGATTTGGCCAAAACTTTTTGCACTTTTGTAAACTAGCTGCAGTAAAATTTGCTATCTCAGTGACCAATTTATCTTTTAAAGCATCAATATATGATGACCAATTGATACTGACCTCTTTAGGTGCTTCATTTTTTCTCTCTAATCCAGCTTGGTCTTGCCTGCGTGATTTGGCCTTGATTTCCTGAAATTTCTGTAGCTTTTTTTTGGAGGTGTGTACTTTTGAAAACCTCTTGGCCTATATGCTGCGTGATTACGCCCATGGTAATCTTTACGGCTTCCAACTTTTGTTGCTACCTTGTTGGTTTCATTGATACCTTTCACAAGCCCGGCAAAATCATCGCCAAATAACCAATCGGTAATGGGGGTGTCCGGTGAACAAACGTCTCTGTACTCCCTGTGCAAGTCTGGCTTTATTAGTTCCCTCCTCCTGAGGGTATCTCAATGCTGCCATTGGCAACAAATGAAAACGCATTTAATACAAGAGACAGACCAGCTGGAATATCCAATGATTCCTTTTTGTTTTTAGCCTCCAGAAACATATTCGCAAGTTGGGCCAGAGGTGTGAGCGCTCTGACCACCCTGGTTTGCGCTTTCTGTAATCTAACATCCTTACCTCTGGTAGCAGGTAGAATTCCTTAATTTTCTCATCCGAATTTCTTTTTGACGTTATCCTGTTGAGAATATCAGCCAATTCTGGCATAATACTAGGAGATGTTGCCCCAGCTAGAAAAGTAGTCCCCTTTGCAGTCTGCTTGCAGTCTCCTTTACAGTCCCCCCATGGAGCCTGCTTTGCAGTCTCCCTTGCAGTCCCCGCTCCCATAGCAGCCTCCTTTGCAGGTATCCTTAAGTATGGAGGGAGTCCCCTTGGCAGTCTTAATTTGCATTTTTGGAACGCGCTGCCAGGGGGACTGCCTGGGCAGTCCCCCTGGCAGTCTGCTTTGGCAGCCCCCCTAGCAGTCTGCTTGGCAGCCCCCCTAGCAGTCTGCTTGGCAGTCCCCCTAGCAGTCTGCTTGGCAGCCCCCTTGGCAGTCTGCTTGGCAGTCCCTCTGGCAGTCTTAATTTGCATTTTTGGAACGCGCTGCCAGAGGGACTGCCTGGGCAGTCCCCCTAGCAGTCTGCTTTGGCAGCCCCCCTAGCAGTCTGCTTGGCAGTCTCCCTGGCAGTCTTAATTTGCATTTGTGGAACGCGCTGCCGGAGGGACTGCCTGGGCAGTCCCCCTAGCAGTCTGCTTTGGCAGCCCCCCTAGCAGTCTGCTTGGCAGCCCCCCTAGCAGTCTGCTTGGCAGTCTCCCTGGCAGTCTTAATTTGCATTTTTGGAACGCGCTGCCAGAGGGACTGCCTGGGCAGTCCCCCTAGCAGTCTGCTTTGGCAGCCCCCCTAGCAGTCTGCTTGGCAGTCCCCCTGGCAGTCTGCTTGGCAGCCCCCCTAGCAGTCTGCTTGGCAGCCCCTCTAGCAGTCTACTCTGCAGTCTCCCTAGGCAACTGGCAAAATAAAATTTGGTAAAATCTTTTTATTTATATATTTTATTTATTTATTTTTTGTATATTCAAACAATAATTACATTTATCAAAAGGAATTTAGAAATAATCTTTCTCCAAAGTATGTGTTTAAGTTCAAATCTAAATACAAAATTTCCCCTTGATCATAAAATGTATGTTATCTGATCCATTTATATCTAACATATTGGTTTATTTCTCTCCATACAATTTACTTCAGTTTACTGCTTTACATATATATATTTTTCTACAAAGCCCATATTAGCAGAGGGCTGGGAATTCTACTGTATGTTATTTAATCATTCCAAAAACTCTATCACAGAATTCACTGACCAGGATTCATATATACAGACATATAACAGCAATATTTCAAGTAATTTTTAAGGTTTTTTCAACTAATGAGGGCAAGTTATACACTAATACAATTTTAAAGTGTACATACCAAAGGAAAAAAGGCTTATTTCATTTAAACTTGGTATTTTTAACACACTGCATGATGATGAAATGCACAGAGATGTTTTAAAAGGTAATTATCCTCATCTGTGAATTATTGTTGATATTCATGCCAAAAACTAAAGAATTTAAAATAAGATTTTTACAAGGACCAAAATGGTTAAATGCAAACCTTTTTCTAGCTTAATAGCAATTCCAAGTACTTTTCAAAACCACAAACAGAATTCAAAGTGCTGGGTTAAAATTGAACACTTTCCAAGGCTCTATGGATCCTGGTGCATCAGTAAACTATACATGTAGGAAAATACAAAACCAAAAAGGCTTGCATGCTCACTTCTTATCCTCTCTCTTTATCTCTTCATTTTTCTTTCTATATTTCCTAAAAATGTCTTCTTTTTCAATCCAGAAATCAATGTTTTCAGATTTCTTGCCTCTTCCTTAGAACATTCCTGACCTATAGCTTCTGGCTTAGATATTTGAATCAGCCCAACGGACAACTGCCTGTTTAAACTGTGCTATGTACTGTCCAGTATAGTAATTTGATCTCATTGAGCAAGCTGTAGGCGGACTGTTTATATCAAACTGACAGTTAAGATAAACATGCCCCTAACTTGAAATGAATTTGGTCTATTGAAAGTTACCAGTTGATTTTAAGTCCAACTTAAATTGATGCTAACTGTGAGGTTTAAAATTTATACATTTTGCAATTGTATATTAAAATAAGACTTCAATCATTTGTCTAATTTCAATGGTAATAATAGCAATGGTTAAGCATATAATATTTTCACAGCATTATTTAAAAAATATAAATCTGTTCACTCAGTTTATAGGTGAAGTAAATGTACTATATATGAGTGTATATATAGCTTGGAGGATTAAAGCCAACAACTGCTTTTAACCCAAACAATTTTAAAGTCATTTTGACAAGCTCTTAATAAAAAGAAAATGTTTTCTTTTAAGCCTGATAACTGATCAAAAGATTAGCATACATGCTTCTCAGTTGCGAATAGAAACACTTTTTAAGTAACTATTGGGTTTTTTATTGCATACGTTGGGCAACGTTAAAAATGTCAGTTATTGCAGCCTCCTTTGCAGTCCCGTGCAAAATATTTAAGTTATTGCAGCCCCCTTTGCAGTCTCCTGCAAAAATGCCTAAGTTATTGCAGCCCCCTTTGCAGTCTCCTGCAAAAATGCCTAAGTTATTGCAGCCTCCTATGCAGTCCCCTGCAAAATGTTGAAGTTATTGAAGCCCCCTTTGCAGTCCCCTGCAAAATGTTTAAGTTATTGCAGCCTCCTTTGCAGTCCCCTGCAAAAATATTTAAGTTATTGCAGCCCCCTTTGCAGTCTGCCTGCTCAAGGAGACTGCACACTGGAGCCCCAGACTGCAAAAGGACAGTCTCCCTGGCAGTCTCTCTGGCAGCCTGGGCTCCTGTGGGCAGCCGGGGCTCCCATTCTAGCTGGGGCTTCTTCGTCTATTAATTCTTGGGAACTCTTCTCAAGAATTATATTCCCTTCCGTTTCACTGTGGATCTCAGTATTAGTCAATAGGTTGTTAACTTCTAAATCCATATCCAGCAACTCCTCATCGCTGAGGGCCAGCAAATGGTCTTCGTCGACTTCCAGAGGACGCTTACTGTTCTCATTTATCTGTTTTTGCATAAGCTCCATTTTTTGGAGAATCTGACCCAAAATATCAACATTCCCTTCATTAGAGGTGTCAGAGATGTCATTTGATGTGCTAGCCAAAGCATGTGGTGCCGGCACTTTCGTCTCTTTTGAAGTCTCCCTAGACGAACTGACAAACCCGTTTTGCATGTGTTTTTATTTCCTTGTCAGTCTTTTGTTTTGGTCTAGACTCTCTAGCGCTAACTTTACTAGTTTTTTGGGGCTGATTACATTCGGAATTTTTATCCACCATTTTTATCGGTGTCACTGTATAAAACTTTTACCTCGCTCCATATTCTTTTACTGCGCAGTACACTTTTGCACATATTAATTGAAGCGCAGTAACAATGTGCGCAGATGTAGCCACAGAACAGTCTGTAAACACTACTCCCAAGACACGAGTACAATAGCTAGCACGATTTAGTGTATTTATTGCGATAAACTTGTATTAATGGGTATTAAACCACATATCACTGTATTAACAGTATGTAAGCAGACATGCTTAGAGCGCATTCTCAACGAATTAAGCCAGGCTTTACAAAGCCGGTGACCTAAAAATGGCGGACGTACATGAAAGAAAAACCGCCTAATCTTTTAATAGTCTCTCCGCCTCCCCACACGTCGTCCCTGCGGGGTACAGTAATTAAATCGCGTCTCCGTTCGCCATGCGGAAGCTACCTGAGAAATATTAAGTGCGCATGCTCATCAGTTAAACTCGTGGTGAGGAAAGCATGGCGGCTGAAGGCGATCGAAGGAAAAAAGCTCTTCTGTTCTATTATCTTTGAAAACAGAGACGAAAAAGGAATAATTTGGCCCGTAGAGCAGCAATGAATCGACTATCTACGGAGATAATATCACCAGAGATATTCACGGAAATATTAATGTTCGGAGCCGAGATTTAATTACTGTACCCCGCAGGGACGACGTGTGGGGAGGCGTGTGAGAGGCGGAGAGACTATTAAAAGATTAGGCGGTTTTTCTTTTATGTACGTCCGCCATTTTTAGGTCACCGGCTTTGTAAAGCCTGGCTTAATTCATTGAGAATGCGCTCTTAAGCGCTTAAATAGCTCAAAACACTGCAGAAATATTAATTTCATGCAGCTTGTAAATCTGTGTTCACTTCGCTGAGAAACAGCGCAATGAATGACGCTGAGCTGCACGCGCATCTCTCATGTGGAGCCTAGTACGTCACTAGACGGTGATGTGGAATCTGTGTTAGGTACTTGTGATTTTCTTTCAATATGTCTCTATCACCACATATAACTAAATAGTCTAAACTATCTGAATTGGGGACTGTGTGTGCTGCAGAGATTGGGCATTTAATTTCTACAGTCCCCTTGCCACAGCAAGCATCATCAATAATGCGGTCAGGAGAGGCCCTTAAAAAACTAAAACTTTCACTTGTAAAGAAACCACATTTTGTAACCTTCAAGCCCCTGTGCCCTTCACTATGCATCATCTTCTCAAATTCTGTGGCAGCAACAGGTTCCATGTAACGTCCATACTTAAATGCAGGTAAATCAGAAGGGGGGGCTGATATAAAGTAATTAATCTACTTATGAGGGGGTTAAAGTCGACCTCTGTCTTTTTGGATGACTCCATTTTTGTGTGAATATCATCAAAACATGAAGCTGTCAAGGAGCCTTCCCTCTGCTCAAACCAGACTGAATTTCTTGCTTGACCCCTTGTTGCCTTTTCTATATCTGAAAATAAAATAACACTCACATGTTAGCAAGCATTTGATATGAAAATAGAAATTGCATAACAAATATTAACCTATGCTAAAAACTGCATAATTATGTCTATTAATTAAAAAATAGGTGTGTTTCCTTTTATTTCATCCTTGACGTAACTGGGGAGATTTTCAATGAAGTCTTCCTCTGTGCTGTACTTTTTGGCATGGTGGGGGTAGACTTTGATTAGTTTCAGGCAAAAAGTGGCCTTCCTCCCTCTCTTTAAGGAAAACAGCATCATCTTGGATGATCTTAAGGACATCTATGAATTCCTCGAGACTCTGGCCCTTGCTCAGATCTACCTCTGGTTGGTACTTTGCCCGATGCTCTGGGTTTATTACCTTGGAGCTGTCTGAATTCAAAAGCATAATAAAATAATATTTTTAGTTTCTATTGACAACATATAACGTCAGCTTCACAGATTGTACTATATAGTTCGTTGTATATAATAAACTAAAAACATTCTATAATATTTAAAATATAATATTATTATGGCAGTTCTGGTACTGTATATACATAGATCAAATAATTTCCATTGCTTATTTGACTGATGATATGAAGTAGAGAATTTGCCATAGAGGGAGACTTCCAAGCCATATCTTGAATCCGCTTTGGGGTCAGGATGGCCTTCGACTGCTTTGGTGCTCGCCAAACATATTCTTTGGATGTGCTAGCTGGCTGGCATAGCCCAGATCTCCATCCATACTCCACTTAAAACAAAATGGCAGCCACATGATTACATGCCTGTCCAAGTCCAGCAAAGCATGTGCAATAGGCCCTCAATATTTTGCCATCCTTACTGCTAGCAATACAGGCCTGGTGTGGTGGGTCATTTAGCCTTTGAGAGGGAGTGACATTTGCTCTTATTGGTAGTATAATAGAAGAATTTGGGACATTAAAATGTTTCACTTCAAACGCCCAGTTGGAGGCAAAATATGAATAAGCTTTCTGCTCTTTATAGTCCCTCAACAGATGTGTTCTTAAACAGGCATTTGATATTGCAACATCATGTTCTTTTAAAAATTCTGAAATGTCATAGATTGTGATGGGAGGCCATAGCTCAATGCTCTTTGGTTCTCCTGTCCATGAATCCACCATGAATGGGTCTGGAATCCTGATACATGTATCATCTATGACTAGCAGGGATTGCTATGTCCTACTAATTTCTTCAGCTCTTTCAGTGGCACTTTTTCTGGATTTAAATTTAATTTAATGAAGATTTTTTAAAAATTAAAATAATTGTGAATCTTGGATTGGGTGAAAAAACTGCCTTGACTCCAGGAATAAGGTGGAAAGTTCTTTCACAGGACTGGTAATAATTTTCTTGACATTAATCATTTGACAATTCATATAAAACACCTTTATGATTGTTTAAATTTAATATTATAATACTTTATAAAAAGTTTCTTTGAGATGTCTTTTTGTATTATTTTTCCATTCACATCACATTTAGTTGGTTGAAGGTATTTGTTCAGTGTAATGTTATGAATTAATTAAACAGTTTAAAATATATCACTAATCTTTTTGTTTCAACCGCAACACAGGCATATCAAGTCCTCTGAAGAATTCATCCATTAATCAGCTTGTTAATTTTTCAGTTATACCTTGCAGTCTGCAGATTTCAGATGCTTAAGATATTTCATCAGGACATTGATCTGCCTGTGCATCAGACATGTATTACAGTGCCCTACTACGTATGTGATTCGGGATAAAATTATTTTGCCTTTGGTTCAATGATGTAAATCACTGTGCCCCTGGTTTTAGGTTGGGTCATTAATCATTGTGCAAATTGCAGATACCTCGGTGACCAGATGGCCTACCGTTGGCCCAATGTCAATGCAATGGTGGTTTGAGGTTGGATAATCGTTGGACCGATGTTGGTTATTAGTAGAACCAACGTAAATACGCTGTTGGTTACAGGTTGGGTAATTGTTGGGCCAATGTTGAATATTAGTTGGCCCAATGTAGGGCCAACGTAGTTTGGTTGGGAATACGTTGGCAATGCAATAGCTTTGAAATAGACTAAGGTTGGCCAAATACGTTCAGCCAACCATTGGCCAAAGTGAGCATTTAGATGGAAACCCAACGTTGGGCCAACGTATGAATGGTCAACCAATGCAACGTTGGGCCAACATTTGCATGCTATCTGGGACAGCAAACAGAATATAAACAGACACATAGACATACAGTGACAACACCATCATGCAGAGTAATGGTAATGATTACAAACAAAAAGAGTGACAAAACTGACATACACAGTGCTCACAGTAAGTACAAACATGAACAGTGACAACACAAACATGCACATTAATCAAAATAAATTAAAACAAAATACAGACATACACAGTGATTAGAAAAAATTTCACGTGTACAGTGACAACAGTAACAATCACTGTAATGAAAATGAACACAAAGAAGAAGAGTGAAAACACAGACATACATAGTTATCTAAATATGTACAAACTCATTCAGTAAAAATGCAGAACAGACACAGCAAAAAGAATATATAAACAGACACATAGATATACAGTTACAACACCATCATGCAGAGTAATAGTAATGATTACAAACAAATAGAATGACAAAATTGACAAACACAGTGCTTATAATAAATGCAAACACAAACAGTAAATACACCAACAAACACAGTTATCAATATAAATACAAACAAACACAGTCACAAAACAGACATACATAGTGATTAGAAAAAAATTCACAAGAACAGTGACAACAGTAACATTCACTGTAATGAAAATGAACAAAAGGAGAAAGAGTGAAAACACAGACATACATAGTTATCTAAATATGTACAAACTCATTCAGTAAAAATGCAGAACAGACACAGCAAAAAGAATATATAAACAGACACATAGATATACAGTTACAACACCATCATGCAGAGTAATAGTAATGATTACAAACAAATAGAATGACAAAATTGACAAACACAGTGCTTATAATAAATACAAACACAAACAGTAAATACACCAACAAACACAGTTATCAATATAAATACAAACAAACACAGTCACAAAACAGACATACATAGTGATTAGAAAAAAATTCACAAGAACAGTGACAACAGTAACATTCACTGTAATGAAAATGAACAAAAGGAGAAAGAGTGAAAACACAGACATACATAGTTATCTCAATATGTACAAACTCATTCAGTAACAATACAGAATAGACACAGCAAACAGAATATAAACAGACACATAGACATACAGTTACAACACCATCATGCAGAGTAATAGTAATGATAACAAACAAATAGTGACAAAATTAACATACACAGTGCTCATAATAAATACAAACACAAACAGTAACAACACCAACAAACACAGTAATCAAAATAAATACAAACAAACACAGCCACAAAACAGACATACACAGTGATTAGAAAACAAATTTCACATGTACAGTGACAACAGTAACGTTCATAGTAATGAGAATAAACATATGGAAACAGACTACAGAGTGAAAACGAAGTCATACACAGTCATCATAATATATACAAACACATTCAGTAATAATACAGAATAGACACAGCAAACAGAATATAAACAGACACATAGACATACAGCGACAACACCATCATGCAGAATAATAATTAATGACTACAAACAAATAGAGTGACAAAACTGACATACACAGTGCTCATAATAAATACAAACACAAACAGTAACAACACCAACAAACAGAATAATCAAAACAAATAGAAACAAACACAGTCAAAAAACAGACATATACAGTGATTACAAAAAAAAAATTTCACATGTACAGTGACAACAGTAATGTTCAACGTAATGAGAATAAACACAAAGAAAAATAGTGAAAATGAAGTCGTACACAGTCATCTCAATATGAACAAACACATTCAGTAATAATACTTAAAGTACCCTCCTGTCAAAAGACAATAGGTCCCGTCGTGCTTTATTTTGTGTAAAGTCACGTCATCCATGAATGCATTCCACGCACCAGTGCACAGGGTTAATTAATCGTGCTTTAAGCCAGATAAAGCACTCGGCGCTGAGCTTTAAGAGAAATAGAGCAGATAATTGTCTCAGCTTCGCCTTGCCAATTATCTGCTCTATTTCTCGTAAAGCTCAGTGCCTCGTACTTTATCTATACAGAATAGACACAGCAAACAATATAAACAGACACATAGACAAACAGTGACAACACCATCATGCAGAGTTATAATAATGAATAAAAACAAATAAGAGAGACAAAACTGACGTACATAGTGCTCACAATAAATACAAACACAAACAGTAACAACACCAAAAACACAGTCAAAATACAGACATACACAGTGATCAGAAAAATTATTGACGTGTACAGTGACAACAGTAACGTACATTGTAACAAGAAAGAAGACCAGAAAAAAAGAGTGAAAACATAACCGTACACAGTCATCACAATATACAAACACATTCAGTAACAATACAGCATAGACGCAGCAAACATAAGTGACAACAACATCATGCACAGTAATAGTAATGATAACAAATAAATAGAGTGACAAACTGACATAAACTGTGTTCAAAATAAATATTAACATGTACAGTGACAATAGTAATGTGCACACAAATCAAAATAAATACAAACAAACACAGTCACAATACAGACATACACAGTGATCAGAATAAATTTTAACATGAACAGTGACAACACAACCATGCACAGTTACAAGAATAAACACAAATTAATCGGGTGATTAACAATACAAACATGCACATTAATCAAAATAAATAAAAACATCCAAAATACAGACACACAGTGATTAGAAAAAAAAATTTCACATGTACAGTGACAACAGTAACGTTCATAGTAATGAGAATAAACATATGGAAAAATATAAAAAAAAAATAATAAATACAAACATGAACAGTTACAACACAAACATGCACAATAATCAAATTAAATACAAACAAACACAGTCAAAATATAAACATATACAGTGATCAGAATAAATTTTGACGTGTACAGTGAAAACAGTAAACTTCACCATAATGAGAATGAACACAAGTAAAAAGAGTGAAAAAATTTCAAATGTACAGGGACAACAGTAACATTCACCTAAATGACAATGAACACAAGGTAAAAGAGTGAAAACAAAGTCATAAACAGTCATCTCGATATGAACAAACACATTCAGTAACAAAACAGAATAGAAACAGCAAACAGCATATAAACAGACACATAAACATATAGTGACAACACCATCCTGCAGAGTAATGGTAATGATTACAAACAAATAGAGTAACTAAACTGGCATACACAGTGCTCACAATAAATACAAACATCAACAGTAACAACATCAACAAACACAGTAATCAAAATATATAAAAACAAACACAGTCACAATACAGTCATACACAGTGATCAGAATAAATTTTGACATGTACAGTGACAACAGTAACATTCACCATAATAAGAATGAATACAACAAAAAAGAGATAACAAAGTTGTGCACAGTCATCTCATAATGTACAAACACATTCAGTAACAATACAGAATAGACACAGCAAAGAGAATATAAACAGACACATAGACATACAGTGACAACACCATCATGCAGAGTAATAGTAATGATTACAAACAAATAGAGTAACTAAACTGACATACACAGTGCTCACAATAAATACAAACATCAACATAAAAAAAACTGACATAAACAGTGGTCAAAATAAATATTAACATGTACAGTGACAGTAGTAACGTGCACAATATTTAAAATGAATACATACAAACACAGTCACAATACAGACATACACAGTGATCAGAATAAATTTTAACATGTACAGTGACCACACAACCATGCATAGTAACAAGAATAAACACAAATTAATCGGGTGATAACACAGTCATACACAGTGATCACAATATATATACAAACACATTCAAGGACAATACAGAATGGAAACAGTTATCAGAGTATAAACAGACACATTAACTATAATGACAGTGACAACACCAACATGCACAGTAAAAATAATGACTAGAAATAAATAAACAGACAAAACTGACATCCACATTGCTGACAATAGATATAAACACAAACAGTGCCAATGCTAAAATGCATGTAAATTTATAGTGATCGAAATAACTACAAACAAATAGAGTGACAAAACTGACATACACAGTGCTCACAATAAATACAAACACGAACAGTGACAACACAAACATGCACAGAATGGAAATAAATAAAAACAAGCACAGTCAAAACACAGACATACACAGTGATTAGAAAAAATATCAAATGTACAGTGACAACAGTAACGTGCACCATAATGAGAACGAACACAATGAAAAAAAAGTAAAAAACCTAGCTGCACACAGTCATCACAGTATGTACAAACTCATTCAGTAACAATACAGAATAGACACAGCAAATAGCATATAAACAGACACATAGACATAAAGTGACAACACCATCATGCAGAGTAATGGTAATGATTTCAAACAAATAGAGTAAAAAAAAACTGACAAACACAGTGCTCACAATAAATACAAACACAAACAGTGACAACACAAACATGCACAGTAAACAAAATATATAAAAACAAACACAGTCAAAATACAGACATACACGGTGATTAGAAAAAATTTGACGTGTACAGTGACAACAGTAACGTTCACCATAATGGGAATGAACACAAAGAAAAAAAGTGAAAACAAAGTCATACATAGTCATCACAATATATATAAGCACATTCAGTAACAATACAGAATAGACACAGCCAACAGCACATAAACTGACACATATACATAAAGTGACAACACCATCATGCAGAGTAATGGAATTTATTACAATAACGTTCATCATAATGGGAATGAACACAAGGAAAAAGAGTGAAAACAAAGTCATACACAGTGTATCACCTGGCAAATTTTAGCTAGCTGAACATTTAACCTAACTATTAAGTTTTACCCTGTATTGCCAATGACTAATAAGAGTAGGCTGTAAGGTGCTGACCCCTTTTGCTGATAGAAAATATTAACTAGCAAATAGTTTCTTTTGATTGTCTTTTAATGAGATTCCTTGAGGGGGTTTAAATTTCCTAGCACAGCACATTCCTTTGTTCTGTTCTTGAGAGGAAGAAAATGCATTTTCATAATCCCAGAAGTTGTTTAAACCAAGTGTATACCTTTGAGAACCCTGTCCAACCAGGAATGTGAGTAAAATTATTTTTAATGTCATTTTTTGTAACTAGAGAGAAATTAAGATGTGCTTAGTTAAGTGAATTGTTGTTTTTGGCTTGTTTTTGAGTTTAACACTTACTGAGAAGCAGTTTGACCCACATTGATTTTAATTGATTTATCTACACGTACTGTACTAGTTCTTTGCTGTGAAATTTAATGGTTTTTATGACACACCTTGTCTTATGTGGTAGAATTTTTATAAGTAAAACATGTTTAAGGTTCAATTAGATATTCTGAAGGAGTAATGCGCCTCATGCTTTCTCTGCTGTCTCATGTTACACAAATTGTGCTAGTTGTCTCAAAGATGTTGGGTGCCTAAATTGTGCCATATTGTGCTATTGCAGATTTCTCAATTACAGCATTCCAGATTATTTCCATTGTAATTATTGCATTAAAGTAGTTAAGTATTTCATTTATTTATTTATTCAATTTTTTATTTCAATTTAAACTTTCGTTGATTGACGAGTATTTTATAACTGGTACAGACAGAGAGGAGAATAAACAACTTATATCACCCCAACAAGACTCTATTCCTTTTCTAACACTACTTGTGTTACACACAGTCATCACAATATATACAAACTCATTCAGTAACAATACAGAATAGACACAGCAAAGAGAATATTAACAGGCACATAGAGATACAGTGACAATGCCATCATGCAGAGTAATGGTAATGATTACAAACAAATAGAGTGACAAAACTGACATACACAGTGCTCACAATAAATACAAACACGAACAGTGACAACAAAAACATGCACAGTAATCAAAATAAATAAAAACATACACAGTCAAAACACAGTCATACACAGTGATTACAAAAAAAATTCACATGTACAGTGACAGCAGTAATGTTCACCATAATAGGAATGAACACAAGGAAAAAGACAGAAAACAAAGTCATACACAGTCATCACAATATATACAAAAACAGACACATAGACATAAAGTGACAACACCATCATGCAGAGTAATGGTTATGATTACAAACAAATAGAGTAACTAAACTGACATACACAGTGCTCACAATAAATACAAACATCAACATAAAAAAACTGACATAAACAGTGGTCAAAATAAATATTAACATGTAAAGTGACAGTAGTAACGTGCACAATATTTAAAATGAATAAATACAAACACAGTCACAATACAGACATACACAGAGATCAGAATAAATTTTAACATGTACAGTGACCACACAACCATGCATAGTAACAAGAATAAACACAAATTAATCGGGTGATTACACAGTCATACACAGTGATCATAATATATATAAAAACACATTCAATGACAATACAGAATGGAATCAGTTATCAGAGTATAAACAGACACATAGACATAAAGTGACAACACCATCATGCAGAGTAATGGTTATGATTACAAACAAATAGAGTAACTAAACTGACATACACAGTGCTCACAATAAATACAAACATCAACATAAAAAAACTGACATAAACAGTGGTCAAAATAAATATCAACATGTAAAGTGACAGTAGTAACGTGCACAATATTTAAAATGAATAAATACAAACACAGTCACAATACAGACATACACAGAGATCAGAATAAATTTTAACATGTACAGTGACCACACAACCATGCATAGTAACAAGAATAAACACAAATTAATCGGGTGATTACACAGTCATACACAGTGATCACAATATATATACAAACACATTCAATGACAATACAAGATGAAAAAAGCTTACAGAGTATAAACAGACGCGAAGACAACACCAACATGCACAGTTAAAATAATGACTAAAAATAAATAAACTGACAAAACTAACATCCACATTGTTGACAATAAATATAAACACAAACAGTGCCAACATTAAAATGCATAGTAATCAGTATGACTACAAACAAATAGAGTGACAAAACTGACATACACAGTGCTCACAATAAATACAAACACATTCAGTAACAATACAGAATAGACACAGCAAACAGAATATAAACAGATAGATAGACATACAGTGACAATGCCATCATGCAGAGTAATGGTAATGATTACAAACAAATAGAGTGACAAAACTGACATACACAGTGCTCACAATAAATACAAACACGAACAGTGACAACAAAAACATGCACAGTAATCAAAATAAATAAAAACATACACAGTCAAAACACAGTCATACACAGTGATTACAAAAAAAATTCACATGTACAGTGACAGCAGTAATGTTCACCATAATAGGAATGAACACAAGGAAAAAGACAGAAAACAAAGTCATACACAGTCATCACAATATATACAAAAACAGACACATAGACATAAAGTGACAACACCATCATGCAGAGTAATGGTTATGATTACAAACAAATAGAGTAACTAAACTGACATACACAGTGCTCACAATAAATACAAACATCAACATAAAAAAACTGACATAAACAGTGGTCAAAATAAATATTAACATGTAAAGTGACAGTAGTAACGTGCACAATATTTAAAATGAATAAATACAAACACAGTCACAATACAGACATACACAGAGATCAGAATAAATTTTAACATGTACAGTGACCACACAACCATGCATAGTAACAAGAATAAACACAAATTAATCGGGTGATTACACAGTCATACACAGTGATCATAATATATATAAAAACACATTCAATGACAATACAGAATGGAATCAGTTATCAGAGTATAAACAGACACATAGACGTACAGTGACAACACCATCATGCAGAGTAATAGTAATGATTACAAACAAATAGAGTAACTAAGCTGACATACAAAGTGCTCACAATAAATACAAACATCAACATAAAAAAACTGACATAAACAGTGGTCAAAATAAATATTAACATGTAAAGTGACAGTAGTAACGTGCACAATATTTAAAATGAATACATACAAACACAGTCACAATACAGACATACACAGTGATCAGAATAAATTTTAACATGTACAGTGACCACACAACCATGCATAGTAACAAGAATAAACACAAATTAATCGGGTGATTACACAGTCATACACAGTGATCACAATATATATACAAACACATTCAATGACAATACAGAATGGAAACAGCTTACAGAGTATAAACAGACGCGAAGACAACACCAACATGCACAGTTAAAATAATGACTAAAAATAAATAAACTGACAAAACTAACATCCACATTGTTGACAATAAATATAAACACAAACAGTGCCAACATTAAAATGCATAGTAATCAGTATGACTACAAACAAATAGAGTGACAAAACTGACATACACATTGCTCACAATAAATACAAACACATTCAGTAACAATACAGAATAGACACAGCAAACAGAATATAAACAGATAGATAGACATACAGTGACAATGCCATCATGCAGAGTAATGGTAATGATTACAAACAAATAGAGTGACAAAACTGACATACACAGTGCTCACAATAAATACAAACACGAACAGTGACAACAAAAACATGCACAGTAATCAAAATAAATAAAAACATACACAGTCAAAAAACAGACATACACAGTGATTAGAAAAAATTTTCACATGTACAGTGACAACAGTCAGTAACATTCAAGGTAATGAGCATAAACACAATGAAAATGAGTGAAAAAATTTCGCATGTACAGTTGACAACAGAAACGTTCACCATAATGACAATGAACACAAGGTAAAAGAGTGAAAACAAAGTCGTACGCAGTCATCTCGATATGTACAAACTCAATCAGTAACAATACAGAATAGACACAGCAAATAGAATATAAACAGACACATAAACATACAGTGACAACACCATCATGCACAGGAATATAAACAGTTGTCAAAATAAATATTAACATGTACAGAGACAATAGTAACGTGCACAATAATCAAAATTAATACAAACAAACACAGTCACAATACAGATATACACAGTGATAAGTATAAATTTCACATGTACAGTGACAACAAAACCATGCACAGTAACAAGAATAAACACAAATTAATCGGGTGATTACACAGTGATCACTATATATATATATATATACAAACACATTCAATGACAATACATAATAGAAGATAGACATACAGTGATAGCACCATCATGCACAGTAATACTAATGATTACAAACAAATAGAGTAGCAAAACTGACATACAAAGTGCTCACAATACATAAAAACATCAACAGTAACAACACCAACAAAGACAGTTAGCAAAATCAATACAAACAAACACAGTCACAAAACAGACATACACAGTGATTAGAAAAATTTTTCACATGTACAGTGACAACAGTCAGTAACATTCATCGTAATACAACAGAAGTCGTACGCAGTCATCTCGATATGTACAAACACATTCAATAACAATACAGAATAGACACAGCAAACAGAATATAAACAGACACATAAACATACAGTGACAACACCATCATGCACAGGAATATAAACAGTTGTCAAAATAAATATTAACATGTACAGTGACAATAGTAACATGCACAATAATCAAAATTAATACAAACAAACACAGTCACAATACAGATATACACAGTGATAAGTATAAATTTCACATGTACAGTGACAACAAAACCATGCACAGTAACAAGAATAAACACAAATTAATCGGGTGATTACACAGTGATCACTATATATATATATACAAACACATTCAATGACAATACATAATAGAAACAGTCATCAGAGTATAAACAGACACAAACTATGATGACGGTGACAACAAAACATGCACAGTTAAAATAATAACTAGAAATAAATTAACTGACAAAACTGACATCCACATTGTTTACAATAAATTTAAACACAAAAAGTGCCAACACTAAAATGCACAGTAATCAGAATGACTACAAACAAATAGAGTGACAAAACTGATATACACAGTGCTCACAATAAATACAAACACGAACAGTGACAACACAAACATACACAGTAATCAAAATAAATACAAACAAACACAGTCATAATACAGACATACACAGTGATTAGAAAAAAATTTCACATGTACAGTGACAACAGTAGCATTCACCGTAATGAAAATAAACACAAGGAAAAAGATTGAAAACATAGCCGTAAAAAGTCATCACAATATATATGAACACATTCAGTAACAATACAGAATAGACACAGGAGACAGAATATAAACAGACACATAAAGATACATAAGATAAACAAACACAAAGGGATACAGTGACAATACAATCATGCACAGCAATAGTTAAGATTACAAACAAATAGAGTGACAAAGCTGACATACACAGTGCTCACAATAAATACAAACACGAACAGTGACAACACAAACATGCCCAGTAATCAAAATAAATAAAAACATACACAGTCAAAACACAGTCATACACAGTGATTACAAAAAAAATTCACATGTACAGTGACAGCAGTAATGTTCACCATAATAGGAATGAACACAAGGAAAAAGACAGAAAACAAAGTCATACACAGTCATCACAATATATACAAAAACAGACACATAGACATAAAGTGACAACACCATCATGCAGAGTAATGGTTATGATTACAAACAAATAGAGTAACTAAACTGACATACACAGTGCTCACAATAAATACAAACATCAACATAAAAAAACTGACATAAACAGTGGTCAAAATAAATATTAACATGTAAAGTGACAGTAGTAACGTGCACAATATTTAAAATGAATAAATACAAACACAGTCACAATACAGACATACACAGAGATCAGAATAAATTTTAACATGTACAGTGACCACACAACCATGCATAGTAACAAGAATAAACACAAATTAATCGGGTGATTACACAGTCATACACAGTGATCATAATATATATAAAAACACATTCAATGACAATACAGAATGGAATCAGTTATCAGAGTATAAACAGACGCATAGACGTACAGTGACAACACCATCATGCAGAGTAATAGTAATGATTACAAACAAATAGAGTAACTAAACTGACATACACAGTGCTCACAATAAATACAAACATCAACATAAAAAAACTGACATAAACAGTGGTCAAAATAAATATTAACATGTAAAGTGACAGTAGTAACGTGCACAATATTTAAAATGAATACATACAAACACAGTCACAATACAGACATACACAGTGATCAGAATAAATTTTAACATGTACAGTGACCACACAACCATGCATAGTAACAAGAATAAACACAAATTAATCGGGTGATTACACAGTCATACACAGTGATCACAATATATATACAAACACATTCAATGACAATACAGAATGGAAACAGCTTACAGAGTATAAACAGACGCGAAGACAACACCAACATGCACAGTTAAAATAATGACTAAAAATAAATAAACTGACAAAACTAACATCCACGTGCACATTGTTGACAATAAATATAAACACAAACAGTGCCAACATTAAAATGCATAGTAATCAGTATGACTACAAACAAATAGAGTGACAAAACTGACATACACAGTGCTCACAATAAATACAAACACGAACAGTGACAACAAAAACATGCACAGTAATCAAAATAAATAAAAACATACACAGTCAAAACACAGTCATACACAGTGATTACAAAAAAAATTCACATGAACAGTGACAGCAGTAATGTTCACCATAATAGGAATGAACACAAGGAAAAAGACAGAAAACAAAGTCATACACAGTCATCACAATATATACAAAAACAGACACATAGACATAAAGTGACAACACCATCATGCAGAGTAATGGTTATGATTACAAACAAATAGAGTAACTAAACTGACATACACAGTGCTCACAATAAATACAAACATCAACATAAAAAAACTGACATAAACAGTGGTCAAAATAAATATTAACATGTAAAGTGACAGTAGTAACGTGCACAATATTTAAAATGAATAAATACAAACACAGTCACAATACAGACATACACAGAGATCAGAATAAATTTTAACATGTACAGTGACCACACAACCATGCATAGTAACAAGAATAAACACAAATTAATCGGGTGATTACACAGTCATACACAGTGATCATAATATATATAAAAACACATTCAATGACAATACAGAATGGAATCAGTTATCAGAGTATAAACAGACACATAGACGTACAGTGACAACACCATCATGCAGAGTAATAGTAATGATTACAAACAAATAGAGTAACTAAGCTGACATACAAAGTGCTCACAATAAATACAAACATCAACATAAAAAAACTGACATAAACAGTGGTCAAAATAAATATTAACATGTAAAGTGACAGTAGTAACGTGCACAATATTTAAAATGAATACATACAAACACAGTCACAATACAGACATACACAGTGATCAGAATAAATTTTAACATGTACAGTGACCACACAACCATGCATAGTAACAAGAATAAACACAAATTAATCGGGTGATTACACAGTCATACACAGTGATCACAATATATATACAAACACATTCAATGACAATACAGAATGGAAACAGCTTACAGAGTATAAACAGACGCGAAGACAACACCAACATGCACAGTTAAAATAATGACTAAAAATAAATAAACTGACAAAACTAACATCCACATTGTTGACAATAAATATAAACACAAACAGTGCCAACATTAAAATGCATAGTAATCAGTATGACTACAAACAAATAGAGTGACAAAACTGACATACACATTGCTCACAATAAATACAAACACATTCAGTAACAATACAGAATAGACACAGCAAACAGAATATAAACAGATAGATAGACATACAGTGACAATGCCATCATGCAGAGTAATGGTAATGATTACAAACAAATAGAGTGACAAAACTGACATACACAGTGCTCACAATAAATACAAACACGAACAGTGACAACAAAAACATGCACAGTAATCAAAATAAATAAAAACATACACAGTCAAAAAACAGACATACACAGTGATTAGAAAAAATTTTCACATGTACAGTGACAACAGTCAGTAACATTCAAGGTAATGAGCATAAACACAATGAAAATGAGTGAAAAAATTTCGCATGTACAGTTGACAACAGAAACGTTCACCATAATGACAATGAACACAAGGTAAAAGAGTGAAAACAAAGTCGTACGCAGTCATCTCGATATGTACAAACTCAATCAGTAACAATACAGAATAGACACAGCAAATAGAATATAAACAGACACATAAACATACAGTGACAACACCATCATGCACAGGAATATAAACAGTTGTCAAAATAAATATTAACATGTACAGAGACAATAGTAACGTGCACAATAATCAAAATTAATACAAACAAACACAGTCACAATACAGATATACACAGTGATAAGTATAAATTTCACATGTACAGTGACAACAAAACCATGCACAGTAACAAGAATAAACACAAATTAATCGGGTGATTACACAGTGATCACTATATATATATATATACAAACACATTCAATGACAATACATAATAGAAGATAGACATACAGTGATAGCACCATCATGCACAGTAATACTAATGATTACAAACAAATAGAGTAGCAAAACTGACATACAAAGTGCTCACAATACATAAAAACATCAACAGTAACAACACCAACAAAGACAGTTAGCAAAATCAATACAAACAAACACAGTCACAAAACAGACATACACAGTGATTAGAAAAATTTTTCACATGTACAGTGACAACAGTCAGTAACATTCATCGTAATACAACAGAAGTCGTACGCAGTCATCTCGATATGTACAAACACATTCAATAACAATACAGAATAGACACAGCAAACAGAATATAAACAGACACATAAACATACAGTGACAACACCATCATGCACAGGAATATAAACAGTTGTCAAAATAAATATTAACATGTACAGTGACAATAGTAACATGCACAATAATCAAAATTAATACAAACAAACACAGTCACAATACAGATATACACAGTGATAAGTATAAATTTCACATGTACAGTGACAACAAAACCATGCACAGTAACAAGAATAAACACAAATTAATCGGGTGATTACACAGTGATCACTATATATATATATACAAACACATTCAATGACAATACATAATAGAAACAGTCATCAGAGTATAAACAGACACAAACTATGATGACGGTGACAACAAAACATGCACAGTTAAAATAATAACTAGAAATAAATTAACTGACAAAACTGACATCCACATTGTTTACAATAAATTTAAACACAAAAAGTGCCAACACTAAAATGCACAGTAATCAGAATGACTACAAACAAATAGAGTGACAAAACTGATATACACAGTGCTCACAATAAATACAAACACGAACAGTGACAACACAAACATACACAGTAATCAAAATAAATACAAACAAACACAGTCATAATACAGACATACACAGTGATTAGAAAAAAATTTCACATGTACAGTGACAACAGTAGCATTCACCGTAATGAAAATAAACACAAGGAAAAAGATTGAAAACATAGCCGTAAAAAGTCATCACAATATATATGAACACATTCAGTAACAATACAGAATAGACACAGGAGACAGAATATAAACAGACACATAAAGATACATAAGATAAACAAACACAAAGGGATACAGTGACAATACAATCATGCACAGCAATAGTTAAGATTACAAACAAATAGAGTGACAAAGCTGACATACACAGTGCTCACAATAAATACAAACACGAACAGTGACAACACAAACATGCCCAGTAATCAAAATAAATAAAAACATACACAGTCAAAACACAGTCATACACAGTGATTACAAAAAAAATTCACATGTACAGTGACAGCAGTAATGTTCACCATAATAGGAATGAACACAAGGAAAAAGACAGAAAACAAAGTCATACACAGTCATCACAATATATACAAAAACAGACACATAGACATAAAGTGACAACACCATCATGCAGAGTAATGGTTATGATTACAAACAAATAGAGTAACTAAACTGACATACACAGTGCTCACAATAAATACAAACATCAACATAAAAAAACTGACATAAACAGTGGTCAAAATAAATATTAACATGTAAAGTGACAGTAGTAACGTGCACAATATTTAAAATGAATAAATACAAACACAGTCACAATACAGACATACACAGAGATCAGAATAAATTTTAACATGTACAGTGACCACACAACCATGCATAGTAACAAGAATAAACACAAATTAATCGGGTGATTACACAGTCATACACAGTGATCATAATATATATAAAAACACATTCAATGACAATACAGAATGGAATCAGTTATCAGAGTATAAACAGACGCATAGACGTACAGTGACAACACCATCATGCAGAGTAATAGTAATGATTACAAACAAATAGAGTAACTAAACTGACATACACAGTGCTCACAATAAATACAAACATCAACATAAAAAAACTGACATAAACAGTGGTCAAAATAAATATTAACATGTAAAGTGACAGTAGTAACGTGCACAATATTTAAAATGAATACATACAAACACAGTCACAATACAGACATACACAGTGATCAGAATAAATTTTAACATGTACAGTGACCACACAACCATGCATAGTAACAAGAATAAACACAAATTAATCGGGTGATTACACAGTCATACACAGTGATCACAATATATATACAAACACATTCAATGACAATACAGAATGGAAACAGCTTACAGAGTATAAACAGACGCGAAGACAACACCAACATGCACAGTTAAAATAATGACTAAAAATAAATAAACTGACAAAACTAACATCCACGTGCACATTGTTGACAATAAATATAAACACAAACAGTGCCAACATTAAAATGCATAGTAATCAGTATGACTACAAACAAATAGAGTGACAAAACTGACATACACAGTGCTCACAATAAATACAAACACGAACAGTGACAACAAAAACATGCACAGTAATCAAAATAAATAAAAACATACACAGTCAAAACACAGTCATACACAGTGATTACAAAAAAAATTCACATGAACAGTGACAGCAGTAATGTTCACCATAATAGGAATGAACACAAGGAAAAAGACAGAAAACAAAGTCATACACAGTCATCACAATATATACAAAAACAGACACATAGACATAAAGTGACAACACCATCATGCAGAGTAATGGTTATGATTACAAACAAATAGAGTAACTAAACTGACATACACAGTGCTCACAATAAATACAAACATCAACATAAAAAAACTGACATAAACAGTGGTCAAAATAAATATTAACATGTAAAGTGACAGTAGTAACGTGCACAATATTTAAAATGAATAAATACAAACACAGTCACAATACAGACATACACAGAGATCAGAATAAATTTTAACATGTACAGTGACCACACAACCATGCATAGTAACAAGAATAAACACAAATTAATCGGGTGATTACACAGTCATACACAGTGATCATAATATATATAAAAACACATTCAATGACAATACAGAATGGAATCAGTTATCAGAGTATAAACAGACACATAGACGTACAGTGACAACACCATCATGCAGAGTAATAGTAATGATTACAAACAAATAGAGTAACTAAGCTGACATACAAAGTGCTCACAATAAATACAAACATCAACATAAAAAAACTGACATAAACAGTGGTCAAAATAAATATTAACATGTAAAGTGACAGTAGTAACGTGCACAATATTTAAAATGAATACATACAAACACAGTCACAATACAGACATACACAGTGATCAGAATAAATTTTAACATGTACAGTGACCACACAACCATGCATAGTAACAAGAATAAACACAAATTAATCGGGTGATTACACAGTCATACACAGTGATCACAATATATATACAAACACATTCAATGACAATACAGAATGGAAACAGCTTACAGAGTATAAACAGACGCGAAGACAACACCAACATGCACAGTTAAAATAATGACTAAAAATAAATAAACTGACAAAACTAACATCCACATTGTTGACAATAAATATAAACACAAACAGTGCCAACATTAAAATGCATAGTAATCAGTATGACTACAAACAAATAGAGTGACAAAACTGACATACACATTGCTCACAATAAATACAAACACATTCAGTAACAATACAGAATAGACACAGCAAACAGAATATAAACAGATAGATAGACATACAGTGACAATGCCATCATGCAGAGTAATGGTAATGATTACAAACAAATAGAGTGACAAAACTGACATACACAGTGCTCACAATAAATACAAACACGAACAGTGACAACAAAAACATGCACAGTAATCAAAATAAATAAAAACATACACAGTCAAAAAACAGACATACACAGTGATTAGAAAAAATTTTCACATGTACAGTGACAACAGTCAGTAACATTCAAGGTAATGAGCATAAACACAATGAAAATGAGTGAAAAAATTTCGCATGTACAGTTGACAACAGAAACGTTCACCATAATGACAATGAACACAAGGTAAAAGAGTGAAAACAAAGTCGTACGCAGTCATCTCGATATGTACAAACTCAATCAGTAACAATACAGAATAGACACAGCAAATAGAATATAAACAGACACATAAACATACAGTGACAACACCATCATGCACAGGAATATAAACAGTTGTCAAAATAAATATTAACATGTACAGAGACAATAGTAACGTGCACAATAATCAAAATTAATACAAACAAACACAGTCACAATACAGATATACACAGTGATAAGTATAAATTTCACATGTACAGTGACAACAAAACCATGCACAGTAACAAGAATAAACACAAATTAATCGGGTGATTACACAGTGATCACTATATATATATATATACAAACACATTCAATGACAATACATAATAGAAGATAGACATACAGTGATAGCACCATCATGCACAGTAATACTAATGATTACAAACAAATAGAGTAGCAAAACTGACATACAAAGTGCTCACAATACATAAAAACATCAACAGTAACAACACCAACAAAGACAGTTAGCAAAATCAATACAAACAAACACAGTCACAAAACAGACATACACAGTGATTAGAAAAATTTTTCACATGTACAGTGACAACAGTCAGTAACATTCATCGTAATACAACAGAAGTCGTACGCAGTCATCTCGATATGTACAAACACATTCAATAACAATACAGAATAGACACAGCAAACAGAATATAAACAGACACATAAACATACAGTGACAACACCATCATGCACAGGAATATAAACAGTTGTCAAAATAAATATTAACATGTACAGTGACAATAGTAACATGCACAATAATCAAAATTAATACAAACAAACACAGTCACAATACAGATATACACAGTGATAAGTATAAATTTCACATGTACAGTGACAACAAAACCATGCACAGTAACAAGAATAAACACAAATTAATCGGGTGATTACACAGTGATCACTATATATATATATACAAACACATTCAATGACAATACATAATAGAAACAGTCATCAGAGTATAAACAGACACAAACTATGATGACGGTGACAACAAAACATGCACAGTTAAAATAATAACTAGAAATAAATTAACTGACAAAACTGACATCCACATTGTTTACAATAAATTTAAACACAAAAAGTGCCAACACTAAAATGCACAGTAATCAGAATGACTACAAACAAATAGAGTGACAAAACTGATATACACAGTGCTCACAATAAATACAAACACGAACAGTGACAACACAAACATACACAGTAATCAAAATAAATACAAACAAACACAGTCATAATACAGACATACACAGTGATTAGAAAAAAATTTCACATGTACAGTGACAACAGTAGCATTCACCGTAATGAAAATAAACACAAGGAAAAAGATTGAAAACATAGCCGTAAAAAGTCATCACAATATATATGAACACATTCAGTAACAATACAGAATAGACACAGGAGACAGAATATAAACAGACACATAAAGATACATAAGATAAACAAACACAAAGGGATACAGTGACAATACAATCATGCACAGCAATAGTTAAGATTACAAACAAATAGAGTGACAAAGCTGACATACACAGTGCTCACAATAAATACAAACACGAACAGTGACAACACAAACATGCCCAGTAATCAAAATAAATAAAAACATACACAGTCAAAACACAGTCATACACAGTGATTACAAAAAAAATTCACATGTACAGTGACAGCAGTAATGTTCACCATAATAGGAATGAACACAAGGAAAAAGACAGAAAACAAAGTCATACACAGTCATCACAATATATACAAAAACAGACACATAGACATAAAGTGACAACACCATCATGCAGAGTAATGGTTATGATTACAAACAAATAGAGTAACTAAACTGACATACACAGTGCTCACAATAAATACAAACATCAACATAAAAAAACTGACATAAACAGTGGTCAAAATAAATATTAACATGTAAAGTGACAGTAGTAACGTGCACAATATTTAAAATGAATAAATACAAACACAGTCACAATACAGACATACACAGAGATCAGAATAAATTTTAACATGTACAGTGACCACACAACCATGCATAGTAACAAGAATAAACACAAATTAATCGGGTGATTACACAGTCATACACAGTGATCATAATATATATAAAAACACATTCAATGACAATACAGAATGGAATCAGTTATCAGAGTATAAACAGACGCATAGACGTACAGTGACAACACCATCATGCAGAGTAATAGTAATGATTACAAACAAATAGAGTAACTAAACTGACATACACAGTGCTCACAATAAATACAAACATCAACATAAAAAAACTGACATAAACAGTGGTCAAAATAAATATTAACATGTAAAGTGACAGTAGTAACGTGCACAATATTTAAAATGAATACATACAAACACAGTCACAATACAGACATACACAGTGATCAGAATAAATTTTAACATGTACAGTGACCACACAACCATGCATAGTAACAAGAATAAACACAAATTAATCGGGTGATTACACAGTCATACACAGTGATCACAATATATATACAAACACATTCAATGACAATACAGAATGGAAACAGCTTACAGAGTATAAACAGACGCGAAGACAACACCAACATGCACAGTTAAAATAATGACTAAAAATAAATAAACTGACAAAACTAACATCCACGTGCACATTGTTGACAATAAATATAAACACAAACAGTGCCAACATTAAAATGCATAGTAATCAGTATGACTACAAACAAATAGAGTGACAAAACTGACATACACAGTGCTCACAATAAATACAAACACGAACAGTGACAACAAAAACATGCACAGTAATCAAAATAAATAAAAACATACACAGTCAAAACACAGTCATACACAGTGATTACAAAAAAAATTCACATGAACAGTGACAGCAGTAATGTTCACCATAATAGGAATGAACACAAGGAAAAAGACAGAAAACAAAGTCATACACAGTCATCACAATATATACAAAAACAGACACATAGACATAAAGTGACAACACCATCATGCAGAGTAATGGTTATGATTACAAACAAATAGAGTAACTAAACTGACATACACAGTGCTCACAATAAATACAAACATCAACATAAAAAAACTGACATAAACAGTGGTCAAAATAAATATTAACATGTAAAGTGACAGTAGTAACGTGCACAATATTTAAAATGAATAAATACAAACACAGTCACAATACAGACATACACAGAGATCAGAATAAATTTTAACATGTACAGTGACCACACAACCATGCATAGTAACAAGAATAAACACAAATTAATCGGGTGATTACACAGTCATACACAGTGATCATAATATATATAAAAACACATTCAATGACAATACAGAATGGAATCAGTTATCAGAGTATAAACAGACACATAGACGTACAGTGACAACACCATCATGCAGAGTAATAGTAATGATTACAAACAAATAGAGTAACTAAGCTGACATACAAAGTGCTCACAATAAATACAAACATCAACATAAAAAAACTGACATAAACAGTGGTCAAAATAAATATTAACATGTAAAGTGACAGTAGTAACGTGCACAATATTTAAAATGAATACATACAAACACAGTCACAATACAGACATACACAATGATCAGAATAAATTTTAACATGTACAGTGACCACACAACCATGCATAGTAACAAGAATAAACACAAATTAATCGGGTGATTACACAGTCATACACAGTGATCACAATATATATACAAACACATTCAATGACAATACAGAATGGAAACAGCTTACAGAGTATAAACAGACGCGAAGACAACACCAACATGCACAGTTAAAATAATGACTAAAAATAAATAAACTGACAAAACTAACATCCACATTGTTGACAATAAATATAAACACAAACAGTGCCAACATTAAAATGCATAGTAATCAGTATGACTACAAACAAATAGAGTGACAAAACTGACATACACAGTGCTCACAATAAATACAAACACGAACAGTGACAACAAAAACATGCACAGTAATCAAAATAAATAAAAACATACACAGTCAAAAAACAGACATACACAGTGATTAGAAAAAATTTACACATGTACAGTGACAACAGTCAGTAACATTCACCGTAATGAGCATAAACACAATGAAAAAGAGTGAAAAAATTTCGCATGTACAGTTGATAACAGAAACGTTCACCATAATGACAATGAACACAAGGTAAAAGAGTGAAAACAAAGTCGTACGCAGTCATCTCGATATGTACAAACTCATTCAGTAACAATACAGAATAGACACAGCAAATAGAATATAAACAGACACATAAACATACAGTGACAACACCATCATGCACAGGAATATAAACAGTTGTCAAAATAAATATTAACATGTACAGAGACAATAGTAACGTGCACAATAATCAAAATTAATACAAACAAACACAGTCACAATACAGATATACACAGTGATAAGTATAAATTTCACATGTACAGTGACAACAAAACCATGCACAGTAACAAGAATAAACACAAATTAATCGGGTGATTACACAGTGATCACTATATATATATATATATATATATATATATATATATATATATATATATATATATATATACAAACACATTCAATGACAATACATAATAGAAGATAGACATACAGTGATAGCACCATCATGCACAGTAATACTAATGATTACAAACAAATAGAGTAGCAAAACTGACATACAAAGTGCTCACAATAAATAAAAACATCAACAGTAACAACACCAACAAAGACAGTTAGCAAAATCAATACAAACAAACACAGTCACAAAACAGACATACACAGTGATTAGAAAAAATTTACACATGTACAGTGACAACAGTCAGTAACATTCATCGTAATGAGAATAAACACAATGAAAAAGAGTGAAAAAATTCCGCATGTACAGTTGACAACAGAAGTCGTACGCAGTCATCTCGATATGTACAAACACATTCAATAACAATACAGAATAGACACAGCAAATAGAATATAAACAGACACATAAACATACAGTGACAACACCATCATGCACAGGAATATAAACAGTTGTCAAAATAAATATTAACATGTACAGTGACAATAGTAACGTGCACAATAATCAAAATTAATACAAACAAACACAGTCACAATACAGATATACACAGTGATAAGTATAAATTTCACATGTACAGTGACAACAAAACCATGCACAGTAACAAGAATAAACACAAATTAATCGGGTGATTACACAGTGATCACTATATATATATATACAAACACATTCAATGACAATACATAATAGAAACAGTCATCAGACAACAGACACAAACTATGATGACGGTGACAACAAAACATGCACAGTTAAAATAATAACTAGAAATAAATTAACTGACAAAACTGACATCCACATTGTTTACAATAAATTTAAACACAAAAAGTGCCAACACTAAAATGCACAGTAATCAGAATGACTACAAACAAATAGAGTGACAAAACTGATATACACAGTGCTCACAATAAATACAAACACGAACAGTGACAACACAAACATACACAGTAATCAAAATAAATACAAACAAACACAGTCATAATACAGACATACACAGTGATTAGAAAAAAATTTCACATGTACAGTGACAACAGTAGCATTCACCGTAATGAAAATAAACACAAGGAAAAAGATTGAAAACATAGCCGTAAAAAGTCATCACAATATATATGAACACATTCAGTAACAATACAGAATAGACACAGGAGACAGAATATAAACAGACACATAAAGATACATAAGATAAACAAACACAAAGGGATACAGTGACAATACAATCATGCACAGCAATAGTTAAGATTACAAACAAATAGAGTGACAAAGCTGACATACACAGTGCTCACAATAAATACAAACACGAACAGTGACAACACAAACATGCCCAGTAATCAAAATAAATAAAAACAAGCACAGTCAAAATACAGACATACACAGTGATTAGAAAAAGTTTGACATCTACAGTGACAACAATAACGTTTACCATAATGAGAATGAACATAAAGAAAAAGAGTGAAAACTAAGTCGTACACAGTCATCACAACATATACAAAAAAATTCAGTAACAATACAGATTAGACACAGCAAACAGCATATAAACAGACACATAGACAAACAGTGACAACATCATCATGCAGAGTAATAGTTATGATTACAAACAAATGGAGTAACAAAACTGACATACACAGTGCTCACAATATATACAAACATCAACAGTAACAAAACCAACAAACACAGTAATGAAAATAAATACAAAGAAACACAGTCACAATACAGTCATACACAGTGATCAGAATAAATTTTGGCGTGTACAGTGACAACAGTAACATTCATCCTAAAGAAAATGAACACAAGAAAAAAAGAAAGAAAACATACCCATACACAGTCATCTTAATATATATACAAGCACATTCAGTAACAATACAGAATAGACACAGGAAACAGAATATAAACAGACAGATAGACATACAGCGACAGAACCATCATGCACAGTAATAGTAATGATTACAAACGAATAGAGTGACAAACTGACATAAACAGTGATCAAAATAAATATTAACATGTAAAGTGACAGTAGTAACGTGCACAATATTTAAAATGAATACATACAAACACAGTCACAATACAGACATACACAGTGATCAGAATAAATTTTAACATGTACAGTGACCACACAACCATGCATAGTAACAAGAATAAACACAAATTAATCGGGTGATTACACAGTCATACACAGTGATCACAATATATATACAAACACATTCAATGACAATACAGAATGGAAACAGCTTACAGAGTATAAACAGACGCGAAGACAACACCAACATGCACAGTTAAAATAATGACTAAAAATAAATAAACTGACAAAACTAACATCCACATTGTTGACAATAAATATAAACACAAACAGTGCCAACATTAAAATGCATAGTAATCAGTATGACTACAAACAAATAGAGTGACAAAACTGACATACACAGTGCTCACAATAAATACAAACACATTCAGTAACAATACAGAATAGACACAGCAAACAGAATATAAACAGATAGATAGACATACAGTGACAATGCCATCATGCAGAGTAATGGTAATGATTACAAACAAATAGAGTGACAAAACTGACATACACAGTGCTCACAATAAATACAAACACGAACAGTGACAACAAAAACATGCACAGTAATCAAAATAAATAAAAACATACACAGTCAAAACACAGTCATACACAGTGATTACAAAAAAAATCCACATGTACAGTGACAGCAGTAATGTTCACCATAATAGGAATGAACACAAGGAAAAAGACAGAAAACAAAGTCATACACAGTCATCACAATATATACAAAAACAGACACATAGACATAAAGTGACAACACCATCATGCAGAGTAATGGTTATGATTACAAACAAATAGAGTAACTAAACTGACATACACAGTGCTCACAATAAATACAAACATCAACATAAAAAAACTGACATAAACAGTGGTCAAAATAAATATTAACATGTAAAGTGACAGTAGTAACGTGCACAATATTTAAAATGAATAAATACAAACACAGTCACAATACAGACATACACAGAGATCAGAATAAATTTTAACATGTACAGTGACCACACAACCATGCATAGAAACAAGAATAAACACAAATTAATCGGGTGATTACACAGTCATACACAGTGATCATAATATATATAAAAACACATTCAATGACAATACAGAATGGAATCAGTTATCAGAGTATAAACAGACACATAGACGTACAGTGACAACACCATCATGCAGAGTAATAGTAATGATTACAAACAAATAGAGTAACTAAGCTGACATACACAGTGCTCACAATAAATACAAACATCAACATAAAAAAACTGACATAAACAGTGGTCAAAATAAATATTAACATGTAAAGTGACAGTAGTAACGTGCACAATATTTAAAATGAATACATACAAACACAGTCACAATACAGACATACACAGTGATCAGAATAAATTTTAACATGTACAGTGACCACACAACCATGCATAGTAACAAGAATAAACACAAATTAATCGGGTGATTACACAGTCATACACAGTGATCACAATATATATACAAACACATTCAATGACAATACAGAATGGAAACAGCTTACAGAGTATAAACAGACGCGAAGACAACACCAACATGCACAGTTAAAATAATGACTAAAAATAAATAAACTGACAAAACTAACATCCACATTGTTGACAATAAATATAAACACAAACAGTGCCAACATTAAAATGCATAGTAATCAGTATGACTACAAACAAATAGAGTGACAAAACTGACATACACAGTGCTCACAATAAATACAAACACATTCAGTAACAATACAGAATAGACACAGCAAACAGAATATAAACAGATAGATAGACATACAGTGACAATGCCATCATGCAGAGTAATGGTAATGATTACAAACAAATAGAGTGACAAAACTGACATACACAGTGCTCACAATAAATACAAACACGAACAGTGACAACAAAAACATGCACAGTAATCAAAATAAATAAAAACATACACAGTCAAAACACAGTCATACACAGTGATTACAAAAAAAATCCACATGTACAGTGACAGCAGTAATGTTCACCATAATAGGAATGAACACAAGGAAAAAGACAGAAAACAAAGTCATACACAGTCATCACAATATATACAAAAACAGACACATAGACATAAAGTGACAACACCATCATGCAGAGTAATGGTTATGATTACAAACAAATAGAGTAACTAAACTGACATACACAGTGCTCACAATAAATACAAACATCAACATAAAAAAACTGACATAAACAGTGGTCAAAATAAATATTAACATGTAAAGTGACAGTAGTAACGTGCACAATATTTAAAATGAATAAATACAAACACAGTCACAATACAGACATACACAGAGATCAGAATAAATTTTAACATGTACAGTGACCACACAACCATGCATAGTAACAAGAATAAACACAAATTAATCGGGTGATTACACAGTCATACACAGTGATCACAATATATATACAAACACATTCAATGACAATACAAGATGAAAAAAGCTTACAGAGTATAAACAGACGCGAAGACAACACCAACATGCACAGTTAAAATAATGACTAAAAATAAATAAACTGACAAAACTAACATCCATATTGTTGACAATAAATATAAACACAAACAGTGCCAACATTAAAATGCATAGTAATCAGTATGACTACAAACAAATAGAGTGACAAAACTGACATACACAGTGCTCACAATAAATACAAACACATTCAGTAACAATACAGAATAGACACAGCAAACAGAATATAAACAGATAGATAGACATACAGTGACAATGCCATCATGCAGAGTAATGGTAATGATTACAAACAAATAGAGTGACAAAACTGACATACACAGTGCTCACAATAAATACAAACACGAACAGTGACAACAAAAACATGCACAGTAATCAAAATAAATAAAAACATACACAGTCAAAAAACAGACATACACAGTGATTAGAAAAAATTTACACATGTACAGTGACAACAGTCAGTAACATTCACCGTAATGAGCATAAACACAATGAAAAAGAGTGAAAAAATTTCGCATGTACAGTTGACAACAGAAACGTTCACCATAATGACAATGAACACAATTAAGGTAAAAGAGTGAAAACAAAGTCGTACGCAGTCATCTCGATATGTACAAACTCATTCAGTAACAATACAGAATAGACACAGCAAATAGAATATAAACAGACACATAAACATACAGTGACAACACCATCATGCACAGGAATATAAACAGTTGTCAAAATAAATATTAACATGTACAGAGACAATAGTAACGTGCACAATAATCAAAATTAATACAAACAAACACAGTCACAATACAGATATACACAGTGATAAGTATAAATTTCACATGTACAGTGACAACAAGACCATGCACAGTAACAAGAATAAACACAAATTAATCGGGTGATTACACAGTGATCACTATATATATATATATATATATATACAAACACATTCAATGACAATACATAATAGAAGATAGACATACAGTGATAGCACCATCATGCACAGTAATACTAATGATTACAAACAAATAGAGTAGCAAAACTGACATACAAAGTGCTCACAATAAATAAAAACATCAACAGTAACAACACCAACAAAGACAGTTAGCAAAATCAATACAAACAAACACAGTCACAAAACAGACATACACAGTGATTAGAAAAAATTTACACATGTACAGTGACAACAGTCAGTAACATTCATCGTAATGAGAATAAACACAATGAAAAAGAGTGAAAAAATTCCGCATGTACAGTTGACAACAGAAGTCGTACGCAGTCATCTCGATATGTACAAACACATTCAATAACAATACAGAATAGACACAGCAAATAGAATATAAACAGACACATAAACATACAGTGACAACACCATCATGCACAGGAATATAAACAGTTGTCAAAATAAATATTAACATGTACAGTGACAATAGTAACGTGCACAATAATCAAAATTAATACAAACAAACACAGTCACAATACAGATATACACAGTGATAAGTATAAATTTCACATGTACAGTGACAACAAAACCATGCACAGTAACAAGAATAAACAAAAATTAATCGGGTGATTACACAGTGATCACTATATATATATATACAAACACATTCAATGACAATACATAATAGAAACAGTCATCAGAGTATAAACAGACACAAACTATGATGACGGTGACAACAAAACATGCACAGTTAAAATAATAACTAGAAATAAATTAACTGACAAAACTGACATCCACATTGTTTACAATAAATTTAAACACAAAAAGTGCCAACACTAAAATGCACAGTAATCAGAATGACTACAAACAAATAGAGTGACAAAACTGATATACACAGTGCTCACAATAAATACAAACACGAACAGTGACAACACAAACATACACAGTAATCAAAATAAATACAAACAAACACAGTCATAATACAGACATACACAGTGATTAGAAAAAAATTTCACATGTACAGTGACAACAGTAGCATTCACCGTAATGAAAATAAACACAAGGAAAAAGATTGAAAACGAAGTCGTACACAGTCATCACAATATATACAAACACATTCACTAACAATACAAAATAGACACTGCAAACAGAATATAAACAGACACATAAAGATACATAAGATAAACAAACACAAAGGGATACAGTGACAATACAATCATGCACAGCAATAGTTAAGATTACAAACAAATAGAGTGACAAAGCTGACATACACAGTGATCAAAATAAATATTAACATGTAAAGTGACAGTAGTAACGTGCACAATATTTAAAATGAATACATACAAACACAGTCACAATACAGACATACACAGTGATCAGAATAAATTTTAACATGTACAGTGACCACACAACCATGCATAGTAACAAGAATAAACACAAATTAATCGGGTGATTACACAGTCATACACAGTGATCACAATATATATACAAACACATTCAATGACAATACAGAATGGAAACAGCTTACAGAGTATAAACAGACGCGAAGACAACACCAACATGCACAGTTAAAATAATGACTAAAAATAAATAAACTGACAAAACTAACATCCACATTGTTGACAATAAATATAAACACAAACAGTGCCAACATTAAAATGCATAGTAATCAGTATGACTACAAACAAATAGAGTGACAAAACTGACATACACAGTGCTCACAATAAATACAAACACATTCAGTAACAATACAGAATAGACACAGCAAACAGAATATAAACAGATAGATAGACATACAGTGACAATGCCATCATGCAGAGTAATGGTAATGATTACAAACAAATAGAGTGACAAAACTGACATACACAGTGCTCACAATAAATACAAACACGAACAGTGACAACAAAAACATGCACAGTAATCAAAATAAATAAAAACATACACAGTCAAAACACAGTCATACACAGTGATTACAAAAAAAATCCACATGTACAGTGACAGCAGTAATGTTCACCATAATAGGAATGAACACAAGGAAAAAGACAGAAAACAAAGTCATACACAGTCATCACAATATATACAAAAACAGACACATAGACATAAAGTGACAACACCATCATGCAGAGTAATGGTTATGATTACAAACAAATAGAGTAACTAAACTGACATACACAGTGCTCACAATAAATACAAACATCAACATAAAAAAACTGACATAAACATTGGTCAAAATAAATATTAACATGTAAAGTGACAGTAGTAACGTGCACAATATTTAAAATGAATAAATACAAACACAGTCACAATACAGACATACACAGAGATCAGAATAAATTTTAACATGTACAGTGACCACACAACCATGCATAGAAACAAGAATAAACACAAATTAATCGGGTGATTACACAGTCATACACAGTGATCATAATATATATAAAAACACATTCAATGACAATACAGAATGGAATCAGTTATCAGAGTATAAACAGACACATAGACGTACAGTGACAACACCATCATGCAGAGTAATAGTAATGATTACAAACAAATAGAGTAACTAAGCTGACATACACAGTGCTCACAATAAATACAAACATCAACATAAAAAAACTGACATAAACAGTGGTCAAAATAAATATTAACATGTAAAGTGACAGTAGTAACGTGCACAATATTTAAAATGAATACATACAAACACAGTCACAATACAGACATACACAGTGATCAGAATAAATTTTAACATGTACAGTGACCACACAACCATGCATAGTAACAAGAATAAACACAAATTAATCGGGTGATTACACAGTCATACACAGTGATCACAATATATATACAAACACATTCAATGACAATACAGAATGGAAACAGCTTACAGAGTATAAACAGACGCGAAGACAACACCAACATGCACAGTTAAAATAATGACTAAAAATAAATAAACTGACAAAACTAACATCCACATTGTTGACAATAAATATAAACACAAACAGTGCCAACATTAAAATGCATAGTAATCAGTATGACTACAAACAAATAGAGTGACAAAACTGACATACACAGTGCTCACAATAAATACAAACACATTCAGTAACAATACAGAATAGACACAGCAAACAGAATATAAACAGATAGATAGACATACAGTGACAATGCCATCATGCAGAGTAATGGTAATGATTACAAACAAATAGAGTGACAAAACTGACATACACAGTGCTCACAATAAATACAAACACGAACAGTGACAACAAAAACATGCACAGTAATCAAAATAAATAAAAACATACACAGTCAAAACACAGTCATACACAGTGATTACAAAAAAAATCCACATGTACAGTGACAGCAGTAATGTTCACCATAATAGGAATGAACACAAGGAAAAAGACAGAAAACAAAGTCATACACAGTCATCACAATATATACAAAAACAGACACATAGACATAAAGTGACAACACCATCATGCAGAGTAATGGTTATGATTACAAACAAATAGAGTAACTAAACTGACATACACAGTGCTCACAATAAATACAAACATCAACATAAAAAAACTGACATAAACAGTGGTCAAAATAAATATTAACATGTAAAGTGACAGTAGTAACGTGCACAATATTTAAAATGAATAAATACAAACACAGTCACAATACAGACATACACAGAGATCAGAATAAATTTTAACATGTACAGTGACCACACAACCATGCATAGTAACAAGAATAAACACAAATTAATCGGGTGATTACACAGTCATACACAGTGATCACAATATATATACAAACACATTCAATGACAATACAAGATGAAAAAAGCTTACAGAGTATAAACAGACGCGAAGACAACACCAACATGCACAGTTAAAATAATGACTAAAAATAAATAAACTGACAAAACTAACATCCATATTGTTGACAATAAATATAAACACAAACAGTGCCAACATTAAAATGCATAGTAATCAGTATGACTACAAACAAATAGAGTGACAAAACTGACATACACAGTGCTCACAATAAATACAAACACATTCAGTAACAATACAGAATAGACACAGCAAACAGAATATAAACAGATAGATAGACATACAGTGACAATGCCATCATGCAGAGTAATGGTAATGATTACAAACAAATAGAGTGACAAAACTGACATACACAGTGCTCACAATAAATACAAACACGAACAGTGACAACAAAAACATGCACAGTAATCAAAATAAATAAAAACATACACAGTCAAAAAACAGACATACACAGTGATTAGAAAAAATTTACACATGTACAGTGACAACAGTCAGTAACATTCACCGTAATGAGCATAAACACAATGAAAAAGAGTGAAAAAATTTCGCATGTACAGTTGACAACAGAAACGTTCACCATAATGACAATGAACACAATTAAGGTAAAAGAGTGAAAACAAAGTCGTACGCAGTCATCTCGATATGTACAAACTCATTCAGTAACAATACAGAATAGACACAGCAAATAGAATATAAACAGACACATAAACATACAGTGACAACACCATCATGCACAGGAATATAAACAGTTGTCAAAATAAATATTAACATGTACAGAGACAATAGTAACGTGCACAATAATCAAAATTAATACAAACAAACACAGTCACAATACAGATATACACAGTGATAAGTATAAATTTCACATGTACAGTGACAACAAAACCATGCACAGTAACAAGAATAAACACAAATTAATCGGGTGATTACACAGTGATCACTATATATATATATATATATATATATACAAACACATTCAATGACAATACATAATAGAAGATAGACATACAGTGATAGCACCATCATGCACAGTAATACTAATGATTACAAACAAATAGAGTAGCAAAACTGACATACAAAGTGCTCACAATAAATAAAAACATCAACAGTAACAACACCAACAAAGACAGTTAGCAAAATCAATACAAACAAACACAGTCACAAAACAGACATACACAGTGATTAGAAAAAATTTACACATGTACAGTGACAACAGTCAGTAACATTCATCGTAATGAGAATAAACACAATGAAAAAGAGTGAAAAAATTCCGCATGTACAGTTGACAACAGAAGTCGTACGCAGTCATCTCGATATGTACAAACACATTCAATAACAATACAGAATAGACACAGCAAATAGAATATAAACAGACACATAAACATACAGTGACAACACCATCATGCACAGGAATATAAACAGTTGTCAAAATAAATATTAACATGTACAGTGACAATAGTAACGTGCACAATAATCAAAATTAATACAAACAAACACAGTCACAATACAGATATACACAGTGATAAGTATAAATTTCACATGTACAGTGACAACAAAACCATGCACAGTAACAAGAATAAACACAAATTAATCGGGTGATTACACAGTGATCACTATATATATATATACAAACACATTCAATGACAATACATAATAGAAACAGTCATCAGAGTATAAACAGACACAAACTATGATGACGGTGACAACAAAACATGCACAGTTAAAATAATAACTAGAAATAAATTAACTGACAAAACTGACATCCACATTGTTTACAATAAATTTAAACACAAAAAGTGCCAACACTAAAATGCACAGTAATCAGAATGACTACAAACAAATAGAGTGACAAAACTGATATACACAGTGCTCACAATAAATACAAACACGAACAGTGACAACACAAACATACACAGTAATCAAAATAAATACAAACAAACACAGTCATAATACAGACATACACAGTGATTAGAAAAAAATTTCACATGTACAGTGACAACAGTAGCATTCACCGTAATGAAAATAAACACAAGGAAAAAGATTGAAAACGAAGTCGTACACAGTCATCACAATATATACAAACACATTCACTAACAATACAAAATAGACACTGCAAACAGAATATAAACAGACACATAAAGATACATAAGATAAACAAACACAAAGGGATACAGTGACAATACAATCATGCACAGCAATAGTTAAGATTACAAACAAATAGAGTGACAAAGCTGACATACACAGTGCTCACAATAAATACAAACACGAACAGTGACAACACAAACATGCCCAGTAATCAAAATAAATAAAAACAAGCACAGTCAAAATACAGACATACACAGTGATTAGAAAAAGTTTGACATCGACAGTGACAACAATAACGTTTACCATAATGAGAATGAACATAAAGAAAAAGAGTGAAAACTAAGTCGTACACAGTCATCACAACATATACAAAAAAATTCAGTAACAATACAGAATATACACAGCAAACAGCATATAAACAGACACATAGACAAACAGTGACAACATCATCATGCAGAGTAATAGTTATGATTACAAACAAATGGAGTAACAAAACTGACATACACAGTGCTCACAATATATACAAACATCAACAGTAACAAAACCAACAAACACAGTAATGAAAATAAATACAAAGAAACACAGTCACAATACAGTCATACACAGTGATCAGAATAAATTTTGGCGTGTACCCTGACAACAGTAACATTCATCCTAAAGAAAATGAACACAAGAAAAAAAGAAAGAAAACATACCCATACACAGTCATCTTAATATATATACAAGCACATTCAGTAACAATACAGAATAGACACAGGAAACAGAATATAAACAGACAGATAGACATACAGCGACAGAACCATCATGCACAGTAATAGTAATGATTACAAACGAATAGAGTGACAAACTGACATAAACAGTGATCAAAATAAATATTAACATGTACAGTGACAGTAGTAACGTGCACAATATTTAAAATGAATACATACAAACACAGTCACAATATAGACATGCACAGTGATCAGAATAAATTTTGACATGTACAGTGACAACACAACCATGCACAATAACAAGAATAAACACAGTCATGCACAGTGAACACAATATATATACAAACACATTCAATGACAATACAGAATGGAAACAGTTATCAGATTATAAACAGGCACATAAACTATGATGACAGTGACAACACCAACATGCACAGTTAAAATAATGACTAGAAATAAATAAACTGATAAAACTGACATACACAGTGCTAACAATAAATACAAACACCAACAGTAACAACACCAACAAACACAGTAATAAAAAAATACAAACAAACACAGTCAGAAAAAATACATACACAGTCATTAAAAAAAAACATCACTTGTACAGTGACAACAGTAACGTGCAACATAATGAGAATGAACACAACGCAAAAGAGTAAAAAACATAGCCATACACAGTCATCACAATATGTACAAACTCATTCAGTAACAATACAGAATAGACACAGCAGACAGAATATAAACAGGCACATAGAGATATAGTGACAACAGCAACATGCAGAGTAATAGTAATGATTACAAACAAATAGAGTGACAAAACTGACATACACAGTGCTCACAATAAATACAAACACGAACAGTGACAACATAAACATGCACAGTAATCTAAATAAATAAACAAACACAGTCAAAATACAGGCATACACAGTGTTTAGAAATAAATTTCACATGTACAGTGACAACAGTTACATTCACCATAATGAGAAAGAACACAAGGAAAAAGATTGAAAACGAAGTCGTACACAGTCATCACAATATATACAAACACATTCACTAACAATACAAAATAGACACTGCAAACAGAATATAAACAGACACATAGACATAAAGTGAACAACATCATCATGCAGGGTAATAGCAATGATTATTAAAAAATAAAGTGACAAAACTAACATACACAGCGCTTATAATAAATACAAACATGAATAGTGACAACACAAACATGCACAGTAATCAAATTAAATACAAACAAACACATTATTTTGCATGATGATGTTGTCACTGTTTGTGTATGTGTCTCTTTATATTCTGTTTCCGGTGTCTATTTTGTCATGTTATTGAATGTGTTTGTACATTTTGAGATGACTGTGTACTACTTTCACTCTTTTTTGTTGTGTTCATTCTCATTAAGGTAAACATTATTGTCAATTTTGTCACTCTATTTGTTTGAAATCTTTACTATTACTCTGCATGATTGTGTTGTCTCTGTATCCCTGTGTGTTTGTTTATCCTATGTATCTGTATGTGTCTGTTTATATTCTGTCTGCTGTGTCTACTCTGTATTGTTACTGAATGTGTTTGTACATATTGTGATGACTTTAAATATGGCTTTGTTTTCACTCTTTTTCCTTGTGTTCATTCTCACTTTGGTGCATGCTACTATTATCACTGTACATGTTAATATTTATTTTGATCACTGTGTATGTCAGTTTGTCACTCTATTTGTTTATAATCATTACTATTACTGTGTATGATGGTGTTGTCACTGTGTGCCTGTGTGTTTGTTTATCTTATGTTTGCTGTGTCTATTCTGTATTGTTACTGAATGTGTTTGTATATATATATATATATATTGTGATGACTGTGTACAACTTCATTTACACTATTTTTCCTTGTGTTCATTTTCATTATGGTGAACAGTTAGTGTGTTATAAGATGGGCTAGGGGATTTTGCCAATAGAGGGCTTTGTGTGAGAAATAGGTATTTTTCATACCACTTGGTGCACTGTATTCCCACTCACAAAATGATGACGTAGACATTAACCTGAAAATAGCGGGTAAACTTAACAGCAATGAAGGTCGCTATTTAAATTAATGTTTATGTGTTTTCGTGTGTGAGTGTGTGTATGTGTGATAAATCTATCGATCACTTTTATTTTTGAAGTTGCAAGACTGGTGTTAGTTAATTTCCACTTGGACAAAGAATTAGCTTGATAATAATAATAATAATAATAATAATAATAATAATAATAATAATAATAAACTTATTTATATTTATAGAGGGTAAAACATATTATGTGTGTACATTTATCTTACACACACACACACACATACTAGGGGGAGTATATATATATATATATATATATATATATATATATATATATATATATATATATATATATATATATATATATATATAGTATCCAAGTCTTTGGAGTTTTTAATTTCAGAGTTAAAGCAATCCCATATTTCAACCAAAGCCCATATTGGACCTTAATTGTGTCTTTATGCCAGAGATTTCCCTTATTACGTAATCAGATGATTCTGTCTGTAGTGTCCATGGTCGTAGTACTGGTACATGTGCCCAGTAAGTCCCTGATGTATTTTGGTGAATGTCCATTTAATGATTTAAAAACTAGTGTTGCTTTTTAAAATTCTATCTGTTCATCAGTCCAAGAGAGCGGAAAACGAATGTATGGTTACGTGAACAGACCAAAGTTAAGGACATACTGCTCACAGTTAAAGAAATGAAATGGAGGTGGGCAGGACATGTCAAAAGAATGAAGGACAATAGGTGGCATGGACAATCAGGCTTACAGAATGGACCCCAAGGTATGGACAAAGAAAAAGAGGAAGGCCGGTCAAATGATGGAGGGATGAATTAGATGACTACTGGAAGTCTTGGAAGAAGAAACCTTGGCCAAACTGGAAATCTGAGGCTCAGGATAGGAAACAATGGAAAAAGCATGCTGAGGCCTTTGTCCAACAGTGGAACATTATAGGCTCTAAATGATGATGATGATGATGATGATCTGTTCATAAATTGTTTGCCAGTTCAGTTTCTTCTTCATAGTCTACAAGTGAAGCCATCTAGTTGTTTTTCATGGTCAATGCCATGGTGACAAACTGGCACTCGATACTCAATGTTGGTCGATTTTATCTGTGGATTTTGTAATAATCATATTACTGCAGACCATAATTTTTTATTCTAATTTTTAATTATTTTTTTCTGAGTTGATTGCTGTACATTTGAGTTAGGAGAACGGGAGAATGGTGCAATTTGTAAGATAAGTGTTATTTTAAAATGAATACCATAATCATTCATATTTTTATATTATAAATGTAACAAATGCTTTCTCCACTTTGAAATTATACAAGCTTTAACTTATCATTGAAGATGCTGTTCCTCCACAAAGCACCAACATGTGCAATATAATGAAATGACAACATTAAATGTCACATGGAAAATCACCAATGACATTTGGTGATAGAAGTATTAATAACATCAACTAATCTGTAATGTATTGAACAACAAAATTAACTTTGTATAGACATATTTGTATATATACATTAAAACATTGTGTACAGATTTTCCTTTTTTTCCTGGTGTATTAATAGTATTTTTGTTATCTTTATTATTTTTATTCAGGCAATGGAGCACCTGTTGGAATATGGATTGGACAAAACACCAAAGATCTCCCACAAGACTTTTTAGTGCTTAGGCTATATTTATTTTGATTTTAAGAAATGTTGGTATGAATATGGAATTTAATTTTGTTAAAATAATAATAATGAGAATTAAGATATTTTGATTTACAAGTAAGAGTTGGATGTTACATTAAAAAAAAACAAAAATGTAATTCTAAGAAAGATGTAATGTGCATTCTTATTTATTTTCAAGACATGCATTAATATTTATATTTATGGATTTAGTTGGCAAATTCATTCAATTGCTTAAAAGTTTACTATGCCCAGAGAAAGCCTTTAAGGATCTCACAGTTTTTGACACTTAAAATTCCTGGACTCTTGACGCTTCCAAAATAGATGGGGTCATGTTTTCCCACCTGTCTGTCTGGAAATGTCACTGTGTTATACCTTTGGTTTGATGATTAATATAATGCTAATAACTAATAGTATCTTTTTCTTGATTTTCAGTTGTTGCAGACAAAAGGCACTTCAAAATAATACCTATTGGGCATAAGAGCAGGTTAACTTTGTCATAATGCAACACTTGTGACAGTTTTTTTAATTGTACAAGTGCAAAAGGGAATTTTAACTGGCCCAGTGATTATAACTGTATTGCATGTCTTTATTTAATGCAGAAATGATAATGGATCCAGTATAATTCTGTAAGAGGCTACTACTATCAAATCCTGGAAATTGTGTTACTATTATATACTGCCATACACTTATATCAAATATTATATATGAAGAATATTGGTTCAAACTTTTGCATTAACTGTGGGGGTTCCATTACATCTTTTTATATGTTTGTATTATTACCCTTTGTATAAAGTGCAAATGGGATGTTGCTGGTATATCTTTGAAAATGGTGTCTGGGTGATGGACTTGTTAAAAAGTCATGTGCACTAGCATCTGAATTAAGGGTATAATACTGTACTGTATTTATGTCTTCATTTTTATATAATTGTGGGAAAAATTATTTTAAGATCTGAACAAAACTGTGCAAGTGAAGTGAAAGAGCCACTTAAGTTAAGCCATAGCCCTCTTAGTTAATTTTATGAGAAAAATTAATAAACTGGAATACAGTTAAATTCTTAATAAAAAAAAAATAATTTTGGGTGGTTTGCAACATTTTTTCCAGTTCCAAATCGTAGGTCTCTTTATTACCTGCAGTACACACACCTAAGAGCCTGTTTGACCTTAAAATAAAGGGCAAAAGTCAAATCCAAGGGTATATTTGGAATCTCCACATGACTTTTGGTCAGACTTCTATAGTAAATTTTCCCATAATTCCTTCGGTTTAAGAGATATTTAGCATTGAATTTTCAAAAATTATGACAAGAGGCGCATTCAAATGAGTGTCACAAAAACCATGAGTATTGCCAGCATACATGCCGGTGGTACTAATAATTTAGAGTGTTTCCCCCATCTCTTAAGAGATTATCAGAGGTTAATCATCTGTGAAGATTGAAGGTCACATATGGTTTAGTGGCAAGCACAGATTCCAGAATAATTGCAAGAACCACCATTATGGTGGTAAAATAGAATTTGTTATATTTGTCTGAGTTGTTTACATTGTATTCAATGTAAAATATAAATCTAAAACTAAAACTACTTTTTCTGTGGGTGACATAGTAATGCTAAAAGTATTATAAGACTTATGTGAATAAATGTATTTTTGTTTTTTTGTTTTTTTTTGGGGGGGGGGGGGGGGAATACATTTATTTAGTTTTTGGTATTATTTGGTAACCAATGACATTGCATTGGAAAATAGAGTTTATTATATTTGTCTGAGTTGTTTACAATCGACCTAACTCCCTGGGGATTCACTCTAAATAGCTGTCAGCCGAGTGGGCACGAAAGTTAATTACCCCCTTACAGCTTGTAGTAGGCGGGACGGACATTTAAGCCAGATTATCTGACAGTATTCTAGTGAGACTCCCCATTTTCTATTCGCGGTATCTTGTGATCACTCCGAGCGCAGCTGAGAATTAATTACAGCTTTGGAAGTAACTGGCTCGCGCTGCCAGTAATTACGCTGCGGGGTATTCAGGGCACAGACCATGATCACAAGATACCACGAATAGAAAACAGATTTTTAGAAAATAGATTTTACATGTGAACGATCCCTAAGACTTATGTGAATTAATATATTTTTGGTTTTTTTGGGACTACACTTTTTTAGTTTTTGCTATTATTTGGTAACCACCAACATTGCTTAATAGTGGGCATGCATGTGCAAAACTCCCAACCCAATGTTTCACAGGTTTAAGCTCGGTGGATTATATATGTGCGGCTCAGTAAAACAGCACCCAGTGAACAAATTATTCACTTCTATAAACTAAGTTACAGGATTCCTAACAGGAAAAAACACCAAAACAAAATTGAATTAACAAAAAGGAGTGTGTAAACAAAAGAAAAATATCCATCTACAACAAATGTCTTTCATATCGAATCCCTGATTTTGATTAAGCATTTATTTTATACGCCCTAAGAGATTGCTAGGTACCTAGTACAAAAATGAGACAGAACTACATGTACATTTTAAAAGTAGTAAATAAAGCATCTGAGCATACCACTATATTTTTGCTTTGAACATTTTTCTTGGTAAGAATGGGTCAATTAAATTGTTAAAATCTACTTCGTTGGTGGGCAATAAATTAGCAGAATAACAGTTATATCTTTTTTGCTTCCTGAGCTAGCATCAAATATACAAATCGGTACCAAGAAACAATTAACAGGTTTACCATTATAAACTATTTATGGGACAAATCAACCCACACTGTTCCCACTTTTCTCGACATAATGTTATTTTTTAAAAACATCAAAGGGGGGTCAGGACCCAACACACACCTGGCCCTAAATCCACCACTGCATGTTATTCATTTGAAATCGATTAATAAAGTGTAATTAATCCATTTAATTTCATGTATCTTCAGATTTTGTAAGTTCATAGATGTAACTGACAATTTCAACTACAAAAGAGTAAATTAACGGGGGAGAGGGGGAGGGGGTACTCATACTAATTCCCCTCACAACATCGTTAATTCCCAACTTGTAGCCTATACACTTGGTTAATGTAACATGTAGGCCTATATTATGATTGTGCGGATTGTTTTGCCCATTTATAAATAATACAATATACATTTTATAATATATATAATGATGTGGATTGTTTTGCCCATTAATATTATATGTGGAAACTAATATATTAAAATTAATTACGTGCATAGACACGTATGTAGGCATTGTGCCAGCTCAGTATGATGAGCCCTCCCCCCTTTCTCAGTTGCCAAAGTCAATACCCCAAAACATGTTATCTTTATCAAACATTCATTTTAAAATAATCATGTGAAAATGCTTATAAATAAATAATAATGTTAATTTATAAATCTTCTCCTTCTAACTCTGTTTTAACTCATTTCAGTTATTCGGTTCTCATATTACATGTGGGATTCTTTAAAACAACACACACACACACAAGATAACACCTAAACAAATTAAATTCAATGCTATTAACTGTAAGTTTACCCCTACTTGTTGAGCCTAAAAGGGTCATACATCTACATCATCATATTGTGAGTGGGAATACACCGTGTGGTATGAAAAATAACTACAGTAGTTATCACACAAACCGCTCTATTGGCAAAATTCCCTAGCCCATCTTATAATACGCTTACCTCGGTGAACCTTACTCCTGTCACTGTACATGTCAAAATTTATTCTGATCACTGTGTATGTCTGTATTTTGACTGTGTTTGTTTTTATATATTTTGATTACTGTGCATGTTTGTGTTGTCACTGTTTGTGTTTGTATTTATTATGAGCACTATGTATGTCAGTTTTGTCACTCTATTTGTTTGTAATATTTACTATAACTCTTGCATGATTGTGTTGTCACTGTATTCCTGTGTGTTTATCTTATGTATCTCTGTGTCTGTTTATATTCTGTTTGCTGTGTCTATTCTGTATTGTTACTGAATGTGTTTTTACATATTGTGATGACTGTGTATGGCTATGTTTTCTCTCTAAATTTTTTCTTGTGTTCATTGTCATTAGGATGCACTTTACTACTGTCACCTTATGTGATAATATTTATTTCGAGCACTGTGTATGTTTGTGTTATTACTGTTTTTGTCTGCATATAATTCTGATCACTGTTTAAGTCTGTTTGTCTTTCTATTTGTTTATAAATGTTATTATTACTGTGCATGTTTGTTTTGTTGGTATTTGCATTTGTATTTTTTGTCATCATTGCATGTGCTTGTGTTGTTACTGTTGGTGTTTGTATTTATTATGAGCACTGTGTATGTTAGTTTTGTCACTCTGTTTGTTTATAATCATTACTATTACTCTGCATGATAATGTTGTTCACTATATGTCTATGTGTCTGTTTATATTCTGTTTGCTGTGTCGATTTTGTATTGTTACTGAATGTGTTTGTATATATTGTGATGACTGTGAACGGCTATGTTTTTTACTCTTTTTACTTGTGTTCATTATCGTTACGGTGCACGTTACTGTTGTCACTGTACATTTCAAAATTTATTCTGATCACTGTGTATGTCACAGTTTTTTCTATATTGCAGACTGATAAATGAAAATAAGGATTAAAATCATGTTTTAATAACTTCTGATAATCTATTCCATGTCATTGTGACATCAGTTCATTAATTGAATTCGCTCTTGAAGCAATTAAAAATACATTGCCTATTTTAAGTCATACGACAACCATTGAAAACGATATTTTGGATCTCCATATTTCCCAAATTATCGTCTTTAAAAGAGTTTCATGCCCCACAAAGGTCCCTAATATCAGTGTGTAGTCACAGCAACAGTCGCTGTTATGCCTGACCTCATCTCCCTGCTACCAGAGCTTTCAAGCAGCAAGGCATACTTTAGGATAGGTTTTTGAAATTCAATCTGGAATAAAATTCCAGGCAACGGTTTAAACTTGTCCATTTTGGTTCCGTTTTGTTTTAGGACATGCAGACCATTGATTCGGCGACTAATGACCTACCCCCATATTGTCTATGTGGTTCAAATATGGCAATTTTGATGACCAAGGTAGCTGTTCATTCCCTTGGTTCTGTAAGTTATCTGCTATTGAAAGTGCTCTGTGTGAACCGGCAATCTGATCGTGCAACCTAAATCTGTTCCTAAGGTGCCCCTATCAAATGATAATCAAGTGGTTCCCAGATTATTCCTTTATGTGATCTGGTTTTCATTGATGACTTCCATTGGTGTTTTGGCACCAATGTGGTATCCACTCCAAATATTGACACTGCTAATGACCCAAGTCACTTCAGAAGTGGCACACGCCTTGTCGTAGGCCTCTGTAAACTCTGTTTTGACCACTTTAGCGGTACAGGTGAAATCTGACCTCAATAAAGAAAACCACGTGGTTTCAATGTTCTACCCAGAAAATGTCATGGTCCCCAAATCATTAGAGAAACAGACTACGCTGTTTTGCTGTTTACAGTGACTTCCCCAGAGGTGGCCTGGTATTCTAACCTGCTAAAACCAGTTTGGTGTTCGCTAAGAGCCTTGAAAAATGCGTTTTGGTGACAATTTGCCCCTCATTCAAAACGGACTGGGTGGTTTGGGTTTAATTGCAGCAGCATATCCTGAAGGACATTGAGTCCTATACCCTGGTGGTAAGATAACGATACATTGGGCAAGGTCTCTGTGTGGGTATATAAGTCTGGGCATTTTTCTATGAAACTGTGCAGACCGTTCCATTTGGCGCAATAATCCGTCTAGCAATTGTCTGTCTTTTTCGTGCCATTCTGGCAAAGCTTAACAATTTTGTAAAACACTGCTAATTTCACTTTACACATTGCAAAACCAACCGCTTGCATGCAAAATTTTAAATTCTTCTATACAGTAGTTGCTGACATATGGATACTTTTTTGACAGAACCATGCTTCGCCAAAGCCAAGCTTTGACCAGCCCAAAGGAGCACTACCCAATTAAATCACTGCATATTACATAATGCAGCAGTGCAACAGACTTGATAATCAGTTAATTGGTAGCGACACACCTGACTTCACACTTCTCCAGTCAGATATCTTATATGAGATCTGAGTTTTTTGATAAAGAATGCATTTTACCTACGTAAAACTGAAATATTCCATATTAAATGTCAAGTCTGTATATGTAGGGTATATGTGTATGGCCTTTAAGTTAGGATTTCCAATGTTCAGTTATATATATATATATATATATATATATATATATATATATATAAAATCGAGGATACGAATAAATTAGTCTTTTCTCTCCATTTTAATAAAAAATACCCTATGGCCGTTTCGGCCCTGAGGCCTCGCCCTTAGGTAGATCAACCGCATAATAAATGGTAGAGCACTTTTTCATAGTGTATTGTCTTTATTCTCCAAGATATATATATATATATATATATATATATATATATATATATATATATATATATGAGAAAGTCACGGTCACCTCAACCTATCTATAACAAAATAATAACAAAAGGGTTTTAAAGTAAAAGTGACAGTTGTTTTGTGTCTTTAGTGAACTAGTGAATTTTATTAACTTGTTATTCAGAAATACATTCCAATAAACTAAATTCCTTGCAAGGTCAGCTAACACTAGGATGAATAAGTTGCTGTAAATGTGATGGAGTGATATAAAGTTGACAGTTCTTGGTAACCTATTATAGATAGACAGGTTGAGGTGACTGTGACTTTGTTGTGATAGATACAATACCAGTCGCTGAGCTGTACGTGAAATATTACGAGTGTATTGGCTAGTAATTTTCACATACAGCTTGGCGATGAGTGTTGTATCTGGCTTAAACCACGGCCTCTGATTTGCTACTACACTAGTAGTGCAACAGACCATGGAATGCACTCGTACATCACGTGCTTGTATGTCGAATACAGCACGGTCAAGTCTTTTGTTCTACTCGCTAGCTGTGGATTAAGTATATATATATATAGTTATAGTTATCTGTTAATATATATACACAATAAACAGGTCATATATACATATATATATATATATATATATATATATATATATATATATATTAATCTAAACCTAGGAAATTTTAACATACATTTATACCCTACATATATTTAGCCATCAAACATGTACTACTGCTACACACATCCAGGCTAAAAGGGTGTACCATGCTTAGGTGCAAAACATGCTTAGGAGCTAAATGCGTTGAAAAATCAGACAAAGCAGGCACTTGGATGTTTTTACAGTGTACGTTATAATTGTGTACCTGTGTTTTGTACCAAAAATAAAAACATTTCAGGTCATTTTAATGTCTTTTTATGCAAGAATGTTGTCCAACAACTGGGTTTGATACATTGTTATCTGACGTTGATCTAATTTTCAAATCCAATGTTAATCCAACATCTTGTCAACGTTGAAGCTCAACATTGTTTCAACGTTGAAACAACAAAATTTCCTGCTGGGTGGGGTTGATATAACATTGTTTTCTGACGTTGATACAACATTGTTATCTGCGGTTGACACAATTTTCAAATCCAATGTTTATCCAATGTCTTCTCGACGTTATGGTTCAACGTTGTTTCAATGTTAAAACAACATAATTTGGGACAGTAAACAGAATATAAACAGACACATAGACATACAGTGACAACACCATCATGCAGAGTAATAATAATGATTAAAAACAAATAGAGTGACAAAATTGACCTACATAGTGCTCACAATAAATACAAACACGAGCAGTAACATCACCAACAAACACAGTAATCAAAATAAATACAAACAAACACAATCACTAAACAGACATACGCAGTGATTAGGAAAATAATTCACATGTACAGTGACTACAGTAACATTTACCGTAATAAGAATGAACACAAGGAAAAAGAGTGAAATGAAGTCATACACAGTCATCACAATATATACAAACACATTCAGTAACAATACACAATAAACACATAGACACAGCAAATACCATATAAACAGACACATAGACATACAGTGACAACACCATCATGCAGAGTAATAGTTATGATTACAAACAAACAGAGTAACAAAACTGATATACACAGTGCTCACAATAAATACAAACATCAACAGTAACTACACCAACAAACAGTAATCAAAATAAATACAAAGAAACACAGTCACAATACAGACATACACAGTGATCAGAATAAATGTTGACATGTACAGAGACAACAGTAACATTCACCCTAATGACAATGAACACAAGAAAAAAGGAAGAAAACATACCCATACACAGTCATCACAATATGTACAAACACATTCAGTAACAATACAGAATAGACGCAGCAAACAGAATATGACAAACTGACATACACAGTGCTCACAATAAATACAAACACTCACAGTTAAAACACAAACATACATAGTGAACACAAAAAATAGAAACGCAAACACTGACAAAACAAACATGCACAGTAATAATAATGATTATAAACAAATAGAAGGACAAACAATTAAACATTGATCAGAATTATATGCAGACAAAAACAGTAGCAACACAACAGGGCCGTAGCCTGAGCAAAATGCCAGGGGGGGCAGTAAGCGGACACGAGGGGGCGAAGCTACCGAGGGGGGAGGGTGTGGTGTGTAAAATTCCAAATTCCAGGGGGGGCAGCTGCCCCCCCTGCCCCCCCGGAGGCTACGGCCCTGCACAAACATACATAGTGCTCAAAATAAATATTATCATATAAGGTGACAATAGTAAAGTGCACCCTAATGACAATGAACACAAGAAAAGAGATAGAAAACATAGCCATACACAGTCATCACAATATGTAAAAACACATTCAGTAACAATACAGAATAGACATAGCAAACAGAATATGACAGTGACAGTGACAACGCCAACATGCACAGTTAAAATAATGACTAGAAATAAATAAACTGACAAAACTGACATCCACATCGCTGACAACAAATACAAACACAAACAGTGCCAACACTAAAATGCACAGTAATCAAAATGACCACAAACAAATAGAGTAACAAAACTGACGTACCCAGCGCTCACAATAAATACAAACAAGTAGATTAACAAAGATCTGCCTTATGGTGTTGTCACTGTATGTACATGTGTCTGTTTATATTCTGTTTGTTTGTCAGTGTTTGGGTTGGTTTTTTTTTTTTTTTTTTGTGATCACAGTGTATGTTTGTGTTGTTACTGTTGGTGTTTGTATTTATTGTGAGCACTATGTATGTCTGTTTTGTTACTTTTTATTTGTTTGTGATCTATTTGTTTGTCATTGAATTTGTTTGTATATATATACTGTGATCACTGTGTATAACTGTGTAATTACCTGATTAATTTGTGTTCATTCTTTTTACTGTGCATGGTTGTGTTGTCACAGTACATGTCAAAATTTATTCTGATCACTGTGTATGTCTGTATGGTGTCTGTGTTTGTTTGTAGTCATTTTGATTATTGTGCACGTTACTATTATCACTGTGCATGTTAATATTTATTTTGATTACTGTTTATGTCAGTTTGTCACTCTATATGTTTTAAATCATTACTATTACTCTGCATGATAATGTTGTTCACTATATGTCTATGTGTCTGTTTATATTCTGTTTGCTGTGTCGATTTTGTATTGTTACTGAATGTGTTTGTACATATTGTGATGACTGTGAACGGCTATGTTTTTTACTCTTTTTACTTGTTTTCATTATCATTACGGTGAACATTACTGTTGTCACTGTACATGTGAATTTCTTTCTACTGTGTACTGGTATGTCTGTATTGTGACCGTGTTTGTTTGTATATATTTTGATTACTGTTTGTTGGTGTTGTTACTGTTCGTGTTTGTATTTATTGTGAGCACTGAGTCAGTTTTGTCACTCTATTTGTTTTTATTCATTATTATTACTCTGCATGATGGTGTTGTCACTGTATGTCTATTTGTCTGTTTATATTCTGTTTGCTGTGTTTATTCTGTATTGTAACCTCCGGCAAGCAATTTTACGTATAATCAACGTTGATCCAGCCACGTCAAAACACCGTCATAATGTGACGTTGACTCAACGTTGTATTTTGTTCATTGACACAACCTTGCAGACATGGATTGTAATTTAAAATATTAATTGTTGAAAACGTGACACTCTGTTTATCAATTCTGTAACTAACTTTATCAAAATAATAAAAAAAAAAATGTTTTAAAGTAAAAGTCACAGTTGTTTTGTGTCTTTAGTGAACTAGTGAATTTTCTTAACTTGTTATTCAGAAATACATTCAAATAAACTGAATTTTACCATGGCCTATAGGAGCCTACGCGTGCGTCTTTTAGACGCCCCTTAACAAACGAAAACAACATGCACCGCGTCTATTTTATACGTTATTAAGCCCTATAGCAGCGAAACTGACACCACCTTCGTCTTTTACTACAGAGCTTTGAGGCCCGAAAATGATATGGCTGAGTCTGTTTCGCCACATACTGAACTGCATAGATGCGAGATTAACACAACCCATGTCGCGTTCGTTTCTTTGAGCTTGAAATGGCTATGTTATAAAACGTCATTCACTAATACCCCCGTCACACTTATTTGGAATCAGCAGGAATGAAGAAGAATGAGCCTGATCAAAGAATTTTTAAAATTCGCACCACATTCGTGGAAAAATTTCAAATTATTGTAAGAGTACCGTTGGAATACTCAGAATGCGCTTGAATTCGCCTGGAACTTTCGACTGTATTACAGGTAGCTCTCAAAAGCAGTTCGAATGTAGTTGGAAAACTAGGAATATTTATAATGCTGTAAGAAGGCAGTAAGAATATTTAGAATATACTTTGAACGGCGCACTAGGGTAGTTCGATTGCTGGCAACATAAATATTTCAGCTCATCCGAGGCACATTCGAAACATTCTGGCGGGATATAAAATCCCCGTCACACTAGAGGCGGAATGATTAAGAATGGCGTCTGAAAAACAATTCTTTGTGCACTCCAGGATATTCGAAGAGCATTCTAAAAACATTCTAAAAACTCTGAGTGCATTCCAAATATTTTTACCCATTCTTATGGCCGGCTCGAATGTTTTTGTCATGTCAAAAACTTTCGAAGTGCACTCCAAGAGGAAATTTATCGCAATATCCCTACAGTATTCCAACTACATTCGAGCTGCATTTGAGAGGTAATATACCTGGAATGTGCAAGAACCATTCCAGGCGGGTTCGATGTACATTCTTAGTATTCCAGAGGCATTCTTATAAAGCCGTAATATTTTACGATAATTTGAAATTCCCTCCCGAATATGGTACGAATTTTTTAATTTAGTAATTCCGGCTTGATTCCTACTGGTTTCGAATAAGTTTGACGGGGCCTTTAAGTCACTTGTCAGTTCGAATATTCCTCTAATGTGATCAGAATGTTTCGAATGCTGTCGGAATGCCGTGAGAATGTTTATAATGCAGTCATAGTGCAGTTAGAATACTGTTCAAATGCCATTTGATGAATTTCAACTTAGACTGCACTTCGAAAGTTTTTGACATGACAAAAACATTCGGGATGCCACAAGAATGGATAAAAATATTTAGAATGCACTCGGAATTTTTAGAATGCTCTTCGAATGTCCAGGAGCGCAAAAAGAATTGTCTTTCCGACGGCATTCTCGCTCATTCCGCCTCTAGTGTGAAGGGGGTATAATGCCCATAGATGCGAAATTGACCAGACCCAGACGCATACAACATTTCACAAGGAAAAATATGATCCCGTACGGTGGATAACGCGGTACAAAGGGGTAGGGGGTGGACTCAACTACAATTCATATCAAGTATTAAATAACATACAGATTTTGCTCCGCATGTTACATTAAAACACACCGCCAAGCCATCACATGCATTAGTATCTAAGAACAACCACCGACACCTGTGCCAACTGAACTCTGGGTCGAGTTGCTTAGGATGTTTAAAAACAGTAAAGTGAAGGCAAAATAATTCACCGTTTCATTAAAAACATTACCAAACTAGTATGATTACTTGCAAATGTTTCTGTATAAAATTTGATAAATTTTGTTACAATAGATCTTGGTAAAGTGAAGCTGCAAAAGTACTGGGGCTGCAGTATTTGGTCTTAGGGTCAATCTCAACATGATTGTGACGATGTCCCAAATTACATCATATTGTGCAAGTGGAGACAGTGATGAAAGATAGTAGTCTGGTTGGAACAAGGGGTGCACGTAAAACCTCCTGACAAGCAATGTGAAGATAAATTTTCTTAATCCATGATGTTTTAATTTTTCTAGGTTTTCCCAGAACAAATCATTGTGGTTTACTTTAACATTATATCACACACTTGGCCTTAAATAAGAACATTTAAAATGTGGAAAGGGGAAGGAAATCGTTCATTACATGAAGATGCAACAATGATCTATCCACCATTGTGTAGCGAAAGGGTTTCTCTACAGATATATGTAATGTATTAAAGCAAATAGTAATAATGGGCTCCATTTGTCTATGCGTTCGGAACAATTTACCACAGTGATTTTCTTCCTAATGTGGGCGCAGTGAGAAAGTTCGTTTTGCCCCGTTACTTCCAGCGCACGGCACCCACAGCTGGGTGGATTGGAGATTATTATAGGCCTACGTGTAGAACTGAACTTGTGCGTGTTTTATAGAGATAGAGAATTCTTCTCATGAATATCAAATTTAAACTTGTCTTTTAAAATATGAAACAAGGTAAATTTGTAAAACGTGCCGGTCTTCATGAGTCACCAGTGGTAGACTGCTTGAGGGGGCAGCCAGGACGGCCTGTGAACAAAAAACTTGGTAATTTGTTCAAATATATATTGATAATATTTTGGTTGAAAAGAATTTGCAACAGTACCGAGGGTGTCATTTTGGGAAGGTTTACGAGAAATCTATGAAATACTCCTCTGTGAATCAATTTTGGGCATCGTTCGATATAGGACAATGGTCATCAAACAAGATAAAAAAGAAATCAAAAAAGGAGTGTAAAAATAACTTCCTTTCCTTTTAAATAATGAACAATGTTTATAAAATCAAATTCTTTTCAACCAAAATATTATCAATATATATTTGAACTAAAAATCAGAAGATCTGGGCCGAAATAGCTTGAAAGTAGTGCTGGACTGGGATGCGCTTAATGTGCCCCGATTCTCCTCCGATGTAGTGTGTTAGTTGTGACAGGTATCTTGATTGCGCTGTCAAAGCGGGTCTTCTTTTTGCACCAAGATACTTGTTCATACGGATCGGAATTATATTTTCAAACATTTTGCATACAATGGAATATATCTAGGAATATTAACGACGTAAGAAAATGTCATCTTCTCCCATTCAATCGTCACTGGCACTTCGCCTTACATATGCAAAGATTCAGTGAAGATTTTTCGGGATGGGAAAGAGTGGAATACATGTAGTTTTGCAAATTAACACAATCGAAAAGGAGCGCATTTTAGTTTATTGGGTAAGTATAAAGACTATTTGCTTCCCTTCTGATAAATGTTGTAAGACTTATGGTTTTTGATAACAGATAAATCTTATCTACATTCACGTCTTTCATTTTTATCCTACAAAATCAGATTTCAGGGGCGCATCCAGGATTATTTGAAAGGGGGGGGGAGGAAGGGTAGCGGATGCGAAGCCGACCAACCCCCCCCCCCCCTTGATGTGGGGTTAGGAGCCTGCTGAAGGGGCCCGAAATTTTTGGTAATTTAGAGGGCGAGCGGTGTAGAACATTTAAAATGATACAATTTAGAACAATATAATTCAGCTAGTCAAAATTCTAATTTCAAGATGGGACTGTTGGTGTGATTTTTTCTCCAAAACTGGCAAAAATACGCCCATAGTATATAGTTATATGTTCTTCGATTTTTTTCAGAAATCGAAGGGGGTCAGGACCCCCCTGACCCCCCCCCCCCCCCCCCCCCCCCCCCCCCCCCCCCCCCCCAATCAAATCTGCTACTGGATCTAATCAACACAGAATGGTGGTTCAGTCATCCATATTTTTCCTGAAGTCAATTTTGGTCTTCGGGGAGACATTCATTTGGCTTAATCACATGGACACCAGGCGGAATCGAGTATACATTGATAGTCAGGACCCCCCTGACCCCCCCCCCCCCCCCAATCAAATCTGCTACTGGATCTAATCAACACAGAATGGTGGTTCAGTCATCCATATTTTTCCTGAAGTCAATTTTGGTCTTCGGGGAGACATTCATTTGGCTTAATCACATGGACACCAGGCGGAATCGAGTATACATTGATAGTGCATGAAAATTGACCAAAACATTATTTGGTGCACTCTTAATTTTTTTTTTTTTTTTTTTTTTTTTTTTTTTTTTTTTTTTTGCATCTGAATGTCTGAACATTTCTCACATTTGCCACCTTGTTTCCTGTGTGGTGTCTATATATTTATCAGCTTTGCTGTCTAGTTAGTAGCTATTTACTAAAATGTCTGTATTGTTCATGAGTTCTGTTATTTGGTTATATTTGAGTATGGTGGTGCGTTCCTTGTTATTGTCCATTTCAGTTCATTATAATAATAATAATTATTTTTTTTATTGTTATTATTATTATTGTTATTATTATTATTTAAATTATTATATTATCATTATTATTTGTCCTTAAGAGTCCAAATATAGTTGCTTAATGAGGTTAGATGGCATTTAGCTAGGCAGTTGAAAGAGGTCTGTTGGTAATTATATCTATACTTGAATTCATGCTGAAAAATGCCATCGTATTCTTTTGTTTCATTTTCTATTCTCATTGTTGCCTTACAAATTACATTTTTTCTAGACATTTGTCATTCATTGAGCATTCACTTTTTATTCTACAGTTGCAAGTTTTTACTTCTGACACATTGTCAACAGTCCTACTGTTATTAATTATACTGTTGTTCTTAGCTTTAATGATTTGGGAAATATTGTCCAAACAGCTATATAATGTTATTTTTGTTAAAAATCTTATGCAACAAGGAACCTGCTGAGAAATGAGATTTAATAAGCTGTAAAAAGACTTTACTAACATTGTTCTGTGCATTTGCTACTTAATGGTGGATTGAAACATAACTTTGCGCCTCAAAACTTTCGCAAATAAAATTTAATAATCTATTTCCAAAAAAATTCTATATCATAACCATTTTATTAAAAATCAGGCTTAATTAAAATTTACCCAAACATTTATTTGATCATATCATATTCTGTTTATATGAAACTTCTCATTACTGTTATATGCACAAATGGATTAATAACATAAAAAAGTAACATTATATAATATTCATTCCCTCCAGTAAATATAACTAGAATTCAACATAACATATCTTCGTTGTATTAATTGGCTATGTACTTTCTATTTAATACTCCTTCTTCCCTTTAATACAATGATTAATCAGATGTGATTACATCCATCTTGTAATCATTACCTTGTTTTAAGAGAAAATTTTATGAATCCACTAAAATGTTTCAGCATACATATATATTGTTTCTAAGTTGCCATTCAGTCCATATTTCAGCAGAAATAATCATCTAATGTTTATGTTTTATGAAGCAACATAACATATTTCACTTAATAAAAACATGTTAATCATTTGTTTACCTATATATCCCTATCATATAATAAAACTATCAGTTAAATTACTCATTTAATTTAAGCATCTTCAGTTTATAATGTTAAATTGAACCCTTTAATATACATTATCTGATACTGACCAAGTATATTTACTCTTAGACTAATAATACTCACTTCCCATATTATTAACATTTTATGATTCCTATTACAAACAAACTAAAAAAGAAAAATTTATATATACATACAAGTGAAAATACATGCAAAGATATGTGGGTAAATAAAGAAAAATGTTTGTTATAACATTGATAAGCTCATTATAAGTTCTATTTAAACCGAATAATAAATTTATAATTCATTACAGTTATAAACATTATTTAACAGTGTAACAAAACAATTATATAGAAAGTTTAAAAAAAATACTAAATCTATATAATTCCTTAACATGACATTTAAACAAAACAATAGGGCATAGACAAATAACTAATTAAATTTTATTAAATGTATATATATTTATTACAAACAAAAGTTAGGCACAACAAAACAAGTGCAGACAAAGTAAGTGTTTGAGTAAACCATCCTCCTTTTGTTTATTTACATTAAAACAATCTAATATTGGCACAATGCTAATTTCTCTCCTCCCTTTAAAAAAATTATTAATTCAAAGACCAGAAATTGATCATGCAGAAAATGATTCTGGCATCAAAATTTTCTTGGAGTATTTTCATTATTTTAAATGATCCACTTTATCCACTTGAGTTTCAATTGTACTTTTACATCTTTAAAATATCAAGAAAACAAAATTGTCAAAATTATTAATGTTTAACTATTTTATACCATGAAATTTGGCAGTCTTTTCAGTGTTATTTTCAGTTTTCTCAAATTTATTTTCCTTAAAATCTTTTTCATTGGACCCAGGCAACTAATGAGCTTATCACAGATTTTTATTGATTTTCAGCATCATTTGTACAAATTTCACAAACATTGGACTAGATTTGTCAAAATTCTTAACATTTAACTATTTGAAGTCATGGACTTTGGCAGTCTTTTCAATGAAACATTCAGTTTTCTAAATTATATTGTCAGAAAAAAAACTTTCATGAGAAACAGTCAACTGACGAGGTTATCACAGATTTTTATTGTTGTTATACATCATCTGTCCAGATATTGCAGATATTTGCAGATATTGGACTAGATTTGTCAAAATTATTAATGTTCAACTATATTAAGGCACTGAATTTGGCTGACTTCTCAATGTTATTTTCAGTTTTCTCAAATTTATATGCTCTAAAAAAAGCTTTTTCATTGGACTTTGTCAACTGATTTGCTTTTCACAGATTTTTATTGATGTTAAGCATGAATCTTACAAATTTCACAAATATTTGACTAGATTTGTCAAAATTATTAACATTTAACTATATTAAGGCACTGCATTTGGCAGACTTCTCGATATAATTTTAAGTTTTCTCAAATTTATATGCTCTGAAAAAATATTTTTCATGAGACACAGTCAACAGATTTTTATTGTTGTTATGCATCATGTCTCCAAATTTCACAGATATTGGACTTGATTTGTCAAAATTATTAAAGTTTAACTATTTGAAGTCATGGAAAGTTCCGAAAATATCCTTTTTATTTTAGAGACAGTCAACTGTTAAGCTTAAGTTTATCAAAGTTATTAATGTTGAACTATTTTAATCTGTAAAATTTGTCAATTTTAAAAATTTAATTTTCACTTATTTCAAATATATTGTTCTTTTTCCAGGTGACCTTTTCCATACAGCGTGGTGGGTTTTTTGATGAACTGATTCTTCCTGTCTGGTCATGGCTATTTCCTGTGAAAAAAAACAGGCAGTGATAGACAACAGCAAGAGCAATGGTTTGTCTCATCCATGTGTACAATAGATGGCATGTGGCAAGCTTTAGGACATTGTCAAATGGTGTGCTAAACCCGCTTCCAGAAACCGATTGTAAGGAGGAATCTGCATATGGTATTGGTAGTAAGGAGAAGTCTTGAATGGGTATATATTTTTTTCAGAGGACAATTACACTTCAATTACACACAGTCAACTGATAAGCTTTAACTATTTGAAGTCATGGAATTTGGCAGTCTTTTCAGTGTTACTTTCAGTTCTGAAAATATCCATTTCATTAGAGACAGTCAACTGTTAAGCTTAACTTTATCAAAGTTATTAATGTTGAACTATTTTAATCTGTAAAATTTGTCAATTTTTAAAATTTAATTTTCACTTTTTTCAAATATATTGTTCTTTTTCCAGGTGACCTTTTCCATACAGCGTGGTGGGTTTTTTGATGAACTGATTCTTCTTGTCTGATCATGGCTAATTCCTGTAGAAAATGTCAAATGGTGTGCTAAACCCGCTTCCAGAAACAGATTTTAAGGAAGAATCTGCATCTGGTATTGGTAGTAAGGAGAAGTCTTGAATGGGTATATATATATATACAGTATATTTATTTTTTGGAGGACAATTACACTTCAATTACACACAGTCAACTGATAAGCTTATCACAGATTTTTATTATTGTTCAGCATCATTTTCAAATTCCACAAATATTCGACAAAATTTGTCAAAATTATTCATGTTTAACTATTTTATACCATGGAAATTGGCAGTCTGTTAGTTTGTTATTTTCAGTTTTTATGTACAGACACAGATGTGTCTGTACATATAGCCGTCATCTGCGTCTGTCGTCGCCGTCGCCGTCGTCGCCGTCGTTGCCGTCGTCGCCGTGCACTTTTACCGATAACATGATAAGTGGAAAACTGTTTTTTCTTTTGGCTTGAAACTTACAGAACTGATGAATATTTATAATACGCAGGTCAAGTTCGAAAATCAGCATGATCGGGTCACTGATAGGGAATTTATGCTGTTTTTTCACTTTTTTCAGCATATATGCAGTACCGATAACACGATAAGTGGAAAACCATTTTACCTTTTGGCTTGAAACTTACAGAACTGATGAATAATTATAATACTCAGGTCAAGTTCGAAAATCAGCGTGATTGTGTCATTTTTAGTGAATTTAGGCTATTTTTTCTCTTTTTTCAGCATATATACAGCACCGATAACACCATAAATGGAAAACCATTTTACCTTTTGGCTTGAAACTTACAGAACTGATGAATATTCATAATACGCAGGTCAAGTTCGAAAATCAGCATGATTGGGTCATTTTTAGTAAATTTAGGCTATTTTTTCTCTTTTTTCAGCATATATACAGCACCGATAACACCATAAATGGAAAACCATTTTACCTTTTGGCTTGAAACTTACCGAACTGATGAATATTCATAATACGCAGGTCAAGTTTGAAAATCAGCATGATTGGGTCATTTTTACTGAATTTATGCTATTTTTTCACTTTTTTTCAGCATTTTTGCAACACCGATAACACAATAAATGAAAAGCTGTTTTACCCTTTGGCTTGAAACTTACAGAACTGATAAATATTCATAATACACAGGTCGAGTTTGAAAATCAGCATGATTAGACCACTTTTATGGAAGTTAAGCTGTTTTTTTCACTTTTTTCAGCATATATGCAACACTGATAACACGATAAGTGAAAAACAGATAGGCCAATTGTCATAATACTCATAGGAGTGGCCAATCTTACTAAAACGAAGGTTGAGTTGGAAAATTAGCATAATCGGTCCATTATTTTAGAAGTTATGCTGTTTTTTCACATTTCCTCACATTCAATTCTTATGCATGTTAACAGTCTCATTATTTAACTAATAAGATACGTAAAAGTGTTTGTTTGGCATTTCCTGCATCTTTACAACATTGTTAGTTGATTTTGTAAAAATGATAGTAAACCTGTTATCGTGTATTGTGTAATAAAGTGTCAAAAATGGAAATAAACACATATCATTGCAGTTTGTCAGATTCAATCATCCACTATGTTCAGAATCTCAGAATGGAGGAAATTGGACATATAACACTGTCTTATTGATATTTTCCCATCTCTTCAATTTTCTTAGTTGGTCACATAAAAATGGCAGTAAACTGTTTATTTTGTTTTATGTTTAAAAAGTCTTAAAAATGGTAATAAACCCATTTCAGAACAGTGCTGTCTTGTTTCACTTTTTTCAGCATTTATGTAGCACCGATAACACGATAAGTAAAATACCGTTTTACTTTTTGGCTTGAAACTTACAGAACTGATTAATATTTATAATACGCAGGTCAAGTTTGAAATTCAGCATGATCCGGCCAATTTTAGGGAAGTTATGATGTTTTTTTTTTTTTTTTCAAAATTTTCAGCATTTATGTAACACGGAAAACAGGATCAGTGTAAAAATGTTTTTCTTTTTGGATTGAAACTGATGAATATTCATAATACGCATTTCAAGTTTGAAAATTGGCTTGATTGGACTATATTTACAACTGTTATGCTGTTTTTTTCCTTATTCAGCATATATGCAACACTGATAACACATTTTAAGGAAAACCAATCAGCCTTTTGTCTTGCAACTTACAGCAGTGATTAGTCTGACTAGTATACAGATCAAGTTTGAAAATAAGCTTGATCAGTTAAGTTTTGATGAAGTTATTAGCCTTTTTGTATATAAGTGTTTTTTTTTCTTCAGATTTAATTCTTAGGCATGTTAACAGTCTCAATATGGAACTAATTAGATATGTAAAAGTGTTGTTTTGACATTTTCTGCTTCTTAACAATATTGTTAGTTGATTATATAAAAATGATGGTAAACCTGTTATCATGCATTGTGTAATAAAGTATCAAAAATGGAAAGGAACTCATCATTGCAGTTTGTCAGATCCAATCATTCACTATGTTCAGAATCTGCAAATGGAGCAAATTGGACATTTAAAATTGTTCTATTGATATTTTTCCTATGTCAACAATTTTCCTAGATGATCATTTAAAAATGACAGTAAATTGATTATTTTGTTTTATGTAAAAAGGTGTTGAAAATGGAAAGAAAATCATTTCAGTACAGTTATCTCTTGTTTACATTTTGGCATTTTGAACTTTGAACTTCCATGGTCTTGAAGACCTTCCCATATCACATTTTCTGAATATCCATGATACTTTTATTTTTTTTAATAAAAAATTGATGGTCATTATGCTGTTAAGTATTGTGTTATATTGCATGAAAGTTGAAGAAACCTGTATTTTGGACACTGCTGCCAGGATAGCGATTAAGGGAAAACCATGTTACTTATGATACTCAAATTTACTGAAAAGTTTCATAAGACTGAAGTGCAGCTTGTGTTGGAAAACCAGTGTGATTGTTTTCTGTTTTGGAAGCAATGCAGTTCTATAGAGTGAACTATGGTGCAATAAATGTATATGGCAGTATATTTATTCAGGGTCACAAACTAATTTGCTTAATTAATTTTCAAGTGGCCATTAAATGAGATTACATAAAACACACGTTCATAAAGTAATTTGCTTAATAATTTTTCAAGTGGCCATTAAATGAGATTACATAAAACACACGATGAGATTTCATTGTAAAGTCCCCTGGGTATATCTCTCTTAACTGTGTCACATAATTAGGAATCGATGATTATTGTGCAGGTAAATGTTAGTCATGTTAGTAATTAGACAGCTAGATTTAAAGTTTGAATAGCAGCTTTATTGGAATTTTTTGTTTTGTTTTATTTTACATTTTCTTTTAATTATTTTTCAAACACTAGCATCTTCAAGATATCACTTTCAACTCCCATCCACCAGAAGCACGGTGCATTTTCTGTTTTTCCACATAAGGAGTTGTGTTGGTTTTTATGTCTTTAAACATTGTGTAATTATATTATTTTATGCACTGTCATCTTTTTTCACATATTGGGATTTTCATTATGTGAATTTGAACTCTCACATATGGTCCTGAAACTGTAATCTTATTGACCATGTTATTCTGTTGTACATTTTGTGAAATTTTATCTTTCACGTACTGGAATTTTCATTGAGGGACTTATAACTCCCAAGGACATGTAACATTTAACTTTTATTGATACTACCTGTTGTGCAATATTTGCAACTTGACCGTTCTTTTTGGCAAATAATTAATTTTCTTTCTAAAAAGTGTTTTTTTTTTTTGTTTTTTTTTTGTTATAATCTCTTAAGATATTATTACAAAGTATAGCCATCTATGGATGTCACATGGTCTGATGAAAAGTTCAGATATCAGAATAATAGCTATGACTGCCCTTTTTGTAGTAAAACAAAATATATTATATTTCTGCCAGTTGTTTACACTGTTTAAACTCAAGTTGGATGATTCATATCATGGTTATGCACCTAGACTGAATGGCAGCTTTAGTGGAATATTTTTGTAATTTTTTCTTTAATTTTTAACTTTTCAAACTGGCATTTTTAAGATGTTTTTACTTTTCAGCATATATGCAACACTGTAAACACATTTCAAGAAAAAAACGATAGGCCTGTTGTCATGAAACTCGCTGGGGTAATGGATCTCACTAAATTGAGGTCAAGTTCGAAAAGCGGCATGATCGGGCCACTATTTTAGTAGTTATGCTTTTTTCCCCACTTTTCAGCATATATGCAACACTATAAACACAATATAAGGAAAACAGATAGGCCAATTGTCATTAAACTCACAGGAGTGGTCAATGCTGCTAAAACACAGGTTGAGTTCGAAAATCAGCATAATCGGGCCATTATTTTAGAAGTTATGCTGTTTTTTCACATTTCCTCACATTCAATTCTTAGGCATGTTAAAGGTCTCATTAGTTAACTAATAAGATACGTAAAAGTGTTTGTTTGACATTTCCTGCATCTTTACAACATTGTTAGTTGATTTTGTAAAAATAATGGTAAACTTATTATCGTGTATTGTGTAATAAAGTTTCAAAAGTGGAAATAAACTCATGTCATAGCAGTTTGTCAGATTCAATCATTCACTATGTTCAGAATCTCAGAATGGAAGAAATTGGCTATTTAACACTGCTATATTGATATTTTTCTTAGTTGATCATATAAAAATGGCAGTAAACTGTTAATTTTGTTTTATGTTTAAAAAAAAACATTTCAGAACAGTGCTGTCTTGTTTACATTTTGGCATTTTCAAGTTGTGACTTTGAAGTTCCATGGGCCTGAAGACCTTCCCATATCACATTTTCTGAATATCCATGATACAAATATTTTATTATTAAAAATTGATGGTCATTATGCTGTTAAACGTTATGTAATATTGCATCAAAAAAACTATTTTGGGCACTGCTCCCATGATGACCACTTAAGAAAAACCAGGTCACTTACTGTTCTCAAACTTGCAGGAAAGAAACATGCGACTAAAATACAGCTTCAGTAGGCAATGCAGTCTGTTTGGTAATTCTTACTGCCAGTTAAACAGTTTTTTTTTTTTGTGAAAATTTAATTTTTCACAAGATATGCTTGAAGACCTGTGCTAGTCACATTTTCTGAAAATCCATGATACGTTTTTTTATTTTCAAAAGTTGACGGTCTTTATGCTGTTAACCAATATGTAATATTGGATCAGAATAGAAGAAAACACAATTTTGGGTGCTGCTGCTATGATGACCATTATGGGAAAACCATGTTATTTATGATTGCCAAACTTTCAAAAAAGAAATACAGGGCTAAAATGCAGCCTGAGTTGGAAAAGTAGTCTAATTGGCTTCTTTTTCTGGAAGTTATACATTTTCAAAGTGTGAACTTGAACTCCCATGGGCCTGAAGCCTTATGCTTGTTACACATTTTACTTACATTGGTATTACCTGTTGAGCATAATTAAAATTTAATGTTGAATTTGCAGTTCAACATAATGTACTTTTGCATCAGGATTGACAGTAGCCTATTTTGTGCATAGTTATTTCCTGATTTTTGTCTGTACATTTGACAGCTTTGCTGCCTTGTTTCAAATTTATTGTCCTAAAAGAATCTTTTTCATCGGACCCAGTCAACTGATGAGCTTATCACAGATTTTTATTGTTGTTTAGCATCATTTGTACAAATTTCACAAATATTGGACTAGATTTGTCAAAATTATTAATATTTAACTATTTGAAGTCATGGACTTTGGCAGTCTTTCCAATGTAACATTCAGTTTTCTAAATTATATCGTCCGAAAAAATCTTTTTCATGAGAAACAGTCAACTGATGAGGTTATCACAGATTTTTATTGTTGTTATACATCATCTGTCCAAATTTCACAGATATTGGACTAGATTTGTCAAAATTATTAACGTTTAACTATATTAAGGCACTAAATTTGGCTGACTTCTCAATGTTATTTTCAGTTTTTCTCAAATTTATATGCTCTGAAAAAATACTTTTCATGAGACACAGTCAACTTATGAGCTAATCACAGATTTTTATTGATTTTAAGCATCATTTGTCGAAATTCCACAAATATTAGACTAGATTTGTAAAAATTATTAACGTTTAACGATTTTAAAGCATAGCATTGTCAGTGTTTTCAATGTCATTTTCAGTTTTCTCAAATTTATATGTTCTGAAAAAATCTTTTTCATTGAACATTGTCAACTGATTTGCTTTTCACAGATTTTTATTGATGTTAAGCATTTCTTGTACAAATTTCAAAATATTGGACTTGATTTGTCAAAATTATTAACGTTTAACTATATTAAGGCACCGCATTTGGCAGACTTCTCAATATAATTTTCAGTTTTCTCAAATTTATATGCTCTGAAAAAATATTTTTCATGAGACACAGTCAACTGATGAGCTTGTCACAGATTTTTATTGTTGTTATGCATCATGTCCCCAAATTTCACAGACATTAGACTTGATTTGTCAAAATTATTAACGTTTAACTATTTGAAGTCATGGTATTTGGCAGTCTTTTCAGTGTTACTTTCAGTTCCGAAAATATCCATTTCATTAGAGACAGTCAACTGTTAAGCTTAACTTTATCAAAGTTATTAATGTTGAACTATTTTAATCTGTAAAATTTGTCAATTTTTAAAATTTAATTTTCACTTTTTTCAAATATATTGTTCTTTTTCCAGGTGACCTTTTCCATACAGCGTGGTGGGTTTTTTGATGAACTGATTCTTCTTGTCTGATCATGGCTAATTCCTGTAGAAAATGTCAAATGGTGTGCTAAACCCGCTTCCAGAAACCGATTTTAAGGAGGAATCTGCATCTGGTATTGGTAGTAAGGAGAAGTCTTGAATGGGTATATATATATGTTTTTTTCAGAGGACAATTACACTTCAATTACACACAGTCAACTGATAAGCTTATCACAGATTTTTATTGATTTTAAGCATCATTTTCAAATTCCACAAATATTCGACAAAATTTGTCAAAATTATTAACGTTTAACGATTTTAAGGCATAGCATTGTCAGTGTTTTCAATGTCATTTTCAGTTTTCTCAAATTTATGTGTTCTGAAAAAATCTTTTTCATTGAACATTGTCAACTGATTTGCTTTTCACAGATTTTTATTGATGTTAAGCATTTCTTGTACAAATTTCAAAATATTGGACTTGATTTGTCAAAATTATTAACGTTTAACTATATTAAGGCACCGCATTTGGCAGACTTCTCAACATAATTTTCAGTTTTCTCAAATTTATATGCTCTGAAAAAATATTTTTCATGAGACACAGTCAACTGATGAGCTTGTCACAGATTTTTATTGTTGTTATGCATCATGTCCCCAAATTTCACAGACATTAGACTTGATTTGTCAAAATTATTAACGTTTAACTATTTGAAGTCATGGAAATTGGTAGTCTGTTTAGTGTTATTTTCAGTTTTTTTTTAATTTAGAGAAGTCTTGAATGGGTATATATATATTTTTTTTAGGACAATTACACTTCAATTACACACAGTCAACTGATAAGCTTATCACAGATTTTTATTATTGTTCAGCATCATTTGCCCAAATTCCACAAATATTCGACAAAATTTGTCAAAATTATTAATGTTTAACTATTTTATACCATGGAAATTGGTAGTCTGTTTAGTGTTATTTTCAGTTTTTTTTTAATTTATTGTCCTAAAAAAATCTTTTTCATCGGACCCAGTCAACTGATGAGCTTATCACAGATTTTTATTGTTGTTTAGCATCATTTGTACAAATTTCACAAATATTGGACTAGATTTGTCAAAATTATTAATATTTAACTATTTGAAGTCATGGACTTTGGCAGTCTTTCCAATGTAACATTCAGTTTTCTAAATTATATCGTCCGAAAAAATCTTTTTCATGAGAAACAGTCAACTGATGAGGTTATCACAGATTTTTATCGTTGTTATACATCATCTGTCCAAATTTCGCAGATATTGGACTAGATTTGTCAAAATTATTAACGTTTAACTATATTAAGGCACTAAATTTGGCTGACTTTTCAATGTTATTTTCAGTTTTCTCAAATTTATATGCTCTGAAAAAATCCTTTTCATGAGACACAGTCAACTTATGAGCTTATCACAGATTTTTATTGATTGTAAGCATCATTTGTCAAAATTCCACAAATATTAGACTAGATTTGTAAAAATTAATAACGTTTAACGATTTTAAGGCATAGCATTGTCAGTGTTTTCAATGTCATTTTCAGTTTTTTCAAATTTATTGCACTAAAAAAATCCTTTTCATGAGACACAGTCAACTGATGAGCTTATCACAGATTTTTATTGTTGTTATGCATCATCTCTCCAGATTTCACAGATATTGGACTTGATTTGTCAAAATTATTAACGTTTAACTATTTGAAGTCGTGGAATTTGGCCGTCTTTTCAGTGTTACTTTCAGTTCCGAAAATATCCTTTTTATTAGAGACAGTCAACTGTTAAGCTTAACTTTATCAAAGTTATTAATGTTGAACTATTTTAATCTGTAAAATTTGTCAATTGTAAAAATTTAATTTTCACTTTTTTCAAATATATTGTTCTTTTTCCAGGTGACCTTTTCCATACAGTGTGGTGGGTTTTTTGATGAACTGATTCTTCCTGTCTGGTCATGGATAATTCCTGAAGAAAAAACACGCAGTGAAAGACAACAGCAAGAGCAATGGTTTGTCTCACCCATGTGTACAATAGATGGCATGTGGCAATCTTTAGGACATTGTTAAATGGTGTGCTAAACCCGCTTCCAGAAACTGATTGTAAGGAGGAATCTGCATCTGGTATTGGTAGTAAGGAGAAGTCTTGAATGGGTATAAGTTTTTTTCAGAGGACAATTACACTTCAATTACACACAGTCAACTGATAAGCTTATCACTGATTTTTATTATTGTTCAGCATCATTTGCCCAAATTCCACAAATATTGGACAAAATTTGTCAAAATTATTAATGTTGAACTTTTTTATACCATGGAAATTGGTGGTCTGTTTAGTGTTATTTTTAGTTTTTTCAAATTTATTTTCCTAAAAAAATCTTTTTTATCGGACCTAGTCAACTGATGAGCTTATCACAGATTTTTATTGCTGTTAAGCATCATTTGTACAAATTTCACAAATATTGGGCTAGATTTGTCAAAATTATAAATATTTAACTATTTGAAGTCATTGACTTTGGCAGTCTTTTCAATGTAACATTCAGTTTTCTAAATTATATCATCTGAAAAAATCTTTTTCATGAGAAACAGTCAACTGATGAGGTTATCACAGATTTTTATTGTTGTTGTACATCATCTGTCCCAATTTCGCAGATATTGGACTAGATTTGTCAAAATTATTAATGTTTAACTATATTAAGGCACTGAATTTGGCTGACTTCTCAATGTTATTTTCAGTTTTCTTAAATTTATATGCTCTGAAAAAATCCTTTTCATGAGACACAGTCAACTTATGAGCTAATCACAGATTTTTATTGATTTTAAGCATCATTTGTCGAAATTCCACAAATATTAGACTAGATTTGTAAAAATTATTAACGTTTAACGATTTTAAGGCATAGCATTGTCAGTGTTTTCAATGTAATTTTCAGTTTTCTCAAATTTATATGTTCTGAAAAAATCTTTTTCATTGGACATTGTCAACTGATTTGCTTATCACAGATTTTTATTGTTGTTAAGCATTTCTTGTACAAATTTCAAAATATTGGACTTGATTTGTCAAAATTATTAACGTTTAACTATTTGAAGTCGTGGAATTTGGCCGTCTTTTCAGTGTTACTTTCAGTTCCGAAAATATCCTTTTTATTAGAGACAGTCAACTGTTAAGCTTAACTTTATCAAAGTTATTAATGTTGAACTATTTTAATCTGTAAAATTTGTCAATTTTTAAAATTTAATTTTCACTTTTTTCAAATATATTGTTCTTTTTCCAGGTGACCTTTTCCATACAGCGTGGTGGGTTTTTTGATGAACTGATTCTTCCTGTCTGGTCATGGATAATTCCTGAAGAAAAAACACGCAGTGAAAGACAACAGCAAGAGCAATGGTTTGTCTCACCCATGTGTACAATAGATGGCATGTGGCAAGCTTTAGGACATTGTCAAATGGTGTGCTAAACCCGCTTCCAGAAACTGATTGTAAGGAGGAATCTGCATCTGGTATTGGTAGTAAGGAGAAGTCTTGAATGGGTATATAATTTTTTCAGAGGACAATTACACTTCAATTACACACAGTCAACTGATAAGCTTATCACTGATTTTTATTATTGTTCAGCATCATTTGCCCAAATTCCACAAATATTGGACAAAATTTGTCAAAATTATTAATGTTTAACTATTTTATACCATGGAAATTGGCAGTCTGTTTAATGTTATTTTCAGTTTTTTCAAATTTATTTTCCTAAAAAAATCTTTTTCATTGGACCTAGTCAACTGATGAGCTTATCACAGATTTTTATTCTTGTTAAGCATCATTTGTACAAATTTCACAAATATTGGGCTAGATTTGTCAAAATTATAAATATTTAACTATTTGAAGTCATGGACTTTGGCAGTCTTTTTAATGTAACATTCAGTTTTCTAAATTATATCATCCGAAAAAATCTTTTTCACGAGAAACAGTCAACTGATGAGGTTATCACAGATTTTTATTGTTGTTATACATCATCTGTCCCAATTTCGCAGATATTGGACTAGATTTGTCAAAATTATTAATGTTTAACTATATTAAGGCACTAAATTTGGCTGACTTCTCAATGTTATTTTCAGTTTTCTTAAATTTATGTGCTCTGAAAAAATCCTTTTCATGAGACACAGTCAACTTATGAGCTAATCACAGATTTTTATTGATTTTAAGCATCATTTGTCGAAATTCCACAAATATTAGACTAGATTTGTAAAAATTATTAACGTTTAACGATTTTAAGGCATAGTATTGTCAGTGTTTTCAATGTAATTTTCAGTTTTCTCAAATTTATATGTTCTGAAAAAATCTTTTTCATTGGACATTGTCAACTGATTTGCTTATCACAGATTTTTATTGTTGTTAAGCATGATTCGTACAAATTTCACAAATATTGGACTTGATTTGTCAAAATTATTAACGTTTAACTATCTTAAGGCATAGCGTTGTTAGTGTTTTCAATGTCATTGTCAGTTTTCTGAAATTTATATGTTCTGAAAAAATCTTTTTCATTAGACATTGTCAACTGATTTGCTTTTCACAGATTTTTATTGATTTTAAGCATCATTTGTACAAATTTAACAAATATTGGACTAGATTTGTTAAAGTTGCATTTTAGAAATAAGAGTAAAATATCCCAAGAAGTGAAGCTATTTTTGACGTGTACCAACCATTTAAGGGAATAGTGTATCTGAAAGTTGCTTATTAGTTGCTTATTAGTAATAGGAGAACGAGAAGCAAGTGGAACGTCTTGATAATACTGTTTAATAGTACATTGTATGCAGATCATTGCAGAAAGGATCAAAAGACCAAAGGGATGACTACACAACCCCAACGACTACAGCGGTCACATTGTAGTCTATTGGGAACAAAGACAAAAAAGTTTGGAACAGCTAGGTTCAAACGTTCCAGATAAAATATCAAAACCCGAAGCCCTCGCAGGATCAACTCAGACCACAATATCACTTGTGAAATGAATGAAAGGCAATCTGGTTGAAGAAAGTCATCTGTTCAAAGTTTAGACTGATGCACTCTCTTAATATGCCTATTGCTGTTATGCCTCTGAGAGCGCATTCAGAACAGCTGATTAGGAGTGCATTCACAAGAGATGATGACTAACAGATCTGCCTACTAAATATGGCCGACCCCACTTAAAAGCGATGTTGATAGTCCCCTGACGATCTCCTCGCCTCTACACGCGACTTAGCTGCAGGGGCATAGCAATTACACCTTGGAGCTAAGATTCAATCCGTTTTATGGCACGTGTGGAGGCAGGGAGACCACTGGAGAATTAGCAGCATCGCTTTGTATGTTAGGTCGGCCATATTCAGTCGGCGGATCAGTTAGTTCTCGGATCATCTGTTATGAATGCGTTCAGAACAGCGGACTAACAGATTCGCGGATAAAATATCGCCGACTCACTTGAAAGCTTGTTGCTTAATCCCCGAGGGGAATTTATTCAGTATCTATTCGGGAATCAACCAGCAAGCTTTTAAGTCGGTTGCCATATTTCATCTGCAGATCTGTTAGTCCGCTAGTCTGAATGCGCCTCTAAGACAGGGACACTAACATCTTGGACCCTAATTAAAACAGCAGGAAGTGCAGGTCATAGGAGCTGGGTTTAACGAAAAAGTTATTTTGCATCAACTACATAAAGCGCGATATCAATATGGAGTTCAAGGTAAGACATGGAATTAAGCGAAGGAAGCTTAGGAAGACCTACAGACCAATGTAAAACAGTTCAATAAGCTTTTCTAAGTTTTGTAACCCAGATGAAATAATTTCTTTTTAAAAAGCTTGCAAGATATAACATAGCTAGCTTTGACTATGGGGCTTGTTGGAGTGGCAAATGGACTCTCAGGAGATGGCACCGTCTGCCACCATCTGATTAATGTCAAATAAGCAGTTTCTGATGGTTTAGGATCATGAGTAACAAGCAATCATAATGGACATAAATAGAAATGGTGGATATGTTTTTAATAAGACTAAATTTGCAAAAAACGAACTTATTTTGCAGCTTTTTTTTTTACTTTCTGCCATATGTTTGACGGCCATTTTGGCTTTTTTGCTATATGTAACGGGCTTAAGTGTATTCACTAGTACTGTTGTGCTCTCCTGATAGGATGCACGTTCAAAAAAGCTGTCAATAAAGTTTACCCGGTGACCTCTGGTCGTTTTTCTATTTTTCCTCATAAATTGACGGCCATATTGAAAATGCTCAAGGTCTCGGAAATAGCAACCAAGCTAATTTTGCTTCTCTCGGCCTGAAGAATGCATTTCAGCAGTGCGTAAACGGCCATTTTGGCAGTTCGTAAACGGGTTAAGCAGCGTTTTACAAAACTGTTAAGCTGTGCCAGAATGGCGCGAAAAACACAGACATTGTCAGACAGATTATTGTGTCAAACGGAACGGTCTACACAGTTTTATAGAGTTATGCGCAGTTTGAGGCGCTACACAGAGACCAAGCCCAATGCATATCGACGTCTTACCACCAGGGTATAGGACTCACTGTCCTTCAGGATATGCTGCTGCAATTAAACCAAAACCACCCAGCCCGTTTTGAATGAGGGACAAATTGTCACCAAAACTTGTTTTTCAGGGTTCTTAGCGAACGCCAAACTGATTTCAGCAGGTTAGGATTCCAGGCGACCTCTGAGGAAGCCACTGTAAACAGCAAAGCAGCCTAGTCTGTTTCTCTAATGAATTGGGGACCATGACAGTTTCTGGGTAAAACACTGAAACCGCGTGGCTTTCTTTATTGAGGTCAGATTTAACCTGTACCGCTAAACTGGTCAAAACAGAGTTTACAGACATCCTGAAGAGGCCTACGACGAAGCGTGTGCCACTTCTTAAGTGACTAGGGTCATTGACAGTGTCAGTATTTGGAGTGGATACCACATTGGTGCCAAAACACCAATAGCAGTCATCGATGAAAACCTGAACCAGATCAAATAAAGGAATAATCTGGGAACTAAATGACTATTATTTGATAGGGGGCACCTTAGGAACAATTTCAGGTTGCAGGGTGAGGTTGCCGGTTCACACAGAGCACTTTTAATGGCAGATAACTTACAGAACCAAGGGAATGAGTAGCTACCTTGGTCATCAAAATCGCAATATTTGAACCACATAGACAAAATGTGGGTAGGTCATTACTCGTCGAATCAACGGCCTGCATGTCCTACATCAAAACTGAGCCAAATTGGACAAGTTTTAACCGTATTCTGGAATCTTATTCCAAATTCAACTCTAAAAAGCCTATCATAAGAAATGCCTTGCGGCTTGAAAGCTCTGGTAGCAGCAAGATGAGGTCAAGCGTAACAGCGACTGTTGCTGTGACTAGACACTGACATGGGGGGCCTTTGTGGGGCGTGTAACTCTTTTAAAGACAATAATTTGGAAAATATGGAGATCCAAAATATCGCTTTCAATGGTTGTCGTATGACTTAAGATAGACAATGTATATTTGTTTGCTTCACTGAGGAATTCAATTAATGAACTGATGTCACAATGACATCGAAGAGATTATCAAAAGTTATTAAAACACGATTTTAATCCTTATTTTCATTTATCAGTCAGCAAAATAGGAAAAAACTGATGAATTATGTTTTGGAAAAAAATATTCCATATTAAATGTCAAGTCTGTATAAAGCGTGTTATTATAAATAGTTAAAAGTTTAAAAATAATTAGCTTTAGTTGTTTCGGCTTCTTGATCCTAGACGTCTCGACGTTTTCATATAAATGAAATTCATGAAATTTGGTTAGTTTTGAAATAAGTGTAACTATTCAGTACAAAAAGTTTTGAGTATTTAAAAAAAATTATTATTATACTCCGGAGAAATTATAAGAAAAATGATCATATCGGCGCCCTCTATCATTTATCGCTGTCTTCACTAGCACAATATGATGAAATTCATGGACACCGTCACAATCATGTTGAGACAGACTCTGAGGTCAAATACTTTGGCATTTGCACTGTTGTAACTCAACTTCCTCTATTCTCCCGGACCATTACATACCTGTAAACATTGACAATTGCCAGAGAGGGAGATTCCCGCGCACGCCCTACGCCCCCCCCCCCCCCTACACACACACACACACACACACACACACACACGCTACTGGAAAGAAACGCCTTGGTTATAAATGTGTTGTTAGCAGTTTGCTAAAATACGTTGACTATACAAAATGATATAGAAAAATGTGTTGTCAGCAGTTTGCTAAAATACTTTGACTATACAAAATGATACAGAAAAAATTAAATCGGCAGTTAAGAAATTTATTAAATTCCAATTCAAGTCTTTCAATGTTTCAAGAATTATACCGGCTGTTTAACAACTTAGTCATACTAACAGCCTGTTTTAATAAATAATTAAAACAAGTCAATTTTTGCGCCCCGATATTTCAGTCTGCGTTGCGTGGCTTATTGCACACCTCAGGTAGAGATGACACTCAGTGGTTAGCCTAACTTTTTATGTTACTGAAACATTTTTGAAATATTGTTCAGATTTCTTTGTGAAGTCCCAAATATCTCACTTCGTAACAAATTCATTTTTAATTAAAAAATAAGATAAAATTATCTTTCTGTCCTTCAAACCGTACTATTTTAGTCCATTGCCAATGTTGACAGTTCGGCATTTCGGCTTATTCATTAGCACTTCTGTTTTATGTTTTCTGATGTATATATTCTGAATTGTCACGCAAGTAGGTCCCAGTGCATAAATGAAAATGTGCTATATTCGTGCAAGTCGGCAAACATACTTGATGTAAAAATTAAACGCTGACAGTTTGTGTAGTTCAAAATTAGCAAACTTTGACTCCAAGTAAATTCTGTCGGCACTTTATGTTCCATTTTTAGCCCATTTTAATTTTAGTTCCTTTCGTATCGTTCACGCTTTGCCAGTTAATTTTCCAGTGCTGCGATTTTTGAAATGGCGCTCTTTCTCAATAGACGTCATGTATTTTAAGTTCATCTTTAGGAATTACTATAGCTGAAACATACGGTGGTTATATATATTAAAAAGATAATCTGTACAGTTTTTTTTAGAGACAAAAGTTGTAAAAGTTTATATAACCTGGTGTGTTAAAGTTAAAAGACACCAGTAAACACCCGAACGCTCTCAAAATTCAATTTCCCCGACTCACCCAAACCTTTTATACCATCATCATACCCCCCATCATTTTAGTGCCGTTTTATTTCAACATATTTCCTTTTAATCCAACTTTCTCTGCTTAAAGATTCGTCGACATCTAATTAAAACTAAAATAGCATGTTTTCATTTCCATTGATTTATTAGGTCATTTCTTTATAAACATTTCACCCCCCTCCCCGTCTCGCGTTATGTCTTCACTAACACATTCGGGTGATATTTGTGGAGTCCGTCACAATCATGGTTGAGACAGCATCAAAATCAACACACCACAGCCTCTGGCTACCCTCTACCAGGGCCATAGATTGATTTTTCACTAGATATTCAAAGATGCATCTCTGGTTAAATAGATGGCTAATCTCTGTACTGTAAAAGCAAATTTATGTCCACAGCACAATAACTGCAGCCTTGGTAGAGGGAAGCCTATGGCTCATTTCCCGTATTAACTGAGATTGCTCATTTGAAATGTCTTCACGGTGACAGAGAACATATTTTATGTTAGCAACAAAGATTAAGAAAACGAGCGAGAGAAGGAGGGGGAGATAAAAACAGGTTTATCCGAGACATAAATAAAATCGAAAAACAAATTAATTCACTTATGAGCAGGAACATCTTTACGGATGATTAAATTTCACACAAATATCTTAGAACATATGTCGGAGATTGTTAATGTGTGTGTGTGGGGGGGGGGGGGTATCATCATTATTGTCAGAAACTAGTCAATTTCTGGGCAAAAATGCAAAAAATCACACCTGCCATAATAAAAAAAGATTAAAACGGCTATAAACGAAAGCATTAGGTGTAAAGATTTACGTTATACTAAAGCCTAGGTTACATTTTTCACAGACGCCGCACGATGAAATAGAAATTAATTTTCCGTATTTTTGTAGTGTCTATGGACTAGCATGCTTACGTTCGGTACGGGCGCCGTACCATTTCTCCCACATGACCTTGAAGTTAAGTAGCGGACGCCCCACGAGCAGCAAATAGGCAATACAAGGACACCATGCGGACATCGTATGTACGACAAATGTAACCCAAGATTGGATATTTGAAAAAAATTAACTATATTTGTCGGGGTATTATGCGTGCAATTTCTAAATGTTTTGGTCTTATGTTATATTATGTGATTTATTTATTTATTTATTTTTATGTTTATGTATGTGTGTGTGTGAAATCGGTCCTTTACACATTTTAAGTTAATTTCCAGGGGTAAATGTGTTTATTAATACGTGCTACAACAAAGTCTGAAAAATGATGCACGGCGCGTTTCATGGAGCTTTCTGATTTAGAGGTAATTTGTCTCCTTGTTGCTGTATGATATAACCATTAAATAAGCGTGCTGTAACGAGATCCGCACATTGATCCCTTGGTTTGTTTAACTGTATTTATGCCCCTATTTCACACAGACCACGAATCCCACGAATCGACAAATTTCAGGATTCGTGAGATTTTGCAAATTTTCTGGCCTAATTCGACACGCTCTACGATTCAGTTACGATACAGGTGCGATAGTGTTACGAATATTTGTGTGATTCGGCTGGAATATTGTCAAGAATTCACTATGATTTTTTTGGAATCGTGGCCAAAATTTTGAACAGCTCAACATTTTTGCCACGAATTCCCGTTTGATCAAGAATTGCAAGAACTGACTACGATTATATTCGAATCTGTTAAGAACTTCACGAACTGATTACGATTCAACCACGAATCCTGAAATTTGTCAATTCCTGGCGATTCGTGGGATTCGTGGTCTGTGTGAAATAGGGGCATCAAAGTTTTTGCCACGAATTCTTGTTGGTCAAGAATTGCAAGAACTGATTACGAATATATACGAATCTGTTAATAACTTCACGAACTCATTACTGTTTACGATTCAACCACGAATCCTGAAATTTGTCAACTCCTGGCGATTCGTGGTCTGTGTGAAATAGGGGCATTAACTGTATTGTATTCACAGCCACGTGTTTGTGAGTATTACTGATATACAGCCCTAGCCAGTTATTATTATTATTGCCTATGCTACAACTACTGTTACTACTACTACTACTACTACTACTACTACTACTACACCATATAGTCCTACTACACTGTACTACAACTACTACATGTCCTGGTTCTACAACTTACACCGCTCCAGAGGTATGCTGAGGTGAGTTTTCAGAAATCTCTTAGACTCAACGTGCTGTCGGGGACAACTTGAGGATATCTGTTCCCTGTAAGGTAGGTCGACTGTTGTAACGAACTGACCTTTTTGTATATCTCCCTTCCTCTCTCCTATATCCATCCCCGTTATCCCCCCCCCCCCCCACTCCACCACATTCCCCTTCAAACACTCCAATCATTGAAATGCACTCACATGCCATCTGCCGTGCATCACAAGAGGGAGGTACCCCCCCCCACCCCCCCGCCCCCCACTTCTCGTCTTACGTCCAGTCTTCACTAACACAATGGGGTGATATTTGTGGAGTCCGTCACAATCATGGTTGAGACAGCATCAGAAGCGAAACACCGCAGTCTAATGGCACATTACCCTTATTAAAACAGATTGTTCAATTGTAAGTATACAGTATGTATACTTACAAATTGGTTGGTGTTCTTTTCTCGAAAAATAGAAAGGTGTGAAATTGTGAACTTTGTCCAAAACTGCATATTTTCAATACTATATAAAATTCGAAACACCGAACTTGGTCTCTGAATATTAGAGAACTGTTCTTTATGTTGTTTACACAGACTAGATCAATTAAGAGATGTGATCACATTTTATTAAAACGCAAGATTGAATAATGGTGTGTATCAGCGGAAATTTAAGTTTTGTTCCCATGTCTGTTTCAGATAACGTTTAGTTCTCGATCCCAGCGACAGACAATCGCAGCTCTGGGATCATGTCCATGGATTCTGCCTTCAACTTGTCCCAAACCACAGACTAATAGGACTCGGCAGCTCACCACGCTGTGTATCTACCAATGAAATCACTGTCGAAACACGCGGAACGCTTCATTTGCACATACGCTGCACAAAAATTTTTATTGAAACAGCTGCCATAAATGATAGAGTTGATAAGTCAACTTAAATTTCTTAATCTTTGTCTTCCCAAAGAAATTTCATGGACGTATTATTTGAAAAAAGCTTCAAATGTTCTTATTCATCCTCGTCTTTAGATAATCTTGGAGCTCAAAGATCTATCCATGTAATCAGGACCCCCTCCCCCTTCCCGGACATTCCCCCTGTAATGAATATAACAATGAGAATGAAAATGTCATATTGAGAAACATTATAAATGCCTGCTTTTAATAAAATTCTGTCTTCAGGCAGAGGTGGGAAAACAAGAAATGTTTTAATGGAACAGATGTATAATATAGATAATTCAAAACCAGAGTATTTTTTCTGAGAAGGTGGGGGGTGTCTTGGGGGAATTGTTCGGGGTGGGGGATGTCTTGAAGGGATTGTCCGAGAAACATGTAAACAGCCAAGACTGACCCATTGCCATCATTAAATAGTCAAGTCCTGATGTGTAGAGTGTGTATTGACCCCACGTTGCCCCTCCCCGTGGCCTTCTCCAGGTCCCTGCCCCTCCCCGTGGCCTTCTCCGGGTCCCTGTCCCTCCCCATAGCCTTCTCCACGTCCCTGCCCCCCCCCCCCCCGGGCCATCTCCACGTCCCTGCCCCTCCCCACAGCCTTCTCCGCGTCCCTGTCCCTCCCCACGGCCTTCTCCACGTGAGGTAGGCTACATAGTTGTTCATCTTTAATGTGCCATTTCTACACTAGGCGAGTACAGTTGTGTGAACGAAGAATGGAGAAAGTTCGGCATTGCCTGCTGAATTTTCTTTGTAGGGGGTCTAAATGCAATCAGATAATGCCAAATCTTTAAAATATTCTTTGTTTCTTTTAATTTAAGAAAATGCAACGTTTGACTAGAGTCCCCCCTTGTGGCAGCTATGTGCAGCAATTTGTTCTCCAGCGCTCTCCTGACGCATAGGAAAATGTTGTAGTTGAGAACAAATATCCCTATGTTATTACACCGTTTATTTCATCTTTGGTACTCGCGACAAAAACCAAAATGCGCTTGGATATCCACGGGGGCGATGGCTGATCATGGCCTACATGTACATGTACACTAGCTGCCAGGTTATTTGTGACGCTTGTGGTGTTCTTCTTGTGGACTGACTACAGGGAAATCCAGAGGAAAAGAAAGGAAGAAAGGCTAACATGTCAGGTTATTTGCACCTTAATTGGATCCTCCAGTGGTGGTGATGAAAAAATAAATGAATAAGATAACGATTATTTTGAAACGGTGTCACTTATGTTCCACTTTCCGAAGACAAAATCCGAATCTCAACGATTTTAGGTATCAGTACCCATAATCGGGTTCGTAGCCAAGTTGGGTGGGTGGGGTGGGTGGGTCGAACTGTTCGAAACAACTCTGTTTGCTGTGAAAATGTCCACTCTGGATAAATTTGGTCCATTTGCACAACAGCCCGGAATTCGATACAATTTCCATAGGTACAAGCAGAGTTGCTTCAGTTTTTTTTTTTTTTTTTTTTTTTTGTCTCATCACAAATAAAATGTTTTTTGACCGATATGGTTTTTATAAAAAAAGGCACTCTTTATAATTATATCTTCTGGGCCATAGGCTAGCTGAGGAAAATGCTTGGTGGAGCGGGAGTAGGTCTACAGTAACTAAGCGCAGATTGGCGGTTATTTGTACCGTCTGTGGTACACATATAAACGCCTACTGGAAGAAAAATAAGACACTTTTATGGACTGTATAAACGGAAAATACTTCAACTTTATTAAGTTCCTCTTTTCCCCATATTTCTCTGCCCTTCCCAGAACGCGTTTTTTACTGTGTACCCTTTTTTGCATTTTATATACAATACACTGTTGATCAGATATAAGGAAAACTACAACGAAATATTTATTTTTAATATTCTTTAAATATATTGTGAATTTGAACGACACACTCACTAACACTGGGAGATCAAGATAAATTATACTCTGCAAATTAAGAATGACAAACCATGAACTGATAATAAAACCGGTAGTTAGAACAATATTCACAGAAAAAATGAATTTTTTGCTATTATTTCAAGACAAATTCGGTTATTTACATGGTGTAATAAGTTATTTATTAAATGATCTTAAGTTACCATTTAGAATATACTTCTGGACTTAGTACAGTAAGGACTGGGTGACTGGTAAAATATTGTATAAACAATAGCTAAAATTTAAAGTAAGACCCGTATTCTAACTTAAAGCCAGTGCAGCTGTTTAAAAACATGTAGGGCCTAATGTAATTTGTTGGCAATGAAAAAATACACTTCAAAAATAAGTATTATTGAATTAATAGGCCTATTGTAGTGTCAGAAGCATTTATACTTGAAATGTTCTGAAGGTAAGAAAAGTATGCCATTAAAAATTTATATAAAAAACATTACCAGCCCAGAACCCACCGGTCTGCCGCTAGGTGGTTTAAAAAAACCCGGAAGTTATAGATTTTTGAAATGGGATTTTTTTTTTTTTTTTGATTTATAGGATGTCAGAAAAGGTGGACTATCTCGGCTATTAAGGGTACATGTATAAGAGTTTCGTTATGTACGGAAATTTAACTTTATCTCCAGTGCTTGCATTCTTAGAGAACAGGTCGGAATTTTAAATTACAGCAAGTTGTGGCAAATTTATTCAGCTTCATGTCAATGTAAACAAGTAAGGAACTTCACCTTCATCCAGCATTGGCACAAATCAATTCACAGCAGAGTATGCAGAAAAAAGTGCTTGCAATATCCATGTGCCTCGTTTTGACTTAGTACATTCTAATCTAGCTTCGTTTTGGATTATTCTTCGCACATGTATTGAGAAACAAAACTTGCACAGGAAGAATGGGAAAAACGAAAGTATAATTATCTCATTTTTTTCTCTGTAAATAAGCATTTATCTATTACACGAGGCGGATTGATGAGTTTCTTTTTATGAAAAGACAAATAAAAAAACAAATGAGTACTTTTTATCAATTGACTCAATTTATAAATTTTTTACATAATTATGAGCAACTTTTATAACACAAGTCAACAAAGTATCAATATTGTGACAGCCAACAGGGATTAAAGCTTTGCAAATATACATGCAGATTTGTGGCAAAAAGTGTTATTTTTTATTTTCGCAACATTCATTTATTTTACACATCTAGTGATTTATTTTACACATCTAGATCAGTACATATAGGCTACAGTTAGCCAACAAACACACCACCCACTTTTACAAACGGGACCAATTTTAACAAATAATATTTTATAAATTTACCCAAGGTCAGCAGTTCTTTTCTCACCGACACCAATCCATATTTGCATTTGAATTAACTTTTGTTTTTTTAAGAATAATTTTTGTTTACAAGCCACGTCATGTATGCAAAAGCTTGCACATTAAACTTAATATACCCTACTTTTGGTGCATGGTTCAAACCTACCGGTAAAATAATATGACAAACTAGTTATACTGAGTTATCTAGTTATACTAGTTATCTCTTAAAAGAATGTCAGAGGTTGTGACGGTGCTCAATGCTACACGGCATTTGGAAATGATAGGTGCATTCTGCCAAGGAATGGCAAAATGATTAATCCTGGTCCCATTCATGTTCTTCAAGCCTAGAAAAATATCAAATTAAAAAGTTTTAAAAAGTAACATAAAAACACTTTTCTAACTGCAAATGTCTTTCCACACACACAACAACACGCACACTAAACTCGATATAAATAATAAATAACAATCTTGGTAATAAAGCTGGTAGAAAATACATACTGGGGTACATGTCTACAAACTACAGTGTTCACAACTACCACACTAATTATTGTACTGGTACATTTTGTTTCACAAAATACACAATATTTCTAACTTAAAACAAAGGAATAGTTTAAAAAATATAAGGTTTTTATTTCATGAAACAATTTTCTTTCACAAACTAATAAGCCATGTGTATGCAGGTGTGTGTGTGTGTGTGTGTGTGTGTGTGTGTGTGAGTTTGCGTGTGATGAGAGAGAAAGAGAGCATATATAGCAGTCAACTTGCAAGACAAAAATAAAGTTATGGCAAAAAAACAATGCATACATGTAATGTACGATGCCGTATTCTCAAAAGCATTAGGATCTGTTCTCCTAACTAAAGAACCAGTTTTGTTGACACATCCAGCAGATACTCTAGCACTCAAAAAAAAAAAAAAAAAAAAAAGATTGATTACGTATACGCTAAATATACTGATAGTCAATGAAAACGCATCATTTATTTTTTGAATAGTATTTTAAGTTCCTTTGGAATATTTCGTGTGAAATATGACCCATTATTCAGTCACACAAGGTGAAATAAAGATCAGAAAAGATCATTAAAATGCAAGGTCACGTGATCAAATCTCTCCCCAGTCGCTCTTCCAGTGTCAGACGTGGCATCACATTACTTTTTTTGTCATGTGTCATACTGGATTTGGTGACTACCTTAAATAGGCTTAATTAATCACCATATATTGAACCTGATTAATTCACACCAAGGAAAAACACAATTTTGTAACAGCTGACCACAAAATCAATAAAGTGGAAATTTTAAACATCCGAGTGGTCAGCCCACTCTCTTTTGACCAAATAAGTGCATCTGTACTCGTTTATATGGTTGGAATCAATTCTAGGTAAAAGTACAAGAGTACAAAAGTACAAGAAAGTTTTCTGATGCGTTTTCATCGACTGTCAGTATATAAACCTCGTTGGAAATATCGAAAACCACCAAGTTACAGGTTTGGTCAATGCTCAAAAATTTTTTATGTTCAAAAATGAATGTCAAACTATGGAAAAACCTGAACAGACAAAGGAAAAAGTCCATCTACATTTGGCACAATTCGAAAACACAGTTACAATGCCGCTTTGTATGCTGCCATTTTGGAAGACGAATGTAACTTCAGAAAATACTCAGTGAAATCGATACACGAACATTCCTTTGGGGTATAAAATGTAACTGAAGCATATGCTGTATGATCTTTTTGAATTTATTAGCATATAAATCAACTGGTCATTGTATAAACATATGTACATCTTACCTGTCTCAATGCCTTCTTCTCCCACCATTTTTTCTTAGAGCTATCCGCTCCCTTTTTGAAAACGAGGCCAAATCTAATATTTTCCTAAATAACTGTCATATGAGCCAGTGGCTCCTGGGCTTTACTAAAACTGCATTTCATTTCAAACAAAAAAAAATACTTGCTTCCTTCCATGTTTCCCTTCACTGTTTGGAGATTGTTCAAGAGAAATAAACTAAAAATCCATAGAAGTGTTTCTAAACACTCGAATTACAAAAATGCTCAACAGAAGACTGTACCCAAGTGGTATAAAAAATAATCAATTTGAATAGGATGCCATCTACATCTTCACTACAGTACCAATGTGTGTTAAATAATGCAAATTGCCATTTCATACTTTACCCAGGAAATGACAAAGAAAACAACCATCAATATCTTCCTGACAATGATAACTATTCTAAGTTTATTCATTACTGCAAGTTAAAAAAAAAACAAAACAGAAAAAGGCTTTGTAAAAGACTAAATTATGCAATGTAAACAATAAACAAACTTTATGATCAAGATATATATTGGTCTATATGAGCATCACATTATTAAGTGAACTGTTCATTGTTCATATATATACAAGTATATGTCATAGAGGCAAACTGCCCACATAAGATCACAAAAGATACGAAGAGCTGTACACTGTGGTCATCAGGATCACTCAGTTTCACACTTAAGTGCAGATTCATATTTAAGAGTACATGAGGAAAATTCTTATTTCAACCAAAACCAGGCTGCGTGAAAACTACCAAGAGCTAATAAGTTGATGTGTTTTTTACAAATACATAATCTGCATTTCATTGGAGGAATATAAACAGGAATATTAACAGTATAGTATTAACAGTATATAGCTTCTGGTACTGTCTGGTACCATTTATGATTCAGATGAAGAAATGCCTTTAATAATTTTGTTCTCAGTTGAAAATGCATACTACATATTAAATGTTAATTTTAAACCATTTGTAATTTTTTCACTGCACTCTCTATTTACGGATTGCCTGCAGTTAAGTAAGGTGGAAAGGATAACACGTGGCTTTGTTTGCTGGCTGTTGCTGTCAGGTAGCAGGCCTGTAGCCAGGGGGGTTCGGGGGTTCGAAAGAACTGCCCTTTTTGTCAGAAAAAGGTCCATTCTGGGGTACTCTGCCACAGGTGTACTGGTAAGACATCTAGACATAAATCACTGGATGACATGAATCACTAATTAATCCTGAATGACAGGTCTATACCAGTTCTCTTGCTGCCTTGTAACCACTCCCTGAAAAATGCACAACAGATAAAACTGATTTTAATAAAATGTGAAACAACCAAAAGGTTCAGGCTATTGAGAGTTCAAGTACACACTTTGAAAATGCCAGAATAAGAAAAATGAAAATATTTCAAAAATATTATAAATTTAATGAAAAAAAGATAATCCTATAGAACTGGTTTTCTGATTTGAGCATCACAGGATAACCAAGGCTGCAAGCAGCATGGCAGGACAACAGAGACTGCCAAAACATGGCAAGACAAGTGTGACTGCCAGCATCATGGCAGGACAACCCGAAACTTCCAGAACATAGCGGGACAACTGAGACTGCTAGCTGGATGGCTTCAATGGCAGCCATTGTAATCCTTTCAGAATAGGAGTTATATGATGTGCACTATTGCACTTTATTTGACAAACCAGTTTTGCAGCCGAGTTTTGAATAACTTGTAATTAATTTTTTTAATCTGATAGTCACATGTACCAAAGAGGAGACTTGCAGTAATCTTATCTTGATGTATTTACTAATTTTTCAGTGGTTCTGTTATAAAACACTTTTCTTACTTTTCCAATGTGCATAAGATGCTGATTTACACACTTCAGATACATGCTTCCCCACACAGTGCCATTTTCATTGAGGGTAACTACCAGATCTTTTACAGAACTAGATGGTTTTATAAGAACATCTATGCAAATGTTGGCATTTGCTGCATTTTTCCTATTTGCTTTGAACCTTGATGTAAACTACCCTCTACCAGGGCACAGTATTCATTCTAGGAATGTTTCAATATGGGACAAAGGGCCCCTATCATAAAAAGAAGTAGGTCATTACATTTTGAAGTGGGCCCTTTTTCAAATCTTTAAATAATAATATGTAACACGTGTTTTACTGCTGTGGTTTTAATATTCAGAGATGAAAAATACTTTATATCATAAAAATAATATTTTGACTTGCAGGTTCACATTCAATAGGTTATCCCAACTTTCTAAAATAAGAGACTTCACTCTCGAAATTTTGTTTACAAATATAAGATTACACTGAAATATGTTGATGATTCTTTCACCAATAACCAAAATCTTACTAAAACTAGATTTTAAAACCATTTTTGGCTTCAATTTATAAAAAAAACCATGAAATTTAATTAATTATATAAGGTGAGATAGCACATAAAAAGCTACCAGATTGAATGATATCACAAACATAAAAATCACTAAGAGAATCTGTCCCTTTTTTGATACCTACAAAGAGTGTATCGGAAGGATGAGGGAGATTGCAGCCAGCTTCAACAAATTGGGAAAGTCTTCACTATGGTGTGTTTTGATAATGCTCCACAGTTTGCAGGTGGCATCTCTCGCATACCCCATTCTGAAAACCAATTCTTCGAGTTTAGACCATTCACTCATACCTTGTTTTTCAATTATTATTGGCACTGATTTGGACCCATGATGTTCAATAATGTTACCATAATGGCTAGCAAGTTTCTGTATAGGGACTTCACCCCAATTTTCTCTTTCTGACTCAGACAAAAAGCTTAGTGGTCTCATGCTCAAATACCCAAATGCTGTTACCATATCCAAGTGATCCTGGGGAAATCTGGCATTTATGTTGTTAATGAGATTGTCAATAAATTGACACTGAATTGCCTTGCATTGTTTTTCATAATTAGCACAACAAGTCAGAAGGTGGTCCCTGAAGAATTTACGTTGACCTGTTCCCACCTTCAGGAGAAATTCCTCGATGTAGCTGCCAGGTTTACCAGACAACCCTTCACTACTTGTGGCATGGTCCCTGTGCTTTTGCAGTTCTCTCAATGCATGCTTCACATTAACATCCACCAAGGCTGGGTCAAGATCTTTCTTTTGGAAGAGTAAACATAGCTCTGTGACAATGCTGAGGATGGACAAAAGCATATGGGTGACAAAAACAAAACTGAATTGTGAAAGTTTCTTTGCAAAACCTTTTGCCTTGGCATCACTTGCCCCCATTTCAGACATATAGGACACTAATGACCCATAAGTCCTGTAGATTGTTTCTATTGCTTTGTAGTAGGGCAACCATCGAACCTCATGGACTTCATTGCACTTTAAAATAGGTTCATCCAGCAGCTCCTGAATAGCTGTGATTCTGTTTACCCTGACAGATGATGCTTTAAAGTAATAAAATATACTGGTAATAGTTGATTGATAGTCCTTCATATAGTCTATAGCATTTGCTGCCTGGCTAGTACATAAAGCCAATCTGTGGGCAATACAGTGTATGTGAACCATCGCAGGATTTTCAGCAAGCAGTCTGCCTGCAACTCCATTTCCCATGCTGGTCATGCTCGCTGCACCATCAGAACCAAAACCATATATCTTACTAAGGGGGATTTCCTTTGATTTAAGATAGTCTTTGATAGCTGCTGCAACTGTGGCACCCTTGCCATCTGTGACATTTATGTCGGCTACAAAGTGGGTAGAAGGAACAAAGTTATCGTCTAAAAGTCTGACACATATAACCAACTTTTTTGTTACTGTTATATCAGTGCTCTCGTCTGCTAGTATTGTTAGAAATGGTGAAGACTTCATTTTCTGAAGCAAGTCTTCCTCAACTGTGGCAGCAATAGCAGCAACCATATCCCACCCTGCTGTATCAGAATTATACTTTGCATTGTCTCCTTGGTCTAAGTATGAAAGGTTGGGGCAATCCAGGTGCCGTAGCAACTCTATTAGGCTTCCAAACTTTCGAATTGCTATGCCCTCTTGAACTAGCCAGTACATGGACTTCATTGCTGACATGATTGCTCCATCTTTACCTAAAAATGTTTTATAAACGTTACTTTAAATTTGAATTTGGACATTATAACCTGCATAAAATGTTAAATAGTGTTGAAGGTACCTGCAAACATTACTCCAGCACACAATCCATTACTTTATTTTTCCCTTAATCACCATGAACAGAGACCAAATCTCTCGACACACTAAAATTATGAAAAATGAATGTGAAAATTTTATCTATATATATATATATACAAAAAATAATGTTCAGGGAAAAAACATGAGCGTAACGCCCTGTGTCAATGCCACGCAGCAAACGCATTATTTACATAGTTGTTCAGCATTGCGATATCCCAGAATGCACTTTCGAGAGTTCTTCAACCTACACAAATATAACTACAACATGTGGGTCCGGGACCGTTAATCAACAACGTACACTAGTGTCACTTTGCTGGCTCATGCTCCGTGTTACAAATAAATATTGACAAAAAATAATTTTACCTTCTAAAGCTCTGCAAAAAGCCTGTTTAGCTTGAGCTGATTCTGACGTTTCTTGTATGGCAAGCTTGTGGTCTTTAGATGTCTCATGGCGCATAAGGGTACTGGTTCGAAAGTTATTAGTCCCTTGAAAAAATATATTGTCCTTTTTTTCAACACATCAGCTGCAATACATCAAGTTATTGTCTATTGTCGTATACAAGCCACTTGTAAGTATCTCTCCACTTTTTTTGGAATGACCTTCAAGTTGCATTGCTAGTTGACACGGTATCAGAAGTCGTGACAGCAGCACATACATCTACCTTAGCTCTCTTCTCCGGTGGAAATGTCTGCTGTGTATGATCATTGTCTCCGTCGCTACTATTCTAATCCGTTTTAGGGTGATCTTTGGGATCGACTTTCTTAAAAAAACTTAAAATAACACTTTGCTTCTTCTCCGCCATCATGTACAATGTACGGGTTGATCAATTGATTTACATGGACAATTAATCTCAGCCTATCAGGGATTCAAGAAAGGAGGGGCGATCACCACTGATTTGCATAAAAAGCATGACATCAGCATAAATTAAGATATTTGTTAAAAACTGCGACGAGCAAAGAATATCTTCATTACGTCGAACGTAAGATCTTGATGTCAAGAGATGTCGAGTAAACAATCAAATTTCAGTCGTGAATTTGCCGAATTGGAGGGCGCGTTTAGAACACAAAAATGCGCCACTGTTAATTCTCTTGAATTTTGTTGGCGCAGCACACTCTAGGAATTGCGTCAACCTAATTTTTTCTGCGCCAATGACGCAAGGGCGCATCCTAGAATGAACACTGAGGGCAACAGATTGATTTTCCACAGATATTCACAGATACGTCTCTAGATAAGTAGACGATCATTTTGGTCTGATGTCACCCTGTACTGAAATCTCAAGGATGATTACATGGCTTGTAAATGTTTGCATAACTACTCAGGCATGGTCACTAAGCGAGTCCCTGCAAAGTCCCCTTGACAGTAATCAAGATAGTGAATTTCTCATCTGTGACAATAAAACAGCCCTTTAACAGACAGGCAAGACAAGGCAGGTTGCATAACAAGTGTTAATCATATTGGCGCAAAGCCCAGCTCTCATTGAGGTCCTGCAGAGCAAGTACAAAGCCTTCTGCCTGCGTGCAGAATTAATTGTTTCCTCCTGGCCAAACATAACAGGGTCGCCTCAGCAAATATGTCCACAATAATAACTGCGGCCCTGGGCGAGGGTAGATGTAAACCATATCAACCCGACCTTAGTATCATTTAAAGCCAACATGTTCACTTTCATCCATTACTCGAAAACTCTGCAAGACAATCCTCCATAGGAGTGATTGTTGCAGACTGGTTGCTCTTGCATGTAACATAAACTTGTATGTCAGCAGCAAAAATGACAGTGTTCAGACCATGTTAAAGTATGATATTTTCTACAGGTTACATGTAAAATAATGAGAATAGGATTGGACTTAACATAGCATCAAGGGAAGGCAGCCGAGACTAACGGCTTCATAGGAGAACCACAAATACTGCCATCATCATTGCAGGACAGCCGAGACTGCCAGAACATAGCAGGACCATCAAGACTGCCAGAACATGGCAGGACCACCGTGACTGCCAGAACATGGCAGGACCACCGAGACTGCCAGAACATGGCAGGACCACCGAGACTGCCAGAACATGGCAGGACCACAGAGACTGCCAGCATCATGGCAGGACCACCGAGACTGCCAGAACATGGCAGGACCACCGAGACTGCCAGAGCATGGCAGGACGACCCAGACTGCCAAAACATGGCAGGACGACCGAGACTGCCAATGTCATGGCAGGACGACCAGGACTGCCAATGTCATGGCAGGACGACCGGGACTGCCAATGTCATGGCAGGACGACCGGGACTGCCAATGTCATGGCAGGACGACCGAGACTGCCAATGTCATGGCAGGACGACCGGGACTGCCAATGTCATGGCAGGACGACCGGGACTGCCAATGTCATGGCAGGACGACCGGGACTGCCAATGTCATGGCAGGACGACCGAGACTGCCAATGTCATGGCAGGACGACCGGGACTGCCAATGTCATGGCAGGACAACCGGGACTGCCAATGTCATGGCAGGACAACCGGGACTGCCAATGTCATGGCAGGACAACCGAGACTGCCAATGTCATGGCAGGACAACCGGGACTGCCAATGTCATGGCAGGACAACCGGGACTGCCAATGTCATGGCAGGACAACCGAGACTGCCAGTGTCATGGCAGGACGACCGGGACTGCCAGTGTCATGGCAGGACGACCGAGACTGCCAGTTTCATGGCAGGTCAGCCGAACCTGCCATCAGAATGACAGGACAGCCGAATCTGCGAGAACGCTAGCAGGACAACCAATGTCTGCCAGCTACATGGCAAGACAACTGAGACTGCCAGAACATGGCAGGACAACCGAGACTGCCAGAACATGGCAGGACCACGTAGACTGCCAGTTTCATGGCAGGACAGCCGAACCTGCCATCAGAATGACAGGACAGCCGAATCTGCGAGAACGCTGGCAGGACAACTAATGTCTGCCAGCTACATGGCAAGACAACTGAGACTGCCAGAACATGGCAGGACAACCGAAACTGCCAGAACATGGCAGGACCACGTAGACTGCCAGTTTCATGGCAGGTCAGCCAAACCTGCCATCAGAATGACAGGACAGCCGAATCTGCGAGAACGCTGGCAGGACAACCAATGTCTGCCAGCTACATGGCAAGACAACCGAGACTGCCAGAACATGGCAGGACCACGTAGACTGCCAGTTTCATGGCAGGTCAGCCGAACCTGCCATCAGAATGACAGGACAGCCGAATCTGCGAGAACGCTGGCAGGACAACCAATGTCTGCCAGCTACATGGCAAGACAACTGAGACTGCCAGAACATGGCAGGACAACCGAGACTGCCAGAACATGGCAGGACCACGTAGACTGCCAGTTTCATGGCAGGTCAGCCGAGCCTGCCATCAGAATGACAGGACAGCCGAATCTGCGAGAACGCTGGCAGGACAACCAATGTCTGCCAGCTACATGGCAAGACAACTGAGACTGCCAGAACATGGCAGGACAACCGAGACTGCCAGTGTCATGGCAGGACGACCGAGACTGCCAGTTTCATGGCAGGTCAGCCGAACCTGCCATCAGAATGACAGGACAGCCGAATCTGCGAGAACGCTGGCAGGACAACCAATGTCTGCCAGCTACATGGCAAGACAACTGAGACTGCCAGAACATGGCAGGACAACCGAGACTGCCAGAACATGGCAGGACCACGTAGACTGCCAGTTTCATGGCAGGACAGCCGGACCTGCCATCAGAATGACAGGACAGCCGAATCTGCGAGAACCCTGGCAGGACAACTAATGTCTGCCAGCTACATGGCAAGACAACTGAGACTGCCAGAACATGGCAGGACAACCGAGACTGCCAGAACATGGCAGGACCACGTAGACTGCCAGTTTCATGGCAGGTCAGCCAAACCTGCCATCAGAATGACAGGACAGCCGAATCTGCGAGAACGCTGGCAGGACAACCAATGTCTGCCAGCTACATGGCAAGACAACCGAGACTGCCAGAACATAGCAGGACAACCGAGACTGCCAGAACATGGCAGGACCACGTAGACTGCCAGTTTCATGGCAGGTCAGCCGAACCTGCCATCAGAATGACAGGACAGCCGAATCTGCGAGAACGCTGGCAGGACAACCAATGTCTGCCAGCTACATGGCAAGACAACTGAGACTGCCAGAACATGGCAGGACAACCGAGACTGCCAGAACATGGCAGGACCACGTAGACTGCCAGTTTCATGGCAGGTCAGCCGAGCCTGCCATCAGAATGACAGGACAGCCGAATCTGCGAGAACGCTGGCAGGACAACCAATGTCTGCCAGCTACATGGCAAGACAACTGAGACTGCCAGAACATGGCAGGACAACCGAGACTGCCAGAACATGGCAGGACCACGTAGACTGCCAGTTTCATGGCAGGTCAGCCGAACCTGCCATCAGAATGACAGGACAGCCGAATCTGCGAGAACGCTGGCAGGACAACCAATGTCTGCCAGCTACATGGCAAGACAACTGAGACTGCCAGAACATGGCAGGACAACCGAGACTGCCAGAACATGGCAGGACCACGTAGACTTCCAGTTTCATGGCAGGACAGCCGAACCTGCCATCAGAATGACAGGACAGCCGAATCTGCGAGAACGCTGGCAGGACAACCAATGTCTGCCAGCTACATGGCAAGACAACTGAGACTGCCAGAACATGGCAGGACAACCGAGACTGCCAGAACATGGCAGGACCACGTGGACTGCCAGTTTCATGGCAGGTCAGCCGAACCTGCCATCAGAATGACAGGATAGCCGAATCTGCGAGAACGCTGGTAGGACAACCAATGTCTGCCAGCTACATGGCAAGACAACTGAGACTGCCAGAACATGGCAGGACAACCGAGACTGCCAGAACATGGCAGGACCACGTAGACTGCCAGTTTCATGGCAGGTCAGCCGAACCTGCCATCAGAATGACAGGACAGCCGAATCTGCGAGAACGCTGGCAGGACAACCAATGTCTGCCAGCTACATGGCAAGACAACTGAGACTGCCAGAACATGGCAGGACAACCTAGACTGCCAGAACATGGCAGGACCACGTAGACTGCCAGTTTCATGGCAGGACAGCCGAACCTGCCATCAGAATGACAGGACAGCCGAATCTGCAAGAACGCTGGCAGGACAACCATGTCTGCCAGCTATATGGCAAGACAACTGAGACTGCCAGTTTCACGGCAGGTCAGCCGAGACTGCCAGAACATGGATGGTCCACGTAGACTGTCAGTTTCATGGCAGGACAGCCGACCTGCCATCAGAATGACAGGACAGCCGAATCTGCAAAAACACTGGCAGGACAACCAATGTCTGCCAGCTACATGGCAAGACAACTGAGACTGCCAGTTTCATGGCAGGACAGCCGAACCTGCCATCAGAATGACAGGTCAGCTGAATCTGCGAGAACTTTGGTAGGACAACCAATGTATTCCTGCTACATGGCAGGACCACATAGACTGCCAGTTTCATGGCAGGACAGCCGAACCTGCCATCAGAATGACAGGACAGTCGAATCTGCGAGAACTCTGGCAGGACAACCAAGTCTGCCAGCAACATGACTGGACAACAGAGACTGCCAACTTGTCAGGACAACTGAGACTGCCAGAACATGGCAGGACAACGGAGACTGACATCAGAATAGCAGGACAACCCAATCTGCCAGCTACATGGCTGGACAACCAAGTCTGACAGCATCATGGCAGTCTGGATCTGCACCCTAGATCTTTCATGGAGCATATATCCTATTTCCTTGAAATTCAGTAGCCGGGAGTCCCTGAAAGTAAAAGAAGAAAATCAGATGAAAAAAAAAAAACTATTTCATAAAGCAATGTGCAGATCATTACAACATCATATTTTGGCATTCTTTTACAGAACTAGATGGTTTTATAAGAACATCTCCTATGCAATGTTGGCATTTGCTGCATTTTTCCTATTTGCCTTGAACATTGATGTAAACCATATCAACTAAGTCATACTATCATTTAAAGCCAACATGTTCACTTTCATCCATTCTCGAAAACTCTGCAAGAACATACAGTATGTAGATCATTACATCTTATTTTGGCATTTATATATAAAATTTTATTCAACCTTGAAATAATATGAACATATTTAATGAAGCACCACATTTTCTTCAGTAGCAGACTTTACAATGCTTGTCAACAAACCAGGTGGCTGTTTATGCCTCCGTAAGAATCACTTTACAGATTATTACCAGAAAAAAACTTTTTAGAAAAAAAAAACATGGACTAGCTTTGAATTTTGGAATGGATTAATTAAACATTTGTTAGTATGGGTATGGGATTTTTGGAAAATCATTATTTTCCCCAGGTATATACTTTCTTTGCCAAAACAACCAGTTGTTATCCCTTTAACAGTTATTTGTAGGGCATATTGATGATCTAGATCTTGCCTTGTTTCATTCCACTAGAGAGGTCAGGTCAACTTTGATAGTAAGATAAATATCAGCCAAAAGGATCTTATGTGATAGAAAAATTCATGAGCTTTCGAAAACATTTTATTTTTTAGAAATCAAGCAAGCCAATCAAAAGTTATTAAATTTAAAAGAATGCTAGTCGCCCACAAAATTTTGAAAAAGTCTGGTATCCAAGCATATATGTAACAGTGGAAGCCAAAAGTGTCACCTCATTGCCCAATAAATAAAACAAAATTGGCATAACTTTTGAATGGAGTAAAATATCCATTTGAAATTTTCTGGAAAGTTACAGTATGCCAAGAAAAATCTGACAAGATATTATTTTCTATAATTCATCCATTATTTCCATGGCAACCGTTGCTAAATATCAACAGTGATCAACACTTTTTTTTTCAACCTTAAGGCAGGGTAGGAAATAAGGACCGGCAGCCCGGGACGGCTCAATTGTCACCCGGGCGGTCTCTTTCCAAAAGTTGCCAGTCCGTCGGTCTGGCCATTTTCTGGCCTCTAAAATTATTGTATATCAATATGCACGTTCATATTAAGCAGATTTGGCTGAAATAAAACGAAAACAATAAGGCTAGCCCTTCAAGAAATCGACACTCAAAAAATGAACGAAAACCGAAAGTACATGGTTATTCAATGTGTTCCCTGCATGCCTAACGCAAAGACCCATGTTATGAAACATCTGATACAAAGTATCAAATGCAGCATTTATATGCTTGTTTCTGAGACAAGTGACGAACGATGTGTGGTCATTCAAATTCACACAATCTCGTCTAATTACACAGTTTAAGTTTTGCTTCTTCTATAATCTGTAATTATAATTGTACGATGTCTTTCTCATAAAAAAATTAATTGAATGACGTCACGACGCACGTGGATTATACAAGATTGCACCCAAGTCGCAGTCAGGATTACCCCTGTCGCAGTCTACCCTCTATAAGTATTTTGGTGCTAATAATGTATGTGATGCCCCAGCATGTAAGAAAAGAACACAGGAAGGTATCAGACAGTCAAATAAAGTGTATGATGACACCAAAGCAGGGCTCCACAAGTAAAAATTCAGTTCGGACTAGTGAATTTGCAGGGTGGGCTGTCCGTCGAACAGGTTATGTTTTATTAGAACTTTAGAACAAAAATCTTGAAAAAGAAATTTTTGTTGCATACTCTCTTCCTGGATTGCATTGAAAAGAGTGGCCTACATTTGGTACAAAACATGTGGTCCCAAAACGAAGTCTAAGCAAACTTACCACCAAATTATTAAAGTGAACACCTTCCAGAACTTCACAAGACAAAATTTATCCACATAACAGGCTGAATACTGAATATTTATTTGCTTAAAAATCTAAGTGCTCTAGTAACAAAGACCATTCCTTAAATAGAAACTACACAAGTTCTGGGTACAACAGCCAGATTGGACTGGTTGTATCTAGTTTGTTGTCAAGGCATACTGCCTGTCAATCAAATGTGTTGCACGCTATCTCCTCACAACCATATGAAGTTGGAAATTCAAACTTTGGGACTGAGGATCTTGTTGAAATGTTGTTTATTTGCATAGCCTAAAATTTTGCTTTATTTGTTTTATTTTATGACTCTAGCACCACCTGTGTTATTTACAGTTCAAAATTTGGTGCTGGAATTTGATAAATAAGCAATGCTATCATATACCAGTGTGGTATTGATGTAAGGAAGAAAATTAGTAATAAAAATATGAGAATTTAAACAAGGCAGCAAAGCTGTCAAATGTACAGACAAAGAACAGAAAATAAAGATGCAAATAAGTGAAAAATTAAATTTTCACAAAAAACTGTTAAATTGCCAGAAAAATTTACCAAACAGACTGCGTTGCCTATTGAAGCTGTATGTTAGACCCATGTTTCTTTCCTGTAAGTTTGAGAACAGTAAGTGACATGATTTCCCTTAAATGGTCATCATAGGAGCAGTGCCCAAAATAGGGGTTTCTTCAAATTTTGATGCAACATTACATAATGTTTAACAGCATAATGACAATCAAATGTTATTAATAAAATATTAGTAACATGGACATTCAGAAAATGTGACAAGCAAAAGTCTTCAAGATCATGGAACTTTAAAGTCACACCTTGAAAATGCCAATATGTGAAAAATTAAATTTTCACAAAAAACTGTTTAACTGCCAAAATAAATAAATAAATAAATAAAAATACCAAACAGACTGCATTGCCTACTGAAGCTGTATTTTAGTCCCATGTTTCTTTCCTGTAAGTTTGAGAACAGTAAGTGACATGATTTTCCTTAAATGGTCATCATGGAAGCAGTGCCCAAAATAGGGGTTTCTTCAAATTTTGATGCAATATTACATAATGTTTAACAGCTTAATGACCATCAATTTTTAATTATAAAATATTTGTTTCACAGATATTCAGAAAATGTGACTAGCAAAGGTCTTCAGGCCCATGGAACTTCAAAGTCACGCCTTGAAAATGCCAAAATGTAAACAAGACAGCACTGTTCTGAAATGGGTTTATTTCCATTTTTAACACTTTTTTAACATAAAACAAAATAAACATTTTACTGCCATTTTATATGACCAACTAAGAAAATTGATGAGATGGGAAAAGTATCAATAGAACAGTGTTAAATGTCCAATTTCCTCCATTCTGAGATTCTGAACATAGTGGATGATTGAATCTGACAAACTGCAATGATATGAGTTTATTTCCATTTTTGACACTTTATTACACAATACATGATAACAAGTTTACCATGTTTTTTACATAATCAACTAACAATGTTGTAAAGATGCAGGAAATATCAAACAAACACTTTTAGGCATCTTATTAGTTAAATAATGAGACTGTTAACATGCCTAATAATTGAATCTGAGGAAATGTGAAAAACAGTATAACTTCTAAAATAATGGCCTGATTATGCTGATTTTCAAACTCAACCTGCGTTTTAGTAAGATTGACCATTCCTGTGAGTATGATTACAATTGGCCAATCCGTTTTTCTTATATTGTATTATCAGTGTTGTATTTATATTGAAAATAGTGAAAAAACAGCATAAATTCCCTAAAAATGGCCCAATCATGCTGATTTTCGAACTTGACCTGCGTATTATAAATATTCATCAGTTCTGTAAGTTTCAAGTCAAAAGGTAAAATGGTTTTCCACTTATCGTGTTATCGGTGCTGCATATATGCTGAAAAAAGTGAAAAAACAGCATAAATTCCCTTAAAGTGACCCGATCATGCTGATTTTCGAACTTGACCTGCGTATTATGAATATTCATCAGTTCTGCAAGTTTCAAGTCAAAAGGTAAAATGGTTTTCCACTTATCATGTTATCGGTAAAAGTGCACGGCGACGACGGCGACGACGACAGACGCAGATGATGGCTATATGTACAGACACATCTGTGTCTGTACATAATAAAAAGGGGGAATTTTTTTAATGACTGATTTTATTTAATTCATACTGTATATTAAAAAAACCAAACACATGTTACCCCTAAGAAAGCAAATTGAAGAAAGCAATATCAATTTAAAAACTTAAAAATGGGTGACATTTATATAAGTAAACTATTATACAATGAATATTCTTCCATTTTTAATGAAATTTATTCAAATATTAAAAATTTTGAATATTTTAATAAGATAATATAACACTGCGCCCCCCCCCCCCCACCCCCCACCTCCAGCTCACAGTATTTTTTAAAGACTTGGTTAAACTTCATGTGAATCTGTTATCAAATTTCAGATTTATAATAAGTGGACCCTGCACCCCAAACCCTGGGAAAAGCCCTGATCGAAACCATGTTAAAACAATAATAACTCTTCCTTTGAGATTCAAAATTCCGCAAGTAATACATTCTAAACAACACATGGAAATATATTATATTGTATTTCACCACTAAAACGGCTGTTATTGTAGTAAAACTAAAAACTGCTTGTCAATAGGGCTTTCGGTGCCTTTATTCCCAGTAGTCAAGGCATCCGTTGCCAAGGATGTTGGCGCATCACGCAGATTCTCGCGTGCATTCGAGACCAAAATAACATGTGGCGGGATAAGATATAGCAGGCGCATGACACAATCCTCAAACGTAAGTTGCGAGTTTTTGTACAGTGTGTTGGATAATGAAAAGCCCAGAACTGCACACGTTGTAGATATAAATGCATTCTGAGCAGTAAGACGTTTATATCGTATGAATCTTATTTTATTGTAATAAAGTGTTGTTGTTGTCTGCTTTTCCCGCTGTTTTAAGTAGGTCATCAGAAAACCCCGCTCGATATCGTGTGACTTATGCAATGTCAGAGAGGGCTCCGTCAGTTAAAATCTCTTAAGAGATTTTAACAATAAAACAATCATTTAGGAAAAAAACCCTGGACTAACTTTGAATGCAGGAATGGGGTCGTTGACCATTGGTAAGTACGGGAAAACTGCCGTTTATGCCAGGAAAATTCAATTTTTGGCCAAAACGAAGAGTTATTATGACTTTAAATTGGACTTATATGCAAGATTAAATATTCAGGAGTTCACAAGTATGAAGAAATGACTTTTTATCTGAAAATAAATCCACTGCATTTTCCAGGCTCATTTGACTGAATATTTTGGTAAAAAATACATTACATGTATGACTACACATATTAATGTTTACAAAGTTTACCAAGAGGTATTAATGGAAAAAAAAATGGTTTTGATGAACAACCAGAAAGATTTCAGAAGTATGCCCATGGAGCATTTGTAACAAGCGGGTTATGCAACTAACCTCTGATTATGACAATCACAGTGAATCAGACTTTTCCGATTTGGGTTCAGAGCATAACGTTTCAGATGCTGACAGTGAAGAATCTACTTGAATAAATTCACTTTGAGACTAAGAGTCCCTGTTTCAATATCGTTCTTGCCTGAAATTGGTTTAATCAGGTAATTTTCAAAAAAAATCAGGACTGGCTACTTTTGGTCAGGGCTGGATACTTTTCAAGTTGCCAGCCCTGCTGTCCGGCTTCAAATTTATACGAATTTCATACCCTGCAACTTGATGTCATTTTTTGTGCTTAATTTTTGGCTGAGATGTGGCAATTGTAGCAACGTACCCTAAATATCTGTCTTCTCCATCTTCTACTGACCTCTATGATCATTTGTCACCTGAATTACATAATAATGTACAGAATACCCTGTGGGAGCAGACGGTTAGCTCGCATGGCGGTTATTTAGGAAATTATTAGACTTGGCCTCGTTTTCAAAGAGGGGAGGGGGGCGCAGCTCCAAGAGAAAATAGCATAGAGACCGGTAAGATGTAGAATACGTGTTTATACAATGGCCTTTCGAGTTTTATACTAATAAACTTAACGAGACGATATAGTATATAATTATGTAACATTTTATACACCAAAGGAATATCCATGCATCGATTTCACTGAATGTTCTCTTATATAGTTACTGGCGAGTAGCAAAATTGGTACTAGAAGTTGTGAAAGATACAACATTGTAAATTAACCATAGGCATGTTTTAAAATATATGAATCTTAAATTTGGCTTTAAACATGTTTACTTTTTGCCTGCGGGGTGTGGGGGTGTGTGCAAATGTATTGTATCAATTTTGAGGAAAAAAAAACATTAACCCAAAATAAGTTTTATTGCGCCACTGGTTTGGCATTTTGAGTGGAATAGTGTCATAAAAATGGCAATATAACACAGATGAATAATATATTTGTGTTTGTATGTCTTGTCAGTAAGTGATAGGCAATTAAATAATCATTTAAGGGACTGTTGGTTTTGACCATTACGGAATTGTTTTTGCAAGCAAAACTTTGGTTTTTAGTCTGGTTAGGTGAACCAATCTTGAGGATATGACAGCTAGCATCTGTGTTTTGTTATCATACCTTTATTTTCCATTTGTGTATTGCAAATTTAAACTTTGAAGATGCTGAAGGTCCAGAGGACCTGCACTTCATGTACCAGAAATAAATCTACAGGTCCTTATTCTGTGGAGGTCCTTCAGTCGCTTCTTACATATGATTAATTTCTCTCTCTCTTTCTCTTTTTCTCCTTTAGTCGATGTTTACATATGATTCATCTCTCTCTCTCTCTCTCCCTCTCTCTCTCTCTCACACACACACACACACACACACACCTGCAAATGCATCACTTCTAAGTTAATTTGTGCCAGCCTTTAAAAGGAAATTACAGTTGTTTCACAAAAATAAAGAACATATAGTAAACACTCAATCTTTTTGATGGGCAAAAATTATCAAACATTCAGATACATCATTTCATAAGTACAATATTTATTCTTTATAGCATTTGTGGTGCTTTTACTGCATAGAATATAACTATATAGAAGTATGTTTATAATTTTGTTTGTACTGTTACTGCATAGAATATAACTATATAGAAGTATGTTTATAATTTTGCTGCCCCCCCCCCCCCCCCTGGCATTTGAGGTGCAAAAAAAATAATAATAATAATAATAATAATCGCAAAGGTAAAAAAAAATTGCAAAATTGGTATCAATTCTGTGAGAAAATGCACTCATGGCCACTAGACAATCATTCAACAATCTGTTTACAAAGGAGTACTGTTTTTAGCTAACTCACTTCATGCCAAAAAGCTCACCCTCCCTTAGGGAGCTATCCCCCAGGCCAATTGGCGTGTTGTATTGAAAAAATGACTGTACTTATGGCAAAATGAACCCACAATTTCTGACTTCTGATTGAGCAATAAATATCAGTTAAAATGCACCAGAATGCAGTATTATACATACTTTTTTTTTTAAATTTTCCACAGGGAAGGGGGACACCCCCTCCCCCCTCGGGGGCTTTGCCCCCTCGTGTCCGCTTACTGCCCCCCTGGCATTTTGCTCAGGCTACGGCCCTTGATAGTGGGTATACCACATTTTGTGGTGCCCCGACTTGCCTGTGTTTTCTAACATTTTCAGGCCTTGATTCAAATTGGGTTTTTAATTGAATGATGGGTGTGCAACTTTGCCCAAAGTTCAATTCCAGATAAACTTTGTTTATCAATACTGTCATGAATTAAGTATAAATAGTGCAGTTTAAGGTAAAGATTGATTGTAAATGGTGCTGTTTAAGTTTACCTATTACAAATATTGCAATTTATTATTATTAATTTCAGTATGTATGTGTGTGAGTGTACAATAAATATTATGTAGTTAGAATTTTTTTTTAGAGATATTCTATTGAAAACTCTAAAAATAATTTTTTCCTTTGGCATGTACACTTTAGAATAACTGTACAGTACATGTATTAGTGTATAACTTGCCTGGGCTATTACCTAAAAATCCCTGAAAAATACTTGAGTTAGAGCCTTAAAGGTCCTTGAAAGCCAATTGTTCTTATGTGTCTGTATGAATCCTTTCCAGTGAATTTTGTGATAGAGTTGTTGGAATGACTAAATAATATACATTGTAGTATTCAGTGGTACAGTACAGTTGTATGGGATTTTGAACCCTTTAAAACTGAATTCATGGTCAAGTGTACATGAAAGAACTACTAGTAATTTTGCTATAAATAACTGCACACAGACACTCCATTGTAAAAGTTAGATATTAGCTTTTGCCTAACTTAGAGAATATGGGGAGATTATCATATTATATTATAATACACAACTACTAATATAATGTATATGAACACAGTGATGTGGGAAGAGGTATAGTCAAGCACCTAAAAATGTTATGCATATAATGCATATGCATATCAATTCCAGCATTATATTTCAAGTTAAATTTTTAATATTTTAATTTGTAGATGAAGTACACTCCTCTGTGACTGTTAAGAAAAAGATGTTGAAGATACACCTAACTAATCATGCTTTGCCAAAGATCATGCAGGTGCAGGACAGGAAAGAGAGAGAAAAATGAAGATTACATTCATATGACCACTGATTTTATTTAAATAGACAATGTCTGAGATTTTGCCTGAAGGAAGAGACTTTATGTGATTTTATAGACTTACTAGTAACTTATCTACTTAATGACAGTTCTTTTGAATTTTAAACATCTTACCTGATATTAATCAAGGGTTTCTGGATTTAAATTTAATTTAATGAAGATTTTTTAAAAATTGAAATATTAAATTGTGATTCTTGGATTGGGTGAAAAAACTGCCTTGACTCCAGGAATAAGGTGGAAAGTTCTTTCACAGGACTGGTAATAATTTTCTTGACATGAATCATTTAACAATTGTTTAAATTTAATATTAAAATATCTTTATAAAAAGTTTCTTTGAGATGTATTTTTGTATTATTTTTCCATTCACATCACATTATTTAGTTGGTTGAAGGTATTTGTTCAGTGTAATGTTATGAATTAGTTAAACAGTTTAAAATATATCACTAATCTTTTTGTTTCAACCACAACACAGGCAGATCAAGTCCTTTGAAGAATTCATCCATTAATCAGCTTGCTAATTTTTCAGTTATACCTTGCAGTCTGCAGATTTCAGATGCTTAAGATATTTCATCAGGACACTGATCTGCCTGTGCATCAGACATGTTATTACAGTGCCCTACTACGTATGTGATTCTGGATAAAATTATTTAGCCTTTGGTTCTATGATGTAAATCACTGTGCTCCTGGTTTAAGGTTGGGCCATTAATCATTGTGCAAATTGCAGATACCTCGGTGACCCGTTGGCCTACCGTTGGCCCAATGTTAATGCAATGTTGGTTTGAGGTTGGGTAATTGTTGGATCGATGTTGGTTATTAGTAGAACCAACATAAATACACTGTTGGCTACAGATTGGGTAATTGTTGGGCCCATGTTGAATATTAGTTGGCCCAATGTAGGGCCAACATAGTTTGGTTGGTAATATGTTGGCAATGCTTTAGCATTGAAATTGACTAACGTTAGGCCAACGTTGGCCAAATACATTCAGCCAACTGTCGGCCAAAGTGAGCACTTAGATGGAAACCCAACATTGGGCCAACATGTGCATGGGCAACCAAGGCAACGTTGGCCCAACGTTTGCATGCTATCTGGGAAGGATGTATAGGACCAGGATTAATCCTTTTGCCATGCCTTAACCTGCAATTATCATATAACAAAAGCACCCATCATTGCCAAATGCTGTGTGGCAATGACAACTATCACAACCTCTGCAATACTTCTAAGAGATGAAAAAATTTGTTCTTGAGCTGTGCTCTTGCTAATATTAATATTTATTAGTTATCAGTATATAGAAATGCAGTTTGTGTAAATGTAGCCGGGCTTATTATTATTTTGTCAATGATCGGGATAAATCTAGTCACAGAAATAAAACACAAGTCTCAGTTAGTTTCCAGAATCTGTATTGAACTATTTCCGCAATAAATGAAACACCTAAACGGAGTCCGCTCATACAATTGGGCCGTCACTCCGTCTATCCTAAAATAAAAATAACAAAAATATAGTAATTATCAAAAATTCCAAGCTATGTAAGAAAATTAAGTAATTAATACGTAATACAACGAACACTAATTGTCTCTTATCCATACATAAACAACATGAGTGGTTTGTGTATCATCATAAGTCGCATTCAACGATCTTCCCATGTTAATGTACGATCTCAACTACCGCATCTCCTCTCCTCCAGCGGAGGCTATTCGTTGGTTTCGTCACTTATTATTTCAATGCAGGCTAACAATAAAACAAACTACCACTAATATGATGAATCAGTGTACTAAGATACAGCGAGCACGCCGCACGCGTCAAGGCAATGCAAACCTAAACACAACCGTACTAGCGTTCGCTAATGACCCGTTACAAACATGACCTGAGAAGTATGACATAATACCCTGAGCGCCTTTGTTCTAGCAAAAGCGGCACTATTCATTGAAATATTAATTAAAACTCTAGTTAATCATTCCCGTTAGAGCACTGTAGGGAACAACACACAAACTATTACTGTATTGCTGTGCTAACAAAAGTAGAAAAAAACGCTAAGTTACGATCTATGTCGGTAGCGCTTAACGGCATTAACTGGAGCTAGACGTTTTTAACGTACGTAAAGCAACTTTTACATACCACTATAGTAAACTTGAAACTTACTTTAAACTATAAAGTAGTAATTATTTACTGTGCTTACTTTCTATTCTGTTTCGCTGGCTCGTTTACTCTAATTTTCCTCCGTTCTTCTTCGATGATAAATTTACAACTGTATACTGCTCTACGTTAAAGACCAAAAATGCGAAATCAGCGGATGAGACTAAAAACAAAGGAATTTTAGTGACCAATAAAATATTGGTTTCGCTCATCAAGGGGATCTGGCCACCCTTGACGTCAGTAGACGCACCAAGCCCCAGGTTAGCGAACAAAAGGGCATCGGCCGCTCCCTAGACTTCCATTGTGCTGGTCCGCACATCTATCGCAATACTTACATTCTCCCCCCGAAAACAAAATGTTGCCCCAACATTTCTAACAATTAATTATATATTTACTAAATTACAAACCTACCCTAGCTAAATAAAGTCAACTACAATATACACACTGTCCAGGAACTTCCTTTTATAGAACGTACCATCACTGGCAGAGTTATTGCATAAAATGCTATGAAAGGATTAGAAATTGATCAGATTTCTAATAACGCACCTACTGGTGCTCCCGTTATCTGCCTAGATACTGTCACACTCCTAGCGAGCAGAGGTAATGTTCCCAAGATAGTTTTTTTTCTAATGCTGTCCATCAACGTTACGAGAATGTCCACGTCCTCCTATGCCCAAGGACGCCAGAGCCTAATTCCCGTCGCTAGAATTTGCCTCATTCCTGCGTAGTGGTTTGGACCTCCCATTTTGTCGTATGTGAGTCTTTCCGGTGGTTTCACTACTCGTTTAGGGCGTCTGCTAGTCTCACCACTAGTCTCCGGTGTCTGTTCTTCTTCCGATTGTTCATTTACGTCCGGTCCCGACTCTTCCGTTTCTAGAAAGTTTCCAGAATGTTCAGGTTCCGGAACTGGCACGAAAGGCTCAGCCATTGGATTCAGTGTACTTGCCGGTGCGGCAGTGATACTGGGCTGTGTCCTCTTAACCAGAGTAAAGTCATCTGAGTCGGAGTCGTCTGAGTGTGAAGAAGGAGATAGTTGTGGTCGTTGTTTCCGTGGCGTCATCCTTTTGAGTCGGGGGCGTTTCGCTTCTGGGCAGGAAAGCGGAAGTTCATTACATTCCAGTAACAAATTCCGATGCAGTCGCCGGATCTTCCCGTTTCCTCGTTCTGAACGTACTTCGTACACCGGCGAGTCGTTGATCCGTCTGGCGACAACATGCACCTCTTCTTCCCAGTAAGATCGTAACTTCCCTGGCCCTCCACGTTCAGTAAGGTTCCTTACCAGAACGCGGTCACCCGGTAACAGTGCGGCACTTGCTGGCTTTTGATTATAATATTTCCGCGCAACTTCCCCCTGTTTCTTGGCTTTTTGCCCAGCGATCCGGTACGCTTCTTCCATGCGCGCTGCCCATTTCTTCACGTACTCACTCTTGGATGTGTAGTGAGGTTCTCCCTCTAGTCCGAAAATGAGATCGATGGGCAACCGTGGTCGTCTACCAAACACAAGGAAGAATGGTGAGTACCCTGTGCTGTCATTCTTGGTGCAATTATAGGCATGAGTCATCTTGTTCAGATGATTCTTCCAATCACTCTTGTGCTGCTGACTCATGGTCCTCAACATACCCAATAACGTGCGGTTCATCCTCTCACACTGTCCATTCCCTTGAGGATGGTATGGCGTAGTCCTCGAGGACTTCACATTGGTTAGGTGTTGTAAACGCTGGAAAAACTCATTTTCAAACTCGCGACCTTGATCGTGGTGGATTCTGTCTGGAAAACCAAACCGGAGAACAAAGTCGTTGAAGATTTTATCTGCAGCAGTTCGCCCCGACTTGTTTGTGGTGGCATAAGCGGCTGCGAATCGGGTAAAATGGTCCACCACAACCAGGATGTACTGGTATCCCCCTTTGCAAGTTTCTAGATGAAGAAAGTCAATGGATATCATTTCAAATGGATATGTTGTTTCAATGGGTTGTAGTGGTGCCACAGGTTTTCGGCTTGGTGCTTTGTCCTTCAAACATTTACACTGGTGTTTCACGAAGTGGTCGATATATCCTGCCATGTGGGGCCAGTAAAAGCGGTCCTGGGCAAGAGACAAGACTTTGTCTGTTCCTAAGTGGCCATGTTTTACGTGCAACTCTTCAAGGACAATTTGATGGAATTCCTTCGGAAGTACCACCTGGTGTCGCCTTATTCCTGATGTACACCGAGTCACTCGTCTTAAAATGCCATCTTCGCCAACTGTCAATTTTTCCCATCCTCGGAGTAAGGTCTTGGATTCCGAAGGTAAATGTTTAGTGGACTTGCGATTGGGTTTTTCACCTAATTCTACCTGTCTTTTCACCGGACCTATACAGCTATCTTGCTCCTGAGCAATCCTCAAAGATGTTTTGGATATCCTCTGGACTTCGCCTGTGGACTGATGGTGCAGATACTCTGGTAGCCAGTCTCTATCGTTGCATACCATGTTCACATTTACTGCTGTAGGAATGAATGGAGAATCCTCTTGGCTACGAACGGTCACCATTTTAGCCACGGCCTGCACTTCGGTGGGGTCACTCTCTTCAGTGAATTGCATCATCACTTGATTAAAATCAAGAGGCATTCTACTCAACCCATCAGCGTCTCGGTTCAATAAACCAGGCTTGTATTTGACAGTGAACGTGAAGTCTGATAGTTCGCCGACCCAACGAAGCCTGGTGACATCTAAACGAGGGGTAGTTAAGATGTAGCTTAACGGGTTGTTATCACTATAAACAGTGAAATGAGGGGCGTAGTATAGATAGTCCCTAAACCGCTCTGTGACTGCCCACTTCAGTGCCAGGAACTCTAGCTTTCCAGAGTGGAAATGATAGTTCTGTTCTGCTGGACTCAGGGTACGTGAGGCATAGGCGACAACTCGAGACTTGGAGTCAGCTCCTTCTTGATACAGGATGGCACCTAGCCCTTCCCCTGAAGCATCTACATGCAGTGAGAATGGTTTATCGAACTCTGGATAAGCCATCACAGGTGGTGATAATAGACAGTCAACCAAATCAGATAAAGCTTCTTCGTGTCGAGTTGTCCATGCAACCTGCTGTGCTGGAGATGGCTGACCTTTCATCAGCTTCTTCTTCTTTTGTGGCTTACCACCTGGACTCTTCTCAACTCAAATCCTGCTCTCAAATCATATAAGATTTTTGCCCGTCTGGCGAAATCTGGTATAAACTTGCGATAGTACCCTAAAAATCCCAGCATCTGACGCACTTCCCCCACGTTTGTCGGCTTTTGCTCCTTCAGCTTCCTAACTGCGGTTTTGTCTTCTGGGTCGAGTGTGTACCCTTCTGAAGTGACCAAGTGACCCAAGTATCTGACTTCTCTTCGGAATAGTAAACACTTAGCTGGCTTCAACTTGACACCCTTCTCTCTCAACCTCTGGAACACCTGCTCCAAATGTTGAATGTGCTCCGAGAAACTCTTTGAATACACCAATATGTCATCCAAATATGGTAGACAAATTTTGTCGCGTAACCCTTCCAGACATTCATTCATAAAATTCTGGAATGCAGCTGGAGCTCCTGAAAGCCCAAACGGGATGCGCTCCCACTCATAGAGACCCCAAGGTGTGATGAATGCTGTGTAGGGCTTGGATTCTTCGGCAACCATTCCCTGGTGATATGCTTTTCCTTGGTCCAGTACCGAAAACCAACAGCTTCCCCCTAAGCCATCCAGAGCATCCTGAATCTTGGGTAAGGGCCGACTGTCAGCGACAGACTTCTCATTCACCTTACGATAATCCACACATAGTCGCAGGGTTCCGTCTTTCTTGCGTGCACAAACTAAAGGGCTTGCATAGGCCGATGTAGACTTACGCACAAAACCTTTTGACATGAGATTTTGTAGGTAATCTTTGACTTCGTCATAAAGAGCTTGAGGAATGGATCGGTAGGCTATTCGGACAGGAACCTTGTCAGTTAGGTGAATGCTTAACTTCAAATCTGGTATGCATCCTATATCATCTTCACTCTTTGCGAAGACCTCATGGTGTTTCCTAAGTAATTCTTGGATCTTCTCCTTTTCTTGGCTGGAAAACAGGGACCAGTCAACCGCCAAGGAGCTCTTTTCTGCTTCCTCATGCGTTGTAGCTTCATCCAAACCTGGTTCCCCTACTGGCACCACCGAGTTAACCATGTGTAGCTGCCCAATCGTGGTTTTCTTTGGTATTATTACTTTCTTGGAACTATTGTTAGACACTGCTATCCGGACATGAGATGGGTGCTGAACATCAATCAGACTTTCACTAAAGAGACCCTGGTCTATGAAATTTTCCTGAGGCATGAAGAGACAACGAAAGTTCTCAGTGGACAAGACCCCGGTCCGTGCTTTGGTTTTTATCACCCGTGAACTGTTAGGAGGTATGATTAACTTCTGGGATCCCACAGTCACACGACAGACCATTCCCCTCTTGTTGTCAGCAAGCACCTGGGCGAGACGTCCACCATCCACTTCAACATCCTTGCAAAAGTTGCTAAATGTCTGGGAAAACTTCTGCTGCCCGTTTAACGCACATAGAGATTCAATAACATTAAACCCAAGAATAGGTCTGGGTAAGGACACACTATCCACTACTAGAAAAGGGACTTGAACTGGAGCCCCATCTCCAAAACAAAGTGGTAAATCCACATAACCTTGATATGGAATCTCCTCCCCACTGGCAGAGGCGAGGCGCACTGGTGCATAGACCTCATCCAGGGGCTTCACAGCACCTGCTGGTAAACCAAGTAAGTGTAGCGTTGACATGTCCACAAGACTAACCTGTGCTCCGGTGTCCCAGAGAACGTCCACTGGTTGGTCAGCCAGGTTTACCTTCAGAACGCATTCTCTGCCCACAAGGTTGACCAATCGGCGTCTGTTCCCTGGACTTAATCCAGTCACTTCCCCCTTCAATTCATTAACTGACAGTCTGTTGGGGACATCTGGTGGCGGAGTCATCTGCGTCCCCCCTGAGACGACTCTCTTCCGTTTCCCTGCCTGCACCCTGCACGGAAGTGATCGGAACTCCCACAATCCCAACAGTGGTTACACTTTCGCTTCGCCTGTTGACAGACTCTGCATCCCCGTAATTTCTTTGGTTCGGACGGCTGTTTGGTCATGTTCCTTTTCAGCTCCGCAATCTCGGCCCTTAATTGTTTTACCTCCGCTGCCAGGGCATCCTCCCTTCCGGGCTTTCCCTCTCTTCCGGTGTCTTCACCTACTACTGCGGCCACTCTCGTTCGTCTATCTTTTGCCATCTTGGAAGCTCTCTCCTCCTCCCTTTTGGTGAGCACACTAATTTCTTCAATCAGTGCCTCTTCGTCGAAGGCTCTGACTTCAAGGATCTTCTTAACTTCTCCCCTGATGCTGTCACTCCTAAGCCCAGTTTCGAACCCCCTCTTGAAGAGATTATCCACCTGGACGTCTGTAAAAGTGACACATGCGTCGGACTCTCGAGAAGCGAATAGGATCTTCTGTCTCACGTCCAGGGCCCGTAGAAGAAAGTCGGTTGTTTCTTCAGTAGGCTGCTGAACCAACTGTCCCAGCTCCGCAAATAATTCTGTTGCTGATTTCTCTTTATAATACGACCTCAATATGTGGCGGATCTTTGTCAGTCGAAGGCCTTGCCGCCCCTCTAGGTAGTTACGAAGACCGCAGCTGGTGGGTACTGCCCGAATTATACCGTCTACTATTTCGACTTCCTCATAGCCCTTTTGGAGGCCATTTTCGATTTGGCGGGCCAGGCTTGAAAATGGTAGTCCATTTTTGGTATCAATAACACCATGTATTTTAAACTCTTTGCGGAGTGAAGTCTTGGTACTCCTACTGGTACTGCTCACCTCCCTCATCATTTCTTGAAACTCCGTCTTTAGGTGTTTCATTTCCTCTTGGTGACGACGTTCGGTATCTTTGATCATCGCTTTGTACTTCTCCTCCACATCTGATTCTGCCATAATTTCTGGTTAGAAGTTCCCAATAGACTGAATACTTGACAAAAATAATAATGAGATGAGAACTCCCGGACGAGCCCCCAAAATGTAGCCGGGCTTATTATTATTTTGTCAATGATCGGGATAAATCTAGTCACAGAAATAAAACACAAGTCTCAGTTAGTTTCCAGAATCTGTATTGAACTATTTCCGCAATAAATGAAACACCTAAACGGAGTCCGCTCATACAATTGGGCCGTCACTCCGTCTATCCTAAAATAAAAATAACAAAAATATAGTAATTATCAAAAATTCCAAGCTATGTAAGAAAATTAAGTAATTAATACGTAATACAACGAACACTAATTGTCTCTTATCCATACATAAACAACATGAGTGGTTTGTGTATCATCATAAGTCGCATTCAACGATCTTCCCATGTTAATGTACGATCTCAACTACCGCATCTCCTCTCCTCCAGCGGAGGCTATTCGTTGGTTTCGTCACTTATTATTTCAATGCAGGCTAACAATAAAACAAACTACCACTAATATGATGAATCAGTGTACTAAGATACAGCGAGCACGCCGCACGCGTCAAGGCAATGCAAACCTAAACACAACCGTACTAGCGTTCGCTAATGACCCGTTACAAACATGACCTGAGAAGTATGACATAATACCCTGAGCGCCTTTGTTCTAGCAAAAGCGGCACTATTCATTGAAATATTAATTAAAACTCTAGTTAATCATTCCCGTTAGAGCACTGTAGGGAACAACACACAAACTATTACTGTATTGCTGTGCTAACAAAAGTAGAAAAAAACGCTAAGTTACGATCTATGTCGGTAGCGCTTAACGGCATTAACTGGAGCTAGACGTTTTTAACGTACGTAAAGCAACTTTTACATACCACTATAGTAAACTTGAAACTTACTTTAAACTATAAAGTAGTAATTATTTACTGTGCTTACTTTCTATTCTGTTTCGCTGGCTCGTTTACTCTAATTTTCCTCCGTTCTTCTTCGATGATAAATTTACAACTGTATACTGCTCTACGTTAAAGACCAAAAATGCGAAATCAGCGGATGAGACTAAAAACAAAGGAATTTTAGTGACCAATAAAATATTGGTTTCGCTCATCAAGGGGATCTGGCCACCCTTGACGTCAGTAGACGCACCAAGCCCCAGGTTAGCGAACAAAAGGGCATCGGCCGCTCCCTAGACTTCCATTGTGCTGGTCCGCACATCTATCGCAATACTTACATAATCATTTTAGGCTTTAACCACATGAAGTTAGTTAAAGTGTAAGAGGTACAGGTATATGCAACTAAACAATGTATTGTTTTATTTTTAATGTGCAAGTTTTTATATATATGTTGTTTACAGACAAAATCTACTTATCAAAAATAAAACAAGTTTATTCAAATGCAAATATGGATTGTCAGGGTGCAAGTCACATCTTGGTCCTTAATTGTAGCTATTGCCTCTCAGGGTGCAAGTCTTGGTCCTTGTAGCTGTTGTCTCTCAGGGTGCAAGTCTTGGTCCTTGTAGCTGTTGACTCTCAGGGTGCAAGTCTTGGTCCTTGTAGCTGTTGTCTCTCAGGGTGCAAGTCTTGGTCCTTGTAGCTGTTGATTTTCAGGGTGCAAGTCTTGGTCCTTGTAGCTGTTGACTCTCAAGGTGCAAGTCTTGGTTCTTGTAGCTGTTGATTTTTCAGGGTGAAAGTTTTGGTCCTTGTAATATATCTCGCCTCTCACATGCCTCCCCATGCATCTGGTCGAATGGAGCCCAGATTAAATTATGATATTATACACATATTAAATATACACATGCATGCACACACACATATGCACACGTACATATGAACAGTGTTGCTCAAGCAAGCTGGTCTTATAATACTAAATCTGGTCTTCATGAAAATAATTAATTTTTGTAATGAATAGACTTTGAATGAGTTTTCAGTTCTGTATTTTTGCCCAAATCCTATTTGTACACAGATAGTTTCTATTCCATTTTTTTGTTTTCAGGCGACATAAAAGACAGAAAGAGTGTGTCAGATGCTGAGAGCATTAAAAAAAGAGGTAAGATGGTATGCATCAATTTAACAGGCATTCATTTAACACACTTTAAAAATTTACCCACACAATAAGCAGACTCTCTTGCACAATCACTAAGTTAATTCACTGTTATGTTATCTGTTTTTATTGCATGTATATCTTTGAATATGTGATATCCTTATTGTGGACAAGTATGTTTTCTTTTTTTTTCTTCAGTTGATGTTAAAAACACAACAGCTGTGACAGCAGACATATGAAGGAGAGAGGTTAAGACAGCAGGGGCAATAGAATAGGGATCTATTTATTATGCTGATGGAATGTGACTGAATGCACACACACACACACACACACACGTGCATACACATTCCTTATGTTGTGTCAACACAGTTTGTGCTTTTTGCAAGTTTAAAATGATACTTGGCAAATTTGTTAACTCTAAACAATGGTTAATATTTTGATGCAGTTTAATTCATACATAAAACTAGAAAAGCACTGAGAGTGCAGAGTGCAGAAGGCAGCAATTTTTTATTATTATTGATTATTGATCCGGATCACCACCAAAAACTAATCATCTCTTCCTTGGCCCACTTCTGACAGTTCCTGAAAATCTCATCAAAATCGGTCCATAACATTCTGAGTTATGTTGATGACAAACAAACAAACATACAGACAAACAGGGGTGAAAACATAACCTCCTTGGCAGAGGTAATAAGATGCACTTACTGCTTATTGAAGGTTATTTATTATTGCATATTAGTAAGTAATACTGTGTCATATATTTCAGCTCCCAAGGACTGCTGCCAATCAAGGTGGAGGAGGAGGATGTTAAATATTTTCACATCTTGCTTCAGATGCAGGCCAAGAACATAAATGGTTATAATTATTATCATTCATTATTAAATCTAATCATTTCGGACATTTAGAAATGAAAAAATTACAGTATTTATAAAAAAAAAACGGATTCATTATACAGTCACAAGAAAGTTCTTTTCTTGTTTCCTTGCTTTAATGACATCATAACAAAGTTAACTTAAAGAGTTTTAGAGGAAAACTTAGTCAAACAGCTGGTAAAACTGTACATGAAAGCAGTAATTATATGATAGCAGCCAGGAGCTGGTGGTTGTAGAGTTACTGTCAACATATTTTTACAACTAACACATTTTAACTGAATTATATTTTAATATTTTCATCTTCAGGGTGGTCAGTGCACATCTATTATTAGCTCTGTGGCAGCCAGTTTGAACACTTCAGAATATCATTTCTTAAAATACCTTTATTTTACTGGTACAATAAAATATTGATTATATGTTATTAAATGGGTTTTGTCTTTCTTTCTTTTCTAAATAAAAGAGAAAAATTTGCTAAAAGGTGATTTTAATATTTATAAGTAGCCAGCAATGTTGAAGGGTGGGATGCTGAAGGGGGGTTGTTGTTATCTGAAAAAGTGAATTTTCTTTATTCCTTCAGTTGATCCAACTTGGGATACCATGATAAGTTTTGGACCCTTTCCAGCAAAAAGGGCAATTTTTTCAAACCCACATCCTCGAATATGGGCCTAAACAAATAATTTGGCCTGTACACCATAATGGATTTTGATTATAGTTCAAAAACTTTGACTTTCATCCAAACTTTTTTTTTTCATTTATAACTATATCCATATGTGACTTTTAAATAATGTTTTTATTTTTATGAACTGTCCCTTAAAGTAGAAATTTTCCTTCATTTGGGTTTTAATTTAAAACCTCTACATCACTCAACTAAAAAAGAAATGACCACTTTATGTCATTCTCTGCTTTTACTGAAACAAAACCAAACCCAACACTTGGTTACTGTCATGGCAGGAAGTTTTATTACAAAAAGTGTGCTAGATGTTAACAGCGCTGAATACGGAGCCCTGACAGAAACGTCTGTACATTATTATTATGTACTCCTTTAATGCACTCATGAAACATGCACATTCAAATACTAGCTAATACATACCTTAACTTGTAAAGATAATGCTGCAGTAAATTAGGGACCACAGTTGTAGATATCTAAGTTTAAACACACTGGACAATATGGAGAAGAATAAATACATGCCAGGCTCATACAATGTAAACTGGCTAGTACAAGTGTAATCGTTCAAAAATGTAACTAAATCAATGTCATGCTTGCTTTATACATAAAAGAAAATAACTTTATAAAAGAAGATTCAAAGAGAAACAAATATTTAGAAAAACAGATTAACTAATAAATGCACATATCAATTCCATTTTCAACTGTTATCATTTTGAACACAAATCTGCCACTCAAAAGGCAACACCTCACACTGACTGTTATCAGTAACAGGTAAACAAGATGAAAATAACTTGCTTTTAAATTGAAAAAGAAAATGAAAGTTCCACATGTTTAGGTATTTTTATACCTTTATTAATTCCTCACAGAGTACACCTTCCAGCTCTCCTGCCCAAGAACTCCACCTCTGAGTGGAACTTTAGTTAAAGACATGAAAAAATGGTAGATTTTATTCCATCCTAAAAGATAGATGGGTAATCAAAGATTTCTTTACATTCCATATTTTATTTTGAACAGCCAAGGCCACAGTAAGAGTAATTCTCAAAGAAAACCTATTAAAAGCTAAACTTGTGGGCAGGGGAACTTCCCTTGGGGGATGGAACCCCAAGAGAGGTGTGAACCTGTGAAGGTTCACCAGTATGGGAGTCCCATCTCTCAGGGCAGAGTATCTTTGTATTTTACTTTTTATGTACAGACACAGATGTGTCTGTACATATAGCCATCACCTGCGTCTGTCGTCGCCGTCGTCGCCGTTGTGCACTTTTACCGATAACACGATAAGTGGAAAACTGTTTTTCATTTCAGCTTGAAACTTACAGAATTGATAAATATTTATATTACGCAGGTCAAGTTTGAAAATCAGCATGATCGGGTCAATTGTAGGGAAGTTATGCTGTTTTTTCACTTTTTTCAGCATATATGCAGCACCGATAACACGATAAGTGGAAAACCATTTTTTTTTTTGGCTTGAAACTTACAAAACTGATGAATATTCATAATACGCAGGTCAAGTTTGAAAATCAGCATGATCGGGCCATATTTGTGGAAGTTATGCTATTTTTTCATTTTTTTTCAGCATAAATGCAACACCGATAACACGATAAGTGAAAAACCGTTTTACCTTTTGGCTTGAAACTTATAGAACCGATGAATATTCATAATACGCAGGTCAAGTTCGAAAATCAGCATGATCAGGCCATATTTGTGGAAGTTATGCTATTTTTTCATTTTTTTCAGCATAAATGCAACAACGATAACACGATAAGTGAAAAACCGTTTTACCTTTTGGCTTACAACTTACAGAACTGATGAATATTCTTAATATGCAGGTCAAGTTCAAAAATCAGCATGATCAGGCCATTTTTAGCGAAGTTATGCTATTTTTTCATTTTTTCAGCATAAATGCAACACCGATAACACGATAAGCGAAAAATCGTTTTACTTTTTGGCTTATAAGTTACTGAAATGATGAATATTCATAATACGCAGGTCAAGTTCGAAAATCAGCCTGATCGGGCCATTTTTATGGAAGTAATGCTGTTTTTTAACTATTTCAGCATATGTGCAACACCGATAACACATTTCAAGGAAAATCAATTGGCCAATCGTCTTGAAATTCACAGGGGTGATCAGATTTACTAAAATACAGACGAGGTTCGAAAATAAGCTTGATCGGTTCAGTTTTGGTGAAATTGTGCCTTTTTTTGTATGTAAGTCTTTTTTCCTCGGATTTAATTCTTAGGCATGTTAACAATCTCATTTGTGAACTAATTAGTAATGTAAAGGTGTTCTTTTGACATTTTCTGCATCTTAACAATATTGTTAGTTGATTATATAAAAATGATGGTAAACCTGTTATTGTGCATTGTGTAATAAAGTGTCAAAAATGGAAATAAACTCATTGTATCTTTACAGTTTGTCAGATTCAATCATTAACCATGTTCAGAATCTCAGAACGGAACAAATTGGACATTTAAAATTGTTCTATTGATATTTTTCCTATGTCAACAACTTTCTTAGTTGATCATTTAAAAATGACAGTAAATTGATTATTTTGATATATGTAAAAAAAGTGTTGAAAGTGGAAAGAAATTTATTTTAGTACAGTTATCTCTTGTGTTCATTTTGGCATTTTGAAGTTGTGACTCTGAACTTCCATGGCCCTGAAGACCTTTCCATATCAAATTTTCTGAATATCCATGATACTTTTATTTTATTAGTGTGAGCGATCGGTAGTTAGCCTATCGCTAGTTATGAGTGCCGTTTCACGAAGCAATCGCTAGTTCTCTCGCTCGTTATTGTCTCGTTGTTACCTTGGATATTTAACGACTGGTCAGACCAGTCGCTAACTCTAGAGTTTCATCGTACGCATGCGTAATGAGTGAAATAAAAAGGTTGCTTAGTTACCGTTGTCTGTCGTTTGTCTTTGTATCCAATATGGCGGCTACCTTTCTTGCTAACCGTACCGCCAGACGGCAACGTAGACTACGACCTTTTCATGAAAGGCAGAATCTATTAGAATATACACACGATGATGCAATTGACGAGAGGTTGCGCCTAGCTGTGACAAAAAGAGCAGCAAAAAGGTGGTGGAGATCCTTTACGACGACCTTAAAGCAGACGTTCTTATGCATTTCCAGCCACCAAAAATTGGAGAGTTAGTGCTTTCGGACACTTTTACGCAAGAGTTCCACTTCCGGCAGATGGTTTTTGAGACTACGGTGAGTAACGAGAAAACTAGCGACCAAACTTTAGCACTGAACTTAGCGATAAGTTAACTACTGCTTCGTGAAACACCCCTCGAAAATCTCTAAGTTTGCTCGTTAGCGAGGTAGTTCAGTAGTTAGTTGTTCTAACTAACTACTGCTTTGTGAAACCGGCCCCAGGAGTCATTGTGTTCCATTGTGGTAGTATAGCCCTGTGCCTGCTAGGACAGTGTAGTAGTCTGGAGTCATTGTGTTCCATTGTGGCAGTATAGTCCTGTGCCTGCTAGGACAGTGTAGTAGTCTGGAGTCATTGTGTTCCACTGTGGTAGTATAGTCCTGTGCCTGCTAGGACAGTGTAGTTGTTTGGAGTCATTGTGTTCCATTGTGGTAGTATAGTCCTGTGCCTGCTAGGACAGTGTAGTAGTCTGGAGTCATTGTGTTCATTGTGGCAGTATAGTCCTGTGCCTGCTAGGACAGTGTAGTAGTCTGGAGTCATTGTGGCAGTATAGTCCTGTGCCTGCTAGGACAGTGTAGTAGTCTGGAGTCATTGTGTTCCATTGTGGTAGTATAGTCCTGTGCCTCCTAGTACAGTGTAGTAGTCTGGAGTCATTGTGTTCCATTGCGGCAGTATAGTCTTATGCCTCCTAGTATAGTGTAGTATACTGGAGTCATTGTGTTCCATTGTGACAGTATAGTCCTGTGCTTCCTAGTACAGTGTAGTAGTCTGGAGTCATTGTGTACCTTTGTGGCAGATGATGATGGACAGATGATCGATGGACTGGAAAAGACAAAACAGTCAGTGATCAGGCTTTTTCCTCAAGATCCAAAATATTAAAATAATGAAATTTCAGTAAATTTATTTAAAAAAAATTAAAAAATAAACTTTCAAAATAAAGTGTTGTTGTAAGTCAAGGCTGAAGCATATACTATACCAGTACTGATAATAGAGAGTTTCCGGTGCAGTTGGGATACGACGGCTAGATTGTTACGTATGTGCTAATGTATCCAGTAACGCGCTTCTCTCTTCGCGTTCCGGCAATGTCCCAGAATGCTGGCGCTCATTACAATATAATAATAACAATATACGGCCCCGTAGCCACCTATTTCCAAGGGGGGGGATTCTTTTTTACGAAAAGGAGACAAATATTACCCAAAAGTACAATTTTTCCCGACAAAAATGGCGGTTCGAAGAACCCCACGATCAACCCCCGACTACGTGCCCGATAAACCAAAACTAGCGGCTCCTCTCTGTTAAAAAGTTGAAATTTGCATGGACGTACACTTGAACTATTGTAAAAAAGTATATAAGTCATATAAATTAGCAAACATAACCTTTAACCCTCAATCACCTTTCAGGGGCCTCGCAGGCCCGGACCCATGTATCTTTTGCTCTCTCTTCATTCGCATGAGGTTTTGAGCCTGTTCCTTTCATGTAATCCTCAAGCAACTTATACCCCATCAATGGATAAATAATTAGTTTTGAAATAATTTACAACATATGTAGAAATTAACTTTTCCAAAAGTTAGTCCCATTTCCTGGAAACCGGGCCTCTGAGGCCCGGTCGCTTGATAACTTTACTTCCACATGGGATAAATAAGTCCATGTTACATGTACCTCAAATAGCTTTGCTATAAAATGTTTTACACAAGCAATATCATGTGTGCTATGACTATCAGTATGGTCAATGAAATCTGCCTGTGAAAGATTCAAGACCTGGAGAAATTATTATTTATGAGTAATCGGTCACCTTGGTCACCTGATATGCAGATATCAGTTTAAATCTATCATTATTACATACCTGATAGACTGCTCTACCTTTGCGAAACTTTCCATTTTGAGAAAAAAAAAAACGTTTTTTCATACACAGTGTATACTCATGCACCCAGGTGGAGGTAAAGCGAGCAAGGGACTGGTGTAACATGAAAATCTGACTCCCCCAGTCAGATTTTCATAATGAAAATCTGACTCCCCATGAAAATTTGACTCCCCCTCCACAAATGTTCATAAATCTTATTTTATTTGAGTATATGACTGTGATATTGTAGTATGTAAAATGGAGGATACTTTGGCACTTTTTTTTTAAGTTTGCAGGTGAATATTTTCATGAAAAAAATATGAAAATTAAAAATGTGCACTTAACCGCCCATTGTATCCCCTTTGAAAAAGCTATTTATTTGATATTGGATGATCATTTCTACATGTTTCCTTTAAATTTACTTTATGAAGATTATATTGGAAATATTTGAAAGTTTGATGGTAAACTATTGGGTGAAAAAACTAAAAAAAAAACATGAAAAATAGAAAATTAAAAATGTGCATTTTATCACCCAATAACTCCCCTATGAAAAAGCTATTTATTTGATATTTGATGATCATTCTGACATTTTTTCTATTAGGATACTTTATGAAAAATATATTGGAAATATTTAAAAGTTTCATGATAAAATAGTGAGTGAAAGAATGAAAAATAAACCATGAAAATCTTCATTTTTATGCTCATGAGATTTGGATTCCCATAAAGAAAAGGACCTATTTTATATTCAGTCACCATACCATAGTCTACATAGTTTGCACAGAGATGTACATTTTGTTATTATTTGAAAGTTTGGTAGTGAAAATTTTGGTGAATATTTTTAAAACAAGTATTCATCTTACTACCTGTAGGTTTTGCACTTCCATGTCAAAATGCTACATTTTTAACTCAAGAAATTGGCCCCATCGCCTTTTTACTTAATTCTTCTTATATAGCATACCCAGTATTTTACCATTCAAACTTTCAAATATTTCCAATATATTCTTCATTAAGTATCCTTAAAGAAAAGATGTCAGAATGATCATCAAATATCAAATAGATAGCCTTTTCATAGGGGAGTCATTGGGTGTTAGAATACAAATCTTTAATTTTTCTTATTTTTCATGTGTTTTTTTATTATTATTATTTTTTTCACCCAATTTATCAACCATCAAACTTTCAAGTACTTTCAATATATTCCTCATAAAGTATCCTCAAAGAAAAGATGTCAGAATGATCATCAAATATGAAATAAATAGCTTTTTCATAGGGGGGTCATTGGGTGTTAGAATATAAATCTTTAATTTTTTCTTATTTTTTAATGTGTTTTTTATTATTATTTTTTTTTTTTCACCCAATTTTTTAACCATTAAACTTTCAAGTACTTTCAATATATTCCTCATAAAGTAACCCCAAAGAAAAGATGTTGAAATGGTCATCAAATGTCAAATAAATAGCTTTTTCATAGGGGAGTCCTTGGGTGGTAAAATACAAATCTTTAATTTTTTTTATTTTTTCATGAAAATTTTCACCTGCAAACTAACAAAAAGTGCCAATGTGTCCTCCATTATGCATACTACAAGATCATAGTCATTTACTCAAATTAAATTAGATTTTTGAATGTTTTTTGGGGGGAGTCAGATTTTCATGGTACACCGGGCCTCTGAGGCCCGGTTTCAGGGTTTACGTAGGGTTCCATTTCCTTGTGGATGAGGGTTAATAACTATTTTCAATAATCTTCCGCACTGGCTAGATAGGGACAGTCGGTCATCCGGGCACTTTACCTTAGCAACCGGCATCTGGGGTAAAACAAATCGGGCAACATGGCGGATCGCATTGACTTCTATGTAAAAGTTGGCAGGCTTTTTCCGAAGATATCATACTTCACAGTGCCTGACCACTTGTGTCAGTGAGGATGAGTTATTTACCTGGTTGATTTCCTTTACAGGCTTTTGTAATTAGCTGCTGCACACCTGGTTAAGTGATAAAATCGGCCTTAACTGCCGATCGTTATCTGTGATCAGGAATCTTACAGTAGTAGATTGCAAAGACTCATTGGCTTACCTGGATGAGAATAATATTCACATCTCATTGAAAAGAAAACCATATGGAAGCAACTGATAAAATCTAATGGGATTTTTTAAATTTCAAAGATCAACGGAAAAGTAAACGACTGTTGCAGGCTAAAGGTCGTGCAAACGTGACTAAAGACGAGACTGTTGATCGAAACAAGATTTGGTCGTAGCTATACATGCACTACAAGATTTGTGTATGTGTGTATAGTTCATTTTATTATAGATAAGGAGAAAGTCATTGTACCTTGTTTGGTATTTATGTTTTTCATTTGTTACAGGAATTAATTAGTAGTAGTTACAAGAAATTGAGATTGCATCTTGTTTTGGCATGTGTGACGGTATATCAATTCTTATACTCAGTAGTTAAAATTAATGGACTATAACGTCAAACTTTTTTTGTTGTAAGTTAATTGATGGCGTCATAAAGGTAAGAAAAAATATGTACGTCAATATATTGACAAACTTGTGAGGTAATGTCTAAATCTTTAAGTTATCAAAGTAAAATTTTTAAAAAGTTGCCATAGATAAAGCGACCTTAACTGGTAAAATAACATACAGCTTTATTGCCGTGTTTGTTATTCAATTTAATTTTAATCTTGTACGTTTTGAAACTTAACGTTCTGTCTTCCATGATATTTCGCCAGAAAAGTGCACAATAAGATTGTAAACACTCATATGACGCGTAGCTGCCAATATTAATACAGGTAACACAACGTGTCTTCTCTTCCAAAAAGTTGGCAAGCAACTGTTTATGCTGTCCTTCCAGGCTTGCATTAATATACATATGAACTGTATACAGACCAAAGAGGCCATGGGACCGATGACATTGCCCCTATCCCGTTCCCCAGGCTATTGCAGCAGCAGGTGATTTAATCACAATTTGTAGAAATCCTATTCTAATAACTTCTCAGTGTTGCACATTTCCCAGGTCTTTCTTACGATCCACGTTCTAAGAAGCCATTCCTATTTCACTACCTCATGTACATGTACAGGTACTTATTGTGGACATTTGCGTATGCAGTTAAGACCAATTTTATCTCGTAACAAGTTAAACAGTAGCTTATTACAAAGGCCTGCTGACTCAATAGACCAGGTAAATGATTCAACGCGCCCGACACAAAAGGTCAAGCACTGCCTTTGCAAAATCTTCTGCTGTAAAATTCCCGATCACAGATAACGATCGGCAGTTATATTAGGGACGATTTTATCTCTTAACCCGGTGTGCAGCTGCTAATTACAAAAGCCTGTAAAGGAAATCAACCAGGTAAATAACTCATCCTCACTGACACAAGTGGTCAAGCACTGTGAAGAATGATATCTTCGGACAAAGTCTGCCAACTTTTACATAGAAGTCAATGCGATCCGCCATGTTGCCCGATTTGTTTTACCCCAGATGCCGGTTGCTAAGGCGTGTGACGTCAGCCCGACTGTCCCTATAGGAGCGCTTGTATTCCGCAGACTAGATGGGATGACGGTATATGAATGCGGTGAACGTCACAAGTGCGCACAAACCGATGACGTATTAATCTAGCCGGCGTATCTCACCAGCAACGGAAACTCTCTAATAAAGTGGTGCTTTTATAGTAGTTTCTGGGAATCATTGACGAAATAAAATTTGAAAGGGTTCACCGCATGGAAAAGCATACACTGGGGAAACATAGGCCAATCACCGCAAAGCGTGGAACATTTACGGACAAGGAAATGCTGAGGAAAGCTGCCCTGTGAGCGCTGAAGGGAAAACGATTCAGAGTCAATGAGCAATTTCCTAAGGAAATAAATGATTCACAGTCAATGAGCAATTTCCTAAGAAAATAAACGAACGAAGAAAGATGCTAATTCCGCACCTAAAGGAAGCTAAGAACCAGGATAAGAAAACTGTCTTGCAGGTAGACAAACTTAACATTGACAATCCACCGTTTGACCCAAACACTGGAATTGTTTATATCCCACCTGAGGGATCAAGGTACAGCTCACCTGATGCATTTGCTGAAATAGAACTTGAATACATTAATTTATGTGTTAACTATAGCCACGTCTGTATTACCAGAGATTTTAATTCAAAGATGGGTGATAAAAATGACTATTATGATGAAAGTGAACTGTCTGAATTTGAAATAGCTTTTGGTGAAAATTTTGATCATTTAACAGATGTCCATAAACTAGAGATAAATGGGACCAGTGTACAACCTATGAGTAAAGACAGTACAGTTAACAGCTTTGGTAATTATTTACTAAACTTTTGTAAGACTGGGTTCCCACAGATTTAGATCGATCCATTTGGATCGACCCGACTCCCTGGGGGTTCACGCTTAATTGCTATCCGCTTCCGGAATGTTTTCGAGAGATTGGATCTTGGCAGTGTGGAGAAAAAGGAAATTGATTCAATTTTTGAAAAGACTGCTGAAGTATTGTTGAGTTCAGCTAAGAAAACATTTGGATCTTATAGATATAATAACAATAAAACTAAATATACCCCGAAAAAGCATAAAGAGGAGTTCGGCAATGAGTGCCATATCGCATGTAAGGAGTACTGTAAATGTCATTGTAAATATAAGAAATATGGACTCACTATATTTAAACAAGGGGTTCTTGATGCTTAGAAACAGTATAAAACTGTAATGGATAAATCTTTTACTAATTATAGATGCCAATTACAAAAAAAATTAAGAATATGAGAAGTAAAATTCCAAAAGAATATTGGAAATTGGTTATATGTTCTCAATGTGAAAACAAGAGAAATAACTGAATTGGAATGAAACTCAGGGTGGCCGTGCTAGTTCACGTAAGTGGACACTCCATGGGAAGTTTGTGTTATTCATAGTTCAGTTCATATATTACTATTTCGACAGATAACTCAAGAGGAAGAAGGCCTACTTATAAATTGTAATAGAAGAAACAACATCAGTTCTCCAGTCAATTCTCTGAATGGGGAGTTTGAAGTAGATGACTGCGTGTAATCTTGTCAGTTCTTCAAAAGCACTTTTAAGTACCAGTCTCTGTAAGAATCAGAAAAATAACATAGGGGCATTGGAACATGACCCTCCCAGATTTTGTTTTCTTTTAATTTATTGTGAAGAACTATGCTAAAAACTAATAAATTGAGCCCGGAAAGTTGCATATTTAAAATAATTTATTTTTTAGAGCGTTTTATATTTAAGCCTGAAATTTTTCTCCCATATGCTTTTCTATATAAAATGTTCAGGAAACCCCATATTCACTGACAAATAACTCGTATGGCCGACGTAGTTATGTAATATGGCTATACAAGATGTTTACAGCATATATTCAGGTACCAAAAAATGAAATAAAATTTTTTTCAAAACACAAAATGGTTAAATTACATTAAAAACAATCAACGCTAAAACTACGCGAAAAAGACCATCTGCGCATGCGCAGTAGCGGTGACTGCTAACCTACGAACTCATTCAGATGTAAATAAATTGAATTAAGGTTATTTATCTCATGAAATGGATATTTTTTGGATAAATGGCACTTGTTTTCTGGATCATTTATTGCTTGGATTGTTTTTATGCTGACTGGTGTGTAGTATTTGTTTCCGCACATCGTTTTTTTATATACAACATAACTAATTTTATCCAAGATGGCGGGAGCTCTGATTGCCGTCGGTTTTGTATGTGGAAGGAGAATGCACACAGTTATTTATTTACAGCATGATATGCAATTTTTCATAAATTACCCACAAGGAAGGACTGGTAGAACTTTATGGTCGTAAATTATCGGCACTACTAACTAAGGATATCAAGAAAACTACCAGGTACATGTACCACTGTGAAAACCTCGTCTTCTCCCTCACGTGCAGTTGCCGTTAATATCCGATATAATCGACAAATAATTAAAGCACTGTCAGTTACCATACTCTAAATTACAGTCAGTGTTAACTTTGATACAGGTTTTCTAATAAAGTTTTGATGTTCAACGTGAGTTTGTGTTTGACGGCTATTTACTGCTCGAGTATGGTCTACCTCCAATTTAAAACAGCGCCCAGTAAGGCCCGTCGTGCCCTCTCAGGTACTTGAAGTCGATAACAGAACAGATTACTTGAATACTTAATATATACAGTAGAAATTGTTACTCATACAAGTGGAAGAGATTTTTAGTTCTTCACAACCAGGATTCTAAATAAAAAAACTTGTAAAATAAAATAGACATGTAAAAGCTATCTGTCAATAATAATAATAATATTCTTATATGGTGCCTTACGTGCTACCTCAAGGCGCCTTACAATAATATAACTAAAATCAATAAAAAATCACTACAATATTTAAATCTGAAACAATTGGAAACCATTTAAAATGAACACTACTAAAAACATTATATATATATATATATATATATATATAAACCTAAGAGATATAGACAGATTTAAAAATGTGAGTTTTAAGAAGGGATTTAAAACTGTCAAAGTCGTCTGCTTTTCTAATAAAATTTGGTAAGGCGTTCCATAATATGGAGGCATAGATTATGAAAGCCCGATCTCCATAACTTTTGAGGCACCCCTTCTCTAAAATAGACTGTTCTAAAATAAGGTCATTCTCAGTATTAAAATGTGTGGACTGCCTTGGTCAGTTAAAACAGATAGGATCAGATAAATATAATGGTCCTTGTGTATGTATCGCCTTAAAAATAATACAAATACAAGCAGCCAGTTTTATCCTTTCAGAATGGGAGTGATATGGTGTGTACTATTGCACTTTATTTGACAAACCAGTCTTGCAGCTCAGTTTTTCTCGGAAAGATATAGCAGTACATTAGATTTTCAGTCACAAAAAATACTAAATGAGAAAACAAGTTAGCATTACTTTATAAGCCTTGATAATCATGCTATTTGTATTAAAGACTCACCTAATCAAGTCCTGCTTAGTATAATGCTCCCACAGTTTTGATATCATAAAGTCTGTGTTATCCATACATTTTTCTCATATTTCTTTACTGAAAACTAGCAGGTGACCTAACTTTACTCTTTACATTAAAATTGTAAATAGTAACTTAAATAGGGGAAATTATCATAATGATACTTTCTACCTGATTGTAACATGCAAAATTAGTCCTCAGTGTTGAGGCAGATGTTGGACTAGTCAAAATGTATGATCATGCATGATTCTCGGGACAAAATGCATCAAATACTATCATGTTGAGGCACCCTTAACATTGATAACTGCTTTGCTTTGATATCACAACTTCTAACAGTGTAGCTGGTTACCAATGGACTTTACCTACAACAAATATTCTTACAAATAAGTTGTATACCAAAAGAAAATTAGCAAAATTAATAAATTATGAACATCTTAGGGCAAGGAGCATGAGGGAAAATATATATTGGTATTTAAGTTTGTGACAAAAATGCTGAACACCATAATAAATATTCATATAATTTACTACTATGTAGAGAAGATGCCTCATTTTCTTTCAAATAAGAAAGACTAAAAACATGTTTTAATTCACTGTGACTTGTTTAAAATATATTCATATACAATTAAAAGAATCAAATAAAAATGTTAACTAATCTGGGGTGGGCACTGCTAAATCCACGCACATTATAGATAGTAGTTTATGGATAAGGGAATTTTTTTCCTGGACAGTGGTAGAAGGTCCACAAGAGATTGAAACTGAAGCTGAGACTGGTAGGAGATATTTCTCAACTATTGGATGTCAACCAAAAGAATACCACCACATTGCTGTTATTGTATGACCTTGAAAGATTAACACCCATTGTCCCATTGTGAAAATTCATCATTTTAAAGTTTTTTTTAAAGATCACAAAAATATTTACCTGTGTGCTTTTGACTAAATCAAGTTATTTAGCAGGACACAAGTACAAAATTTGTATTTTAATCCATTTTTAAAGCAGAAATAGCGAAAAATGGAAAATTTGGTTGACGCCATCTTGAATTGTGAATTTAAAAATTTGCATTTTTTTTAATGTTTGAAAAAAGATTTTTTTAATAATATTAACTCAAAACATTTACTTATAATGTATGACAATATTAGGTGGGTTTGGCCAGTCTATGAAAAATGTATTTAAAAATGGCAAAATTTGGGCATTTTAGCTAAAATTTGAAATTTTGGAAATCTGCCATTTTTAGAGTTGTTTTTCTAAATTTTTAGGACTGTTTAAAATATTAAGTAATATGCATTTGACTAAATCAAGACATAATATTTAGCAGGATACTAAAATGAAATGTGTGTTTTATCCATGCTTGTTTAGTTTAAAGCAGAAATAGGGACATTTTGCCATTTGATTGCCGCCATCTTGGATTAAGAATTTTAAAATTTGAATAATTTTTTGAAAAATGTGTTTGAAAAAAATTTTATTTTTGATTAAAACAGTTCAGTATATGTACTTCCTTATGTAATGTATGTCAATAATAGGTGGCTTTGGCCAGTGTATGAAAAGCGTATTTGAAAATGGCAAATTTGGGCATTTTAGCAAAATTTTGAATTTTTGAAAATTCCCCATTTTCAAAGTTATTTTTTTAATTTTTAAAGGCCAGCAAAAAACAATATTTTTTATGTTTTTCAATTAATCAAGATTTGGGATTTAGCAACATACAAATATAAAATATGTGTTTAACCATGTTTGTTATTTTTAATATACACAAATATGTAAAATGTGCAATTTGGTTGCCGCCATCTTGGATTAAGAATTTTAAAAATTGAATAATTTTTTGAAAAATGTGTTTGAAAAAAAATTTATTTTTGATTATAAAAGGACAGTACATTACTTTCTTATGTAATGTATGGTGATAATAGATGGCTTTGGCCAGTCTATGAAAAATGTATTTGAAATTTGCAAATTTGGGCATTTTAGCAAAAATTGGAATTTTTGAAAATTCCCCATTTTCAAAGTTATTTTTCTAATTTTTAAAGGCCACCAAAAACATTAATTTATATGTTTTGAGTTCAAATAGGATATGATATTTAACAATGTTTGAAAATGAAAAATGTATATTTATCCACATTTATGGTTTTTTTAGCTCAAATATAGCTGAAATTGAAATTTTGGAATCTGGATTCCGCCATCTTAGGTGAAAATTTCTAAGTGCTGTTACCATGGCAACCGAGGGTGATTCAAACAAACCAATATCCATTATGTTGGTTTGGGGCTATAATGAACAAATACACCAATTTTCATCAAAATCTGAGATGGTCATGTGCCACCCTATTCTGAACCTTACAGAGACTGGTACTTAATGTCTTTAATCTGTAGTGTCAATGTTCTGTAGCCCTGCACATTGCATCTAGCACGACAATTCATGCGTTAGCACTCCTATTGACGATTCTGATATGTACTGTCTGTGCTAACACACAGTGTGCTAACACAAGGTCAATAGGAATGCTAATGCGTTTCGTACTACATTGCATCGTGATGTGAACAGTGCACAACTGACACAATCGATACCGTATGTGTTCTTCACTTCATATGTCTTATCCTGAACTCACCGATAAAGTTTGCCAACAGAATATATAACAAAACCATCGAAGAAAAGTGCCCTGATGAAAGAGGACACTCAGCGTACAGAACGTTTGATGAAAACTCCGGCTTTTCAAGCTGGCTTTTCAGCGTCACCATTTGCACGCGCCATATATAAACATTGTTGAGTGTAGATGGCGCTGTGCAAGAGGTGAGACTTTGGATTTGTAATGGACTGCGACCAAGATACTTGTGCAAGGCGGGAGGGGGGGTTGGCATCGCAACAGATATGACCAAGGTCCAGCCACAGTGATATATAAAAAATTATTGTGATACTCCGGAGAAATTATAAAAAAGATTATCACATCAGCGCCCTCTATGCTTTATCGCTGTCTTCACTAGCACAATATGATGAAATTCATGGGCGCCGTCACAATCATGTTGAGATAGACTCTGAGGACAAATACTGTAGCATTAACCCTGTTGTAACTCAACTTCCTCAATATTCTCCCGGACCATTACGTACCCTGTCAACATTGACAATTGTCAGAGAGGAAGATTCCAGTGCAAGACCCACGCCCTCCACCCCGACCCGCGCGCGCGCGCGCGCGCGCGAGCACACACACACACACACACACACACACACACACACACACACACCTATTTTTTATGCTTTGGAAAGTAACGCGTTGTTAGCAGTTTGCTATTATAAAATACTCTGACTTTACAAAATGATATAGAAAAATCAAATAAGCAATTAAGAAATTTATTAAATTCCATTTAGAGTCATTCAATATTTTAAGAATTTCATCGACTGTTTAACAACTTGGTCATAGCCTACTAACACCCTTTTTTATCAAAAATTAAAACAAGTCATATTTTGCGCTTCGATATTTCAGTCTCCGTTGTGTGGCTTGTTCAAAAATAGCAAACTTTGACTCCACGTAGATTCTGTCGGCACTTTATGTAACGTAGCGTTGACACTTTGGCAGTTAATTTTCCAGTGCTGCGTTTTTAGTAATGGCGCTCTTTCTAAATAGACGTCATCTTTAAAGTTCATCTTTGTGAAATACTATAGTAGAAACATACGGTAGTTATATAAGTAAAAAAGATTAAGATTACAGTTTTTTAGGAGAAAAGTTGTAACTATTGTATAACCTGGTGTGTTAAAGTTAAAGGACATCAGTAAACACCCGAACGCACTCAAAACTCAATTTCCCCGACTTTCCCAAACCTTTTATACCATCATCATACCCTCCCCCCTCCATCATTTTTGTGCCGCTTCAACATATTTTCTTTTAATCTAACTTTCTCTATTGAATGGTTCGTCGACATCTAATTTAAACTAAAATAGCATATTGTCATTTACTGAATGGTTCATCGACATCTAATTTAAACGAAAATAGCATACTGTCATTTCCAATGACTTATTAGGTAATTTCTTTGTAATCCTTTCAGCCGTCTCACCGTCTCGCGTTATGTCTTCACTAACACAATTGACTGATATTTGTGGAGTCCGTCACAATCATGGTTGAGACAGCATCAAAATCAACACTCCGCAGCCTCTGGCTACCCTCTACCAGGGCCATAGATTGATTTTTCACTAGATATTAAAAGATGCGTCTCTGGTTAAATAGATGGCTAATCTCTGTACTGTAAAACAGGGCCGTAGCCTCCGGGGGGCAGAGGGGGGGCAGCTGCCCAACCTTGCATTTGAGGTGCAAAATAATAATAATAAATAATCGCAAAGGTAAAAAAAAATAATTGCAAAGTTGGTATCAATTCTGTGAGAAAATGCACTCATGGCAATCGATCAACAATCTGTTTACAAAGGTGTACTGTTTTTAGCCAACTCAGTTCATGCCAAAAAGTCCAATTGGCGTGTTGTGTTGAAAAAATGACTGTACTTATGGCAAAGTGAACCCACAATTTCTGACTTCTGATTGAGCAATAAATAACAGTTAAAATGCACCGGAATGCAGTATTATACATACAGTTTTTTAAAATTTTCCACACCGTGGGAGGGGGACACCCCTTCCCACACCCTCCCCCCTCGGGTGCTTTGCCCCCTCGTGTCCCCTTACTGCCCCCCCGGCATTTTGCTCAGGCTATGGCCCTGTAAAAGCAAATAATATCCACAGCATAATAACTGCGGAATATGGCTCATTTGAAATGTCCACTCATATTTTGGGTTACATGTAGCAAGAAAGTTTAAGAGGTTTAAAACGCGTGCGAAAGAGGGGAAAAAGTTAAAATAGGTCTAATTGAGACATTTATAAAATCGAAAACCAAATTAATTCAATTACAAGCAGGAACATTTTGGTGGACCATATTAAATTACACACAAGCATCTAGAACTAAAGTCGGAAATCACCTCTGGAGAGATTATCATTATCAGCGTTCTTATCATTATCAGCCAAGGCTACATTTTTCACAGACGCAGTACGAGGAAATCGAAATCAAATTTTTCGTATATTTTGTACTGTAGTTGTCTAGGGCTAGCATGCTTACGTTCGGTACAGGCGACGTACAATTTTTCCCACATGACCATGAAGTTAAGTGACGGACGCCCCACAAGTATATGGGCAATACATAGACACCATAGGGACATCGTATACGACAAATGTAACCTAGGATCGGATATGTGGTAAATTTTTAATATATTTTGTCTGGAATTATGCGTACAATTTTTTTAAATGTTTGCGGGCGCACCTGAGAGAAATTTCAGTCTCATATTTTTTTATTATTATCAAAAGCTGTTTGTGCGCGCGCGTGTTTGCGTGTGTGTGGGGGGGGGGGGGGGGTGGGAGGGGGGGTTATAAGGATAATGAAACCAGATCCGCTCATTGCTCAATCGATTGGTTTCCTAGATTTAATTGTATTGTCATCACAGTCACGTGCAGTGAGTATTACTTATATACAACCTATGCCAGTAATAAATCGCCTTCTATACTACTACTCTTATACTACTACTCTCACTACTACTACATCATCTTGTAGGCCTACTACTACATGCACTGGTACTACTACTTACACTGCCACAGGTATGCTGAGGTGAGTTTCTAGAAGTCTCTAATTAGATGCTGTCGGGGACAACCTGAAAATATCTGTTCCCCGTGAGTTAGTACGACTGCTGTAACGAACTGATATTTAAGTATGTCTCCCCTACTCTCTCCTACATCCATCCCCGTTATCCCCCCCCCCCCCCCCACCACCACCACATTCCCCTTCAAACACTCCAATCATTGCAATACACGTACATGCTATCTCCCCCCCCCCCCCCTCCAGTCTCACGTTATGTCTTCACTAACACAATTGGGTGATATCTGTGGAATCCGTCACAATAATGGTTGAGACGGCATCGGAATCGGCTGGAGTCTTATCTCGCTTGTATTGTTGAAAGGACAGTAGTAACCTCTACCAGGGCCACACAGAGAATTCTTCATTCAAATGTCACAGATATTTTTCTGTCTAATGCTGCACCAGTTTTTATGTTGTCCAGCGAGAAACTTTGATAACAAAAATAATGAAACGCCACCCGTCCCACAGCCTAACCCTGGAGGAGAGTAGAAGGACTGCCTATTGGTCATATTGGCTGTCCTCCTCACACTTCGGCTCCCTGGCCATGGTAGAATATAGCATATTTGTATTGTATGATCTATTAGTGTATTCATTACGGACAGGAGCGGTGCATAACTTATAGGGGAGACCGGGGCTAGTTGGCCCCGTTAGACACTTTTGGCCTTGTAGAGCCAACTAGGAATGGGTTAGAGTAACAAAACCGGTTTCAGAGTAAGCCCTATGAACTAAGCTACGTATGCAACGCCATTATTTTTCAAACATAATGCCAGATGGCTCACGATTTGACAAAAAACGCAGTTGACGTCAGGGGGGCCAACTTGCCCCGCCACGGGGCAAGTTGGCCCCAGGGTCGGGGCAAGTTGGCCCCCCCTATACGAAAATGAAGTATATATCCCATGTAAACGCCTTGAAATAAATTTTTATAAATTTTTAATTTATTAAATTGATTTTTGAGAGTCTTCGATGAATAAATAGTTCAAATGAGGCAGATTTTTTTTTAGGTTTCCGTACGTCACGTTGTAGGGGGGGGGGGGTATGTGTTGCAAGAACCAAAATATCTATCAATAAAATTTGTTTTGTTTTAATTAAGAATAAATTAATAATGGTATAAAGCAGGTTTTTAACGAATGAAAACGACTAATAAATTTCGTATGAAAAGAAAGTAACAAATTCAGTTTGTTTCAACAATGGTCTCTAGCTAGGGAGGGGTGGAAAATCCCCTTGGGGCCACATAACACTCTAAATACAAATTGAATCCCCTTACAATGAATTAAGGCAAATTAAATGTTTTTCTAAAGAAAGTTTCGCTTTTTAATACATACAATCAACAGAACATTTCTAATATAAATTTTCAAAAAGACACCAGAGAGCAAATTAAATAAAATCAATCAGACGGTAATAGACACCGGCAAACTTTGTCAATTTCACCAACTTGTTTATTTCAAACAGCGTTGCGCGCAAAGGATTGTGGGTAATGTGAGGGTCCAACTTGCCCCGAGTCAAGGGGGCCAACTAGCCCCGGGTGCACATGATTTATTTTAAAGGATGTTAGCCATTTATGGTGCTAGAATGAGCAACGATGATACATCTCCGTGAAACTTGAAACAATGAGCTTCAGTTTGATGCCCTATACATATCATATATTCGATCAAAAGCATGTGAAAATAGATTTTTAAATCTCTTAAACAAAATTACTTTTAGGTGCAAAAAAAGTTTATTTCGACTCACCGCTTAAGTTAAACTTTTTAACGTCCGACACTTCCTTAGCATTATAGGCTACGGTCACTTTACAAGAGTATGTGGCCAATTTTTTTACCTCGTAGTTACTTTTTCATAAATTGACGGGGGGCCAACTTACCCCGGGGTCCAACTAGCCCCGGTCTCCCCTATATGATTTTCTTGGCTATGCAGTGATTTATTTTCGAAGTTTTAAAGGCAATATGTGATACATGTATGTGAGTTGCCAGTTTACGAACTTTTTATCTGTGACAGTTCCCAAAGATTGTAAACTGAGATGACAGGTAAGAGTTATCTTTTGAGTCTGAATTGAGGTCGGCTTCCGAAAAGCGGTACTTTTTACTGGACCGGTCCATTTTAAGAGACAATTCAATGGCTTGGAATGTACGTAAGAGTGTTACCAAAAGGGACACCCTCCCTCCTCTCTCAACACGGTTGGGTGATACACTGTAAATTAGCAGCTTTAAAGCGGGAAGAAAAGTTCAGAAAAGTTGCAGAAAGTAGTAAAAGCCTCTTCAGAGTACTTACGTGTTATAAGACCTCACAAAGAGTTCCAGTTTTAACTTAAAAATGTACCTCTCAGTGCGAACGAAGTTTTGTCTGACATTACGAATGTATTGATATTTTAAAGGTGTATGGGTAATGGAGTATGGGTCGCTCAACGAAGCTAAATGTTTACCTGAGATTTTAGTCTTGCAGTACTACCAGGGCGGATGAATGTTAGTGCTAGATATCGTTTTGTTGGTGCTAAATAAGTGTGTGGTGTGTTGGTTAATTTGTCAATTTTGTGGTTAAATATGAGCGTTAGTGCTGAAAGATCTGCGGCTAGTGTCAGTAAACGCCTAATCCGTTTACTTGCATTTTACTCACTTTTCCTCATTAGAATTCTTTACATCACCCATTTATACCGTAGATCAGATGTAAGGAAAATTACCACAAAATACTTTTATTTTAATATTCTTTAAATAGATTGTGAATTTGAACACACGCACACACAAACCCATTCAGCAAATTCTCTTTTTATTTTTCACCGACGATATTAGATTTCTGATTTTAAGGGGATAAACGTTTTAAGTAGTTTTTTCTCTCTAAGTATCTAATATTAAAGCAATAATAACTCTTCGTTTCGGCCAAAAAATGAATTTTCCTGGAGTAAACAACAATTTTCCCATACTTACCAATGGTTAATGAATCCATTTTTACATTCAAAGTTAGTCCCTGGTTTTTTTCTAAAAAGTTTGGTTTTTTGTTAAAATCTCTTAAGAGATTTTAACAGAGTATAGATATCAATGGAGGTCACGTGGTCTAAAGACAAGTTCAAATATCAGAATAAAAGCTATAACTGCTGTTTTTGTGGTAAAACAGAATATATTATATTTCTATGAGTTATTCACAAGGTTTTTATTGTGAAATGTAGGTCTCATACAAAGAGTTATTATGCCTTTAATTCCACTTTTAAGCCTATAGCTTATAAATATTATAATATTCAGTTCTTTATTTAGTTTTATGTCTCAAATGAAAAAAAAATCCGATATTAAGATTTCCAATATTTTTATTGGTTGAATTAATTTTTATCTTATTTCACTAGTTTAAAAAAGAAACAAGGTAAACATAAAACGCCCTAATCTGGACTTATAGGAAATGACCAAAACAAAATGGCGAGATGGGCCTCGAACTCTCTACCCCCCCCCCCTCGACCCACCACCAAATAAAACCACCCTGGCAGTCGTGCACTTTTCTACAAGTGTGTGCAAACATTTCCTTTATTTTGAATAAGTTACACATACAAATTTCATGAAAAGTAACAATCTGCAGATTCGTTTAAATTACACTTCTCGTTCCCATGACCTGCTACTTACAGATGCTTGTGATGAGTTTAATTACAGACGCGTACGCTCTCTAAAAATTGTATGTATATTTTCTTTAATTAGACTGAAGAAATAAACATTACAATGTACAATACAATACAAATCACTTCTCACATACACATTTCTCAAAAACATACGCATACTGTACATACATACCTGTATGCGTGCTACGTGTAACTACTGTATAAAATAAATACATATAAAGACAAGCAAATAATTATTTTTTAGTTCAGAAAACATTCGATGTCCCTGTATTACGGATGCCCTCCATATTTTGATTTTCTGTAAATGTATTATTTTACCTGAAAAATAAGTAGATTTATTTTCTTATCATCATTTCCGAGAATAATATCCGATGCGTAAATCTGAACATTAGCTCCCTCTCCTTCACTTTTAATCCAGTTTTCGAGTTGTTTCCGCATGTTTTAAACAGCATCAAATTTAGTTAACGATATGTATATTATCTTTTATTTTGAAGAATTATACGTATCGGACTTTACTTGATTTCGACTGACGTGAAGGTCACTACATTGTATATAAAATTTAGTTTTGGGGTAATTAAAAAAGATAAATGGAATCACGTGGAAATTACCACAAGGAAAGGCGTGGTCTCGTGTAAAATCATGAATAAATAGAACAGTGAGTTTCCAGGCGGGAGCTTCAAGATAATTATAATTTATTCACATTGCTTGAGACGTTACGACGTTTAACGAGCGTGATTGATATCAATTTGTAACTATCGTGATGGGCGTCAACTTATCAATATTTTAAGCCAACGATACGCGCACAATTATTGTGTAACGCTTCTCTCGGACCATAATGTGCGATAGAAGTCTGTTACAAAATTGTTGAAAGGGACTGTATACTATTGTATACTATTTTAGAGACCCTGATATCACAGGGCGGGTTAACGCTAATATACAATGTAGTAAAAATTAGAATTCTGATGTAAGAGGATACGTAAAAATGGGAGTACGATAAAAGTGAAGCAATAAATTCAACTTTTTCCATTATCATTCCAGGACTTACATCTCGTCTGAAATCAGTTCAATCTTTCCCTACACCAGAGGTGTATTGTGGCCCCGGTCTGTCACGTGAAGATACTAGGGCAGTGCTTTCATAAACTACGCTACTTAACCCAGAAAACGAAAGGAAAGTGTTAGGTGTGATTTAGGTAGAGCAACCAGATACGTTAGAAAACGTTTTCACCAATTTATTCAGACGTTGTATGGAACGTTAGAAAACTACGATGTGCATTTGTTGGTAAAACTGAAGTTGTAGTAAACTAACATTTACATTATAGGAAATGCTTTATAAAAAGGAATATATAAAAACCGTCTTAATTCAAGTAGAAAATATATGAAATCCATTTGAATCAGTAAGGGTTCAGTACCCCCCCCCCCCCATGAATAGATAAATATAATTAAGATTCTAATTCTTTTAAACATCCACACCACTACCATACAATGTACACATTCTAGTTAAATCAAACCAATAATCCATATTTCAAACAACATAACATCTTTAGCTTCACAAAAAATAAAGGAAATTTATGTTATTAATTATTAACATCAACACAGATTTAAAACAATGTAATTGATTGAAAAGTATACTTTCATACAAAGTTTAATCAAATCAAACCAATTCAATGTGGTGTTCACAACTTAAACCTCACAAAAACAATTTCATCAAATCATTATAATATTGCTCATAAGCAAACAGAATGGAAATTTTATCACTTGGTTGTCTCAGTTTGTGGGTCAAAGTTTAAACAAACAAAACAGCCCCACACATTTTGATATTTAATTTTGAAAGAAAGGGCTAAAAACAAAAGCAAGTTTTACATCAGTCTCTTGTGAAAACATGAATCATCCAATGGGACCATTATAAAAGTTGAAAAAAAAATGAAAATATATTAATGCTAATATCAGTGTTGCCTGATATAAAACTGATCTAATACCAGAAAGCTTTTAACTTGATGTGCTACACTCTAATTATTTCTCTGATCCAAATTACTGCCCAGTTTTAAGTCACTTGAGAAGAAAAACATGTCTCAGGCCCTATTCCCGTACCTAGATCGATCTAGCAGGATCGACCCATCTCCAAAGGGTTTCTCACTAAAGTACATTCAGCTTAAGTGGCTCTGATGTCTGGCACGCCTACTGTAGCTGTAAGAGGGTAATTAACTATCATTTAACAGCTTCAGTAGGTGTGCCAGACATCTAAGCTGCTTAATCAGAATGTAATTTAATGAGAATCCGGAGAATACGGGGAGGGGTCGATCCTGCTAGATTGATCTAGGTATGGGAAAGGGTCTAAGTTAATCTACGGGTCAAGATTTGTATTTGATGAACTGAACCAGATTTGTCCTTGCTGTCACATTGATAGGAATGTGGGCCCCCAAGCTGCTTTTCTGTTGATGAATCTGGAAAATTTTCACAATATTCCTTCAAAAGATATCCATTGCTTTAATTGATCAATATGCCTTTAAATAAAGATATTATTACACTGTAAAAAATATATATTAAATACCCAACTGCAGGAATCATTTTAGTAAGCAAATGTGACATTTTTTTTTATGTTGTCCGCTATGCAGATGATAGAACTGCTGCTGATATAGGTCTATATTTGTTTTGATAAATAAATAAATAAATAAATAAATAAATAAAACCACAGGGAGCAGTTTTACCTCAGCTGTCAGCTGTGGCACCATATGGTCTGGAGTTTGTCTGTCACCCTGATCTCCATGACAACAGGTCCAGATGATCAACGATGGCGTCCAGAGTCTCAGTAACCACCCATAATTACAAGAAATGTGCCAAAAATCTGAAGTGAAAAATCAACTAAACAACAAATCTGACATTGATCATAGATTTGCAAGAACTCTTACTGAGTGCAACCAGCTGAAGTGAATGACATGCCTCAACATACTTGCATAATCAGAAGCTATTTTGTATTCTATTCAATGCCTGCAGAGGCATGTCATTCAATTAAGCTGATTGCACTTTGCGAGAGTCCAGTCACAGAGTTGGATCACTCTATGTAGACCTATGGTGTCTGTGAGAATAAGCCCAGAGAGAGAATATAAAGACACAAATATAGTGCCTGTATATAAACACACATTAAACACATATCTTCTATGCTGTTAGTATGGAGCAGATTCAGTGGCATCTATAGGCCACAGAGATGACACAAGAATTGTAAAATTCTTTTAAAAAATCAGATATTTTCACCTCAACAGGTATTTTCACCTCAACAGGTATTTTCACCTTCCACCTTACTATAATAGTAGTAAAATGTGTTTTTCATTGTTTCAATCATTTTTGTTTGGTTTGGTTTTTCTGGCCAGCCATCAATACTACTGTGTCTGTACTCTTTCAATATTTTAATCTATCAACTGAACACAACCATTCATTAACACTGGCAGTATGAGTAAACCATCATCATATTTACATAAAACCCAAATATTAACACTGGCATTATGAGTAAACCATCATCATATTTACATAAAACCCAAATATTAACACTGGCAGTTTGAGTAAACCATCATATTTACATAAAACCCAAATATTAACACTGGCAGTTTGAGTAAACCATCATCATATTTACACACTGTTATAAACACTATAAAAATTAGTCAAGGCAGGGCCACTAAGCAATTTGCCCACTTGCCAACCAACAACTTGTGTTTTGAAGCTTAGGGAAGGAATCGAACCTTCTACCTTGACAAATGTTTTAGTATATATGATTGAATCTAAATTTTTATTATTCAGTCAAATAAAAAATATTGTTTCTGGAAACATGCCAAATTTTTTTTTGGTCATATATATATATATATATACATATATATTTGAATAAACAAACAAAACATGTGTACTATAAAACACTTGGATAGGCACTTTTTTTTTTACAGCATCTGACACATGCATTTTAATGGCCATGCTATTAAAAAAATTACTAGTTTTAAAATACGACTTTTGAATAAAAAGAAGGGTCAATGGGTAAAATTAGAGTTGGTCGGACTACCAGAAATGCACATTTTTTTGTAACCTTACTTATATTTGCTTACCATTCTGAAATGATGTGAACCTCATCTACAACAACGGTACAGACTCTTTCTTGGTATAATTTACTTTTGAGTCCTTCTTTCCACAAAAGTCTCAGGATGTGCATATATCAAACAAAATTTACCATTCTTTACATCTTGTAATAGGGCACATGAAATTAAGAGATTGTCAACTCTTTCGGAGTCACCATCTTTAAAACTGTAATTGGATTGCTTTTAGGTGAACTTCTAGTAAATATGAGAGGCTTACAAGTTTTTTTCTTCAATTCTTTTAATGTGCTTTACAACTATTCCTTAGTCAAGTTTATGATTATTGACCAATATTGCGACATAATTTTAAGGTAAAAATGAGGAAAATGTGTTTTAAATACCCAATGAAATATGAAGACAGCCAGATATACATTTCCAGCCTTGTACTAACATGAACCTATAATATATATATAGTACGTTAGTAGATACGTCCCTGTTAGTACAAGGCTTTTTTTTTATCCTATATATACTGTATTTTCATGTTAACTATAAATAAATAAATAAATATTTTAATCTATAAAAGTCTTCTTGCAAATTGTTTAGACGTTTTATAACTAAGAAGTATATATATATAAATTTGAACTCTTGTTGATTTTTATTCGGAAGACCTCAAAACGCACATACCTTTGACACCCATTCCTTCAATATTCATAAAACAAGCAGGTATACCATGCTTCGATAAAGATTAGACTTGATCCTGCATAATCGAATTTAACGGCATAACTATTAAACAAATCATTTGTTGCTGTCGTCCAAGTTTCCTCTGAAATAGGAAGGGAAGGAAATGGAAAATTATTCTTTTACCAAAGCCCGTGGGTAAAACTGCCAAAGTATCATATCCGTCATACAAAGATTTCAATGTTTGGATCTGCTATGAGTACATTATTAAGAAAATTGCAAAGCTTCATAAAAATCAGGGGTAATGGAAAGTCACTTGAGTGAAAAGGCAGTTCCAACAGAAAAATGTATCGATTTGATGCATATTCCTACACCTATCACGTCCGAGGTTTGTATAGAGCTTGCGGAGTCAGTCGAGGATTGCCAATAATACAACAGCAATAGTCCATGTCACAATGTTCAATGTCTTTCCATAATACAACAGCAATTGTTGATGTTACAATGTTCTATGTCTTCCCAAAATAAAAGAGCAATTGTTGATGTCACTATTTACAATGTCTTCACATAATATAACGACAATTGTTGACATCACAATGTTCAATGCCTTCCCATAATACAACAGCAATTGTTGACGTCACAATGTTCAATGTCTTCAATATGACCAATCGGCAATCCTCGGCCAATTCCGCAAGCTCCATACTAACCTCGGATGTGATAGGCAGAGAAATATGCACCAAATCCATGCATTTTGTTCGCCGGAAATGCCTTCTTACTCAATTCGGTTTTTCCGATCATAAAGATGGCTGTTAATACCACTGCTTTTTATGATGATTTACAGTTTGCCAAACAATGCACTAAGATTGACTTTGATTTAAAGGATAAATAGATACAGGCGTTGAAATAATTAGGTTTAAATTAGCGCGAGGTTGAAAGTAGTTCCTTCCCAACAATCAACAATCAAATATGGCTGCCTCCGTATTACGTCCGAGGTTATTGTCGAGTGCGGAGACATCCAAGTAGTTCCGAGTGTAATATGACAGCAATTGCTGATGTCACAATGTGTTCCCATAATACAACAGCAATTGTTGATGTCCCAATGTTCAATGTCTTCCCATAATACAACAGCAATTGTTGATGTCACGATGTTCAATGTCTTCCCACAATACAACAGCATTTGTTGATGTCCCAATGTTCAATGTCTTCCCATAATATGACAGCAATTGTTGATGTCCCAATGTTCAATGTTTTCCCATAATACAACAGCAATTGTTGTTGTCACAATCTTCAATGTTTTCCCATAATACAACAGCAATTGTTGATGTCACAATGTTCAATGTCTTCTCATAATACAACAGCAATTGTTGATGTCACAATGTTCACTGTCTTTCCATAAAGCAACAGCAATTGTTGATGTCACAATGTTCAATGTCTTCCCATAATACAACAGCAATTGTTGATGTCACAATGTTCAATGTCTTTCCATAAAACAACAGCAATTGTTGACATCACAATGTTCAATGTCTTTCCATAAAACAACAGCAATTGTTGATGTCACAATATTCAATGTCTTCCCAAAATAAAAGAGCAACTGTTGATGTCACAATGTTCAATGTCTTCCCATAAAACAACAGCAATTGTTGATGTTACAATGTTCAATGTCTTCTCACAATACAACAGCAATTGTTGATGTCACAATGTTCAATGTCTTCCCACAATACAACAGCAATTGTTGATGTCACAATGTTCAATGTCTTCCCACAATACAACAGCAATTGTTGACGTCACAATGTTCAATGTCTTCCCATCATACAACAGCAATTGTTGACGTCACAATGTTCAATGTCTTTCCATAATACAACAGCAATTGTTGATGTCACAATGTTCAATGTCTTCCCATAATACAACAGCAATTTTGTCACTATGTTCAATGTCTTCCCATAATACAACAGCAATTGTTGATGTCACAATGTTCAATGTCTTCCCACAATACAACAGCAATTGTTGATGTCACAATGTTCAATGTCTTCCCACAATACAACAGCAATTGTTGATGTCACAATGTTCAATGTCTTCCCACAATACAACAGCAATTGTTCATGTCACAATGTTCAATGTCTTTCCATAAAACAACAGCAATTGTTGACATCACAATGTTCAATGTCTTCTCATAATACAACACCAATTGTTGATGTCACAATGTTCACTGTCTTTCCATAAAGCAACAGCAATTGTTGATGTCACAATGTTCAATGTCTTCCCATAATACAACAGCAATTGTTGATGTCACAATGTTCAATGTCTTTCCATAAAACAACAGCAATTGTTGACATCACAATGTTCAATGTCTTTCCATAAAACAACAGCAATTGTTGATGTCACAATATTCAATGTCTTCCCAAAATAAAAGAGCAACTGTTGATGTCACAATGTTCAATGTCTTCCCATAAAACAACAGCAATTGTTGATGTTACAATGTTCAATGTCTTCTCACAATACAACAGCAATTGTTGATGTCACAATGTTCAATGTCTTCCCACAATACAACAGCAATTGTTGATGTCACAATGTTCAATGTCTTCCCACAATACAACAGCAATTGTTGACGTCACAATGTTCAATGTCTTCCCATCATACAACAGCAATTGTTGACGTCACAATGTTCAATGTCTTTCCATAATACAACAGCAATTGTTGATGTCACAATGTTCAATGTCTTCCCATAATACAACAGCAATTTTGTCACAATGTTCAATGTTTTCCCATAATACAACAGCAATTGTTGATGTCACAGTGTTCAATGTTTTCCCATAATACAAGGGCAATTGTTGATGTCACAATGTCCAATGTCTGAATTCCCATAATACAAGAACAATTGTTGACTTCACAATGTTCAATGTCTTTCCATAATACAACAGCAATTGTTGATGTCACAATGTTTAATGTCTTCCCATAATACAACAGCAATTGTTGACTTCACAATGTTCAATGTCTTCCCATAATACAACAGCAATTGTTGACGTCACAATGTTCAATGTCTTTCCGGCAATTGTTGTTGTTTAAATGCTCAATAAATTTTCATAATACAACAAGAGATACCAAATTGAATACAATATGCAGCAAAGTTTTATCTGGCATTATAAGGTGGTAAAGTGACCAAAATGATTTTCTTACTTGCCTGCCCTCATGACCTTGATCTATTCTACAGGTTATACAGTGGTTTGGGATGCTTTGGGCAGCCACATTTTGTAAAGCACATCAGATAACAGTAGTATGGGGTGACTGCATGAAGCTGCAATCTTCCTGGATAGCACATCTTACAGTGTATCATATCAGTTCTCTAAGTCCATCTTCTCCTTTTTTGACAATATACCATATCTATTTCCTAACACTAAAATTCAAAGAAATAAAATAATTAAAACTTATTTGTCATGAAAGAAAATAATTAAAACTAGAGAACAAAGCTGATAAATATACAAACACCAAAATTCTTTTCAACAATGCTAAAACAAGGCAGCAAAATTGTCAAATGTACAGACAACAAGAGATAACTATACTGAAATGACTTTTCAACACTTTTTTACATAAAATAATTAATTAACAGTCATTTTTATATGATCATTAAGAAAATTGCTGAGATAGGAATAGTACAGAATGGTGCTCTGCAGACAATACTGAGACATTCTGAACTGGTTTCCACAATCTATGCTCTGCAATAACTCACTATCTACCCATTAGAATGCTACAAATTCTACATACAGTGGTTCATCTTACGGTAATGTGCCATGAATTTCGAACAGCTCTTAAATTTGTAACAATTTTAAAATCGGTCGTCTGGAGTTTTTTATGGACCATGAATTTCGACCAGTAAGCAAGTTTGTGCGATCTTGATTTTCGTGAATTACGTACACATTAAAATCAGCCATCGGGCTATTTTTGCGCTCATAAAGATCTAACAGTCAACAATGTTGCCCTAGCGTACCTTTACCTGAGTACTACGTGTGTAGCCCCAGGTGCAAGATAACGATCGGTACAGTTAGCTTAGGATGCTAAACAACATCGTCATCACCATTCATTAAGATAACAGGAGAATCAATAATGAGTTGCACTGTCACAGTCTATTCTTTACCCGAGTACTCGGTGTGAGATAGCAATCAGTAGTTTTGCTGAGGCGCACAATAGCATTGTCAACAGTAGGCACTTCTGTAACAGAACAAAAGAAGCAATTAAGAACTGCAAGATTACCACTATTGTTTTCTTATCTCGCTGGGATCGTTCACGATCTCCCGCTTATGAAGTCCCTTGAACAAATATGAAAACTGACTTCTCGTTTTGCTCAAATCGCTGTTGATCTCCTGGTGACGATCTTCCGCTAACAAAGTCCTTGGAACAAATATAAAAATTGCCTTCTCGTCTCGCTAGGATCGCTAACCATTTCCCACTGACTATATGAAAATTGCCTTCTAGCATGGACAAAATGTCCAAACTAATAGGCTTGCTCAGAATGTTGATGATCTCTTGCAAACAAATACAGTAACGAAGTCCCTTGAACTAGTATGGAAATTGCCTTATCATCACACTCAGATCGCTCACAATCTCCCATTAACGATCTTCCAGTCCCTTAAATGAATATGAAAATGGCCTTTCTGTCTTGCTTGGATTGGTAACAAATATGAAAATTGCCTTTTGGGTTTCATCTAGATTACCTATCACTCACGTGTTTGTTTGAAGATGGTTTAAATGACAAAACGTACAGACTTTTCAAATGTGTACATTGACGCATCTACAAGGTATGTGCCAGGAAATCAGTTGTGTTGTCGGACAGCTGCTGGTCAAGATTGGGTTGCCTGAGCAAAAAAAATATAAAAGTGGTTGTAAAAGGCAACCACACAACCATGGATATCGAGCCCTGCACCTAGAGGTACCCCCCCCCCCCCCCCCCCCCCCCCCGACCAAGTATATTTGATTGTAGACAACAATCAGCAGTTATCTTGGTTGCAGTGCATGGTGGACAGAGACTGTAATACACAGTTTGACTGCTGTGGTAAAGGCTACCTCTGCACTGTACATATCGATCTGCGGTCATAGTGGCCTCCCTGCACAGCAGAGAGAGGCCGTAATGCTGAGGCCAGCTTCTGCAGTGAAGGCAGAACCTGACCTCGAAGCTGACTTCGAAGACACCGACCGGCGCACAGTTAGGTGAGGACGCTAATCGCCAATAAAGGCTATCTGTACATGCGCCATAGACACCAATCGGTTGTTAATTGTTACAGCTTCAGCGCATGGAAAGGAGCAATGGTAATACTAAGTGTAATGTTACGAGCGGAGGAGCACACACCAGACGACACGTTGTCAGTAATTACTCAACTGCAGCACACAGCCGCGCTTTATTCTAATTGGATAATATTACATAATGTGCATGACGCACCACTATGTGACATCCCCCCCTTTTAAAGGAAAAAACTAATTAACATACAGACAATCACTTACCAATTACTTATGTCTATCTACAAAATGTGATACACATGCTTAAACATTGTATTACTACCTTAGTTAAAGTAATAAAATACAAATAAAAGTAAAAGTTCTGTTATGATTGTCTTTGATTAGCAAAATGCATTTTATAATTAATGCAATAACATTAAACACAACATGTCTCCTCTAGTAAACAGTCAATGTTAATCTTCCTGAGTGCATAAAGTCAACGCAATACTTTTTAACAGTATCTTTCTTACATACAGACATTTAAATGGGTTACAGGCACTGTGTACAATCAACAAGTTTTTTTTTTTTAATATAACAACAAATAAACATGCAGTCACTTCATTTCATAATCTGCTTGCCACTTAGGCGGATGTCTCTCCCGAGTACTACGCCTACACATTTGTGGCTGAGCAATTTGTTTTCCAGTTTCATTGTTCTGGTGCACTGTTTTACTCATACTAGTATCTGATGGTTCAGTGTCCATAACATGCGACTCAGGCACCGTGTCAGGAGACTTGTTTATCATGCGTTGGTTTCTACGATATGAATGTCCATCCGGAGCAGTCACCTCATATGACCTCGGCGTATTATGAATATCCGTCACTCTGGCATGTTCCCAATTTTGTCCTAAATTCACACGAACACTATCACCCACATTAAATGACTGATGATATTTAGCACTTCTATCATAATAGAATTTCTGCTTTTGCTGACGCGTGCGCAGCTTTGACTGTGCATCATTTACCACCATTGGTCGCAGCAAATTATTTGTAGTAGGCAATTTATCTTTTAACCTCCTACTCATTAACAATTGAGCTGGTGATGAACCTATACCAGCTAAAGGTGTATTTCTGTATTCTAACAAAGCTATGTGAGGATCTTTACCCTCTGCTTGTGCTTTCTTAAGCATTCCTTTAATTGACTGCACAAATCGCTCACTTTGACCATTAGACTGAGCATAAGTGGGACTAGTATAAACACAAGTGAATCCCCACTCTTTCGCAAACTGCTTAAAAATAGCACTATTGTAAGGCATATTATCACTAACTAAGGTATCTGGAATACCATGCCTTGAAAACACTGGTTTCATTGCTGCAATAACACCAGCTGCTGTTTTGTTTTGCAGCTTGACAACTTCAGGAAACTTTGAATAACTAGAGGATCAGAGAGGCGATGCCGCCTCCAAATATTGTACCACCAGCTGGAGCAAGCGCATTCGTATAGACCCCCACATACACAAAATAAGGGACACAGCCACCAGTCTTTTGCTTGACAAGCTGTAAAAATGCAATCAACAAGAATTTTCAAAATATGCAAAAAAATATATCAAAAGTTCATCAAAAGGTAGGTCAAAGGTCAATGTCACATTAAGATTGCCAGTATATGACTTCCTATTCTAGTTCAATAGTAACTTTGGACCTATCTCTGCCAGTTTGGGAGATAAAAGGGAAGCAAAATTTGCAAAGTTCAGTTCATGGTGAAAAGTAGGTCAAAGGTCAATTTTAAGGTCACATAAAGATTGCCAGTGTATGGCTTCCTATTCAACTTCAATAGTAACTATGGACCTATCTCTGCAAGTTTTGGAGATAAAAGGGAAGCAAAATTTGCAAAGTTCAGTTCATGGTGAAAAGTAGGTCAAAGGTCAATTTTAAGGTCAAATTAAGATTGCCGGTATATGACTTCCTATTCAACTTCAATAGTAACTTTGGACCTATCTCTGCCAGTTTTGGATATGAAAGGGAAACAAAATTTGCAAAGTTCCGTTCATGGTGAAAAGTAGGTCAAAGGTCAATTTCAAGGTCACATTAAGATTGCCAGTATATGACTTCCTATTCTAGTTCAATAGTAACTATGGACCTATCTCTGCCAGTTTGGGAGATAAAAGGAAAGCAAAATTTGCAAAGTTCAATTCATGGTGAAATGTAGGTCAAAGGTCAATTCAAGGTCATATTTAGATTGCCAGTATATGACTTCCTATTCAAGTTCAATAGTAACTATGGACCTATCTCTGCCAGTTTTGGAGATAAAAGGGAAGCAAAATTTGGAATGTTCAGTTCATGGTGAAAAGTAGGTCAAAGGTCAATTTTAAGGTCACATTTAGATTGCCAGTGTATGACTTCCTATTCAAGTTCAATAGTAACTATGGACCTATCTCTGCCAGTTTTGGAGATAAAAGGGAAGCAAAATTTGGAAAGTTCAGTTCATGGTGAAAAGTAGGTCAAAGGTCAATTTCAAGGTCACATTTAGATTGCCAGTGTATGACTTCCTATTCAAGTTCAATAGTAAGTATGGACCTACCTCTGCCAGTTTTGGAGATAATGAAACAAAATTTGCAAAATTCAGTTCATGGTGAAAAGTAGGTCAAAGGTCAATTTCAAGGTCACATTTAGATTGCCAGTGTATGACTTCCTATTCAAGTTCAATAGTAACTTTGGACCTTTCTCTGCCAGATTTAGAGATAAAAGGGCAGCAAAATTTGCAAAGTTCAGTTCAAGGTGAATAGTAGGTCAAAGGTCAATTTCAAGGTCACATTTGGATTGCCAGTATATGACTTCCCATTCAAGTTCAATGGTAACTATGGACCTATCTCTGCCAGTTTGGGAGATAAAAGGGCAGCAAAATTTGCAAAGTTCAGTTCATGGTGAAAAGTAGGTCAAAGGTCAATTTCAAGGTCACATTTAGATTGCCAGTATATGACTTCCTATTCAAGTTCAATAGTAACTATAGACCTATCTCTGCCAGTTTTGGAGATAAAAGGGTACAAAATTTGCAAAGATTAGTTCATGGTGAAAAGTAGGTCAAAGGTCAATTTCAAGGTCACATTTAGATTGCCAGTATATGACTTCCTATTCAAGTTCAATAGTAACTATGGACCTATCTCTGCCAGTTTGGGAGAAAAAAGGGAAGCAAAATATGCAAAGTTTAGTTCATGGTGAAAAGTAGTCAGGCGGCTAAGTCCAAATGTTATCCAGAATTGTGCAAAAGATGATAAAAGCATGAAATTTTCCACAATGAATGACCATTGGGTGTTTGTCAACCCCCCGATTCAAAATAGACGAACACCCAATGGTCATTCATCGTGGAAAGTTTCATGCTTTTATCATCTATTGCACAATTCTGGATAAAATTTGGACATAGCCACCTGACTATACCGTACTGCACATTTTGCTTTCACCACCAATATGTACTTTTTGATAGCGTAACTCGAAAACCGTTTGGAATACAAAAAAACGGAGACCACTCTCAGTGTTGGGCTTTACATGCTCTACAAAATGCAAAAAAGAATGGGTCTCTAGCATTAACGGTTCCCGAATTAGAGACAGTTTTCAGTTTCGGCATCTTAAGGCCGCTACTCCCGTGAAAATGCACCGATTGACCCCAAATTCACGGAGATGAAAGATGACCTGAAGGGTAACACTTTCCAATAATATTATTGGTTAAGTCTGTGTGGTGTCTGAATAACAGGGCAAAAAAAACTTTTTTCGTAAAAAATTTTATTTTTTTAAAAATTTTGGCCTGTTTGACCTTGAAGTAAATGTCAAAGGTCAAAGCCAAGGGCATATTTGAAATCTACACATATGACTTTTAAAAAGCCGTCTGTAGAAATTTTTCCCATAACCCCTTCCGTAGGGTAGATAATTAGCATTTAATTTTGCCATTTTTGGACAAGGGTGCATTGCAATGAGTGCCACACCCAGACCCCAATACCGACAAAGCCCAAATTTTACGTGGAACGAGTTGAGATTATAGGTGACCTAAATGCAAGAGATGGGTACGGGGGCCCTCACCGTCTAGGAGGAGAAGCGGTAACGGTAGACGTCCGGCGGAGCCGGCGGAACCGGAGGAGCCGGCAGAGCCGGCGGAACGATCGGGACGGGACCGAAACCATGTGTACCACCAGCGCTAACGCTGGTGGTACAATAATCAACTATCAACAAGTAATCATGACCTGCAAACTCAAATATATCTGAACCCAGCTTTGACCATGGACGAGTTGGCAAAGAATGTGGAATCATTGGTTCCTTGGGATTCTGACGCGCATATGTGGCATATACTGGGCAATCAGCAATCTTTGTCTCTATGTCCTTGTTGATATTCGGCCAATACATAATTTCAGAGGCTCGTGCTTTGCACTTTTCACTGCCGGCATGTCCTTCATGGAGTGTAACAAACATTTCTTGTCTCATGGCAACAGGAATTATAAGTCGCTCTCCAGCATATATCAGTCCTTCCTCCACATGCATTTGTCCCCTTAAATTCCAATATGCCTGAATTTCTGGTGCTAGGGAAGACTTATGCTGAGGCCAACCATTCACAATATGGTTACGGACCAGCTGGAGGCTGCGGTCACTCTGAGTAGCATCTCGAAGTTCCTGAATCCTGTGCGTGGATGCTGGCAAATACTGAGTAACAGTATGAATCCTGTACTGTCCCTCTTCTAACTGAGAATCTATGCTCTCCTTGGATGTGTCATCAACATACGCACGTGACAGCGTGTCTGCAATGTACAACTTTGAACCTGGTACATATGTCACACATAGATTGTATTTCATCAATTTTAACAACATCATTTGCATTCTAGGAGACACCTGGTGTAGTGGTTTCCTTATAATTGCCTCTAGAGGTTTGTGATCACTCTCCACCATAACCTCATTGCCATAAATATAATGGTGAAACTTTGTTGCTGCATACAAAATAGCTAAAAGTTCCTTCTCGTTCTGTGCATATCTTGTCTCAGTATCAGTTAATGCACGCGAGGCATAAGCAATAGGTTGACCATCTTGTAATAGACATGCACCTAATCCTGTAGATGACGCGTCTGCTTGTATTGTCACTGGCTTGGCTGGCTCAAACAACTTCAGCACTGGTTCTTCTGAGAGTACATCCTTTATTTGTTGCATGGCAGCTTTCTGCTCTGGTCCCCAATTCCAAGGTACTCCAGCTTTCAACAAATTGCTGATTGGACTCATGGTAGCAGACTTATTTGGAATAAAAGGTGATAGGAAATTCAACATTCCTGTTAAACGCTTCACTCCCTCAGTATCAGTTGGGTCTGGCATTTCCAGAATTGAGCGAATCTTCTCCGGGTCTGGTCGGATTCCTTGCGCTCCAACAATCATCCCAAAATATGATACACTGCTTTGTTTCAATTGGGTTTTCTTGGCATTAAAGCGAACATTGTTCTCCATGGCACGTTTGATCACTTCTCCCAGGATTTGATCGTGTTCCTCAACTGTCTCTGTTGCTATGAGAATGTCATCTGCTATAGCGTATGTATTTCTAATGTCCCCAAAGACACGGTAAACATTTTTCTGCAAAATATCCGCAGCACTCGTAATTCCAAATGGCATTCGTCTAAATTTATAGCGTCCAAAAGGTGTGGAAAAAGTAGTAAGTTCTGAACTGGAGTCATCTAATTCCACTTGGTAGTAGGAATCCTTGAGATCGATGATAGTGAAGACTTTACTTCCTCCTATCTGCGCTGCTACTGATTCGAATGTTGGCATATTGAAATGTTCTCTTCTTATCTCTTTGTTGAGATGTTGGGGGTTGAGGCACAACCTTATGGAACCGTCTTTCTTCTCTGTTATGACAATATTGCTAATAAATCTGTGGGGTGATCCACCTTCTCAATAACTCCTTGTCTCTCCATTTCTTCAAGTTTATTTCTCAATGGGGCTATCAACTTCTGTGGAACCCTGTGTGTAGGAGCAATGTGACCCTTGGCACCCTGCTTCAATGAGATGTGATACTGCCCAGGGAACTTTCCCAGGCCTGTGAAAGCACTTTTATAAGATCCCTTTTCTATTGAATCTTTTGTAATTGAAGCAGTTACTGAATCAAGATTCCTTTGTTTTTCCACTGAAACAAGACCTAGAGCAATGCAAGCTTGCAGTCCCAGCACTGGCACTGTTTTTTGTTTTGTAACAAACACTTCTCCAATGGTTTTACGTCCATTTGACATGCTCATATCTACTTTTGCTCTGCCAATGTGCTCTACCGCTGCACCACCAAACGCTTTAAGTATGGTATGAGATTGTTCTAGTTTGGGACTACCTGCTATCTTTCTCCATATTTTCTGGGGTATGGAGCTGGTTTCTGCACCTGTGTCTATCTTCATTCTAATATGAGAGTCAGCTACCTTTACATTTTCAAACCATGCACACTGATCTTCATTCCTAGACACACTGCCTATACTCAGCTCTATTGTTCCCATAAAACACTCATCACTGTGTTGAACTGCACTGTTATCATCATTACTTAATTCATGGACATTTACAGTAGCTCTACAACAACTTTTGAAGTGGTTGTTACCTTTACACTTGTAACATGTCCGTCCCCAGGCAGGGCAGTCTGTGTGCAGATTTGGACCATGGATTCTCTTACAACGTGTGCATAACTTGGTGTGTCGATTATCTTTCTTCTGAGAAAACTTCGTTGAGGGTTGTCTCTTACCCTTCTGTATCATGGATACACTGGAAGTTGCAGCTGCGGCACCACGTGCGAGCCCAGACATAGAGTCAACTTCCTGCTTTGTGATCTCCGCCGCCCGGCAAATGTCTATAGTTTTCTCGAGGTCCAAATTTTTCTCCCTCAAGAGTCTTTCCTGCAGCCTTTTGTCCTGTGTAAACACTATTTTGTCCCTTACCATGTTGTCGGTCTCAGCAAAATCACACTTTGCCGCAATGGCCTTGACCTTTACCAGGTAATCGTCAAAAGGCATAGAGTCTCGCTTTAAGTTCCAAAAGCTGAATCTATTAAAAACGATCCTCTTCTCACCGCACAGTTCAGTGTCAAATTTATCTAAAACTTTCTCGTAACTTTCTTTATCACCTGCTTCGTTCCAGTTAAACTGGTTGAAACGTTTTACTCCCTCCGGTCCCATGCACGTGAGTAACATGGCGATTTTTGTGGCGTCTGTTTTCTCCACTGCTTCTTTGGCTACCAGAAAGAGTTGGAACATTTGTTTCCATTCCCTCCAATTCTGGCTAACATCGCCATCAAAAGAGCACTTTGGTGGGGGCTTGAAGTCATTCATCCCACTTCTGACACCATGTAATGTTACGAGCGGAGGAGCGCACACCAGACGACACGTTGTTAGTAATTACTCAACTGCAGCACACAGCCGCGCTTTATTCTAATTGGATAATATTACATAATGTGCATGACGCACCACTATGTGACACTAAGCCCGGCTTCCACAGTGAAAGTTATCTGGACAGGGTGAACACCAATCTCCAGCTGTCTCTTCCTCCGTCCACTCCTGTTCTGAGCACAAGGATCATTCTCAAAACAATACTATAGTTTCCGGCTGCCAGTTTCGCTTTTGAAAAAGGACACTACTGATAATGATGCTGATTTGCGTCCCTAGCCAACAGTACCACCTTCGGCCATACAGAGTGATGGAGTGAAAGTATATATATCCCTTGGGTCGCAATTACCGACACTCACCCATCATTCATCATGGTAACTCTAAATAGATCATTGAGAGAAGGTAACATAAGGCCTAGTGACAAACAGACAACTTCTGGTCAAAATTGACAGAATTCCATGAAATTTTAACGTTTGGAGGTTCTGAGCACCTCCATTTCATGAATTACGACCAAAACGATCTTTTCCCAAATTTAATTATTTTCTACTATACAAAATTCATGGCACATTATCGTAATTCCAGTTTATCCACAAACTGAACAACTACTATCCTAGTCAAAAGTAGTAGGAAGGTACTTCAGTGTTATATCGGTACATTATACAAAGTATCCAACTGTAACTTATCTGGATTGAAAGAAAACAGCAAAATAGTGTAATAACCAAAGATTTTTGAAATGAACCTATTATAATGTCCAATTTGGACAAGCTTTGAAAAAATCATCCAGAAACTACCAGATCTGCCCCAATCTTCTGGGAGTGGCAAACACTGTTTTACACCACCACCAGACATTTGAACGGTTTAAATGATGGCATAATTTAGGCTACAGTTTTACCTAACCTCTGTTGCTAAGATAATAAAATTAACTCTTACTCTGGTAAAATATATGGAATGTGAATTCTACAGATGCAGCAATCAACATATTGGCCATGAAATGTATCCAGTAGTGGTAATGGTATTTATGTAGTTCCTTTAAAAGCAAACATAACACCCACTGTAACCATTTGCCATTTGTTGATTTGAATAAACATCTTTTATTAATTTTCTATCTTATTATGTGACATTTGTCATATCTGTAATACTACAAATCCTGAATTCAGCTTCTGAAGTTTACTTTTGACTTTAAAAAATCTAAACAAATACTGTTGCTTTTGACCTAACCTCCATTACCAAATTGCTCATTTTTTATCTGCACATTGGATATTTGTGTGCTGATTGATCTACATTACAACAGATGGATAGCACTTTGTTCATAAACAACTAGTATGATATAAAAGAAAGACTGTTCCCAGTGATTTTTAAAATATTTAAATTGGAATACCTCAGGCTTTGTATTTATTGAAAACATGTGACTTAATTATTACCAAAGTGTTAGCCCCGCATTTTCTGTAATTGAAAAGAAATGTTAAATAGGTAACAATATTTTTAAATACATACAAAATCTTGGTAATTGAATCAAAAATGGAACCTGTGACGTATGGAATGATTGAAATATAACCTAATTTAGATGTTACCTAACCTCCATAACGAAAAAATATTGTATTATGTTTACACGTGCATATTTCTTGAAATACAGTAACAGAGTGGGTTAAAATTCTTCTGCCACTCTCTGAATACCTCTTCATTAAAATAATGTAAAAAGTTTTCCAGTTTTGCAAAGTTCATATTTCTGCATTTCTCATTTTGGAATTGTATCCTTTCTTCTGGAATGACCAAGAAGCTATCAAATGTTAATTAGCATTGTTCACCACCTACCCTTCTCTTTATATTATAACAGCAAACTTTTTATCCAATTACATCTAGCTCAGCATGCACTCCTTATTTAAATACTTTCATGATTTACTATTAATAGATGTGAGAGAAGTCTTTATTGTAACACAACAAAAAATAAAACTTGTTTTAAACTTATCAAGGAAATAGTCACAACCACTTCAAAAACTTATGCTTAACCTCAAAGCCACAAAATACCCAAAAGCTTGTGTTAGTCTGAATGAAGTAAAAACAATTATTAAAAAAAAATGGGAAGGACCTAAGTGCAAGTGTAATCTCTGCAATGCCATGGATGTCTCAATGTAAACTTAATTATTACCCACTATAATAATGTATCATACTATGTCAGCTGCTTGGCCTTATTTTCCTGTTGTAATTTCAATCAACAGAAGTAGTTAGAAACAATAGTAGTAAACGCTGTATCATTATTTAATTTATTCTGTCCATGAATAGCTACTCAGCTACTTTCATTCTTTCCGACATGAAATAAACTGTATTGTATTGTACTGTATTGTATTGGGACGGGGCATGTCTTCAAACACCACCATTACAGTAATTAAAGCTAAACATTGTATTTAAAGCATAACTGGGGCAACAAACAAAATAAAACAAACACGTCAATTCTACATATCTTTTTTATAAGTTCCAAAATGAGTCACACTGTTTTCCTTTTATTGCATTTATGGTGGCAAACTGTATTTTACTTGTACCATATTTTTCTGTAGGTTTGAGAATTATAAGTATCTGGTTTACTTTAAATGGCCACTACTGTGGCAGTGCCCAAAATAGGGTTTTGTTCAAGTCCGATGCAATACTATGTACATAATGTTTAGAATCACCACTAGTTTTAATGATGTACTGCAGATGACAGATATTTAGAAATGATACTAGCTAAAGTCTTCAGGCCCATTGAAGTTCATAGTCACACTATGAAAATACAATAATGAAAAAAATTGAATTTTCCATACAAATACACACAAACACACACACTCCTTTAATTACAACAACAATACTAGAAAAGCACTCAGAGAGCACAGACCTCTGCCAAGGCAGCAAAGTCTCCATCCAATGCAGTTTCACCCCTAAATTTTCAATATTTCTGATTATTGATTATTGATAGATTATTGATCCAGATCACCATCAAAAACTAATCATGTGTTCCTTGGCCCACTTCTGACAGTTCCTGAAAATTTCATCAAAATCGGTCCATAACTTTTTGAGTTATATTGATGACAGACAGACAGACAAACAGGGGAGAAAACATAACCTCCTTGGCAGAGGTAAAAAGTACCAGTATATATGCGATCAGGCTGGTTTTAAAACACCAGTTGTATCTAAGTCATATTTGTCAGTCATGTAAGTTTGAAGACAGGCAAATTGTTTTCCATGAAATAGGGTATCGGCATATATATATATATATATATATATATATATATATATATATATATTGGTAAGAATAATACATACTGAAAAAAAAACAGCACGAAGGGCCCCAAACCCCGCACACCAAGTGTGTGTGTGTGTGTGTGTGTGTGTGTGTGTGTGTGTTTTGGAGGGGGGAGGATGGACTTTGCATCTGCAGACCCCCCTTCAAATAATCTTGGATCCCCCCTGTATAATAATATATGCCAAAATGCAAACAAAAAAACAGCATAACAATAATATTGATCACTCCTGAAGGTTTGAAAAAAAAGGCCTATCGGTTTTCCTTGAATACAAGCTGATAAAAGGTTAACTAATGAAAAAAATTGGATGGATCATGTTCATCAGTTCTGCCAGTTTGAAGACAACAGATCTAACAGCTTTCAACGTATTAACAATGAAGGTGCACAGCTAAAACAGAAATGTTGGGGACAACAACAACAGCAATAACAGATGTAGGTGATGGCTACATATACAGGCACAATGTGTCTGTACATAAAACAGTAAAAATAATAAATTCAAAGAAACAATATGATTGAATAATATAATATAATATAATATAATATAATATAATATAATATAATATAATATAATATAATATAATAAGCAAGTGAAAAAAGTATTCTCAATAACATAACACCACTTGCTGATGTCACAATGTTCAATCTCTTACCAAAATACAGCAGCAGTTGTTGATGTTAAAATGCTCAATGTATTCCCATAATACAACAGCAATTGTTGATGTCACAATGCTCAATGTCTTCCCATAATACAACAGCAATTGTTGATGTCACAATGCTCAATGTATTCACATAATGCAACCACAATTGTTGATGTCACAATGCTCAAATGTATTCCCATAATGCAACTGCAATTGTTGATGTCACGATGCTCAATGTATTCCCATAATGCAGCTGCAATTGTTGATGTCACAATGTTCAAAGTATTCGGAATTCCAATAATGCAACTGCAACTGTTGATGTCAGAATGTTCAATGTATTCCCATAATGCAACTGCAATTGTTGATGTCACAATGCTTAAGATGTATTCCCATAATGCAACTGCAATTGTTGTTGTCACAATGCTCAATGTATTCCCATAATGCAACTGCAACTGGTTGAATTGAACCGAGATTAAATTACTGTGGCCCTGCAGAGACGATGCGTGGGGAGGCTTGTAAGAGCTGGAGAGACCATTACAGGATTAAGCGGTCTTCCTTTCATGTAGGTCTGCCATATTTAGGTCATATGGCCTGGCTAGCACTTGGCTCTTCTCATTCTGAATGGTCCCTATGTATAATACAACAGCAAGTTAGCAACAGTTGAAATCACAATTTCCACGGTCTTCCCATTATAAAACAGCAATAGTTGTTATTTATAAATGCTCATTCTTTTAACACAACAAGAGAAACCAATGTGAGGCAAAGTTCTATCTGGTGTTATACAGTGGTAAAGTGACCAAAATGATTAAATTTCTTCGATCCCTCATAACTTTGACTCATTGTATATATGTTGCATTGTATGTTATGTAATGTATATGACAAACATTAAAATAGGGTGTATGAACAGCAGAGGTTTAATTAGCAAGAACCAAGTTCAAAGAAGGGACATTGGATTTTTGTTTGAAAAATTATGACCCTGCTTAACTGAATGACAAGCATTGTGAAAACAAGGCAGCAAAACTGTTAAATATAATAATAATAATAATAATAATCATAATAATAATAATAATAATAAATTTATTTTGAGTCTAAAATCCATTATAACATGTTCAGAAGACTTCACATATACATAAAACAATTACTTAAGAAATCAATTATTAGGAATAGATAAAAGAAAAATTACAGAACTTAACGACAAAAAAAAATAAATAAATAAAAATAATAAAAATAATAATAAGAGTATTCTAGATAAAACATACAGATTCTCACATAAAAGTATTTATAGAAAATAACTAAAACATATTTGTTAAGAAAAAAATAATCAATTCTAGAAAAAAAAAAAAAACAGCCTTATTTGCACACATAAAGGATTATAGGTAGAGCAGCCTTATTTCTTATAGTGCAAAAATGCAATTACTGTAAAATTTGTAAAATCAATTTAAAAGACGATTAATCAAAAAATTTCCTGAATAGGTATGTCTTCAATTCTTTTTTAAAATGTCTGGTAGACTCAATTGATTGGATTTCCAGTGGTAATAAATTCCATTCCTTTGGACCTGCTGATTTAATAGAAATGTCACCATAAGTTTTTAGGTGCATTTTTACCGGCTTAAGTAACAATTTGTCTACAGACCGCAGGTTTCTTGCTGGAACATAGTGAGTGACTAATTCACTTAGGTAGATCAGTGCAACTTTGTAATAAGCATCATGAACAAAGACTAGAAATTTAAATAAAATCCTGGCTTGCAGAGGTACCTGTAGCCAATGTGACTTTTTAAAACAGGGGTGATATGGTAACTCATGGATGTACGGGTTAACAATCTAGCTAGAGATGTTCTAGAGATGTTCTAAATATGCTGTAGTCTTTTAATCTGGTTTTTTGGACAAGCATATAAAATAGAATTACAATAATCCAATCTAGATGTTACTAAACAATTTGCAACTGTAGCTGCAGCAGAGTCAGATAGGTGATTACGAATTGCGCCTATGTTCCTAATGTTATATGCTGCTGACTTGCATATGCTAGCAATTAGCTTATTCATAGAAAGTGTTCTATCTAAAAAACACCAAGATTTTTAGCATGGAGCATTGGCTTTATGATACTGGATCCAATTTTGAGTTCAATTTTTTCTGATATTTTCTGATTATTTGGCTGGGTTACAACTAAACGTTCAGATTTTCCATCATTGATTTTCAACTTAGTTCTCATCAACCACCCTTGTAGATCATCAATACACCTAGACAGATTTTCAATTGATTCATTAGGATTTTCTACATTACAGCATGTAAAAATTTGTGTATCATCAGCATACACTGTAGATGTGATTGCCAAATGCTAATCTGTGTACAGTCGTAAAGCAGATAATAATTATTATAATAGTCTACAAAACAGGTTTGTTGTCAGTTTTAATGCAATATTACTTTGTTTACCAGTAAAATCACAATCACTTTTCCATAATGTGTATTACTACATAAAGGGATAACAACTTTTTGACAGAAATCTGGTGACAGAAACCCCATGCCTGATCCCAGAAAGATATGGATATACATAAACATAGCATTGATACCAAATAGATCTATATATATAATAATAATAATATCAAGTAACAGTGGCAGGTTTAGAGGGGGGGTCATGGGGGTCCTGCCTTTAGTCCACCAAAGTCCACCACCTTAAGTCCACCAAACTCTCTCCGCTGAGAACTGACGTGGTTGGAAAATGTATGTGTGTTTGTGTGTGTGTGTGTGTGTGGGGGGGGGGGGGGGGGTTAACCCCCTCCTAACCCACCCCAGCTACTGTGTGCACGTATCCGGTATCGTTGTCGGGTCTTATGCTGCCATTTGGCGCTGGATTCTCTGCGTTTCCCGGGAGCGGAAGAGTTAACGCGGTCAGCGCCATTTTAGGGAGAGGCAGATGAAACACAAAGATCTCATAATATCTGCAAACTTGTACTTGCTAAAATTGAATCAATGGGTCTTGTTTTTTTTCTTTTCTTAAATTTGCAGCATATTCTGCTTTCAGTGATTCCATGCATGCCAAATATTTTTGGTAGTTTGACCCCTCTCTCTCTCTCTTCATCCTTCCCCTAAAATGTTCCACGTTAGAAAAAATCAATAATCGTATGGGAGAATAACACAGGCAATTGACCTACTTCACCAGTCAGCGCTATTTTACTACTTTTATGACTTGGGAGAGATTACCCCAGACAGCCTCAGTGATCTGGCCCACGTCTGGCCCAGATCTGGCAACGTCTGGCAATGTCTGGCAAAAGGTATGGCTTGCCACATGTGGGCCAGATGTGGCAATGTCTGGGCCAGATCTGGCCCAGTCCACATTTGCTCATATGGCCAGATGTCGGCCCAGATCTGGCAATATCTGGCAAATGTATGGCATGCCAGATGTGGGCCAGATATGGGCCAGATCATATTCAAATGGGCCAGATTAGGGCCAGACAAGGACCACATATGGCCCAGATTGTTTTTTTTTATTATTTCACATTTGCTCATGTGGCCAGATCTGGCAATATCTGGCAAAGGTATGGCATGCCGGATGTGGGCCAGATTAGGGCCGGACATGGACCACATATGGCCCAGATTGTTTTTTTTTTTTTTTTTTCTTTTTTTAATTATTCAATAAGATAACTATAAAAAAAGACATACAAGATTCAAGATTCAAGTATTTATTCTGTGCTAAAAGCCTAAACAAAATTATTACACATTATATAACCTTGCTGGCAACTAACATGCAACAAATTAAGGGCCACTCCTTGTCTTTTTGTACAAAACAATTTGTATGTTTGAAAAAAAAAAACACACTGCAAAAAGGCAAATATACAGACACTTAACAGGAGGAAATGTCACTTACATACATGTAAAGAAAACAGTTATAACAACAATTTTTTTTTCAACACAAAGCTGCTCATCGAATCTGAATTAACACAAATTACAAAAATTGTAATTAATTATGCATGTACATGGGGGGGGGGGATTTGAGGGGGAAATATTTTTGCACACCTCAACCTAAATAATATTATACATTGTCATTTTTAAACTAATTCAAACATATCATTAATAATAATAATAATCACTAATGAATATAGTTTTGTAATGAATAAATCTTGAATAATGAATGAAAAAACATTCTTTTTTAGATGATGGAGAGTTATAACAAAATTATAAATAACCATGCAGTAACTGTTTCAATTCAACTTGCATGCTGGCTACAGTACTGTACATACATGTAAATTCTGAAAAAAAAATATGTATACTCCAGCACAGATATAGATGTACAATTAAAAGAGAATTACATGTGCACAAAAACAAACCCCAGTATCAATGCTTTTGAATTAAATCACATCACGAATCAAATCACTCAATGAATTGAACCAGTTTGCAATGCTTGCGCTTTTTTCAAATCCATAACACTAAGAAATGATACACCCGCAACCTTGACAAGCTTATAATTATTAAAGGAATCAACAATGGAACAAGTAACTCTACCAAGTTAACAAAAGTTCATTCAAATGTCAAGTCCAAACACAACATCCCTTCCTTTCTTGGAGAGAAACGGTCCTTTCAAAACATGTTAATTGACAGTTCAGTCTTTAAAATGTCTTTTCAAACATTTGCAGAATAGCATATGAACTCCAACTTTTATTCCTTAAACCACACTGAAAATTCTCAAAACTAATCAACTCATATCAAATCCCATGTCCTTTCACTACTACTGGTCTCTTCCTTTGCTTGCCTTTACGTCATATTCAAATGTTCCCTTCACTTTTAAAGGTTTCTCAGACGTGTACATGAATAATACTGTTTGTTTTCTGGTCCTCCACAAGAGCCACATTTATTTTTCTTGGATTTCAGCATTCTCCATGTATTTTCATCAATGATATTACAATATGCACCTGAATCTGGTAATACACTGAGATTAACACCTCCTCTATTTCCTCCATGTCTTCTGTGCATTGGTTCCCACACCAAATGTATATGCACTCCTGGATTTTCATGTTCAAAGCTGTCATTTACATGAATAATAGTTTCAGTTTTGCAGAGTTTTGCAAAGTGATCCAACGTTCCATGTTTTCTCAGTCAGGGAGTTTCTACTTCGTTTTTCATGTCTAAACTCGTAATGTTTAGACTGGCTTGGTTTGTCAAATGACTTCAGTTTCATCATACTCAGTTTCTGGTGTTCCAATTTCATTCAAAGCGTTAACTGTCTTATGTATATTCATGTTTCTAACCTGTGTTTGGGAGAGTCCTGAAAATATCTTGTAAGTTGTACACCTGTCCCTGCTGAATACAACATAAGCGCGCGTCTCCTTTGTCATGTATTTTTAATTTTCTATCTTTGTTCATTATTCATGCCGTTCGTTGGTTTTGAAAAGATCAATCTTTTTCCGTCAGCGAAAAGTTTAAACTGTCTAGCCATCGCGTCGAGCGTGACCCAATGTCTCCGGACTTCTGTACGGTTCGAATTCCGTAATTTCACATTTTTTCTCCATTTTTTTCAAAGAAACTTGACTCACAGTTTTGCACTAGTGTTTATCCTCGTCGCCAGTGTTGATGCCTTCGAAATAAATCGCACCACGAATCAAATCACTCAACGAAATTGTATCAGTTTGATACGCTTGTGCTTTTTTCATATCCATAACTCTAAGAAACGCTACATCCGGGTCCTTGACCGGCTTAGCATAAAAAGCGGAATCTTACAACAGCGGAACGAGTAGTCCAAAAAAGTTTTAGATCAGTGAATTCATTCAAATGTCAAGTCAAATTAAACAAATAGCACACTTATGAGGGGACTTTGAAGAAAAAAGAGAGAGATAAATTAAATCAAAATTTATCAAATGACGTCAGTTCAATGCATTCAGCTCACTGGTCAATAAAAAATAAATAAATAGAAAATAAAAATTGAAAATGAAAGTACCATATCTGGCCCAAGTCTGGGCAGCATCTGGCAAAATGTGGCGTAAATGCCAGACTTTGCCAGACTTGGCCCAGATCTGGCAAGTGTCTGGCAAAATGTGGCATAAATGCCAGACTTTGCCAGACTTGGCCCAGATCTGGCAAGTGTCTGGCAAAATCTGGCCCAGATATTGCCAGACGTTGCCAGATCTGGGCCAGACGTGGGCCAGATTATTGAGGCTGTCTGGGACGTCATACACGCCTGGAAAATGTTGTTTTTTAATGATTAAATAATTAATAAATTACACATATTGATAAAATATCTATAAATATGTCAGTAAAAAAGGAACATTCCTTTTTTAAAATAATGAAAAAATATGTAAAGAACCATACATAAGATAAAAACGCCTTTTTTCTCTTATATGCAAATTAGATTGTCTTTAGTAATAAAGCTGACAGGAAGTGATGCTCAAACCAGAGATTTCAAAGGTGGTGATCTTGATTAATCTGTATTTTGATATTGAATCGATTGATAATATTCAAAATATTAATATATAATTGAAGCTACCAAATCAAATATTCCTCAAGAGTTTTTTTTTCAATTACGAACCAATGCTCGACGACTCGCTCCTGGGATGAATTTAGTAACAGCCAGAAGGGCCTGAGAGTACCCCCCCCCCCCCCCAATACTCCAATGTGTTCTACATGTACGCCCTATCCAGACGTTTACCCTCTACACACTTTTACTTTACTTATATTTATTCTGTATCCTTTTCCCTTTTTTATGAATGAACGATTCCTAATATTGAGGTGTTATAAAAAGTGATTGCTATATATCTTTATTGAGTTGCGATTGGAAAAATTAGAGTTGTTTACATCAACATTTCTAAGCGTCCCAATAAAGAGAAAACGTGGCTGGCCAAGGTTTGGATGGAAAACCAACATACAAATGGACAAGAAAAAGTTTAACAGAGGTCACGAGGATGGCAGTTGATAGAAAGAAGTAGAGGGGCTTGGTCCATGGAGTGTGCCGACAATCTTCGATATGCGGAGGAGCGGGATAAAGATGACGATCATCATAAAGTACGGGGTGGGGGTGGAGAAAGTGTGTGTACATGTATGTGTGTGTGTAGGGGGGGGGGGATTTTTTTAGTCTACTAAAAGGGGTGGGCCCAAAAATTAAGCCATTCATTTAGGGTGGGTCACAAGCTAACTAAACTTTATGTTTGGCACCTACTATGTAATTGCACCCAGGGGCGGATCTAGGATTGTTTGAAGGGGGGGGGGGCTTTTCCGGATGCGAAGCGCCCCCCCCCTCCCAAAAAATCTTGGCGTGGGGTTCGGGGCCCGCTGAGGGGCCCTGAAAATTTTTGGTATTTTAGAAGGCGAACGGTGTCATTTGATACGGTTTAGAACTATGATTCAGCTAGTCAAAATTCTAATTCCATGTATCACGTGGATATTTTTTACAAATAGTTTGAAGACAACTCCCATCTTTTGTCTCATTTCTATTTAATTGTAACCTAATATACAGTGAGAAAAATAGATGTTGACTCACCAGAAGTTGAAAGCAGCTAACAGTTATTAAAAACAAAGGTAATGTATGTATCGACGAATATTAAACTCTGTATGACAATCCAAAAATAATTCCGACGTAAGAACAAATATGCGTGCATGTATGACGTCTCACACACATAGTTGCGCCGACGGACAACAAACAACAACAATAACAACATCACGCACAACATTTTTCCAAAATGATGTCGGTTTAACAGATTTTGCATCGGTTGGGAATCAAACCCGGACTGCCCGCGTGGCAGGCGAGCATTATCTCATTGAACCTAGCGTGCTTCTAAGACGCCAGTTCGTACGGATGGCCCTGCTCCCCCCTCCCCTCCCCAATAAATCTTTCCGTGATGCTCGCAAACCTTCGTGCAAGTTTGAGTGCTATGTTCTGTATTTTGAATGAGTTACCGACATCAGCTTCATTTTAATTGGCAATCTACACCTCCGTTTACATTGTTAGATGTGCCTCACCCTGTATCTTCTGCAACTCATACGTGTGTGATAAGTTTAATAACTGACACAGAGATGGTAGTTTAGATATATGTATTCTACATAAGGGACATATAAAATGTGTGTCTGTTAAAACAAAATCAAAGTTCCTCAAAATAATTGTTCGTACAGGTGTCTTGGAGACAGCTTTTGCAGTTTAATTATTATGTAGAAATAGCGTCTCTCTCTCTCTCTCTCTCTCTCTCTCTCTCTCTCTCTGTATAATACATGTAGCTACGGAGTAATATTCTGATAGAGGTACAAAAGAAAAAAAAAATGAAGCAAGGAAATCCAACATTTGTCTTCATCATGATTCCAAGACTTTCATATTCTCCGAAATCACATTCATCGGCAAAAGTTTACCCAGTTTTCATAATTATTCCAGACCTTTTACTTTGGACCAGCGAGTAGGCCACTTTCTTGGCTTAACTCATTTAACCTTTAAAGGGATGATATTCAGGGAAGTTTAAGAAGAATGACCCTTTCTAAAAGCTATAGATATAGCCGTGATAGTATTTAGGAGTGACCTTCTGTGCCAGCAGAAAATCTAACATTTGCCTGTACAAATCTCAGGAAAGGTTGCCATAGTTACTGTAGATGCACAAGGAATAGGTGTAGTCTGTCTGTGAGGCGGCGGATGTCGGTGACTTTATTGTTCTTGCATGCGAGTGCGTACGCGAGAGAGTATTTATTAAATGTACATGTACTTTGCAGTTACCTCTGCCAAGGAGGTTATGTTTTCACCCCTGTCTGTCTGTCTGTTTGTTTGTTTGTTCGTTTGGACCGATTTTGATGAAATTTTCAGGGTAGGTCAGAAATGGGTTAACTTAGAAGTGATTGGTTTTTGGTGGTGATCCGGATCAACAATCAATCAATAATCAATAATCAATAATAATCAAAAATAGTTGCCTAGGCGGAGGTCGGCGCTCTCGGAGTGCTTTTCTAGATTAGTATGGAATTCAGGGGCGGATCCAGGATTATTTGAAGTGGGTCCGGTTTTTAGGAATGGCAGGCAGCGGATGCGAAGCCGACCCTCGCCCCCCCCCCCCATACCCTTAGCCTGGGGTCTGGGCCCACTGAAGGGCCCCTAAAATTTTGGTATTTCAAAAAGCGAACGGTGCCATTTGGTACAGTTTAGGCTTCGTTCACATGCAATGTCTATTTTCTAAATTCTATTTTCTATTCGCGGTATGTCTTATGATCACGGTCTGTGCCCTTAATATCCCGCGGCGTAATTACTGGCAGCGCGAGCCAGTTACTATAAGTTACTATAAGTAAAAGCGAACGGTGCCATTTGGTACAGTTTATACTATGATTCAGCTAGTCAAAATTCTAATTTCAAGAGGGGATCATTGGTGAATTTTTTTTTCAGAAATCGAAGGTGTGTGTGTGTGTGGGGGGGGGGGGGGGTCAGGACCCCCACTGACACACCCCCTAAATTCGCCACTGGTATTAAACTACAATGTAACTTCTTTGACTCTCATTTGAGAAAAGAATGTCCTTTTTGAATGTGGTAGGCATCATGTTTGTAGAATTTGAAGTCACTTACAATGACCAATTGGAAAACAAATTTAAAATGACAAGGTTTTGCAATAACAAAAATAACAAAAATTGTCAAATTCAGGAAACATATAGGGGCCTATTCGGCTGCAGATTTTTGTTTTTTTTCTGCAACCCAAGTGCAGTAAACTACCAGTTGATTTTGTCTTTTTAACTAAGAGCATATTCATTTATCTGATTTCTGAAAATTAATCGCATGATTTACATTTCTCATTTTTATTGCAGACTAAACAGTTATCTGAAAATTAACTTTCTGTGAACACATGAAATGAATTATCAAGAAAATTCAGATGCAACACTCGTGATAAACATATTCGGTTAAAATATAAACATGGTTGTCGTGAGGTACCAGCTAACATCACTGTGAGTTCCAGTCTTTCTTGAAATAGAATGTACTGGACGAAGAGAGAAGACACTCATCGTGTCATAAAAACCTATAAGTAGGGGAGACCGGGTAAGTTGGCCCTGTCAATTTATGAAAAAGTAACTACAAGGTAAAAAAATTGGCCACACACTCTTGTAAAGTGACTGTAACCTACAATGCTAAGGAACCTTTACGCGCAACAGAGCTAGCTAGAGACCATTGTTGAAACAAACTCAATGGTTTAAAACTGTTTTTGTTACTTTCTTTTAAAATGAAAATTTATTATTAGTTTTCATTCATTAAAAGCCTGCTTTATACCATTATTAATTTATTCTTAATTAAAACAAAACAAATTTTATTGATAGATATTTTGGTTCTTGCAACACATACCCCCCCCCCCCCCCCCCCCCACAACGTGACGTACGGAAACCTCAATAAATTTGCCTCGTTTGAACTATTTATTCATCAAAGACTCTCAAAAATCAATTCAATAAATTAAAAAATGTATAAAAATGTATTTCAAGGCATTTATATGGGATACTTACTTCATTTTCGTATAGGGGGCAAGTTGCCCCCCCCCTGACGTCAACCTGACGTCAACTGCGTTTTTTGTCAAATTGTGAGCCATCTGGCATCATATTTGAAAAATAGTGACGTTGGATACGTAGATTAGTTCATGGGACTTACTTTGAAACCGGTTCTGTTCCTAGTTGGCACTTCAAGGCCAAAAGTGTCTAATTGGGCCAACTAGCCCCGGTCTCCCCTATTTCACAGTTGACGTATTAACAATCACTCGAGGATCTAAGACTTTGTGTTGAAAGAGGAAGGGTGACATAGGATAAAATGTGTCTCTTTTCGCTCGGCAAATGTAAAACAGTAGTATGACACAAATAAAAAACACACTGTGTCTAGCACTACGGTATTATACATGTACATTGCAAGTAATACTTCTTATTACATCAATCCATCTAGCTATGTGAAAGATTTAGGTGTCACCTTTGATCAGTATGCAACTATGGATAGACGGATCTCTGAAATTTGCAAATCGGCATCATACTCACTTTGGCGAATTAGTAAGATACGTGACTTACTGGACAAAACTTCAACTGAAAAACTAGTCCATGCTTTCATTACTTCTAAGCTTGATTATTGCAACAGTCTCTTATATGGTTTAGGCAAAAATCATCTGAACAAACTTCAATTAATTCAAAATTCTGCAGCTAGGCTGGTAACTAAAATGGGATGGAACAGCCGAGAGCATATAACACCTGTTTTGATGGAACTTCACTGGCTTCCAGTAAGAGAGAGAATTTTATTTAAAATTTTATGTGTCATTTTTAAAGCAGTCACTGAGAATAAACCACTTTATATCTCAGAACTTATGAAGCAACATCAGCATGGAAGAGTTACCAGGTCTTCAACTTTTAGCCATTTACTTTTAGAACACAGTGTCTTAGAGAAAAAAGCTGGTAAATTTTACGGTGAAAGGGCATTTATGATATATGCACCCAAAGTTTGGAACACCTTACCCTCTGAAATACGAGCAGCAGGTGACATAGATACTTTTAAAAAGCTTTTGAAAACTCATATTTTTAGAATAGCCTATCAGTAAATATCATATAGTTCATTTTAGTTTTTAATAAGGTGTACTGTAATTTTATGATTAATTTTAAATGTTGTCACTCTAGGTTCTTATCATTTTAGAATATGAATAATTGGTTCTTTAAATTAGTTCTTAGTCCTTTAAAATTGTAATGTGTTCTTATATTAGTATTGTGTTATTTAGCTCTTTTAAGTGAATGTTGTAAGGCGCATTGAGATTTTTAATGGAATGCGCCATAGAAAAATAAATTATTATTATTATTATTATTATTATTATTACAGATTTATGAACAACTTCATTCTACATTTGTCTTCTGTTATTTCTGATCGGTAGATGAGGAACCAATGTGCCAAGAGACATGCATTAAAATATTTTAACGATATTCTTTATTGAGATAAATGGTTAAAAACCGTTGATATATGTACATATTTACAACTACCAAGGGCTTGTCACATCTAGCACATTTCAATGAAATCTGTGGTTGTCGTCACAACCATGTTGAGACAGGACAGAAGCCAAAATATACCGCGTGTAAAAATTGTTTTTAGTAGATGTCAAATTTAGTAGAGTAACTTACTTTACAATTACTTATAATATCATTTTACTTTGATCAGAATAGCTAGAAGTGCAAAAGTGCAAATGTGCGTGGAAGAGGGGTGGGATTGGGAAAATGTGTATTTCAGAAGTTATAGGTATAAAGGGAGGGGCACGTGGCCCCCTCCCTCTTAGATCCACTGAATAAGTGACCAAATCATGAAAAAAATCCCTCATTGTATGTGGTGTTGCGTCTTGTCGTACATGTAAGACACAAGTGAAAAATGCATCGTGTCTTGTCTGTTGATAGTATATCTTACAAGTAATACTACGTTTGAAAGATTCATGAAAAACTTTATATTACAATTTCAACAATCCGTATCAGTAGATGAGGAAAACCGTTTAACAAGATATTTTAGGTAAATGGTTAAAAATCGGTTATTATGGCCTACTATATGCATTTACAGAGGGCAACGTTTGTTAAGTAAGATAGTAATATTTTTGTTAAAAGTTATATTTTTCTTTCCCATCCACTTATCTTATTAACACAGGTCCTTGCTAACATTTAGTCCCGCAAAAATTAAACCACTTACCTCAACCACAACACGAATGTCGCCTTTAATGAAGATGAATTAGTATCGTTTATTTATTTATTTATTTATTTATTTGCAGAAAGTCTTTGACGATAAAAGAACCTGTCAATATTCCACTCATAATGCAGAAAAACATAACGTCAAATGTCATATTTCTTTACTTGAATCTGTTTTTAAATTAGTTTATTTGCTAAAATCTTCTTTTTTACAAAATAGTTTGTAATCTAGAGTGTCGTATTAGACACGCCGAAGGGTTCAAAAAGAGAACTATTTTTGGAAACATGTTGCACATATTCTCTTGAAATATTTTGCAATTTAATTACTAACTTCAGATTTTAGCGCTCTCTTTTGGCGTACTCACTGTTTCACAGCGAGAGTATTCACAGTGCGCGATGATTGACGTTTGTTTATATAATCTGCCAATCAAACTGTTATAACTTGAAGCAACTATAAAAACTAACTGAATTTGATTGGCACCTTGTCAATCAAAGGGTGTAGGAAGCTTGAACTAAACGTGTTCGACGACTATAGTGATCCACGTAATGATTGTGATTGACGTTTGTTTATATAACCTGCCAATCAAGCTGTTATTACTTGACAGCAGCTATCAAAACTAATGAATTTGATTGGCATCTTGTCAATCAAAGGACATAGGGGTTTTTACATGTTCGGAGAGAAGAGTGTAGTAATTGTGTTTGACCTTTGTTAAAAAAAACTGTCATTCATAGTCGTGTGCGCTTCACAGCTTCCATCAAAGCTGAATTAGCCTGTTTGAATTTGATTCATACCTGTCTATAACAATACATGTCGTAACATTCTGGAGGTAGGGGGCATTTTATTTTCTTTTCTTTTTGCAGCGTTAAAAAACGCCAGGTTCTTTATTTCAACCGAGAGACTGAAATTTAACAACGTGAAAGAATCCGGGGTTCTTTCACAGGCGTTTTTAAATGTACTAAAATTAGATGTCATTCTTTTTCTGGATATGATGTAAAATGACTATACATGAATTAACGTTGTTGACGATGTTTGTTGCTCCATAATCCTTTCTTGGTGCTCGTACGAAATCTGAACTTCGTATACGAACTGAACATAATACTTTTTTTAGGATCATTTTTAAAAAACGGATGGTATAAAAAGTAAAACCTTGTCATTTTTTCATGAACTACGGAGAGAAAAGACCGAGATAATGATGTTAGTGACCAGGTAAAATTAAAAACTACCGGTTTTGTTCGTTCCTTATAAAGGGCCGAGGCAATAAGTAGCCCGTCTCTGTATATTGACAGGAGCGTGCGTGAAAACTGTTGTTTTCAAATAAACTACACAATTAAAACTGCCAAATTAAAACTAAAACAATTTTATGCAATGAGTTAACAATCTTTCGAGCATCTTTCGAGCTTTAATCTGCTGTATATTGTTAGTACTTCATAAGTATAAAGACTCCAGATTTCAATAACGTGTGAAAATAAATAAACTAATAGTGGAATAAATCGGTCTGGTTTAATCAAAGACTTGAAATTCTTGTTTTAATTTATTGAATTTGTTCGTTCAGTATTTTATACTGTATTTCATCAGATTGGTAAAAAATCTTGTCATTATACATGTATATAAAATGGATGCTACGCCGTAAAAGAATTAATATTTGATCGAATATTTACTTGAAAACATACTTTTTTTTATCTAATTTATTTTATTCTATTTTTTAATTAACAAAATTAATTCAGCATTAACAACAGCATCTTTGTTTTGCCTCATCAAGCACATTCTATGAATTTTTGTCCGAAGGCGCATATATAAATGTAAAAGATTTGTTATTGTTCTTATTGTTCTTATATTCTTATTGTTCAACCTCTCTCTCTCTTCATTTATTATAAACTATTTTAATATCCATATACGTAAGAATGATTTAGAATTTACTCAATGGGGAATCAGAAATTGATACAGGCTTGATATAAAAAGTCGTTCCATTTATTATTGAACTGGGTCTTTTTATGGTAGACAGTAACGCGTCTTCTCATGAACGGGGCAATTTTTGTAGAGAGCAGTACTCCATATGCTGTCTACTATAGAGACTAGTCCCGCCTAGGTTTGTTAATTTTATTCATACAAGGCAGTCTATCTTCCATTTTAAAGACCAATATTTGATTTACATGACATAATCACAACATCAATGGCTTATTTCAAAATATATTGGGGGAAGGTTCCCTCCTCACACACCTACGGCTGCCCAAGGCAGTCGGAGCGCGGGCTATAAAAGAATGGTATTTTAAAAGCTCCCTGCCCACTTTTTTCACGTCAACACAGGACGGGGCAGGCTGGTTCTTCTCTTTCTTCTTCTTCTTTTTTGTGGGAGCGCAAACTGGTCGAAAGTTAACACTTTTGAAACCTTTCCTGCAGTGCGTGTTAACCAGTTAACGCATGAATTTTGTGCCGTCACAATGAGGCCGAGGCCGCAGCGCAGGCAAAACACTGCAGCCTAAGCAGTGGCGGGTTTGGGGGGGTGTCAGGGGGGTCCTACCCCCCCCCCCTTCAGTTCCTGAGAATAAAACAACACCAATACTCCTCTCTTGGTATTAGAATTTTGACTAGCTTAATCATAGTTCTAGACCGTAGCAAATGGCACCGTTCGCCCTCTAAAATACCAAAAATTGTCGGTACCCTTCAGCGGGCCCCGAACCCCACGTCAAAGGGGATGGAGGAGGGGGCGAGGGTCGGCTTCGCATCTGAGGCCTGTCATCCGCCCCTGAGTAAACTGTTACCATTCGTGCATGATAACTGGTTATTCACTGGTACATGGAAGTATTGGCAAGTGTGACCGCCCATCACACAATCCCAGCAGTCGAGTCAAAACTGGCGGCGAATGAACATGTGTTCGAATTTTACATTCTTTCCTCCCATTCCTAATCGAGCATGGTTGGTCAACTTTATTCAGGTGTAGATAAGGTGAGCTGAAAACTTGGTTTTTTAATTTCTTTTTCAGACAGCTCTCAGTCAAATTTATACTTCCGGGGCCGTGGCTCTCTTCGACGTATTTCCTCTTCGCATCTTTACAGGGTTATTTGAAGGTGGGGGGGGGGGGGGGGGGGGGGCTGCGAAATCAACACCCCCCTTCTACATGGCGTGGGGTTCTACCGGTGAAGGGCCCTAAAACTTTTGGTATTTTTAGAGGGCGAACGGTGCCATTTGGTATTTGGTACGATTTAGCACCATAAATCAGCTAGTCAATATTCTAAATCCAAGAGGGGAATATTAGTGTGATTTTTTTCAGAACCCCCCCCCCTCTCCAAATCCGCCACTGCTTTTACTAACGCTACCCGCAGATCTTTTAGCTCTAACACCCATTTTAACCACAAAACATACAAATTATCCAACACTACCACAGCTGATGAATGTTAGTGCTATAGGTTTTGCTTCGTTGGTGCTAAATAACTGTGTGGTGCGTTGGCTAATCCGTGGGTTTTGTGGTTAATATAGGCGTTAGTACTAAAGATCTACAGCTAGTGTCAGTAAACGCCTGATCCGTTTATAAGGCCTGGAAGTCCCGAACAAAATTTTATTGAAACTGCTGCCATACATGATAGAGTTGGTAAGTCAACTTACATTTCTTAATCCTTATCTTCCCAAAGCAATTTCGTTGATGTATAATTTAAAAAAGCTTCCAATTTTCTTATTCATCTTGGTCTTTAGATAATCTAAGAGATCAAATATCTATCCAAGTAACAGGATGCCCCCCCCCGGACAATCCCCCTGCAATGAATATAATAATGAAAATGAAAATGTCATATTGAGAAATATTATAAATGCCTGCTTTTAATGAAATTCCATCTCCAGGTGGTGGGTAAGCAGATAACCTCACTCTACAGGTATTTCTTTGATGAATTTACTGTAAGTTTTAATTGTTTTACCACTGCCCCATGACAGAAATAAACAAGCTCCGAAATTTATCTTCTTTTTTCTAGTTTCATTATTATTATTTACTTAACCTGTTGTTCAGAAACCTCTCTTACATCAAATAAAATGCAAATAAAATGATATTTGTTTGCTTTCAGAAAAAATAGAGAAAATGGTCGTATTAGTTTGATTAAAAAATGACATGTAATGGCAAATGACCAACGGCTTCTCCCCACGGCCTTCTCTACGTCCCTGCCCCTCCCCACGCCCTTCTCCACGTCTGTACCCCTCCCCACGCCCTTCTCCACGTCCCTGCCCCTCTCCACGGCCTTCTCCACGTCCCTGCCCCTCTCCACGGCCTTCTCCACATCCCTGCCCCTCCCCACGGCCTTCTCCACGTCCCTGCCCCTCCCCACGGCCTTCTCCACGTCCCTGCCCCTCCCCACGGCCTTCTCCACATCCCTGCCCCTCCCTGCAGCCTTCTCTACGTCCCTGCCCCTCTCCACGCCCTTCTCCACGTCCCTGCCCCTCCCCACGGCCTTCTCTACGTCTGTACCCCTCCCCACGGCCTTCTCCACATCCCTGCCCCTCCCCACGGCCTTTTCTACGTCCCTGCCCCTCTCCACGACCTTCTCCACGTCCCTGCCCCTCCCCACGGCCTTCTCTACGTCTGTACCCCTCCCCACGGCCTTCTCCACATCCCTGCCCCTCCCCACGGCCTTTTCTACGTCCCTGCCCCTCTCCACGACCTTCTCCACGTCCCTGCCCCTCCCCACGGCCTTCTCTACGTCCCTACCCCTCTCCACGCCCTTCTCCAGGTCCCTACCCCTCCCCACGGCCTTCTCTACGTCCCTGCCCCTCTCCACGGCCTTCTGCACGTCCCTGCCCCTCTCCACGGCCTTCTCCACGTCCCTGCCCCTCCCCACGGCCTTCTCTACGTCTGTACCCCTCCCCACGGCCTTCTCCACATCCCTGCCCCTCCCCACGGCCTTTTCCACGTCCCTGCCCCTCCCCACGGCCTTTTCCACGTCCCTGCCCCTCTCCACGGCCTTCTCCACATCCCTGCCCCTCCCCACGGCCTTCTCCACGTCCCTGCCCCTCCCCACGGCCTTCTCCACGTCCCTGCCCCTCCCCACGGCCTTCTCCACATCCCTGCCCCTCCCTGCAGCCTTCTCTACGCCCCTGCCCCTCTCCACGCCCTTCTCCACGTCCCTGCCCCTCCCCACGGCCTTCTCTACGTCTGTACCCCTCCCCACGGCCTTCTCCACATCCCTGCCCCTCCCCACGGCCTTTTCTACGTCCCTGCCCCTCTCCACGACCTTCTCCACGTCCCTGCCCCTCCCCACGGCCTTCTCTACGTCCCTACCCCTCTCCACGCCCTTCTCCACGTCCCTACCCCTCCCCACGGCCTTCTCTACGTCCCTGCCCCTCTCCACGGCCTTCTGCACGTCCCTGCCCCTCTCCACGGCCTTCTCCACGTCCCTGCCCCTCCCCACGGCCTTCTCTACGTCTGTACCCCTCCCCACGGCCTTCTCCACATCCCTGCCCCTCCCCACGGCCTTTTCCACGTCCCTGCCCCTCCCCACGGCCTTTTCCACGTCCCTGCCCCTCTCCACGGCCTTCTCCACATCCCTGCCCCTCCCCACGGCCTTCTCCACGTCCCTGCCCCTCCATACGGCCTTCTCCACGTCCCTGCCCCTCCCCACGGCCTTCTCCACATCCCTGCCCCTCCCTGCAGCCTTCTCTACGTCCCTGCCCCTCTCCACGCCCTTCTCCACGTCCCTGCCCCTCCCCACGGCCTTCTCTACGTCTGTACCCCTCCCCACGGCCTTCTCCACATCCCTGCCCCTCCCCACGGCCTTTTCTACGTCCCTGCCCCTCTCCACGACCTTCTCCACGTCCCTGCCCCTCCCCACGGCCTTCTCTACGTCTGTACCCCTCCCCACGGCCTTCTCCACATCCCTGCCCCTCCCCACGGCCTTTTCTACGTCCCTGCCCCTCTCCACGACCTTCTCCACGTCCCTGCCCCTCCCCACGGCCTTCTCTACGTCCCTGCCCCTCTCCACGGCCTTCTGCACGTCCCTGCCCCTCTCCACGGCCTTCTCCACGTCCCTGCCCCTCCCCACGGCCTTCTCTACGTCTGTACCCCTCCCCACGGCCTTCTCCACATCCCTGCCCCTCCCCACGGCCTTTTCTACGTCCCTGCCCCTCTCCACGACCTTCTCCACGTCCCTGCCCCTCCCCACGGCCTTCTCTACGTCCCTACCCCTCTCCACGCCCTTCTCCACGTCCCTACCCCTCCCCACGGCCTTCTCTACGTCCCTGCCCCTCTCCACGGCCTTCTGCACGTCCCTGCCCCTCTCCACGGCCTTCTCCACGTCCCTGCCCCTCCCCACGGCCTTCTCTACGTCTGTACCCCTCCCCACGGCCTTCTCCACATCCCTGCCCCTCCCCACGGCCTTTTCCACGTCCCTGCCCCTCCCCACGGCCTTTTCCACGTCCCTGCCCCTCTCCACGGCCTTCTCCACATCCCTGCCCCTCCCCACGGCCTTCTCCACGTCCCTGCCCCTCCATACGGCCTTCTCCACGTCCCTGCCCCTCCCCACGGCCTTCTCCACATCCCTGCCCCTCCCTGCAGCCTTCTCTACGTCCCTGCCCCTCTCCACGCCCTTCTCCACGTCCCTGCCCCTCCCCACGGCCTTCTCTACGTCTGTACCCCTCCCCACGGCCTTCTCCACATCCCTGCCCCTCCCCACGGCCTTTTCTACGTCCCTGCCCCTCTCCACGACCTTATTCACGTCCCTGCCCCTCCCCACGGCCTTCTCTACGTCTGTACCCCTCCCCACGGCCTTCTCCACATCCCTGCCCCTCCCCACGGCCTTTTCTACGTCCCTGCCCCTCTCCACGACCTTCTCCACGTCCCTGCCCCTCCCCACGGCCTTCTCTACGTCCCTGCCCCTCTCCACGGCCTTCTGCACGTCCCTGCCCCTCTCCACGGCCTTCTCCACGTCCCTGCCCCTCCCCACGGCCTTCTCTACGTCTGTACCCCTCCCCACGGCCTTCTCCACATCCCTGCCCCTCCCCACGGCCTTTTCCACGTCCCTGCCCCTCCCCACGGCCTTTTCCACGTCCCTGCCCCTCCCCACGGCCTTCGTTGTTATTGATCTTTGTCCGCAGACAACGGAAACTAATGAGCGCCGATTGATCTCGTCTGCTGAACGTTATTACCTCCGCCAAGGAGGTTATGTTTTCACCCGTCTGTCTGTCTGTTTGTTTGTTTGTCATCAACATAACTCAAAAAGTTATGGACCGAATTTGATGAAATTTTCAGGTTAGGTCAGAAATGGGTTAACTTAGAAGTAGTTTTTGGTGGTGATCCGAATCAATAATCAATTTATAATTAAAAATCAATCATCAACATAACTCGAAAAGTTATGGACCGATTTTGATGAAATTTTCAGGGTAGGTCACTTAGAAGTGATTAGTTTTTGGTGGTGATCCAGATCAATAACCAATCAATAATCAATACAAATCAAAAATTGCAGCCATGGCGGAGGTCTGCGCTCTCAGAGTGCTTTTCTAGTTGATATTTGATTGCTTTGTTATAGCTCTCCAGGCTCCGCGCATAGTTCAGAAATGACCTAGAACATTGAGGGCCACATTCTGTCTTCCTTTTCTTATCTAACCAAATTTAATCAAGACAATATCTGAATGACAGGTAGAATGGGGTTTAATAATTCTGTAAAACTGCCGGTTGTGTGGGACAGTAGGTTTATTTCATTAAATATACCCTTAACAAAATAAGGCTGTTCCATCCCTTGCCCACGCATTAACGAGTTACGTAGAGAGGACAGTGCTGTTGCTATCAAAACTCAAACAAGACAGATAGGGCCTACATATAGGCCTACCGTCTGAGAAAATTGAAATAAAAAAGGAGTGTAAAAATAACTTCCTTCCTTTTAAATAATGAATAACAATGCTTATAAAATCAAATTCTTTTCAACCAATATATTATCAATTTATATTTGAACTAAAAATCAAAAGATCTAGACTCTTGGCCGAAATAGCTTGAACTGGGATGCGCTTGATGTGCCCCGATTCTCCTCCGATATAGTGTGTTAGTTGTGACAGATATGTTGATTGCGTTTTCACTGCGGGTCTTTTTTTTTTTCATCAACAGACTTGTTCTTTCGGATCGGAATACTATTTTCAAACATTACGCACGTTATGGAATATATCTAGGATTATTTACTACGTAACAAAATGCCGTCTTTCCCATTCAATTGCCACTGGCACCTCGCCTTACATATTCAAAGATTCAGTGAAGATTTTTCGGGATTGGAAAGCGCGGAATACATGTTAACACAATCGAAAAGGAGTGCATTTTAGTTTATTGGGTAAGTATAAAGACTATTTGCTTCCCTTCTGATAAATGCTCTAAGACTTATAGTTTTTGATAACAGATAAATCTTATCTACATTCGTGTCTTTCATTCTGTTTCTACAAAATCATAGATCTAATCAACACAGAACGGTGTTCATTCATCTAAGTTTTCTTGAAATCAAAGTCGTCTGGGAGACATTCATTTGGGCTTGTTGTATACATGTCGACTCTCCCAGATAATCTGGGAGTCTCCTGAATACAGAAGGAATCTCCCCGTCACCCGTACAGGTAACCAAATCTCCCGGATAAAAGCGACTTTGAAATTTTGCACCACTGCCAGCTAACGCCCTGTCGATTTATTTTCAGAATTGTTGGGTGATCTCTTGAAAACTTCTCTTCTAATTGTTTGAGATAGGGGTCCCCCCCCCCCCCCCCCGACTTTTACAAATTTTCACCACTGTCGGCAAACACCCTGTCGATTTATTTTCAGAATAGTTGGGTGATCTCTTGAAAACTTCTCTTCTAATTGTTTAAGATAGGGGCCGGTCCCCCCCCCCCGACTTTTACAAATTTTCACCACTGTCAGCTAATGCCGTGTCGATTTATTTTCAGAATTGTTGGGTGATCTTTTGAAAACTTCTCTTCTAATTGTTTGAGATAGGGGTTCCCCCCCCCCCCCCCCCACCCCCCCCCCCCCCCCACTGAGCACCTGAGCACAACCCCCCCTGGACACCTGGCGGGATCAGGTATACAATATATACATGTGTATATATATATGTGAGTGGAAAAGTAGGAAATCACGTGCCTAGAAAACTTTAATTATATCTTTCTTAGAATGTGTTTCCATAGTAACAAAACTTCCATACCCATCTGTTGCAGCATGATTGTCAAATATGGCCTTATGGGCTATTTTAAAATTTTTGAATGAAATTTTAAACATTTTGTAAAAATTGCTGCAATGTAAAACTTATAACACTGTTTTATCTCCCCAGGTGACTTTTGATCTAATTTTTTATTCAATATAACTGTTATATGATGATTCTAAAAAAAATGTGACAAAATCCGTGTCTTGTTATTACAAATAGTAATGCAATAGGTGAAAATGTGTAGTCTATTCAAAAATTTACTTGGACCTCAGTGAATCCAGTAGATTTCAGGAAACTGGTGGTGCAATTGGCCAGAAAGCTAAAAAGTTTATGGCAAAGATTGCAATAATAAAGGACCCTTTTTTCAAATTTAATGATCAATACAAAATTTACAAAAATGTAGCTTGGGCTATTTCTCTTTATGGTGTTTCATATACATGTATAAGATTTTCTTAAATACCTTTACCATCAGTTAAATTTACCTTTTTCATGTCACATAACATCTACATCGTGCCTTTAGGTGAAAAAAGGGGGATAAATGCTGCCCCTTCGTATTGTGGCCTTAATGTCAAATATATACTGACAGTCAATGAAAATGCATCAGAAAACTTTCTTGTACATGTGTACTCTTGTTCTTTTACAGAGAATCGATTCCGTACAAATGCACTTGTTTGGTCATAACAGAGTGGGCTGACCACTCAGATATTTAAAATTTCGACTTCAGTGATTTTGTGATCAGCTATTACAAAATCTTGTTTTTCCTGATTGGTGTGAATTAATCAGGTTCAATATATGGTGATTAATTAAGCCTATTTAAATCCTACTATATCAGTGACATCATATAAAATGTGGTGATTGAGTTGGAAAAAGCTAACCTCTTGGCCTGCAAAGAAAACCTAGAAAACATACAAGAAAATTACAATATACTGTACCTAGTCAAAAAAAGTTAAAATATACTGTACTGACAAATGAAGTGTCAACTGTAGCTTTAAGGGGCACCAAGCTATAGAAAAAGAGCTTTATTTATTTTTTATTTATTTATTTATTTATTTATTTATTTATTTTTTTGATTAGGAACACCAACTACACAAGCCCCAGTCACTTTCATCCCAGGGGTTCAGCCGCCAGGAGGTCCTGTTACTTTTATTCCCAGTGTACAGACACCTGTGACACCAGCACCCACAGGTAAATATCAGTACCACTATATATACAGTGTATGATGTCACTGATATATTAGAAGGTATTTATGTACAGACACCTGTGACACCAGCACCCACAGGTAAATATCAGTACCACTATATATACAGTGTATGATGTCACTGATATATTAGAAGGTATTTATGTACAGACACCTGTGACACCAGCACCCACAGGTAAATATCAGTACCACTATATATACAGTGTATGATGTCACTGATATAGTAAAAGATGTTTATGTACAGATACCTGTGACACCAGCACCCACAGGTAAATATATCTGGATCACTATATATACAGTTTATGATGTCACTGATATAGTAGAACATGTCTGTTTTATCTCAGTGTATAAAACAAACATCTCTCTTTGCACATGTAAGTTTTTTTAAGTGTAGTTGCATTTTATGTATGTAATCAAGTTGTCACTTTGAACTCCCATTAGGGACCTGAAGCACTATGCTACTGACACATTATGAATGTCCACATTAAATTGAACATATTAGTATACCATGTGTGTCCACCATTGGTCTCACACAGAGCAGTATACCAACAGCCCATGGACATGATCATGTCATTGTGACCTGAGGTAACAGTTGTTCTATTTCTCCTGGACTGACACAAGCAGTTAGTGAATGTTTTATGGAACTGAAACTCCTTGTCAATCACTGTGATTGGTAACATCCCTAATGTTGGACACACATGGAACTGACCTCTTTGAACTCAGAATTTGACATCCCTCTCTCTGCTCTTGATGCTATTACTCGGGCAAATAAATGCTTTGTTGTTTAGAAATATATGTTGTTATTGCTAGTCATACGTAATGCAGGTAAATACAAAATACTAATCACCTTTTTCTTCATTCAATAACTATATATTTTGATACAGTACATTACTAAAAAGTATTACTGATTATACTGCAGTGCCTTATATGTATTTTTTTGTTCACTGCCATTGTTTACTACTTCAAGTCTGTATATTTATCAGCTTTGCTGTCTCGTTTAACTGAATTGTCACATTTCAGTCCTCAACATGGATCCCTGTTATATTTATTAGGTTAGACAACTGTCAGTACATCATATTTTTTTTCCTTACACCTTGATTTGGTTGAGTTTCAGGCTTCTGTCTTTTATAAAATGATGTGACAATGTCCCTTCACAAATCCGTCCTTCTGTCTCCTTTTCCAGGTGACCCTTTCCATACAGCATGGTGGCTTGGTGAACTGACTCTACCTTTCTGCACGTTTAATTCCTATAGAAAAATAGATAGCATCTTTTATTGGTAGTAAGAAGTCTTGAATGGGTATATATTATTTTCCAAATGACAATAACATTTATAGGTAATTTGCCATCTCCTACATGAACAGAAAAAAAAAACACATCACCACATCACATCACATTTGATATTTTATTTTAGACTGAATAATTTATCACGATATTGAAATGATATCTGTTTTTGGTAATGCTCACTCTAGACATTAGAAAAGTGATAAGCTTATTTCTGATTTTTACAGCTGTTAAGCTTCATTTTTACGTATGTCATATATATTCTGATTGATCTGTCTGCATAGGTAGTTGCTGTCATCATGGCTGTTGCTGTCCGACACAAGACGTTCATCCCATAACTGGCAAACATTTTTTTGTTTTACTTTAAATTTACTGAGTGGCTTTGTTTGGTAAAGAAGCACATTGCTTTTAAAAATTGGCAAGATCAGTTTACATTAATGGTAATATTATTCTGGTTCTTTTCACGATTTTGATGACATTAGCCTCATAATAGCCAAACTGAATTTTTTTTTGTTTTACTTTAAATTTACTGAGTGGTTTTGTTTGGTTAAGAGGCAGTTTGCTTTTGAAGATCAGCAGAATTATTATTTTATGTCCTTTTTTGTGATGTTCACCCCATTTATAACAGCCATATTTTTGTTTTACTTTAAATTTATTAAGTGGCTTTGTTTTGTACTGAGGCAGATCAGTGCATATTTATGATAATTATACTACCAACATGGTGCTGTTGGTACAAATGGTTTTAGTTACGACCCAATCCGTCCGTCAGATCTGCCCGTCCACCAGGTCTGCTACCACGTCATAAGTGGAGATTTCAAAATATGCCATTGGATTTGACCTTTGTCTTAATTAGTGCCACCAGCGTATATGCTGGCGTTACTCATGGTGTTAGTCCTGACCCATCTTGTACGGCTCTGTTGGCTCCGCAGGGTGTCTTGGGATACAAGTCGCCACTACCGCTTCTCCTCCTATACTGCAAGGAGCTGCATGTGTCCACATCTCTTGGATTTAGATCACATATAATCTCAACTTGAACCCCCTGGTATTTTTTGTCTCAGTCGGTGCATTGGCCTGGGCGTGGTGCTCGTTGAAATGCACCCTTGTCAAATTTTTTGAAAATTCAATGCTAAATATCTCCCAAACCGAAGGAATATTTGGAAAAATTACTACAGAAGTCTGACCAAAAGTTATTTGTGGAAATTCCATATTTGCCCCTGGATTTGTCTTTCGACCTTCATTTCAAGGTCAAACAGGCCAAAATTTTCTAACGATGGGGATTTTCTGAAAAAAAAAATTGTTTGTACCAATTTTCAGAAACTACACAGACCTAATCTCTCATATTATGGTGAGGGGTTACAATCAGGGACTGGTTACAATCCTTTCATCTTTGGGAGTTTGGGGTCAATCAGTACATCTTCATGGGAGAAGCGGCCATTAGATACAGAAACTGAAAACTCTAATTCTGGAACCGTAAATGCTAGAGACCTTTTGTTTTTGCATTTGGTGGAACATGTCAAGTGCAATACTGGAGGTGGTGTCCTTTTTTTTTTTTTTTGTTTTTGACGTGTTTTTTTCATTGCGCTATATGAAAAAATATAATGTTGCAATATTCAGTGGTAAAAATAAAATGTGAATTACTCCAAAATTAGCAGAGATACGCCCATAGTTACTATTGAACTTGAATAGGAAGTCATATACTGGTAATCTAACTGTGACCTTAAAATTTACCTTTGACCTACTTTTCATTATGAACTGCACTTTGCAAGTTTTCCGATCTTCATATCTTCAAAACTGGCAAAGATACACCCATAATTAATACCTTTTGCATTATGCGCAATTGGCCTTATTTTTCAAGTGTGTTGCATTATTTGAGCCCAATATTCTGCGTGAAATGTGATTCAGGAACTTCTTTGTTCCACGTTTTTGGTATAAATTCATCAACATGATTCATGATTTACCCTTCCAAATCTACATGATTTGTGAAAACGTTTAGCATTACAGGAATTTGTTCTAGAAAGTCCCAAACTTTGTATCATGATTGTAGGGCGATCATTCACAGAGATAAATTCAACAAACTCTTCAAACAAGGCAGTTAGAAAAGTGGCAATGAGAGTAGTTCGCTAGGTTCTGGTTCTATTTGTATCACCTTAGTCTCTGTCACGGGAATCCTGACCAATGAGAATGGCTGAATAACTCGAGATCTAAGCAGACGATTCCTGTCATTCAACACACAAAATAAATTATTCTGGGAATGTTATGAATTCTTTGCATTCCTGCAAGTATAGCAATTTTCTATCTTGATGAATGGCGATAGCTTTTAATTCCTCGTGATTGGTGATTGACCTGAATATATCTTCGTGATTGGTGATTGACCTGTTTTAATTCTTCATGATTGGTGATTAAGGGGGAGTATTTCTTACCCTCATTGAACTTGAATAGGATGTCATATACTGCCAATCTAACTGTGATCCTGAAATTGACCTTTGACCTAATTTTCACCATGAACTAAGCTTTGCAAATTTTCTATCCCTTATATCTTGAAAACTGGCGATATTTTCACTTTTTTTCAAACTTACTGTTCTTTTTCCAGATGAGCCTTTCCATTAGACACAATCAACTTTTAAATCCAACTTTATCAAAATAAATAATGTTTAGCTATTTTAGTCTGATAAATTTATCACTTTTTAAAATTTAATTTCCATTTTATTTTTTTTTAAATACATTGTACATTTCTCTTCCAGGTGACCTTTTCCATACAGCGTGGGGGCTTTTTTGGTGAACTGATACTTCCTGTCTGGTCATGGCCAATTCCTATAGAAAAAACAGGCAGCAAAAGACAATAGCAAGAGCAATGGATTGTGTCATCCATGTTTACAATAGATGGTATATGGCAAGCTTTGGCACATTGTCAAATGGTGTGCTAAACCCCAATTCCAAAAACAAATTGTAAGGAGGAATCTGCATCTGGTATTGGTAGTAAGGAGAAGTCTTGAATGGGTATATATTGTTTTCCAGAGGACAATTATGGGTAATTTGTCACCTCTTACACAAACAAACTCAAATCATAACATTTGATGTTTAATATGAAGCTAATTAGATGTTGTGAAATTGAAAAAAAAAATGTTTTCGATAATTCTCAGTCTTCTCATACAAATTGTCAATAAGCTACACTTCTATTACACACAGTCAGCTGATAAGCTTATCACAGATTTTTATCATTGTAAATTATCATTTCTCCAAATTCCACAAATAATGGACAAGATTTGTCAAAATTATTAACGTTTAACTATTTTGTACCTTGGAATTTAGCAGTCTTTTCAGTGATATTTTCAGTTTTCTCAAATATATTGTCCAAAAAAAAAAATCTTTTTCATTGAACCCAGTCAACTGATGAGCTTATCACAGATTTTTATTGATCTAAGGAATTATTTGTACAAATTTCACAAATATTGGACTAGATTTGTGAAAATATTAACGTTTAACTATTTTAATCCATGGAATTTGGCAGTCTTTTCAATGTCATTTTCAGTTTTCTCACATTTATATGCTCTGAAAAAATCTTTTTCATTGGACATTGTCAACTGTTGTGCTTTTTACAGATTTTTATTGATGTTAAGCATGATATATACAAATTACACAAATATTGGACAAGATTTGTCAAAATTGTTAATATTTAACTATTTTATGCCATGGAATTTGCCGGTCTTTTTAATGTAAATTTTAGTTTTCTCCAAATTATATGCTCTGAAAAAATCTTTTCCATGAGACACAGTCAACTGATGAGCTTATCACAGATTTTTATTGCTGCAATGCATCATCTGTCCAAATTTCACAAATATTGGACTAGGTTTGTGAAAATTATTAACGTTTAACTATTTTAAGCCATGGAATTTGGCAGTCTTTTCAATGTAATTTTCAGTTTTCTCCAATTCATATGCTCTGAAAAATCTTTTTCATGAGACACAGTCAACTGATGAGCTTATCACAGATTTTTATTGCTGTTATGCATGACTTGTACAAATTTCACAAACATTGGACGAGGTTTGTTAAAATTATTAACGTTTAACTATTTTAAGCCATGGAATATGGAAGTCTTATTAATGTAATTTTCAGTTCTCTCAAATTTATATGTACCGAAAATATCCTTTTATTAGACAGTCAACTGTTAAGGTTAACTTTATAAAAATTCTTAATGTTTAACTATTTCAGTCTGTGAAATTTGTCAATTTTTAAAATTTTCACTTTTTTCAAATATATTGTTTTTTTTCCAGGTGACCTTTTTTGGTGAACTGATTCTTCCTGTCTAGTCATGGCTAATTCCTATAGAAAAAACAGGCAGCAAAAGACAACAGCAAGAGCAATGCTATGTCTCATGATGGTATGTGGGAAGCTTTAGGACATTGTCAAATGGTGTGCTAAACTCCGATTCCAGCAACTGATTGTAAGGAGGAATCCGCATCTGGTATTGGTTGTAAGGAGAAGTCTTGAATGGGTATATATTGTTTTCCAGAGGACAATTATGGGTAATTTGTCGTCTCTTACACAAACAAACTCAAATCATAACATTTGATGTTAAATAAGAGGCTAATTAGATGTTGTGAAATTGAAAAAAAAAATGTTTTTGATAATTCTCACTCTTCTCATACAAATTGTTAATGAGCTACACTTCTATTACACACAGTCAGCTGATAAGCTTAGAACAGATTTTTATTGATTTTAAGCATCATTTGTACAAATTTCACAAGTATTGGACTGGGTTTGTCAAAATCATTAATATTTAACTATTTTATGCCATGGAATTTGCAGGTCTTTTCAATGTAATTTTCAGTTTTCTCCAAATTATATACTCTGAAAAAATCTTTTCCATGAGACACAGTCAGCTGATAAGCTTATCACAGATTTTTATTGCTGTTATGCATTATCTGTCCCAATTTCACAAATATTGGACATGATTTGTGAAAATTATTAACGTTTAACTATTTTAAGGCATTGCATTTTGCAGTCTTTTCATTGTCATTTTCAGTTTTCTCAATTTTATTGTCCAAAAAAATCTTTTTTTTTGAGACACAGTCAACTGATGAGCTTATCACAGATTTTTGTTATTGTTATGCATCATCTTTCCAGATTTCACAATTATTAGACAAGATTTGTGAAAATTATTAACGTTTAACTATTTTTAGCCATGGAATTTGGCAGTCTTTTCAATGTCATTTTCAGTTTTCTCACATTTATTTGCTCTGAAAAATCTTTTTCATGAGACACAGTTAACTGATGAGCTTATCACAGATTTTTATTGTTGTTATGCATCATCTATCCAAATTTCACAAGTATTAGACAAGATTTGTGAAAGTTATTAACGTTTAACTATTTTAAGCCATGGAATTTTGCAGTCGTTTCAGTGTTATTTTCAGTTTTCTCAAATGTATTGTCCAAAAAAAATCTTTTTCATGAGACACAGTCAACTGATGAGCTTATCACAGATTTTAATTGTTGTTATGCATCATCTGTCCAAATTTCACAAATATTAGACAAGATTTGTGAAAATTATTAACGTTTAACTATTTTAAGCCATGGAATTTGGCAGTCTTTTCAATGTCATTTTCAGTTTTCTCACATTTATATGCTCTCAAAAATGTTTTTCATGGGACACAGTAAACTGATGAGCTTATCACAGATTTTTATTATTGTTAAGCATCATCTGTCCAAATTTCACAAATATTGGACAACATTTGTGAAAAATATTAACGTTTAAATAATTTAAGCCATGGAATTTGGCAGTCTTTTCAATGTCATTTTCAGTATTTCTCAAATTTATATGTTCTGAAAATATCATTTTTATTAGACATAGTCAACTGTTTAGGTTAAGTTTATCAAAATTATTGTTCAACTGTTTTAGTGTTGGAAATTTGTCCATTTTTAGAATTTAATTTTCACTTTTATCAAACATCTTGTTCTTTTTCCAGGTGACCTTTTCCATACAGCGTGATGGCTTTTTTGGTGAACTGATTCTTCCTCTCTGGTCAGGGCTAATTCCTATAGAAAAAACCAGACAGCAAAAGACAACAGCAAGAGCAATGCTATGTCTCATCCATGTGTACAATAGATGGTATATGGCAAGCTTTAGGACATTGTCAAATGGTGTGCTAAACCCTATTCCAGAAACCGATTGTAAGGAGGAATCTGCATCTGGTATTGGTAGTAAGGAGATGTCTTAAATGGGTATATATTCTTTTCCAGAGGAAAATTATGGGTAATTTGTCACCTCTTACACAAACAAACTCAAAACATAATATTTGATGTTTAATGTGAGTCTAATTAGATGTTGTGAAATTGAAAAAAAAATATTGTAGATAATTCTCACTCTTCGCATACAAAATGTCAAACAACTACAATTCTATCACACACTGTCAACTGTTAAGCTTATCACAGATTTTTGTTATTGTTAAGCATCATCTGTCCAAATTTCACAAATATTAGACAAGATTTGTGAAAATTATTAACGTTTAACTATTTTAAGGCACCGCAACTTGCAGTCTTTTCAATGTCTTTTTCAGTTTTCTCAATGTTATTGTCCAAAAAAATCTTTTTTATGAGACACAGTCAAGTGTTGAGCTTATCACAGATTTTTATTGTTGTTATGCATCATCTGTCCAAATTTCACAAATATTGAACAAGATTTGTGAAAATAATTAACGGTTAACTATTTTAAGCCATGGAATTTGGCAGTCGTTTCAGTGTTATTTTCAGTTTTCTCAAATTTATTGTCCAAAAAAAAATCTTTTTCATGAGACACAGTCAACTGATGAGCTTATCTCAGATTTTTATTGTTGTTATGCATCATCTATCCAAATTTGACAAATATTAGACAAGATTTGTGAAAATTATTAACGTTTAACTATTTTAAGCCATGAGATTTGGCAGTCTTTTCCATGTCATTTTCAGTTTTCTCACATTTATTTGCTCTGAAAAATGTTTTTCATGAGACACAGTCAACTGATGAGCTTATCACAGATTTTTATTGTTGTTATGCATCATCTCTCCAAATTTCACAAATATTAGACAAAATGTGTGAAAATTATTAACGTTTAACTATTTTAAGCTATGGAATTTGGTAGTCTTTTCAATGTCATTTTCAGTTTTCTCACATTTATATGCTCTGAAAAATGTTTTTCATGGGACACAGTCAACTGATGAGCTTATCACAGATTTTTATGTACAGACACAGATGTGTCTGTACATATTGCCATCACCTGCGTCTGTCGTCGCCGATGGCGATGCCGATGCCGTCGCCGTGCACTTTCCTTGTAAACACGATAAGTGGAAGGCAGTTTTACTTTTTGGCTTTATATTTACAGAGCTGATGAATATTCATAAAACGCAGGTCAAGTTCGAAAATCAGCATGATCGGGCCATTATTGTAGAAGATATGCTGTTTTTTCACTTTTCAGCATATATGCAACCTTGTAAACACATTTTAAGGAAAACCAGTAGGCCTGTTGTCATGAAACTCACAGGAGTAATCAATCTTACTAAAACGCAGGTCAAGTTCGAAAATCAGCATGATCGGGCCACTATTTTAGTAGTTATGCGGTTTTTTCATTGTTCAGCATATATGCAACACTGTAAACACAATATAAGAAAAACAGATAGGCCAATTGTCATTAAACTCACAGGAGTGGTCATTCCTGCTAAAACGCAGGTTGAGTTAAAAAATCAGCATAATCGGGCCATTATTTTAAAGAAATGCAGTTTTTTCACATTTCCTCAGATTTAATTCTTAGGCATGTAAACAGTTTCATTATTGAACTAATAAGATACGTAAAAGTGTTTGTTTGGCATTTCCTGCAATTTTACAACATTATTAGTTGATTATGTGAAAATGATGGTAAACTTGTTATCGTGTATTGTGTAATAAAGTTTCAAAAATGGAAATAAACTCATATCATTGCAGTTTGTCAGATTCAATCATTCACTATGTTCAGAATCTCAGAATGGAAGAGATTGGACATTTAACACTGCTCTGTTGATATTTTTCCCATCTCATCAATTTTCTTAGTTGATCATATAAAAACGGCAGAAAACTGTTAATTTTGTTTTATGTTAAAAATTGTTAAAAATGAAAAAGAACATTTCAGAACAGTGCTGTCTCGTTTACATTTTGGCATTTTCAAGTTGTGACTTTGAAGTTCCATGGGCCTGAAGACCCATGCTAGTCACATTTTCTGAAAATCCATGATACGTATATTTTATTATTAAAAATTGACGGTCATTATGCTGTTAACCATTATGTAATATTGCATCAGAATAGAAGAAAACACAATTTTGGGTGCTGCCGCCATGATGACCATTATGGGAAAACCATGTTACTTATGATTGCCAAACTTTCAAAAAAGAAATACAGGACTAAAATGCAGTCTGAGTTGGAAAAGCAGACTAAGTGACTTCTTTTTCTGGAAGTTATACATTTTCAAAGTGTAAACTTGTCACATATTTTAATTACATTGGTATTACCTGTTGAGGATAATTAAAATTTGATGTTGAATTTGCAGTTTAACATAATGTATTTTTGCATCAGAATTGACAGTAGCCTATTTTGATCATAGTTATTTCCTGTTTTTTGTCTGTACATTTGACAGCTTTGCTGCCTTGTTATTATTGTTATGCATCATCTTTCCAAATTTCACAAATATTGGACAAGATTTGTGAAAAATATTAACGTTTAACTATTTTAAAGCACCGCATTTGGCAGTCTTTTCAATGTCATTTTCAGTATTTCTCAAATTTATATGTTCTGAAAATATCCTTTTTATTATACATAGTCAATTGTTTAAGTTAAGTTTATCAAAATTATTGTTCAACTATTTTAGTGTGGGACATTTGTCAATTTTTAGAATTTAATTTTCACTTGTATCAAACATATTGTTCTTTTTCCAGGTGAACTTTTCCATACAGCGTGATGGCTTTTTTGGTGAACTGATTCTTCCTGTCTGGTCAGGGCTAATTCCTATAGAAAAACAGCAAAAGACAACAGCAAGAGCAATGCTATGTCTCATCCATGTGTACAATAGATGGTATATGGCAAGCTTTAGGACATTGTAAAATGGTGTGCTAAACCCTATTCCAGAAACCGATTGTAAGGAGGAATCTTTATCTGGTATTGGTAGAAAGGAGATGTCTTTAATGGGTATATGTTCTTTTCCAGAGGACAATTATGGGTAATTTGTCACCTCTTACACAAACAAACTCAAATCATAATATTTGATGTTTAATGTGAGTCTAATTAGATGTTGTGAAATTGAAAAAAAAATATTGTAGATAATTCTCACTCTTCGCATACAAAATGTCAAACAACTACAATTCTATCACACACTGTCAACTGTTGAGCTTATCACAGATTTTTGTTATTGTTAAGCATCATCTGTCCAAATTTCACAAATATTAGACAAGATTTGTGAAAATTATTAACGTTTAACTATTTTAAGGCACCGCAACTTGCAGTCTTTTCAATGTCTTTTTCAGTTTTCTCAATTTTATTGTCCAAAAAAATCTTTTTTATGAGACACAGTCAAGTGTTGAGCTTATCACAGATTTTTATTGTTGTTATGCATCATCTGTCCAAATTTCACAAATATTGAACAAGATTTGTGAAAATAATTAACGGTTAACTATTTTAAGCCATGGAATTTGGCAGTCGTTTCAGTGTTATTTTCAGTTTTCTCAAATTTATTGTCCAAAAAAAAATCTTTTTCATGAGACACAGTCAACTGATGAGCTTATCTCAGATTTTTATTGTTGTTATGCATCATCTATCCAAATTTCACAAATATTAGACAAGATTTGTGAAAATTATTAACGTTTAACTATTTTAAGCCATGAGATTTGGCAGTCTTTTCCATGTCATTTTCAGTTTTCTCACATTTATTTGCTCTGAAAAATGTTTTTCATGAGACACAGTCAACTGATGAGCTTATCACAGATTTTTATTGTTGTTATGCATCATCTCTCCAAATTTCACAAATATTAGACAAAATGTGTGAAAATTATTAACGTTTAACTATTTTAAGCTATGGAATTTGGCAGTCTTTTCAATGTCATTTTCAGTTTTCTCACATTTATATGCTCTGAAAAATGTTTTTCATGGGACACAGTCAACTGATGAGCTTATCACAGATTTTTATTATTGTTATGCATCATCTTTCCAAATTTCACAAATATTGGACAAGATTTGTGAAAAATATTAACGTTTAACTATTTTAAAGCACCGCATTTGGCAGTCTTTTCAATGTCATTTTCAGTATTTCTCAAATTTATATGTTCTGAAAATATCCTTTTTATTATACATAGTCAATTGTTTAAGTTAAGTTTATCAAAATTATTGTTCAACTATTTTAGTGTGGGACATTTGTCAATTTTTAGAATTTAATTTTCACTTTTATCAAACATATTGTTCTTTTTCCAGGTGAACTTTTCCATACAGCGTGATGGCTTTTTTGGTGAACTGATTCTTCCTGTCTGGTCAGGGCTAATTCCTATAGAAAAAACAGCAAAAGACAACAGCAAGAGCAATGCTATGTCTCATCCATGTGTACAATAGATGGTATATGGCAAGCTTTAGGACATTGTAAAATGGTGTGCTAAACCCTATTCCAGAAACCGATTGTAAGGAGGAATCTTTATCTGGTATTGGTAGAAAGGAGATGTCTTTAATGGGTATATGTTCTTTTCCAGAGGACAATTATGGGTAATTTGTCACCTCTTACACAAACAAACTCAAATCATAATATTTGATGTTTAATGTGAGTCTAATTAGATGTTGTGAAATTGAAAAAAAAATATTGTAGATAATTCTCACTCTTCGCATACAAAATGTCAATCAACTACAATTCTATCACACACTGTCAACTGTTAAGCTTATCACAGATTTTTGTTATTGTTAAGCATCATCTCTCCAACTTTCACAAATATTGAAAAAGTTTTGTGAAAATTATTAACGTTTAACTATTTTAAGGCACCGCATTTTGCAGTCTTCTCAGTGTCATTTTCAATTTTCTCAAATTTATTGTCCAAAAAAATCTTTTAAATGAGACACAGTCAACTGATGAGCTTATCACAGATTTTTATTGTTGTTATGCATCATCTCTCCAAATTTCACAAATATTAGAAAAGATTTGTAAAAATTTTTAACATTTAACTATTTTAAGGCACCGCATTTGGCAGTCTTTTCAATGTCATTTTCAGTTTTTTCACATTTATATGCTCTGAAAATATCCTTTTTATTAGACATAGTCAACTGTTTAGGTTAAGTTTATCAAAATTATTGTTCAACTATTTTAGTGTGGGAAATTTGTCAATTTTTAGAATTTAATTTTCACTTTTATCAAACATATTGTTCTTTTTCCAGGTGACCTTTTCCGTACAGCGTGATGGCTTTTTTAGTGAACTGATTCTTCCTGTCTGGTCAGGGCTAATTCCTATAGAAAAAACAGACAGCAAAAGAAAACAGCAAGAGCTATGCTATGTCTCATCCATGTGTACAATAGATGATATATGGCAAGCTTTAGGACATTGTAAAATGGTGTGCTAAACCCTATTCCAGAAACCGATTGTAAGGAGGAATCTGCATCTGGTATTGGTAGAAAGGAGATGTCTTAAATGGGTATATGTTCTTTTCCAGAGGAAAATTATGGGTAATTTGTCACCTCTTACACAAACAAACTCAAATCATAATATTTGATGTTTATTGTGAGTCTAATTAGATGTAGTGAAATTGGAAAAAAAATATTGTAGATAATTCTCACTCTTCGCATACAAAATGTCAATCAACTACAATTCTATCACACACTGTCAACTGTTAAGCTTATCACAAATTTTTGTTATTGTTAAGCATTATCTCTCCAAATTTCACAAATATTGAACAAGTTTTGTGAAAATTATTAACATTTAACTATTTTAAGGCACCGCATTTTGCAGTCTTCTCAGTGTCATTTTCAATTTTCTCAATTTTATTGTCCAAAAGAAATCTTTTTCATGAGACACAGTCAACTGATGAACTTATCACAGATTTTTAATATTGTTAACCATCATCTCTCCAAATTTCACAAATATTGAACAAGATTTGTGAAAATTATTAACGTTTAACTATTTTAAGCCATGGAATTTGGCAGTCTTTTCAATGTCATTTTCAGTTTTCTCACATTTATATGCTCTGAAAAATGTTTTTCATGGGACACAGTCAACTGATGACCTTATCACAGATTTTTATTATTGTTATGCATCATCTGTCCAAATTTCACAAATATTGGACAAGAATTGTGAAAATTTTTAACATTTAACTATTTTAAGGCGCCGCATTTGGCAGTCTTTTCAATGTCATTTTCAGTATTTCTCAAATTTATATGTTCTGAAAATATCCTTTTTATTAGACATAGTCAACTATTTAGGTTAAGTTTATCAAAATTATTGTTCAACTATTTTAGTGTGGGAAATTTGTCAATTTTTAGAATTTAATTTTCACTTTTATCAAACATATTGTTCTTTTTCCAGGTGACCTTTTCCATACAGCGTGATGGCTTTTTTGGTGAACTGATTCTTCCTGTCTGGTCAGGGCTAATTCCTATAGAAAAAACAGACAGCAAAAGAAAACAGCAAGAGCAATGCTATGTCTCATCCATGTGTACAATAGATGATATATGGCAAGCTTTAGGACATTGTAAAATGGTGTGCTAAACCCTATTCCAGAAACCGATTATAAGGAGGAATCTGCATCTGGTATTGGTAGAAAGGAGATGTCTTAAATGGGTATATGTTCTTTTCCAGAGGAAAATTATGGGTAATTTGTCACCTCTTACACAAACAAACTCAAATCATAATATTTGATGTTTAATGTGAGTCTAATTAGATGTTGTGAAATTGAAAAAAAATATTGTAGATAATTCTCACTCTTTGCATACAAAATGTCAATCAACTACAATTCTATCACACACTGTCAACTGTTAAGCTTATCACAGATTTTTGTTTTTGTTAAGCATCATCTCTCCAAATTTCACAAATATTGAACAAGTCTTTTGAAAATTATTAATGTTTAACTTTTTTAAGGCACCGCATTTTGCAGTCTTCTCAGTGTCATTTTCAATTTTCTTAATTTTATTGTCCAAAAAAATCTTTTTCATGTGACACAGTCAACTGATGAGCTTATCACAGATTTTTATTGTTGTTATGCATCATCTATCCAAATTTCACAAATATTAGACAAAATTTGTGAAAATAATTAACGGTTAACTATTTTAAGCCATGGAATTTGGCAGTCTTTTCAATGTCATTTTCAGTTTTCACACATTTATATGCTCTGAAAAATGTTTTTCATGAGTCACATTCAACTGATGAGCTTATCACAGATTTTTATTATTGTTATGTATCATCTGTCCAAATTTCACAAATATTGAACAAGTTTTGTGAAAATTATTAACGTTTAACTATTTTAAGGCACTGCATTTTGCAGTCTTTTCAGTGTCATTTTCAATTTTCTCAATTTTATTGTCCAAAAAAATCTTTTTTATGAGACACAGTCAACTGATGAGCTTATCACAGATTTTTGTTCTTGTTATGCATCATCTATCGAAATTTCACAAATATTAGACAAGATTTGTGAAAATTATTAACCTTTAACTATTTTAAGTCATGGAATTTGGCAGTGTTTTCAATGTCATTTTCAGTTTTCTCACAATTATATGCTTTGAAAAATGTTTTTCTGAGACACAGTCAACTGATGAGCTTATCACAGATTTTTATTATTGTTATGCATCATCTGTCCAAATTTCACAAATATTGGACAAGATTTGTAAAAATTATTAACATTTAACTATTTAAAGGCACTGCATTTGGCAGTCTTTTCAATGTCATTTTCAGTATTTCTCAAATTTATATGTTCTGAAAATATCCTTTTTATTAGACATAGTCAACTGTTTAGGTTAAGTTTATTAAAATTATTGTTCAACTATTTTAGTGTGGGAAATTTGTCAATTTTTAGAATTTAATTTTCACTTTTATCAAACACATTGTTCTTTTTCCAGGTGACCTTTTCCATACAGTGTGATGGCTTTTTTGGTGAACTGATTCTTCCTGTCTGGTCAGGGCTAATTCCTATAGAAAAAACAGACAGCAAAAGAAAACAGCAAGAGCTATGCTATGTCTCATCCATGTGTACAATAGATGATATATGGCAAGCTTTAGGACATTGTAAAATGGTGTGCTAAACCCTATTCCAGAAACCGATTATAAGGAGGAATCTGCATCTGGTATTGGTAGAAAGGAGATGTCTTAAATGGGTATATGTTCTTTTCCAGAGGAAAATTATGGGTAATTTGTCACCTCTTACACAAACAAACTCAAATCATAATATTTGATGTATAATGTGAGTCTAATTAGATGTTGTGAAATTGAAAAAAAAATATTGTAGATAATTCTCACTCTTCGCATACAAAATGTCAATCAACTACAATTCTATCACACACTGTCAACTGTTAAGCTTATCACAGATTTTTGTTATTGTTAAGCATCATCTCTCCAAATTTCACAAATATTGAACAAGTCTTTTGAAAATTATTAATGTTTAACTTTTTTAAGGCACCGCATTTTGCAGTCTTCTCAGTGTCATTTTCAATTTTCTTAATTTTATTGTCCAAAAAAATCTTTTTCATGAGACACAGTCAACTGATGAGCTTATCACAGATTTTTATTTTTGTTATGCATCATCTGTCCAAATTTCACAAATATTAGACAAGATTTGTGAAAATTATTAACGTTTAACTATTTTAAGCCATGGAATTTGGCAGTCTTTTCAATGTCATTTTCAGTTTTCTCACATTTACATGCTCTGAAAAATCTTTTTCATGAGTCACATTCAACTGATGAGCTTATCACAGATTTTTATTATTGTTATGTATCATCTGTCCAAATTTCACAAATATTGAACAAGTTTTGTGAAAATTATTAACGTTTAACTATTTTAAGGCACTGCATTTTGCAGTCTTTTCAGTGTCATTTTCAATTTTCTCAATTTTATTGTCCAAAAAAATCTTTTTTATGAGACACAGTCAACTGATGAGCTTATCACAGATTTTTGTTCTTGTTATGCATCATCTATCGAAATTTCACAAATATTAGACAAGATTTGTGAAAATTATTAACCTTTAACTATTTTAAGTCATGGAATTTGGCAGTGTTTTCAATGTCATTTTCAGTTTTCTCACAATTATATGCTTTGAAAAATGTTTTTCTGAGACACAGTCAACTGATGAGCTTATCACAGATTTTTATTATTGTTATGCATCATCTGTCCAAATTTCACAAATATTGGACAAGATTTGTAAAAATTTTTAACATTTAACTATTTTAAGGCGCTGCATTTGGCAGTCTTTTCAATGTCATTTTCAGTATTTCTCAAATTTATATGTTCTGAAAATATCCTTTTTATAAGACATAGTCAACTATTTAGGTTAAGTTTATCAAAATTATTGTTCAACTATTTTAGTGTGGGAAATTTGTCAATTTTTAGAATTTAATTTTCACTTTTATCAAACATATTGTTCTTTTTCCAGGTGACCTTTTCCATACAGCGTGATGGCTTTTTTGGTGAACTGATTCTTCCTGTCTGGTCAGGGCTAATTCCTATAGAAAAAACAGACAGCAAAAGAAAACAGCAAGAGCAATGCTATGTCTCATCTATGTGTACAATAGATGATATATGGCAAGCTTTAGGACATTGTAAAATGGTGTGCTAAACCCTATTCCAGAAACCGATTATAAGGAGGAATCTGCATCTGGTATTGGTAGAAAGGAGATGTCTTAAATGGGTATATGTTCTTTTCCAGAGGAAAATTATGGGTAATTTGTCACCTCTTACACAAACAAACTCAAATCATAATATTTGATGTATAATGTGAGTCTAATTAGATGTTGTGAAATTGAAAAAAAAATATTGTAGATAATTCTCACTCTTCGCATACAAAATGTCAATCAACTACAATTCTATCACACACTGTCAACTGTTAAGCTTATCACAGATTTTTGTTATTGTTAAGCATCATCTCTCCAAATTTCACAAATATTGAACAAGTCTTGTGAAAATTATTAATGTTTAACTATTTTAAGGCACCGCATTTTGCAGTCTTCTCAGTGTCATTTTCAATTTTCTTAATTTTATTGTCCAAAAAAATCTTTTTCATGAGACACAGTCAACTGATGAGCTTATCACAGATTTTTATTTTTGTTATGCATCATCTGTCCAAATTTCACAAATATTAGACAAGATTTGTGAAAATTATTAACGTTTAACTATTTTAAGCCATGGAATTTGGCAGTCTTTTCAATGTCATTTTCAGTTTTCTCACATTTATATGCTCTGAAAAATCTTTTTCATGAGTCACATTCAACTGATGAGCTTATCACAGATTTTTATTATTGTTATGTATCATCTGTCCAAATTTCACAAATATTGAACAAGTTTTGTGAAAATTATTAACGTTTAACTATTTTAAGGCACTGCATTTTGCAGTCTTTTCAGTGTCATTTTCAATTTTCTCAATTTTATTGTCCAAAAAAAATATTTTTCATGAGACACAGTCAACTGATGAGCTTATCACAGATTTTTAATATTGTTAAGCATCATCTCTCCAAATTTCACAAATATTGAACAAGATTTGTGAAAATTATTAACGTTTAACTATTTTAAGCCATGGAATTTGGCAGTCTTTTCAATGTCATTTTCAGTTTTCTCACATTTATATGCTCTGAAAAATGTTTTTCATGGGACACAGTGAACTGATGACCTTATCACAGATTTTTATTATTGTTATGCATCATCTGTCCAAATTTCACAAATATTGGACAAGAATTGTGAAAATTTTTAACATTTAACTATTTTAAGGCGCTGCATTTGGCAGTCTTTTCAATGTCATTTTCAGTATTTCTCAAATTTATATGTTCTGAAAATATCCTTTTTATAAGACATAGTCAACTATTTAGGTTAAGTTTATCAAAATTATTGTTCAACTATTTTAGTGTGGGAAATTTGTCAATTTTTAGAATTAAATTTTCACTTTTATCAAACATATTGTTCTTTTTCCAGGTGACCTTTTCCATACAGCGTGATGGCTTTTTTGGTGAACTGATTCTTCCTGTCTGGTCAGGGCTAATTCCTATAGAAAAAACAGACAGCAAAAGAAAACAGCAAGAGCAATGCTATGTCTCATCCATGTGTACAATAGATGATATATGGCAAGCTTTAGGACATTGTAAAATGGTGTGCTAAACCCTATTCCAGAAACCGATTATAAGGAGGAATCTGCATCTGGTATTGGTAGAAAGGAGATGTCTTAAATGGGTATACATGGTTTCGGTCCTGTCCGGATCGTTCCGCCGGCTACCGTTACCGCTTCTCCTCCTAGACGGGTAAGGGCCCCCTTACCCATCTCATGGATTTAGGTCATTTATAATCTCAACTCGTTCCACGTAAAATTTGGGCTTTGTCGGTATTGGGGTCTGGGTGTGGCACTCATTGCAATGCACCCTTGTCACAAAATGGCAAAATTAAATGCTTATTATCTACCCTACGGAAGGAGTTATGGGAAAAATTTCTTTTTCCAAAAGTCATATGTGTAGATTTCAAATATACCCTTGGATTTGACCTTTGACCTTTACTTCAAGGTCAAATGGGCCAAAATTTTCAAAAAAAAGGAAATTTTTTACGAAAAAAATTTTTTTTGCCCTGTTATTCAGACACCACACAGACTTAACCAATAATATTATTGGAAAGTGTTACCCTTCAGGTCATCTTTCATCTCCGTGAATTTGGGGTCAATCGGTGCATTTTCACGGGAGTAGCGGCCTTAAGATGCCGAAACTGAAAACTGTCTCTAATTCGGGAACCGTTAATGCTAGAGACCCATTCTTTTTTGCATTTTGTAGAGCATGTAAAGCCCAACACTGATAGTGGTCTCCGTTTTTTTGTATTCCATACAGTTTTCGAGTTACGCTGTATCAAAAAGTACATATTGGTGGTGAAAGCAAAATGTACAGTACGGTAATGGATAATAAATTTTGAACTTCGGAAAAATAAAACATAAGGCTTGGCAAAGCAGACAACTTGTGGTCAAAAATGACATTATTTCATAAAATTTGAACTTCTGAAACTTCAGAGCACCTCCTATTTCAAGAATTTTGACCAAACTGACCTTGTCTTTATTTTAATTAATTTTTTCTGTAGGAAATTTATGGCACATTATGGTTACTCCAAAATTATAACATTTAGTCCCTTATATCTCCAAAACTGGCAGAGATAGGTCCAGAGAAGTTGAATAGGAAGTCATATACTGGCAATCTTACTATGACCTTGAAATTGACCTTTGACCTACTTTTCACCATGAACTGAACTTTGCAAATTTTGATTCCCTTTTAGCTTTAAAACTGGCAGAGATAGGTCCATAGTTACTATTGAACTTGAATAGGAAGTCATGTACTGGCAATCTAAATGTGATCTTAAAATTGACCTTTGACCTACTTTTCACCATGAACTGAACTTTGCAAATTTTGCTTCCCTTTTATCTCCAAAAGTGGCAGAGATAAGACCAATATTGAACTTGAATAGGAAGTCATATACTGGCAATCTTAATGTGATCTTAAAATTAATCTTTGACCTACTTTTCACCATGAATTGAACTTTGTAAATTTTGCTTCCCTTTTATCTCCAAAACTGGCAGAGATAGGTCCATAGTTACTATTGAACTTGAATAGGAAGTCATATACTGGCAATGTAAATGTGACCTTGAAATTGACCTTTGACCTACTTTTCACCATGAACTGAACTTTGCAAATTTTGCTTCCCTTTTATCTCCAAAACTGGCAGAGATAGGTCTATAGTTTCTATTGAACTTGAATAGGAAGTCATATACTGGCAATCTAAATGTGACCTTAAAATTGACCTTTGACCTAATTTTCACCATGGACTGAACTTTGCAAATTTTGCTTCCCTTTTATCTCCAAAACTGGCAGAGATAGGTCCATAGTTACTATTGAACTTGAATAGGAAGTCATATACTGGCAATCTAAATGTGACCTTGAAATTGACTTTTGACCTACTTTTCACCATGAACTAAACTTTGCAAATTTTGCTTCCCTTTTATCTCCAAAACTGGCAGAGATAGGTCCATAGTTACTATTGAACTTGAATGGAAGTTATATACTGGCAATCTAAATGTGACCTTGAAATTGACCTTTGACCTACTATTCACCTTGAACTGAACTTTGCAAATTCTGCTTCCCTTTTATCTCCAAAACTGGCAGAGATAGGTCTATAGTTTCTACTGAACTTGAATAGGAAGTCATATACTGGCAATCCAAATGTGACCTTGAAATTGACCTTTGACCTACTTTTCACCATGAACTGAACTTTGCAAATTTTGCTTCCCTTTTATCTCGAAAGTTACGCTGTATCAAAAAGTACATATTGGTGGTGAAAGCAAAATGTGTAGTACGGTAATGGATAATAAATTTTGAACTCCAGAAAAATAAAACATAAAGCTTGGCAAAGCAGACAACTTGTGGTCAAAAATGACATTATTTCATAAAATTTGAACATCTGGAACTTCAGAGCACCTCCCATCTCAAGAATTTTGACCAAACTGACCTTGTCTTTATTTTAATTAATTTTTTCTGTAGGAAATTTATGGCACATTATGGTAACTCCAAAATTATAACATTTAGTCCCTTATATCTCCAAAACTGGCAGAGATAGGTTCATAGTTACTATTGAAGTTGAATAGGAAGTCATATACTTGCAATCTTACTATGACCTTGAAATTGACCTTTGACCTACTTTTCACCATGAACTGAACTTTGCAAATTTTGCTTCCCTTTTATCTCCAAAACTGGCAGAGATAGGTCCATAGTTACTTTTGAACTTGAATAGGAAGTCATACACTGACAATCTAAATGTGACCTTGAAATTGACCTTTGACCTACTTTTCACCATGAATTGAACTTTGCAAATTTTGCTTCCCTTTTATCTCCAAAACTGGCAGAGATAGGTCCATAGTTACTATTGAACTTGAATAGGAAGTCATATCCTGACTTGACCTTTGACCTACTGAACTCTGCTTATTTCTTTCTCTTTTAACTCCAAACCTGGCAGAGATAGGTCCATAGTTACTATTGAAGTTGAATAGGAAGTCATATACTGGCAATTTACTGTGACCTTGAAATTGACCTTTGACCTACCTTACGATGAACTAAACTTTGATTGTACCATTTTTAGTTATATATATTTTTTGCATATTTTGAAAATTCTTGTTGATTGCATTTTTACAGCTTGTCAAGCACAAGACTGGTGGCTGTGTCCCTTATTTTGTGTATGTGGGGGTCTATACGAATGCGCTTACTCCAGCTGGTGGTACAATATTCGGAGGCGGTATCGCCTCTCTGATCCTCTAGTTATTGTTATGCATCATCTGTCCAAATTTTTAACGTTTAACTATTTTTAGGCACCGCATTTTGCAGTCTTTTCAATGTCATTTTCTGTTTTCTCAATTTTATCGTCCCCAAAAAAATCTTTTTTATGAGACACAGTCAACTGATGAGCTTATCACAGATTTTTATTGTTGTTATGCATCATCTATCCAAATTTCACAAATATTAGACAAGATTTGTGAAAATTATTAACGTTTAACTATTTTAAGCCATGGAATTTGGCAGTCGTTTCAGTGTTATTTTCAGTTTTCTCAAATTTATTGTCCAAAAAAAATATTTTTCATGAGACACAGTCAACTGATGAGCTTATCACAGATTTTTATTGTTGTTATGCATCATCTATCCAAATTTCACAAATATTAGACAAGATTTGTGAAAATTATTAACATTTAACTATTTTAAGCCATGGAATTTGGCAGTCGTTTCAATGTCATTTTCAGTTTTCTCACATTTATATGCTCTGAAAAATGTTTTTCATGAGACGCAGTCAACTGATGAGCTTATCTCAAATTTTTATTGTTGTTATGCATCACCTATCCAAATTTCACAAATATTAGACAAGATTTGTGAAAATTATTAACGTTTAACTATTTTAAGCCATGGAATTTGGCAGTCTTTTCAATGTCATTTTCAGTTTTCTCAATTTTATCGTCCAAAAAAATCTTTTTTATGAGACACAGTCAACTGATGAGCTTATCCCAGATTTTAATTATTGTTATGCATCATCTAACCAAATTTCACAAATATTGTACAAGATTTGTGAAAATTATTAACGTTTTACTATTTTAAGCCATGGAATTTGGCAGTCGTTTCAGTGTTATTTTCAGTTTTCACAAATTAATTGTCCAAAAAAAAAATCTTTTTCATGAGACACAGTCAACTGATGAGCTTATCACAGATTTTGATTGTTGTTATGCATCATCTGTCCGAATTTCACAAATATTGGACAAGATTTGTGAAAATTATTAACGTTTAACTATTTCAAGCCATGGAATTTTGCAGTCTTTTCAATGTAATTTTCAGTTTTCTCACATTTATATGCTCTGAAAAATGTTTTTCATGAGACATAGTCAACTGATGAGCTTATTACAGATTTTTATTATTGTTATGCATCATCTGTCCAAATTTCACAAATCTTGAACAAGATTTGTGAAAAATTATTTACGTTTAACTATTTTAAGGCACGGCATTTTGCAGTCTTTTCAATGTCATTTTCTGTTTTCTCAATTTTATTGTCCAAAATAAAACAAACCATGGAATTTTGCAGTCTTTTCAATGTCATTTTCAGTTTTCTCACATTTATATGCTTTAAAAATGTTTTTCATTAGACGCAGTCAACTGATGAGCTTATCACAGATTTTTATTATTGTTATGCATCATCTGTCCGAATTTCACAAATATTGGACAAGATTTGTGAAAATTATTAACGTTTTACTATTTCAAGCCATGGAATTTGGCAGTCTTTTCAATGTCATTTTCAGTATTTCTCAAATTAATATGTTCTGAAAATGTCCTTTTTATTAGACATAGTCAACTGTTTAGGTTAAGTTTATCAAAATTATTGTTCAAATATTTAATTGTGGGAAAGTTGTCAATTTTTAGAATTTAATTTTCACTTTTATCAAACATATTGCTCTTTTTCCAGGTGACCTTTTCCATACAGCGTGATGGCTTTTTTGGTGATCTGATTCTTCCTGTCTGGTCAGGGCTAATTCCTATAGAAAAAACAGACAGCAAAAGACAACAGCAAGAGCAATGCTATGTCTCATCCATGTGTACAATAGATGGTATATGGCAAGCTTTAGGACATTGTCAAATGGTGTGCTAAACCCTATTCCAGAAACCGATTGTAAGGAGGAATCTGCATCTGGTATTGGTAGTAAGATGTCTTAAATGGGTATATATTCTTTTCCAGAGGACAATTATGGGTAATTTGTCACCTCTTACACAAACAAACTCAAATCATAATATTTGATGTTTAATGTGAGTCTAATTAGATGTTGTGAAATTGAAAAAAAAATATTGTAGATAATTCTCACTCTTCGCATACAAAATGTCAATCAACTACAATTCTATCACACACTGTCAACTGTTAAGCTTATCACAGATTTTTGTTATTGTTAAGCATCATCTCTCCAACTTTCACAAATATTGAAAAAGTTTTGTGAAAATTATTAACGTTTAACTATTTTAAGGCACCGCATTTTGCAGTCTTCTCAGTGTCATTTTCAATTTTCTCAAATTTATTGTCCAAAAAAATCTTTTAAATGAGACACAGTCAACTGATGAGCTTATCACAGATTTGTATTGTTGTTATACATCATCTATCCAAATTTCACAAAAATTAGACAAGATTTGTGAAAATTATTAACGTTTAACTATTTTAAGCCATGGAATTTGGCAGTCTTTTCAATGTCATTTTCAGTTTTCTCACATTTATATGCTCTGAAAAATGTTTTTCATGAGACATAGTCAACTGATGAGCTTATTACAGATTTTTATTATTGTTATGCATCATCTGTCCAAATTTCACAAATCTTGAACAAGATTTGTGAAAATTATTAACGTTTAACTATTTTAAGGCACCGCATTTTGCAGTCTTTTCAATGTCATTTTCTGTTTTCTCAATTTTATTGTCCAAAAAATATTTTTTATGAGACACAGTCATTTGATGAGCTTATCACAGATTTTTATTGTTGTTATGCATCATCTATCCAAATTTCACAAAAATTAGACAAGATTTGTGAAAATTATTAACGTTTAACTATTTTAAGGCACCGCATTTTGCAGTCTTTTCAATGTCATTTTCTGTTTTCTCAATTTTATTGTCCAAAAAAATATTTTTTTATGAGACACAGTCATTTGATGAGCTTATCACAGATTTTTATTGTTGTTATGCATCATCTATCCAAATTTCACAAATATAAGACAAGATTTGTGAAAATTATTAACGTTTAACTATTTTAAGGCACATTTTGCAGTCTTTTCAATGTCATTTTCTGTTTTCTCAATTTTATTGTCCAAAAAAATATTTTTTATGAGACACAGTCATTTGATGAGCTTATCACAGATTTTTATTGTTGTTATGCATCATCTATCCAAATTTCACAAATATAAGACAAGATTTGTGAAAATTATTAACGTTTAACTACTTTAAGCCATGGAATTTGGCAGTCGTTTCAGTGTTATTTTCAGTTTTCTCAAATTAATTGTCCATTAAAATCTTTTTCATGAGACACAGTCAACTGATGAGCTTATCACAGATTTTTATTGTTGTTATGCATCATCTATCAAAATTTCACAAATATTAGACAAGATTTGTGAAAATTATTAACGTTTAACTATTTTAAGCCATGGAATTTGGCAGTCGTTTCAGTGTTATTTTCAGTTTTCTCAAATTAATTGTCCATTAAAATCTTTTTCATGAGACACAGTCAACTGATGAGCTTATCACAGATTTTTATTATTGTTATGTATCATCAGTCCAAATTTCACAAATATTGGACAAGATTTGTGAAAATTATTAACGTTTAACTGTTTTAAGCCATGGAATTTTGCAGTCTTTTCAATGTCATTTTCAGTTTTCTCACATTTATATGCTTTAAAATAAAAATGTTTTTCATGAGACGCAGTCAACTGATGAGCTTATCACAGATTTTTATTATTGTTATGCATCATCTGTCCAAATTTCACAAATATTGGACAAGATTTGTGAAAATTATTAACGTTTAACTATTTCAAGCCATGGAATTTGGCAGTCTTTTCAATGTCATTTTCAGTATTTCTCAAATTAATATGTTCTGAAAATGTCTTTTTTATTAGACATAGTCAACTGTTTAGGTTAAGTTTATCAAAATTATTTTTCAAATATTTTAGTGTGGGAAAGTTGTCAATTTTTAGAATTTAATTTTCACTTTTATCAAACATATTGTTCTTTTTCCAGGTGACCTTTTCCATACAGCGTGATGGCTTTTTTGGTGAACTGATTCTTCCTGTCTGGTCAGGGCTAATTCCTATAGAAAAAACAGACAGCAAAAGACAACAGCAAGAGCAATGCTATGTCTCATCCATGTGTACAATAGATGGTATATGGCAAGCTTTAGGACATTGTCAAATGGTGTGCTAAACCCTATTCCAGAAACCGATTGTAAGGAGGAATCTGCATCTGGTATTGGTAGTAAGGAGATGTCTTAAATGGGTATATATTCTTTTCCAGAGGACAATTGTGGGTAATTTGTCACCTCTTACACAAACAAACTCAAATCATAATATTTGATGTTTAATGTGAGTCTAATTAGATGTTGTGAAATTGAAAAAAAAAAATTGTAGATAATTCTCACTCTTCGCATACAAAATGTCAATCAACTACAATTCTATCACACACTGTCAACTGTTAAGCTTATCACAGATTTTTGTTATTGTTAAGCATCATCTCTCCAACTTTCACAAATATTGAAAAAGTTTTGTGAAAATTATTAACGTTTAACTATTTTAAGGCACCGCATTTTGCAGTCTTCTCAGTGTCATTTTCAATTTTCTCAAATTTATTGTCCAAAAAAATCTTTTAAATGAGACACAGTCAACTGATGAGCTTATCACAGATTTGTATTGTTGTTATACATCATTTGTCCAAATTTCACAAAAATTAGACAAGATTTGTGAAAATTATTAACGTTTAACTATTTTAAGCCATGGAATTTGGCAGTCTTTTCAATGTCATTTTCAGTTTTCTCACATTTATATGCTCTGAAAAATGTTTTTCATGAGACATAGTCAACTGATGAGCTTATTACAGATTTTTATTATTGTTATGCATCATCTGTCCAAATTTCACAAATCTTGAACAAGATTTGTGAAAATTATTAACGTTTAACTATTTTAAGGCAGCGCATTTTGCAGTCTTTTCAATGTCATTTTCTGTTTTCTCAATTTTATTGTCCAAAAAAATATTTTTTATGAGACACAGTCATTTGACGAGCTTATCTCAGATTTTTATTGTTGTTATGCATCATCTATCCAAATTTCACAAATATAAGACAAGATTTGTGAAAATTATTAACGTTTAACTATTTTAAGCCATGGAATTTGGCAGTCGTTTCAGTGTTATTTTCAGTTTTCTCAAATTAATTGTCCAAAAAAAATCTTTTTCATGAGACACAGTCAACTGATGAGCTTATCACAGATTTTTATTGTTGTTATGCATCATCTATCCAAATTTCACAAAAATTAGACAAGATTTGTTAAAATTATTAACGTTTAACTATTTTAAGCCATGGAATTTGGCAGTCTTTTCAATGTCATTTTCAGTTTTCTCACATTTATATGCTTTAAAAAATGTTTTTCATGAGACACAGTCAACTGATGAGCTTATCACAGATTTTTATTATTGTTATGCATCATCTATCCAAATTTCACAAAAATTAGACAAGATTTGTGAAAATTATTAACGTTTAACTATTTTAAGGCACCGCATTTTGCAGTCTTTTCAATGTCATTTTCTGTTTTCTCAATTTTATTGTCCAAAAAAATATTTTTTATGAGACACAGTCATTTGACGAGCTTATCACAGATTTTTATTGTTGTTATGCATCATCTATCCAAATTTTACAAATATAAGACAAGATTTGTGAAAATTATTAACGTTTAACTATTTTAAGCCATGGAATTTGGCAGTCGTTTCAGTGTTATTTTCAGTTTTCTCAAAATAATTGTCCAAAAAAAAATCTTTTTCATGAGACACAGTCAACTGATGAGCTTATCACAGGTTTTTATTGTTGTTATGCATCATCTGTCCAAATTTCACAAATATTAGACAAGATTTGTGAAAATTATTAACGTTTAACTATTTTAAGCCATGGAATTTTGCAGGCTTTTCAATGTCATTTTCAGTTTTCTCACATTTATATGCTTTAAAAAATGTTTTTCATGAGACGCAGTCAACTGATGAGCTTATCACAGATTTTTATTATTGTTATGCATCATCTATCCAAATTTCACAAATATTAGACAAGATTTGTGAAAATTATTAACGTTTAACTATTTTAAGCCATGGAATTTGGCAGTCGTTTCAGTGTTATTTTCAGTTTTCTCAAATTAATTGTCCAAAAAAATCTTTTTCATGAGACACAGTCAACTGATGAGCTTATCACAGATTTTTATTGTTGTTATGCATCATCTGTCCAAATTTCACAAATATTAGACAAGATTTGTGAAAATTATTAACGTTTAACTATTTCAAGCCATGGAATTTGGCAGTCTTTTCAATGTCATTTTCAGTTTTCTCACATTTATATGCTTTAAAAAATGTTTTTCACGAGACGCAGTCAACTGATGAGCTTATCACAGATTTTTATTATTGTTATGTATCATCTGTCCAAATTTCACAAATATTGGACAAGATTTGTGAAAATTATTAACGTTTAACTATTTCAAGCCATGGAATTTGGCAGTCTTTTCAATGTCATTTTCAGTATTTCTCAAATTAATATGTTCTGAAAATGCCCTTTTTATTAGACATAGTCAACTGTTTAGGTTAAGTTTATCAAAATTATTGTTCAAATATTTAAGTGTGGGAAATTTGTCAATTTTTAGAATTTAATTTTCACTTTTATCAAACATATTGTTCTTTTTCCAGGTGACCTTTTCCATACAGCGTGATGGCTTTTTTGGTGAACTGATTCTTCCTGTCTGATCAGGGCTAATTCCTATAGAAAAAACAGACAGCAAAAGACAACAGCAAGAGCAATGCTATGTCTCATCCATGTGTACAATAGATGGTATATGGCAAGCTTTAGGACATTGTCAAATGGTGTGCTAAACCCTATTCCAGAAACCGATTGTAAGGAGGAATCTGCATCTGGTATCGGTATTAAGGAGATGTCTTAAATGGGTATATATTCTTTTCCAGAGGACAATTATGGGTAATTTGTCACCTCTTACACAAACAAACTCAAATCATAATATTTGATGTTTAATGTGAGTCTAATTAGATGTTGTGAAATTGAAAAAAAAATATTGTAGATAATTCTCACTCTTCGCATACAAAATGTCAATCAACTACAATTCTATCACACACTGTCAACTGTTAAGCTTATCACAGATTTTTGTTATTGTTAAGCATCATCTCTCCAACTTTCACAAATATTGAAAAAGTTTTGTTAAAATTATTAACGTTTAACTATTTTAAGGCACCGCATTTTGCGGTCTTCTCAGTGTCATTTTCAATTTTCTCAAATTTATTGTCCAAAAAATTCTTTTAAATGAGACACAGTCAACTGATGAGCTTATCACAGATTTGTATTGTTGTTATGCATCATCTGTCCAAATTTCACAAATATTGGACAAGATTTGTGAAAATTATTAACGTTTAACTATTTCAAGCCATGGAATTTGGCAGTCTTTTCAATGTCATTTTCAGTATTTCTCAAATTAATATGTTCTGAAAATGTCTTTTTTATTAGACATAGTCAACTGTTTAGGTTAAGTTTATCAAAATTATTGTTCGAATATTTAAGTGTGGGAAAGTTGTCAATTTTTAGAATTTAATTTTCACTTTTATCAAACATATTGCTCTTTTTCCAGGTGACCTTTTCCATACAGCGTGATGGCTTTTTTGGTGATCTGATTCTTCCTGTCTGGTCAGGGCTAATTCCTATAGAAAAAACAGACAGCAAAAGACAACAGCAAGAGAAATGCTATGTCTCATCCATGTGTACAATAGATGGTATATGGCAAGCTTTAGGACATTGTCAAATGGTGTGCTAAACCCTATTCCAGAAACCGATTGTAAGGAGGAATCTGCATCTGGTATTGGTAGTAAGGAGATGTCTTAAATGGGTATATATTCTTTTCCAGAGGACAATTATGGGTAATTTGTCACCTCTTACACAAACAAACTCAAATCATAATATTTGATGTTTAATGTGAGTCTAATTAGATGTTGTGAAATTGAAAAAAAAATATTGTAGATAATTCTCACTCTTCGTATACAAAATGTCAATCAACTACAATTCTATCACACACTGTCAACTGTTAAGCTTATCACAGATTTTTGTTATTGTTAAGCATCATCTCTCCAACTTTCACAAATATTGAAAAAGATCTGTGAAAATTATTAACGTTTAACTATTTTAAGGCACCGCATTTTGCAGTTTTCTCAGTGTCATTTTCAATTTTCTCAAATTTATTGTCCAAAAAAATCTTTTAAATGAGACACAGTCAACTGATGAGCTTATCACAGATTTGTATTGTAGTTATACATCATCTATCCAAATTTCACAAAAATTAGACAAGATTTGTGAAAATTATTAACGTTTAACTATTTTAAGGCACCGCATTTTGCAGTCTTTTCAATGTCATTTTCAGTTTTCTCACATTTATATGCTCTGAAAAATGTTTTTCATGAGACATAGTCAACTGATGAGCTTATTACAGATTTTTAACGTTGTTATGCATCATCTGTCCAAATTTCACAAATCTTGAACAAGATTTGTGAAAATTATTAACGTTTAACTATTTTAAGCCATGGAATTTGGCAGTCTTTTCAATGTCATTTTCTGTTTTCTCAATTTTATTGTCCAAAAAAATATTTTTTATGAGACACAGTCATTTGATGAGCTTATCACAGATTTTTATTGTTGTTATGCATCATCTATCCAAATTTCACAAATATAAGACAAGATTTGTGAAAATTATTAACGTTTAACTACTTTAAGCCATGGAATTTGGCAGTCGTTTCAGTGTTATTTTCAGTTTTCTCAAATTAATTGTCCAAAAAAATCTTTTTCATGAGACGCAGTCAACTGATGAGCTTATCACAGATTTTTATCGTTGTTATGCATCATCTGTCCAAATTTCACAAATATTGGACAAGATTTGTGAAAATTATTAACGTTTAACTATTTCAAGCCATGGAATTTGGCAGTCTTTTCAATGTCATTTTCAGTATTTCTCAAATTAATATGTTCTGAAAATGTCCTTTTTATTAGACATAGTCAACTGTTTAGGTTAAGTTAATCAAAATTATTGTTCAAATATTTAATTGTGGGAAATTTGTCAATTTTTAGAATTTAATTTTCACTTTTATCAAACATATTGTTCTTTTTCCAGGTGACCTTTTCCATACAGCGTGATGGCTTTTTTGGTGAACTGATTCTTCCTGTCTGATCAGGGCTAATTCCTATAGAAAAAACAGACAGCAAAAGACAACAGCAAGAGCAATGCTATGTCTCATCCATGTGTACAATAGATGGTATATGGCAAGCTTTAGGACATTGTCAAATGGTGTGCTAAACCCTATTCCAGAAACCGATTGTAAGGAGGAATCTGCATCTGGTATTGGTAGTAAGGAGATGTCTTAAATGGGTATATATTCTTTTCCAGAGGACAATTATGGGTAATTTGTCACCTCTTACACAAACAAACTCAAATCATAATATTTGATGTTTAATGTGAGTCTAATTAGATGTTGTGAAATTGAAAAAAAAATATTGTAGATAATTCTCACTCTTCGCATACAAAATGTCAATCAACTACAATTCTATCACACACTGTCAACTGTTAAGCTTATCACAGATTTTTGTTATTGTTAAGCATCATCTCTCCAACTTTCACAAATATTGAAAAAGTTTTGTGAAAATTATTAACGTTTAACTATTTTAAGGCACCGCATTTTGCGGTCTTCTCAGTGTCATTTTCAATTTTCTCAAATTTATTGTCGAAAAAAATCTTTTAAATGAGACACAGTCAACTGATGAGCTTATCACAGATTTGTATTGTTGTTATACATCATCTATCCAAATTTCACAAATATTAGACAAGATTTGTGAAAATTATTAACGTTTAACTATTTTAAGCCATGGAATTTGGCAGTCTTTTCAATGTCATTTTCAGTTTTCTCACATTTATATGCTCTGAAAAATGTTTTTCATGAGACATAGTCAACTGATGAGCTTATTACAGATTTTTATTATTGTTATGCATCATCTGTCCAAATTTCACAAATCTTGAACAAGATTTGTGAAAATTATTAACGTTTAACTATTTTAAGGCACCGCATTTTGCAGTCTTTTCAATGTCATTTTCTGTTTTCTCAATTTTATTGTCCAAAAAAATATTTTTTATGAGACACAGTCATTTGATGAGCTTATCACAGATTTTTATTGTTGTTATGCATCATCTATCCAAATTTCACAAATATAAGACAAGATTTGTGAAAATTATTAACGTTTAACTATTTTAAGCCATGGAATTTGGCAGTCGTTTCAGTGTTATTTTCAGTTTTCTCAAATTAATTGTCCAAAAAAAATCTTTTTCATGAGACACAGTCAACTGATGAGCTTATCACAGATTTTTATTGTTGTTATGCATCATCTATCCAAATTTCACAAATATTAGACAAGATTTGTGAAAATTATTAACGTTTAACTATTTTAAGCCATGGAATTTTGCAGTCTTTTCAATGTCATTTTCAGTTTTCTCACATTTATATGCTTTAAAAAATGTTTTTCATGAGACGCAGTCAACTGATGAGCTTATCACAGATTTTTATTATTGTTATGCATCATCTATCCAAATTTCACAAATATTAGACAAGATTTGTGAAAATTATTAACGTTTAACTATTTTAAGCCATGGAATTTGGCAGTCGTTTCAGTGTTATTTTCAGTTTTCTCAAATTAATTGTCCAAAAAAATCTTTTTCATGAGACACAGTCAACTGATGAGCTTATCACAGATTCTTATTGTTGTTATGCATCATCTGTCCAAATTTCACAAATATTAGACAAGATTTGTGAAAATTATTAACGTTTAACTATTTCAAGCCATGGAATTTGGCAGTCTTTTCAATGTCATTTTCAGTATTTCTCAAATTAATATGTTCTGAAAATGTCCTTTTTATTAGACATAGTCAACTGTTTAGGTTAAGTTTATCAAAAATATTGTTCGAATATTTAAGTGTGGGAAAGTTGTCAATTTTTAGAATTTAATTTTCACTTTTATCAAACATATTGCTCTTTTTCCAGGTGACCTTTTCCATACAGCGTGATGGCTTTTTTGGTGATCTGATTCTTCCTGTCTGGTCAGGGCTAATTCCTATAGAAAAAACAGACAGCAAAAGACAACAGCAAGAGAAATGCTATGTCTCATCCATGTGTACAATAGATGGTATATGGCAAGCTTTAGGACATTGTCAAATGGTGTGCTAAACCCTATTCCAGAAACCGATTGTAAGGAGGAATCTGCATCTGGTATTGGTAGTAAGGAGATGTCTTAAATGGGTATATATTCTTTTCCAGAGGACAATTATGGGTAATTTGTCACCTCTTACACAAACAAACTCAAATCATAATATTTGATGCGTTTAACTGTTTTAAGCCATGGAATTTTGCAGTCTTTTCAATGTCATTTTCAGTTTTCTCACATTTATATGCTTTAAAATAAAAATGTTTTTCATGAGACGCAGTCAACTGATGAGCTTATCACAGATTTTTATTATTGTTATGCATCATCTGTCCAAATTTCACAAATATTGGACAAGATTTGTGAAAATTATTAACGTTTAACTATTTCAAGCCATGGAATTTGGCAGTCTTTTCAATGTCATTTTCAGTATTTCTCAAATTAATATGTTCTGAAAATGTCTTTTTTATTAGACATAGTCAACTGTTTAGGTTAAGTTTATCAAAATTATTTTTCAAATATTTTAGTGTGGGAAAGTTGTCAATTTTTAGAATTTAATTTTCACTTTTATCAAACATATTGTTCTTTTTCCAGGTGACCTTTTCCATACAGCGTGATGGCTTTTTTGGTGAACTGATTCTTCCTGTCTGGTCAGGGCTAATTCCTATAGAAAAAACAGACAGCAAAAGACAACAGCAAGAGCAATGCTATGTCTCATCCATGTGTACAATAGATGGTATATGGCAAGCTTTAGGACATTGTCAAATGGTGTGCTAAACCCTATTCCAGAAACCGATTGTAAGGAGGAATCTGCATCTGGTATTGGTAGTAAGGAGATGTCTTAAATGGGTATATATTCTTTTCCAGAGGACAATTGTGGGTAATTTGTCACCTCTTACACAAACAAACTCAAATCATAATATTTGATGTTTAATGTGAGTCTAATTAGATGTTGTGAAATTGAAAAAAAAAAATTGTAGATAATTCTCACTCTTCGCATACAAAATGTCAATCAACTACAATTCTATCACACACTGTCAACTGTTAAGCTTATCACAGATTTTTGTTATTGTTAAGCATCATCTCTCCAACTTTCACAAATATTGAAAAAGTTTTGTGAAAATTATTAACGTTTAACTATTTTAAGGCACCGCATTTTGCAGTCTTCTCAGTGTCATTTTCAATTTTCTCAAATTTATTGTCCAAAAAAATCTTTTAAATGAGACACAGTCAACTGATGAGCTTATCACAGATTTGTATTGTTGTTATACATCATTTGTCCAAATTTCACAAAAATTAGACAAGATTTGTGAAAATTATTAACGTTTAACTATTTTAAGCCATGGAATTTGGCAGTCTTTTCAATGTCATTTTCAGTTTTCTCACATTTATATGCTCTGAAAAATGTTTTTCATGAGACATAGTCAACTGATGAGCTTATTACAGATTTTTATTATTGTTATGCATCATCTGTCCAAATTTCACAAATCTTGAACAAGATTTGTGAAAATTATTAACGTTTAACTATTTTAAGGCAGCGCATTTTGCAGTCTTTTCAATGTCATTTTCTGTTTTCTCAATTTTATTGTCCAAAAAAATATTTTTTATGAGACACAGTCATTTGACGAGCTTATCTCAGATTTTTATTGTTGTTATGCATCATCTATCCAAATTTCACAAATATAAGACAAGATTTGTGAAAATTATTAACGTTTAACTATTTTAAGCCATGGAATTTGGCAGTCGTTTCAGTGTTATTTTCAGTTTTCTCAAATTAATTGTCCAAAAAAAATCTTTTTCATGAGACACAGTCAACTGATGAGCTTATCACAGATTTTTATTGTTGTTATGCATCATCTATCCAAATTTCACAAAAATTAGACAAGATTTGTTAAAATTATTAACGTTTAACTATTTTAAGCCATGGAATTTGGCAGTCTTTTCAATGTCATTTTCAGTTTTCTCACATTTATATGCTTTAAAAAATGTTTTTCATGAGACACAGTCAACTGATGAGCTTATCACAGATTTTTATTATTGTTATGCATCATCTATCCAAATTTCACAAAAATTAGACAAGATTTGTGAAAATTATTAACGTTTAACTATTTTAAGGCACCGCATTTTGCAGTCTTTTCAATGTCATTTTCTGTTTTCTCAATTTTATTGTCCAAAAAAATATTTTTTATGAGACACAGTCATTTGACGAGCTTATCACAGATTTTTATTGTTGTTATGCATCATCTATCCAAATTTTACAAATATAAGACAAGATTTGTGAAAATTATTAACGTTTAACTATTTTAAGCCATGGAATTTGGCAGTCGTTTCAGTGTTATTTTCAGTTTTCTCAAAATAATTGTCCAAAAAAAAATCTTTTTCATGAGACACAGTCAACTGATGAGCTTATCACAGGTTTTTATTGTTGTTATGCATCATCTGTCCAAATTTCACAAATATTAGACAAGATTTGTGAAAATTATTAACGTTTAACTATTTTAAGCCATGGAATTTTGCAGGCTTTTCAATGTCATTTTCAGTTTTCTCACATTTATATGCTTTAAAAAATGTTTTTCATGAGACGCAGTCAACTGATGAGCTTATCACAGATTTTTATTATTGTTATGCATCATCTATCCAAATTTCACAAATATTAGACAAGATTTGTGAAAATTATTAACGTTTAACTATTTTAAGCCATGGAATTTGGCAGTCGTTTCAGTGTTATTTTCAGTTTTCTCAAATTAATTGTCCAAAAAAATCTTTTTCATGAGACACAGTCAACTGATGAGCTTATCACAGATTTTTATTGTTGTTATGCATCATCTGTCCAAATTTCACAAATATTAGACAAGATTTGTGAAAATTATTAACGTTTAACTATTTCAAGCCATGGAATTTGGCAGTCTTTTCAATGTCATTTTCAGTTTTCTCACATTTATATGCTTTAAAAAATGTTTTTCACGAGACGCAGTCAACTGATGAGCTTATCACAGATTTTTATTATTGTTATGTATCATCTGTCCAAATTTCACAAATATTGGACAAGATTTGTGAAAATTATTAACGTTTAACTATTTCAAGCCATGGAATTTGGCAGTCTTTTCAATGTCATTTTCAGTATTTCTCAAATTAATATGTTCTGAAAATGCCCTTTTTATTAGACATAGTCAACTGTTTAGGTTAAGTTTATCAAAATTATTGTTCAAATATTTAAGTGTGGGAAATTTGTCAATTTTTAGAATTTAATTTTCACTTTTATCAAACATATTGTTCTTTTTCCAGGTGACCTTTTCCATACAGCGTGATGGCTTTTTTGGTGAACTGATTCTTCCTGTCTGATCAGGGCTAATTCCTATAGAAAAAACAGACAGCAAAAGACAACAGCAAGAGCAATGCTATGTCTCATCCATGTGTACAATAGATGGTATATGGCAAGCTTTAGGACATTGTCAAATGGTGTGCTAAACCCTATTCCAGAAACCGATTGTAAGGAGGAATCTGCATCTGGTATCGGTATTAAGGAGATGTCTTAAATGGGTATATATTCTTTTCCAGAGGACAATTATGGGTAATTTGTCACCTCTTACACAAACAAACTCAAATCATAATATTTGATGTTTAATGTGAGTCTAATTAGATGTTGTGAAATTGAAAAAAAAATATTGTAGATAATTCTCACTCTTCGCATACAAAATGTCAATCAACTACAATTCTATCACACACTGTCAACTGTTAAGCTTATCACAGATTTTTGTTATTGTTAAGCATCATCTCTCCAACTTTCACAAATATTGAAAAAGTTTTGTTAAAATTATTAACGTTTAACTATTTTAAGGCACCGCATTTTGCGGTCTTCTCAGTGTCATTTTCAATTTTCTCAAATTTATTGTCCAAAAAATTCTTTTAAATGAGACACAGTCAACTGATGAGCTTATCACAGATTTGTATTGTTGTTATGCATCATCTGTCCAAATTTCACAAATATTGGACAAGATTTGTGAAAATTATTAACGTTTAACTATTTCAAGCCATGGAATTTGGCAGTCTTTTCAATGTCATTTTCAGTATTTCTCAAATTAATATGTTCTGAAAATGTCTTTTTTATTAGACATAGTCAACTGTTTAGGTTAAGTTTATCAAAATTATTGTTCGAATATTTAAGTGTGGGAAAGTTGTCAATTTTTAGAATTTAATTTTCACTTTTATCAAACATATTGCTCTTTTTCCAGGTGACCTTTTCCATACAGCGTGATGGCTTTTTTGGTGATCTGATTCTTCCTGTCTGGTCAGGGCTAATTCCTATAGAAAAAACAGACAGCAAAAGACAACAGCAAGAGAAATGCTATGTCTCATCCATGTGTACAATAGATGGTATATGGCAAGCTTTAGGACATTGTCAAATGGTGTGCTAAACCCTATTCCAGAAACCGATTGTAAGGAGGAATCTGCATCTGGTATTGGTAGTAAGGAGATGTCTTAAATGGGTATATATTCTTTTCCAGAGGACAATTATGGGTAATTTGTCACCTCTTACACAAACAAACTCAAATCATAATATTTGATGTTTAATGTGAGTCTAATTAGATGTTGTGAAATTGAAAAAAAAATATTGTAGATAATTCTCACTCTTCGTATACAAAATGTCAATCAACTACAATTCTATCACACACTGTCAACTGTTAAGCTTATCACAGATTTTTGTTATTGTTAAGCATCATCTCTCCAACTTTCACAAATATTGAAAAAGATCTGTGAAAATTATTAACGTTTAACTATTTTAAGGCACCGCATTTTGCAGTTTTCTCAGTGTCATTTTCAATTTTCTCAAATTTATTGTCCAAAAAAATCTTTTAAATGAGACACAGTCAACTGATGAGCTTATCACAGATTTGTATTGTAGTTATACATCATCTATCCAAATTTCACAAAAATTAGACAAGATTTGTGAAAATTATTAACGTTTAACTATTTTAAGGCACCGCATTTTGCAGTCTTTTCAATGTCATTTTCAGTTTTCTCACATTTATATGCTCTGAAAAATGTTTTTCATGAGACATAGTCAACTGATGAGCTTATTACAGATTTTTATCGTTGTTATGCATCATCTGTCCAAATTTCACAAATCTTGAACAAGATTTGTGAAAATTATTAACGTTTAACTATTTTAAGCCATGGAATTTGGCAGTCTTTTCAATGTCATTTTCTGTTTTCTCAATTTTATTGTCCAAAAAAATATTTTTTATGAGACACAGTCATTTGATGAGCTTATCACAGATTTTTATTGTTGTTATGCATCATCTATCCAAATTTCACAAATATAAGACAAGATTTGTGAAAATTATTAACGTTTAACTACTTTAAGCCATGGAATTTGGCAGTCGTTTCAGTGTTATTTTCAGTTTTCTCAAATTAATTGTCCAAAAAAATCTTTTTCATGAGACGCAGTCAACTGATGAGCTTATCACAGATTTTTATCGTTGTTATGCATCATCTGTCCAAATTTCACAAATATTGGACAAGATTTGTGAAAATTATTAACGTTTAACTATTTCAAGCCATGGAATTTGGCAGTCTTTTCAATGTCATTTTCAGTATTTCTCAAATTAATATGTTCTGAAAATGTCCTTTTTATTAGACATAGTCAACTGTTTAGGTTAAGTTAATCAAAATTATTGTTCAAATATTTAATTGTGGGAAATTTGTCAATTTTTAGAATTTAATTTTCACTTTTATCAAACATATTGTTCTTTTTCCAGGTGACCTTTTCCATACAGCGTGATGGCTTTTTTGGTGAACTGATTCTTCCTGTCTGATCAGGGCTAATTCCTATAGAAAAAACAGACAGCAAAAGACAACAGCAAGAGCAATGCTATGTCTCATCCATGTGTACAATAGATGGTATATGGCAAGCTTTAGGACATTGTCAAATGGTGTGCTAAACCCTATTCCAGAAACCGATTGTAAGGAGGAATCTGCATCTGGTATTGGTAGTAAGGAGATGTCTTAAATGGGTATATATTCTTTTCCAGAGGACAATTATGGGTAATTTGTCACCTCTTACACAAACAAACTCAAATCATAATATTTGATGTTTAATGTGAGTCTAATTAGATGTTGTGAAATTGAAAAAAAAATATTGTAGATAATTCTCACTCTTCGCATACAAAATGTCAATCAACTACAATTCTATCACACACTGTCAACTGTTAAGCTTATCACAGATTTTTGTTATTGTTAAGCATCATCTCTCCAACTTTCACAAATATTGAAAAAGTTTTGTGAAAATTATTAACGTTTAACTATTTTAAGGCACCGCATTTTGCGGTCTTCTCAGTGTCATTTTCAATTTTCTCAAATTTATTGTCGAAAAAAATCTTTTAAATTAGACACAGTCAACTGATGAGCTTATCACAGATTTGTATTGTTGTTATACATCATCTATCCAAATTTCACAAATATTAGACAAGATTTGTGAAAATTATTAACGTTTAACTATTTTAAGCCATGGAATTTGGCAGTCTTTTCAATGTCATTTTCAGTTTTCTCACATTTATATGCTCTGAAAAATGTTTTTCATGAGACATAGTCAACTGATGAGCTTATTACAGATTTTTATTATTGTTATGCATCATCTGTCCAAATTTCACAAATCTTGAACAAGATTTGTGAAAATTATTAACGTTTAACTATTTTAAGGCACCGCATTTTGCAGTCTTTTCAATGTCATTTTCTGTTTTCTCAATTTTATTGTCCAAAAAAATATTTTTTATGAGACACAGTCATTTGATGAGCTTATCACAGATTTTTATTGTTGTTATGCATCATCTATCCAAATTTCACAAATATAAGACAAGATTTGTGAAAATTATTAACGTTTAACTATTTTAAGCCATGGAATTTGGCAGTCGTTTCAGTGTTATTTTCAGTTTTCTCAAATTAATTGTCCAAAAAAAATCTTTTTCATGAGACACAGTCAACTGATGAGCTTATCACAGATTTTTATTGTTGTTATGCATCATCTATCCAAATTTCACAAATATTAGACAAGATTTGTGAAAATTATTAACGTTTAACTATTTTAAGCCATGGAATTTTGCAGTCTTTTCAATGTCATTTTCAGTTTTCTCACATTTATATGCTTTAAAAAATGTTTTTCATGAGACGCAGTCAACTGATGAGCTTATCACAGATTTTTATTATTGTTATGCATCATCTATCCAAATTTCACAAATATTAGACAAGATTTGTGAAAATTATTAACGTTTAACTATTTTAAGCCATGGAATTTGGCAGTCGTTTCAGTGTTATTTTCAGTTTTCTCAAATTAATTGTCCAAAAAAATCTTTTTCATGAGACACAGTCAACTGATGAGCTTATCACAGATTCTTATTGTTGTTATGCATCATCTGTCCAAATTTCACAAATATTAGACAAGATTTGTGAAAATTATTAACGTTTAACTATTTCAAGCCATGGAATTTGGCAGTCTTTTCAATGTCATTTTCAGTATTTCTCAAATTAATATGTTCTGAAAATGTCCTTTTTATTAGACATAGTCAACTGTTTAGGTTAAGTTTATCAAAAATATTGTTCGAATATTTAAGTGTGGGAAAGTTGTCAATTTTTAGAATTTAATTTTCACTTTTATCAAACATATTGCTCTTTTTCCAGGTGACCTTTTCCATACAGCGTGATGGCTTTTTTGGTGATCTGATTCTTCCTGTCTGGTCAGGGCTAATTCCTATAGAAAAAACAGACAGCAAAAGACAACAGCAAGAGAAATGCTATGTCTCATCCATGTGTACAATAGATGGTATATGGCAAGCTTTAGGACATTGTCAAATGGTGTGCTAAACCCTATTCCAGAAACCGATTGTAAGGAGGAATCTGCATCTGGTATTGGTAGTAAGGAGATGTCTTAAATGGGTATATATTCTTTTCCAGAGGACAATTGTGGGTAATTTGTCACCTCTTACACAAACAAACTCAAATCATAATATTTGATGTTTAATGTGAGTCTAATTAGATGTTGTGAAATTGAAAAAAAAAAATTGTAGATAATTCTCACTCTTCGCATACAAAATGTCAATCAACTACAATTCTATCACACACTGTCAACTGTTAAGCTTATCACAGATTTTTATTATTGTTATGCATCATCTGTCCAAATTTCACAAATCTTGAACAAGATTTGTGAAAATTATTAACGTTTAACTATTTTAAGGCACCGCATTTTGCAGTCTTTTCAATGTCATTTTCTGTTTTCTCAATTTTATTGTCCAAAAAAATATTTTTTTATGAGACACAGTCATTTGATGAGCTTATCACAGATTTTTATTGTTGTTATGCATCATCTATCCAAATTTCACAAATATAAGACAAGATTTGTGAAAATTATTAACGTTTAACTATTTTAAGGCACCGCATTTTGCAGTCTTTTCAATGTCATTTTCTGTTTTCTCAATTTTATTGTCCAAAAAAATATTTTTTATGAGACACAGTCATTTGATGAGCTTATCACAGATTTTTATTGTTGTTATGCATCATCTATCCAAATTTCACAAAAATTAGACAAGATTTGTGAAAATTATTAACGTTTAACTATTTTAAGCCATGGAATTTGGCAGTCTTTTCAATGTCATTTTCAGTTTTCTCACATTTATATGCTCTGAAAATGTTTTTCATGAGACACAGTCAACTGATGAGCTTATCACAGATTTTTATTGTTGTTATGCATCATCTGTCCAAATTTCACAAATATTGGACAAGATTTGTGAAAATTATTAACGTTTAACTATTTCAAGCCATGGAATTTGGCAGTCTTTTCAATGTCATTTTCAGTATTTCTCAAATTAATATGTTCTGAAAATGTCTTTTTTATTAGACATAGTCAACTGTTTAGGTTAAGTTTATCAAAATTATTTTTCAAATATTTTAGTGTGGGAAAGTTGTCAATTTTTAGAATTTAATTTTCACTTTTATCAAACATATTGTTCTTTTTCCAGGTGACCTTTTCCATACAGCGTGATGGCTTTTTTGGTGAACTGATTCTTCCTGTCTGGTCAGGGCTAATTCCTATAGAAAAAACAGACAGCAAAAGACAACAGCAAGAGCAATGCTATGTCTCATCCATGTGTACAATAGATGGTATATGGCAAGCTTTAGGACATTGTCAAATGGTGTGCTAAACCCTATTCCAGAAACCGATTGTAAGGAGGAATCTGCATCTGGTATTGGTAGTAAGGAGATGTCTTAAATGGGTATATATTCTTTTCCAGAGGACAATTATGGGTAATTTGTCACCTCTTACACAAACAAACTCAAATCATAATATTTGATGTTTAATGTGAGTCTAATTAGATGTTGTGAAATTGAAAAAAAAAAATTGTAGATAATTCTCACTCTTCGCATACAAAATGTCAATCAACTACAATTCTATCACACACTGTCAACTGTTAAGCTTATCACAGATTTTTATTATTGTTATGCATCATCTGTCCAAATTTCACAAATCTTGAACAAGATTTGTGAAAATTATTAACGTTTAACTATTTTAAGGCACCGCATTTTGCAGTCTTTTCAATGTCATTTTCTGTTTTCTCAATTTTATTGTCCAAAAAAATATTTTTTTATGAGACACAGTCATTTGATGAGCTTATCACAGATTTTTATTGTTGTTATGCATCATCTATCCAAATTTCACAAATATAAGACAAGATTTGTGAAAATTATTAACGTTTAACTATTTTAAGGCACCGCATTTTGCAGTCTTTTCAATGTCATTTTCTGTTTTCTCAATTTTATTGTCCAAAAAAATATTTTTTATGAGACACAGTCATTTGATGAGCTTATCACAGATTTTTATTGTTGTTATGCATCATCTATCCAAATTTCACAAAAATTAGACAAGATTTGTGAAAATTATTAACGTTTAACTATTTTAAGCCATGGAATTTGGCAGTCTTTTCAATGTCATTTTCAGTTTTCTCACATTTATATGCTCTGAAAAATGTTTTTCATGAGACACAGTCAACTGATGAGCTTATCACAGATTTTGATTGTTGTTATGCATCATCTGTCCAAATTTCACAAATATTAGACAAGATTTGTGAAAATTATTAACGTTTAACTATTTTAAGCCATGGAATTTGGTAGTCGTTTCAGTGTTATTTTCAGTTTTCTCAAATTAATTGTCCAAAAAAATCTTTTTCATGAGACACAGTCAACTGATGGGCTTATGACAGATTCTTATTGTTGTTATGCATCATCTGTCCAAATTTCACAAATATTGGACAAGATTTGTGAAAATTATTAACATTTAACTATTTCAAGCCATGGAATTAGGCAGTCTTTTCAATGTCATTTTCAGTATTTCTCAAATTAATATGTTCTGAAAATGTCTTTTTTATTAGACATAGTCAACTGTTTAGGTTAAGTTTATCAAAATTATTGTTCAAATATTTTAGTGTGGGAAAGTTGTCAATTTTTAGAATTTAATTTTCACTTTTATCAAACATATTGTTCTTTTTCCAGGTGACCTTTTCCATACAGCGTGATGGCTTTTTTGGTGAACTGATTCTTCCTGTCTGGTCAGGGCTAATTCCTATAGAAAAAACAGACAGCAAAAGACAACAGCAAGAGCAATGCTATGTCTCATCCATGTGTACAATAGATGGTATATGGCAAGCTTTAGGACATTGTCAAATGGTGTGCTAAACCCTATTCCAGAAACCGATTGTAAGGAGGAATCTGCATCTGGTATTGGTAGTAAGGAGATGTCTTAAATGGGTATATATTCTTTTCCAGAGGACAATTGTGGGTAATTTGTCACCTCTTACACAAACAAACTCAAATCATAATATTTGATGTTTAATGTGAGTCTAATTAGATGTTGTGAAATTGAAAAAAAAAAATTGTAGATAATTCTCACTCTTCGCATACAAAATGTCAATCAACTACAATTCTATCACACACTGTCAACTGTTAAGCTTATCACAGATTTTTATTATTGTTATGCATCATCTGTCCAAATTTCACAAATCTTGAACAAGATTTGTGAAAATTATTAACGTTTAACTATTTTAAGGCACCGCATTTTGCAGTCTTTTCAATGTCATTTTCTGTTTTCTCAATTTTATTGTCCAAAAAAATATTTTTTTATGAGACACAGTCATTTGATGAGCTTATCACAGATTTTTATTGTTGTTATGCATCATCTATCCAAATTTCACAAATATAAGACAAGATTTGTGAAAATTATTAACGTTTAACTATTTTAAGGCACCGCATTTTGCAGTCTTTTCAATGTCATTTTCTGTTTTCTCAATTTTATTGTCCAAAAAAATATTTTTTATGAGACACAGTCATTTGATGAGCTTATCACAGATTTTTATTGTTGTTATGCATCATCTATCCAAATTTCACAAAAATTAGACAAGATTTGTGAAAATTATTAACGTTTAACTATTTTAAGCCATGGAATTTGGCAGTCTTTTCAATGTCATTTTCAGTTTTCTCACATTTATATGCTCTGAAAAATGTTTTTCATGAGACACAGTCAACTGATGAGCTTATCACAGATTTTGATTGTTGTTATGCATCATCTGTCCAAATTTCACAAATATTAGACAAGATTTGTGAAAATTATTAACGTTTAACTATTTTAAGCCATGGAATTTGGTAGTCGTTTCAGTGTTATTTTCAGTTTTCTCAAATTAATTGTCCAAAAAAATCTTTTTCATGAGACACAGTCAACTGATGGGCTTATGACAGATTCTTATTGTTGTTATGCATCATCTGTCCAAATTTCACAAATATTGGACAAGATTTGTGAAAATTATTAACATTTAACTATTTCAAGCCATGGAATTTGGCAGTCTTTTCAATGTCATTTTCAGTATTTCTCAAATTAATATGTTCTGAAAATGTCTTTTTTATTAGACATAGTCAACTGTTTAGGTTAAGTTTATCAAAATTATTGTTCAAATATTTTAGTGTGGGAAAGTTGTCAATTTTTAGAATTTAATTTTCACTTTTATCAAACATATTGCTCTTTTTCCAGGTGACCTTTTCCATACAGCGTGATGGCTTTTTTGGTGAACTGATTCTTCCTGTCTGGTCAGGGCTAATTCCTATAGAAAAAACAGACAGCAAAAGACAACAGCAAGAGCAATGCTATGTCTCATCCATGTGTACAATAGATGGTATATGGCAAGCTTTAGGACATTGTCAAATGGTGTGCTAAACCCTATTCCAGAAACCGATTGTAAGGAGGAATCTGCATCTGGTATTGGTAGTAAGGAGATGTCTTAAATGGGTATATATTCTTTTCCAGAGGACAATTATGGGTAATTTGTCACCTCTTACACAAACAAACTCAAATCATAATATTTGATGTTTAATGTGAGTCTAATTAGATGTTGTGAAATTGAAAAAAAAATATTGTAGATAATTCTCACTCTTCACATACAAAATGTCAATCAACTACAATTCTATCACACACTGTCAACTGTTAAGCTTATCACAGATTTTTGTTATTGTTAAGCATCATCTCTCCAACTTTCACAAATATTGAAAAAGATCTGTGAAAATTATTAACGTTTAACTATTTTAAGGCACCGCATTTTGCAGTTTTCTCAGTGTCATTTTCAATTTTCTCAAATTTATTGTCCAAAAAAATCTTTTAAATGAGACACAGTCAACTGATGAGCTTATCACAGATTTGTATTGTTGTTATACATCATCTATCCAAATTCCACAAAAATTAGACAAGATTTGTGAAAATTATTAACGTTTAACTATTTTAAGGCACCGCATTTTGCAGTCTTTTCAATGTCATTTTCAGTTTTCTCACATTTATATGCTCTGAAAAATGTTTTTCATGAGACATAGTCAACTGATGAGCTTATTACAGATTTTTATTATTGTTATGCATCATCTGTCCAAATTTCACAAATCTTGAACAAGATTTGTGAAAATTATTAACGTTTAACTATTTTAAGGCACCGCATTTTGCAGTCTTTTCAATGTCATTTTCTGTTTTCTCAATTTTATTGTCCAAAAAAATATTTTTTATGAGACACAGTCATTTGATGAGCTTATCACAGATTTTTATTGTTGTTATGCATCATCTATCCAAATTTCACAAATATAAGACAAGATTTGTGAAAATTATTAACGTTTAACTATTTTAAGCCATGGAATTTTGCAGGCTTTTCAATGTCATTTTCAGTTTTCTCACATTTATATGCTTTAAAAAATGTTTTTCATGAGACGCAGTCAACTGATGAGCTTATCACAGATTTTTATTATTGTTATGCATCATCTATCCAAATTTCACAAATATTAGACAAGATTTGTGAAAATTATTAACGTTTAACTATTTTCAGCCATGGAATTTGGCAGTCGTTTCAGTGTTATTTTCAGTTTTCTCAAATTAATTGTCCAAAAAAATCTTTTTCATGAAACACAGTCAACTGATGAGCTTATCACAGATTTTTATTGTTGTTATGCATCATCTGTCCAAATTTCACAAATATTAGATAAGATTTGTGAAAATTATTAACGTTTAACTATTTCAAGCCATGGAATTTGGCAGTCTTTTCAATGTCATTTTCAGTTTTCTCACATTTATATGCTTTAAAAAATGTTTTTCATGAGACGCAGTCAACTGATGAGCTTATCACAGATTTTTATTATTGTTATGTATCATCTGTCCAAATTTCACAAATATTGGACAAGATTTGTGAAAATTATTAACGTTTAACTATTTCAAGCCATGGAATTTGGCAGTCTTTTCAATGTCATTTTCAGTATTTCTCAAATTAATATGTTCTGAAAATGTCCTTTTTATTAGACATAGTCAACTGTTTAGGTTAAGTTAATCAAAATTATTGTTCAAATATTTAAGTGTGGGAAATTTGTCAATTTTTAGAATTTAATTTTCACTTTTATCAAACATATTGTTCTTTTTCCAGGTGACCTTTTCCATACAGCGTGATGGCTTTTTTGGTGAACTGATTCTTCCTGTCTGATCAGGGCTAATTCCTATAGAAAAAACAGACAGCAAAAGACAACAGCAAGAGCAATGCTATGTCTCATCCATGTGTACAATAGATGGTATATGGCAAGCTTTAGGACATTGTCAAATGGTGTGCTAAACCCTATTCCAGAAACCGATTGTAAGGAGGAATCTGCATCTGGTATTGGTAGTAAGGAGATGTCTTAAATGGGTATATATTCTTTTCCAGAGGACAATTATGGGTAATTTGTCACCTCTTACACAAACAAACTCAAATCATAATATTTGATGTTTAATGTGAGTCTAATTAGATGTTGTGAAATTGAAAAAAAAATATTGTAGATAATTCTCACTCTTCGCATACAAAATGTCAATCAACTACAATTCTATCACACACTGTCAACTGTTAAGCTTATCACAGATTTTTGTTATTGTTAAGCATCATCTCTCCAACTTTCACAAATATTGAAAAAGTTTTGTGAAAATTATTAACGTTTAACTATTTTAAGGCACCGCATTTTGCAGTCTTCTCAGTGTCATTTTCAATTTTCTCAAATTTATTGTCCAAAAAAATCTTTTAAATGAGACACAGTCAACTGATGAGCTTATCACAGATTTGTATTGTTGTTATACATCATTTGTCCAAATTTCACAAAAATTAGACAAGATTTGTGAAAATTATTAATGTTTAACTATTTTAAGCCATGGAATTTGGCAGTCTTTTCAATGTCATTTTCAGTTTTCTCACATTTATATGCTCTGAAAAATGTTTTTCATGAGACATAGTCAACTGATGAGCTTATTACAGATTTTTATTATTGTTATGCATCATCTGTCCAAATTTCACAAATCTTGAACAAGATTTGTGAAAATTATTAACGTTTAACTATTTTAAGGCACCGCATTTTGCAGTCTTTTCAATGTCATTTTCTGTTTTCTCAATTTTATTGTCCAAAAAAATATTTTTTATGAGACACAGTCATTTGATGAGCTTATCACAGATTTTTATTGTTGTTATGCATCATCTATCCAAATTTTACAAATATAAGACAAGATTTGTGAAAATTATTAATGTTTAACTATTTTAAGCCATGGAATTTGGCAGTCGTTTCAGTGTTATTTTCAGTTTTCTCAAAATAATTGTCCAAAAAAAAATCTTTTTCATGAGACACAGTCAACTGATGAGCTTATCACAGATTTTTATTGTTGTTATGCATCATCTATCCAAATTTCACAAATATTAGACAAGATTTGTGAAAATTATTAACATTTAACTATTTTAAGCCATGGAATTTTGCAGGCTTTTCAATGTCATTTTCAGTTTTCTCACATTTATATGCTTTAAAAAATGTTTTTCATGAGACGCAGTCAACTGATGAGCTTATCACAGATTTTTATTATTGTTATGCATCATCTATCCAAATTTCACAAATATTAGACAAGATTTGTGAAAATTATTAACGTTTAACTATTTTCAGCCATGGAATTTGGCAGTCGTTTCAGTGTTATTTTCAGTTTTCTCAAATTAATTGTCCAAAAAAATCTTTTTCATGAGACACAGTCAACTGATGAGCTTATCACAGATTTTTATTGTTGTTATGCATCATCTGTCCAAATTTCACAAATATTAGACAAGATTTGTGAAAATTATTAACGTTTAACTATTTCAAGCCATGGAATTTGGCAGTCTTTTCAATGTCATTTTCAGTTTTCTCACATTTATATGCTTTAAAAAATGTTTTTCATGAGACGCAGTCAACTGATGAGCTTATCACAGATTTTTATTATTGTTATGTATCATCTGTCCAAATTTCACAAATATTGGACAAGATTTGTGAAAATTATTAACGTTTAACTATTTCAAGCCATGGAATTTGGCAGTCTTTTCAATGTCATTTTCAGTATTTCTCAAATTAATATGTTCTGAAAATGTCCTTTTTATTAGACATAGTCAACTGTTTAGGTTAAGTTAATCAAAATTATTGTTCAAATATTTAAGTGTGGGAAATTTGTCAATTTTTAGAATTTAATTTTCACTTTTATCAAACATATTGTTCTTTTTCCAGGTGACCTTTTCCATACAGCGTGATGGCTTTTTTGGTGAACTGATTCTTCCTGTCTGATCAGGGCTAATTCCTATAGAAAAAACAGACAGCAAAAGACAACAGCAAGAGCAATGCTATGTCTCATCCATGTGTACAATAGATGGTATATGGCAAGCTTTAGGACATTGTCAAATGGTGTGCTAAACCCTATTCCAGAAACCGATTGTAAGGAGGAATCTGCATCTGGTATTGGTAGTAAGGAGATGTCTTAAATGGGTATATATTCTTTTCCAGAGGACAATTATGGGTAATTTGTCACCTCTTACACAAACAAACTCAAATCATAATATTTGATGTTTAATGTGAGTCTAATTAGATGTTGTGAAATTGAAAAAAAAATATTGTAGATAATTCTCACTCTTCACATACAAAATGTCAATCAACTACAATTCTATCACACACTGTCAACTGTTAAGCTTATCACAGATTTTTGTTATTGTTAAGCATCATCTCTCCAACTTTCACAAATATTGAAAAAGATCTGTGAAAATTATTAACGTTTAACTATTTTAAGGCACCGCATTTTGCAGTTTTCTCAGTGTCATTTTCAATTTTCTCAAATTTATTGTCCAAAAAAATCTTTTAAATGAGACACAGTCAACTGATGAGCTTATCACAGATTTGTATTGTTGTTATACATCATCTATCCAAATTTCACAAAAATTAGACAAGATTTGTGAAAATTATTAACGTTTAACTATTTTAAGGCACCGCATTTTGCAGTCTTATCACAGTCAACTGATGAGCTTATCACAGATTTTTATCGTTGTTATGCATCATCTGTCCAAATTTCACAAATATTAGACAAGATTTGTGAAAATTATTAACGTTTAACTATTTCAAGCCATGGAATTTGGAAGTCTTTTCAATGTCATTTTCAGTTTTCTCACATTTATATGCTTTAAAAAATGTTTTTCATGAGACGCAGTCAACTGATGAGCTTATCACAGATTTTTATTGTTGTTATGCATCATCTATCCAAATTTCACAAATATAAGACAAGATTTGTGAAAATTATTAACGTTTAACTACTTTAAGCCATGGAATTTGGCAGTCGTTTCAGTGTTATTTTCAGTTTTCTCAAATTAATTGTCCAAAAAAATCTTTTTCATGAGACACAGTCAACTGATGAGCTTATCACAGATTTTTATCGTTGTTATGCATCATCTGTCCAAATTTCACAAATATTAGACTATTAGCTTATCACAGATTTTTATTGTTGTTATGCATCATCTATCCAAATTTCACAAAAATTAGACAAGATTTGTGAAAATTATTAACGTTTAACTATTTTAAGCCATGGAATTTGGCAGTCTTTTCAATGTCATTTTCAGTTTTCTCACATTTATATGCTCTGAAAAATGTTTTTCATGAGACACAGTCAACTGATGAGCTTATCACAGATTTTTATTATTGTTATGCATCATCTGTCCAAATTTCACAAATATTGGACAAGATTTGTGAAAATTATTAACGTTTAACTATTTCAAGCCATGGAATTTGGCAGTCTTTTCAATGTCATTTTCAGTATTTCTCAAATTAATATGTTCTGAAAATGTCTTTTTTATTAGACATAGTCAACTGTTTAGGTTAAGTTTATCAAAATTATTGTTCAAATATTTTAGTGTGGGAAAGTTGTCAATTTTTAGAATTTAATTTTCACTTTTATCAAACATATTGTTCTTTTTCCAGGTGACCTTTTCCATACAGCGTGATGGCTTTTTTGGTGAACTGATTCTTCCTGTCTGGTCAGGGCTAATTCCTATAGAAAAAACAGACAGCAAAAGACAACAGCAAGAGCAATGCTATGTCTCATCCATGTGTACAATAGATGGTATATGGCAAGCTTTAGGACATTGTCAAATGGTGTGCTAAACCCTATTCCAGAAACCGATTGTAAGGAGGAATCTGCATCTGGTATTGGTAGTAAGGAGATGTCTTAAATGGGTATATATTCTTTTCCAGAGGACAATTGTGGGTAATTTGTCACCTCTTACACAAACAAACTCAAATCATAATATTTGATGTTTAATGGGAGTCTAATTAGATGTTGTGAAATTGAAAAAAAAAATTGTAGATAATTCTCACTCTTCGCATACAAAATGTCAATCAACTACAATTCTATCACACACTGTCAACTGTTAAGCTTATCACAGATTTTTGTTATTGTTAAGCATCATCTCTCCAACTTTCACAAATATTGAAAAAGTTTTGTGAAAATTATTAACGTTTAACTATTTTAAGGCACCGCATTTTGCAGTCTTCTCAGTGTCATTTTCAATTTTCTCAAATTTATTGTCCAAAAAAATCTTTTAAATGAGACAGTCAACTGATGAGCTTATCACAGATTTGTATTGTTGTTATACATCATTTGTCCAATTTTCACAAAAATTAGACAAGTTTTGTGAAAATTATTAACGTTTAACTATTTTAAGGCACCGCATTTTGCAGTCTTCTCAGTGTCATTTTCAATTTTCTCAAATTTATTGTCCAAAAAAAACTTTTAAATGAGACACAGTCAACTGATGAGCTTATCACAGATTTGTATTGTTGTTATACATCATTTGTCCAAATTTCACAAAAATTAGACAAGATTTGTGAAAATTATTAACGTTTAACTATTTTAAGCCATGGAATTTGGCAGTCTTTTCAATGTCATTTTCAGTTTTCTCACATTTATATGCTCTGAAAAATGTTTTTCATGAGACATAGTCAACTGATGAGCTTATTACAGATTTTTATTATTGTTATGCATCATCTGTCCAAATTTCACAAATCTTGAACAAGATTTGTGAAAATTATTAACGTTTAACTATTTTAAGGCACCGCATTTTGCAGTCTTTTCAATGTCATTTTCTGTTTTCTCAATTTTATTGTCCAAAAAAATATTTTTTATGAGACACAGTCATTTGATGAGCTTATCACAGATTTTTATTGTTGTTATGCATCATCTATCCAAATTTCACAAATATAAGACAAGATTTGTGAAAATTATTAACGTTTAACTATTTTAAGCCATGGAATTTGGCAGTCGTTTCAGTGTTATTTTCAGTTTTCTCAAATTAATTGTCCAAAAAAAAATCTTTTTCATGAGACACAGTCAACTGATGAGCTTATCACAGATTTTTATTGTTGTTATGCATCATCTATCCAAATTTCACAAAAATTAGACAAGATTTGTGAAAATTATTAACGTTTAACTATTTTAAGCCATGGAATTTTGCAGTCTTTTCAATGTCATTTTCAGTTTTCTCACATTTATATGCTTTATAAAATGTTTTTCATGAGACGCAGTCAACTGATGAGCTTATCACAGATTTTTATTATTGTTATGCATCATCTATCAAAATTTCACAAATATTAGACAAGATTTGTGAAAATTATTAACGTTTAACTATTTTAAGCCATGGAATTTGGCAGTCGTTTCAGTGTTATTTTCAGTTTTCTCAAATTAATTGTCCAAAAAAAATCTTTTTCATGAGACACAGTCAACTGATGAGCTTATCACAGATTTTTATTGTTGTTATGCATCATCTGTCCAAATTTCACAAATATTAGACAAGATTTGTGAAAATTATTAACGTTTAACTATTTCAAGCCATGGAATTTGGCAGTCTTTTCAATGTCATTTTCAGTATTTCTCAAATTAATATGTTCTGAAAATGTCCTTTTTATTAGACATAGTCAACTGTTTAGGTTAAGGCCGGTGATAGGGTTAACTACGCTTAAAATCATGTTTTTGAGTTTTTTGTGTGTTTATATTAATCAAAAAAGTATCTAACTTTGGATGTAATAATTTTTATTAAATTGCATCGCAAAATGTGTCTTTTGATGAGTTTTTCAACCGGCACGCGCCCCAATCAGGCTGACAACTAAGCCACGCCTCTGTTACTAAGGGCCGTTGCCATGAGGGGGTTGGAGCACAGTTAATGAGTTATAAGCCGATTACGTGTGCGGTAATAGGTCATAAGTCTTACATCAGCTTAGCAGCGAAGAAGTCTAGCTAGTACACTATGGGGAAGAGAAAAGTTCGTGTTAAAAGTCCATTTCCAGAGGAAAGAAAGAAAATTTTGAAAGAGAGTAGGACCTATGCGTGGCGGTTGGGGAAACCGGCCCTATTTGTTCAGTCGGATGACTGATTTCTGTATACCTAATAAATGGGTGAAAGAGTTAATCGAATCGGCTAAATTAATTGACAAATGAAAGAAAAATCGATTAATAAAAAAAACGCTAAAAAGGATACTTTTAGCCTAGCTCTTAATTTTTGCGATGTATATCGGCGAGCGCATCTGCGACACGTTACGAAACCGGAAATGATTGTTGGTCGCCGTTTGCAAAAGGTAAATCTAATATTGACAAAATAAAATTTTATTCTCCAAGATATGATATCATGGAGCTTGAGAGACACGCGAAAAACTGTGATGTGAATGGCCAAACGAGAGAAATCCAAGCAAGGGTTGACAGCATGATTAAAACAATAAAAATAAAAACGCATGTTAGCGGCTTTGCATTTTGCGATGTTTGTAGAAAAACAATTTCAAAATCACTGATCAAGCGTGAAGAAAGAGTTCAAAATGTATCCAAAAATGAAAATCACAAAAAGACCCCGAGAATAGTCAAGACTAGCAGGTAAAACGCAAATATGATCTAAGTGTCGTGTGTAAAAATAAAATATTTATTCAAAAGCCTTCTCTCAGCCACTTTTACCGCTGAATCTTGTGCAGCTGAGTGTCTCCCCTTTATCTTAGCTGGCATTTTGAGAGATACCGCTCTGAAGTAATCACTGGATTTTTCCGTTGATCTGACGATTACCAAGTGCCGTGCAAAATAATCCTGCAGCGTTACCCGTCAAAAAACTCGTATTAACACAAGTGACGGCCACTTGCTCTCGACAGTTTTATCTGATCACTTTGCCGATAACAGAAAAGGAATCTCTCAGGTAAAATTACTCGATTGCCGAGGAAAAGCCATTAAAACGTTCAAATGCAACTTCACACCTCTTAATTGTGGTTAAACGTAATCGCCTTTGTTAGCACTTCCTACTACATATCCTTGACACCCTACTGGGCATCACTAGGCTAGGGCCGTCTCCAGAGCTGTCAATCAAAATGGCGGCACGCTTACAGGCCTAACGAGTGGTCGGAAAATGTAACAAAAGCACGATTTTCTGCCCTTTCAAAGCACCCAAACAAAATATTTTTAGATGACAATGAGCAATGGTTCCACCTGATCGTATAACCGATAACAGGTAAATTTGCCAGCTAAGCATTTGACTAATAAGCTCTGTTGACCAACCTGTGAACGTTTTTGGCTGTTTTAACAGCTTTCTATATTGACGAGATAAGTGAATCGCTGTCAAGTATATCTCACTATCTGAGCAACCGATCGTTACAAAAGTTGCACCTATTGTTGTTGGGAATGTGGACTACAGCATGATGTCAGGGGTTTAAGAGGAAATTGTTAGTTTGAAAGTTATCGTCTTTTGAAGTGAATAACCCATTGAAATATGGGGTAATTTAACGTAAAAGATGATAAAATCAAAAGTAAATAGTTTAAGACAATTCCCTGGTACCGCGCTGAAGTGCTTTCATCCAGCTTTATGAGGCCTTTTGAATCACTTGAATAGCTGTCTTGGTTATAGAGAAAATCCCAATTCCGAAAACGGCATTTTTCCCCTAAAATTGGCGCTATAGCGTCATCCTTTGGACACTGTACTTAATCCCCGTCTTTAATTGGCCTTTTGGGAAGTTTGTTTTAATTTTTTATAAAAACTTATAAGCCCAGGGCTTTGTTTCTATGACTTTGGTCCTTTTACTATTAGTCCCCTTAAGTTTATCAAAATTATTGTTCAAATATTTAAGTGTGGGAAATTTGTCAATTTTTAGAATTTAATTTTCACTTTTATCAAACATATTGTTCTTTTTCCAGCTGACCTTTTCCATACAGCGTGATGGCTTTTTTGGTGAACTGATTCTTCCTGTCTGGTCAGGGCTAATTCCTATAGAAAAAACAGACAGCAAAAGACAACAGCAAGAGCAATGCTATGTCTCATCCATGTGTACAATAGATGGTATATGGCAAGCTTTAGGACATTGTCAAATGGTGTGCTAAACCCTATTCCAGAAACCGATTGTAAGGAGGAATCTGCATCTGGTATTGGTAGTAAGGAGATGTCTTAAGTGGGTATATATTCTTTTCCAGAGGACAATTGTGGGTAATTTGTCACCTCTTACACAAACAAACTCAAATCATAATATTTGATGTTTAATGTGAGTCTAATTAGATGTTGTGAAATTGAAAAAAAAATATTGTAGATAATTCTCACTCTTCGCATACAAAATGTCAATCAACTACAATTCTATCACACACTGTCAACTGTTAAGCTTATCACAGATTTTTGTTATTGTTAAGCATCATCTCTCCAACTTTCACAAATATTAGACAAGATTTGTGAAAATTATTAACGTTTAACTATTTTAAGCCATGGAATTTTGCAGGCTTTTCAATGTCATTTTCAGTTTTCTCACATTTATATGCTTTAAAAAATGTTTTTCATGAGACGCAGTCAACTGATGAGCTTATCACAGATTTTTATTATTGTTATGCATCATCTATCCAAATTTCACAAATATTAGACAAGATTTGTGAAAATTATTAACGTTTAACTATTTTCAGCCATGGAATTTGGCAGTCGTTTCAGTGTTATTTTCAGTTTTCTCAAATTAATTGTCCAAAAAAATCTTTTTCATGAAACACAGTCAACTGATGAGCTTATCACAGATTTTTATTGTTGTTATGCATCATCTGTCCAAATTTCACAAATATTAGACAAGATTTGTGAAAATTATTAACGTTTAACTATTTCAAGCCATGGAATTTGGCAGTCTTTTCAATGTCATTTTCAGTTTTCTCACATTTATATGCTTTAAAAAATGTTTTTCATGAGACGCAGTCAACTGATGAGCTTATCACAGATTTTTATTATTGTTATGTATCATCTGTCCAAATTTCACAAATATTGGACAAGATTTGTGAAAATTATTAACGTTTAACTATTTCAAGCCATGGAATTTGGCAGTCTTTTCAATGTCATTTTCAGTATTTCTCAAATTTATATGTTCTGAAAATGTCCTTTTTATTAGACATAGTCAACTGTTTAGGTTAAGTTAATCAAAATTATTGTTCAAATATTTAAGTGTGGGAAATTTGTCAATTTTTAGAATTTAATTTTCACTTTTATCAAACATATTGTTCTTTTTCCAGGTGACCTTTTCCATACAGCGTGATGGCTTTTTTGGTGAACTGATTCTTCCTGTCTGATCAGGGCTAATTCCTATAGAAAAAACAGACAGCAAAAGACAACAGCAAGAGCAATGCTATGTCTCATCCATGTGTACAATAGATGGTATATGGCAAGCTTTAGGACATTGTCAAATGGTGTGCTAAACCCTATTCCAGAAACCGATTGTAAGGAGGAATCTGCATCTGGTATTGGTAGTAAGGAGATGTCTTAAATGGGTATATATTCTTTTCCAGAGGACAATTATGGGTAATTTGTCACCTCTTACACAAACAAACTCAAATCATAATATTTGATGTTTAATGTGAGTCTAATTAGATGTTGTGAAATTGAAAAAAAAATATTGTAGATAATTCTCACTCTTCGCATACAAAATGTCAATCAACTACAATTCTATCACACACTGTCAACTGTTAAGCTTATCACAGATTTTTGTTATTGTTAAGCATCATCTCTCCAACTTTCACAAATATTGAAAAAGTTTTGTGAAAATTATTAACGTTTAACTATTTTAAGGCACCGCATTTTGCGGTCTTCTCAGTGTCATTTTCAATTTTCTCAAATTTATTGTCCAAAAAAATCTTTTAAATGAGACACAGTCAACTGATGAGCTTATCACAGATTTGTATTGTTGTTATACATCATCTATCCAAATTTCACAAATATTAGACAAGATTTGTGAAAATTATTAACGTTTAACTATTTTAAGCCATGGAATTTGGCAGTCTTTTCAATGTCATTTTCAGTTTTCTCACATTTATATGCTCTGAAAAATGTTTTTCATGAGACATAGTCAACTGATGAGCTTATTACAGATTTTTATTATTGTTATGCATCATCTGTCCAAATTTCACAAATCTTGAACAAGATTTGTGAAAATTATTAACGTTTAACTATTTTAAGGCACCGCATTTTGCAGTCTTTTCAATGTCATTTTCTGTTTTCTCAATTTTATTGTCCAAAAAAATATTTTTTATGAGACACAGTCATTTGATGAGCTTATCACAGATTTTTATTGTTGTTATGCATCATCTATCCAAATTTTACAAATATAAGACAAGATTTGTGAAAATTATTAATGTTTAACTATTTTAAGCCATGGAATTTGGCAGTCGTTTCAGTGTTATTTTCAGTTTTCTCAAAATAATTGTCCAAAAAAAAATCTTTTTCATGAGACACAGTCAACTGATGAGCTTATCACAGATTTTTATTGTTGTTATGCATCATCTATCCAAATTTCACAAATATTAGACAAGATTTGTGAAAATTATTAACGTTTAACTATTTTAAGCCATGGAATTTTGCAGGCTTTTCAATGTCATTTTCAGTTTTCTCACATTTATATGCTTTAAAAAATGTTTTTCATGAGACGCAGTCAACTGATGAGCTTATCACAGATTTTTATTATTGTTATGCATCATCTATCCAAATTTCACAAATATTAGACAAGATTTGTGAAAATTATTAACGTTTAACTATTTTCAGCCATGGAATTTGGCAGTCGTTTCAGTGTTATTTTCAGTTTTCTCAAATTAATTGTCCAAAAAAATCTTTTTCATGAAACACAGTCAACTGATGAGCTTATCACAGATTTTTATTGTTGTTATGCATCATCTGTCCAAATTTCACAAATATTAGACAAGATTTGTGAAAATTATTAACGTTTAACTATTTCAAGCCATGGAATTTGGCAGTCTTTTCAATGTCATTTTCAGTTTTCTCACATTTATATGCTTTAAAAAATGTTTTTCATGAGACGCAGTCAACTGATGAGCTTATCACAGATTTTTATTATTGTTATGTATCATCTGTCCAAATTTCACAAATATTGGACAAGATTTGTGAAAATTATTAACGTTTAACTATTTCAAGCCATGGAATTTGGCAGTCTTTTCAATGTCATTTTCAGTATTTCTCAAATTAATATGTTCTGAAAATGTCCTTTTTATTAGACATAGTCAACTGTTTAGGTTAAGTTAATCAAAATTATTGTTCAAATATTTAAGTGTGGGAAATTTGTCAATTTTTAGAATTTAATTTTCACTTTTATCAAACATATTGTTCTTTTTCCAGGTGACCTTTTCCATACAGCGTGATGGCTTTTTTGGTGAACTGATTCTTCCTGTCTGATCAGGGCTAATTCCTATAGAAAAAACAGACAGCAAAAGACAACAGCAAGAGCAATGCTATGTCTCATCCATGTGTACAATAGATGGTATATGGCAAGCTTTAGGACATTGTCAAATGGTGTGCTAAACCCTATTCCAGAAACCGATTGTAAGGAGGAATCTGCATCTGGTATTGGTAGTAAGGAGATGTCTTAAATGGGTATATATTCTTTTCCAGAGGACAATTATGGGTAATTTGTCACCTCTTACACAAACAAACTCAAATCATAATATTTGATGTTTAATGTGAGTCTAATTAGATGTTGTGAAATTGAAAAAAAAATATTGTAGATAATTCTCACTCTTCGCATACAAAATGTCAATCAACTACAATTCTATCACACACTGTCAACTGTTAAGCTTATCACAGATTTTTGTTATTGTTAAGCATCATCTCTCCAACTTTCACAAATATTGAAAAAGTTTTGTGAAAATTATTAACGTTTAACTATTTTAAGGCACCGCATTTTGCAGTCTTCTCAGTGTCATTTTCAATTTTCTCAAATTTATTGTCCAAAAAAATCTTTTAAATGAGACACAGTCAACTGATGAGCTTATCACAGATTTGTATTGTTGTTATACATCATTTGTCCAAATTTCACAAAAATTAGACAAGATTTGTGAAAATTATTAATGTTTAACTATTTTAAGCCATGGAATTTGGCAGTCTTTTCAATGTCATTTTCAGTTTTCTCACATTTATATGCTCTGAAAAATGTTTTTCATGAGACATAGTCAACTGATGAGCTTATTACAGATTTTTATTATTGTTATGCATCATCTGTCCAAATTTCACAAATCTTGAACAAGATTTGTGAAAATTATTAACGTTTAACTATTTTAAGGCACCGCATTTTGCAGTCTTTTCAATGTCATTTTCTGTTTTCTCAATTTTATTGTCCAAAAAAATATTTTTTATGAGACACAGTCATTTGATGAGCTTATCACAGATTTTTATTGTTGTTATGCATCATCTATCCAAATTTTACAAATATAAGACAAGATTTGTGAAAATTATTAATGTTTAACTATTTTAAGCCATGGAATTTGGCAGTCGTTTCAGTGTTATTTTCAGTTTTCTCAAAATAATTGTCCAAAAAAAAATCTTTTTCATGAGACACAGTCAACTGATGAGCTTATCACAGATTTTTATTGTTGTTATGCATCATCTATCCAAATTTCACAAATATTAGACAAGATTTGTGAAAATTATTAACATTTAACTATTTTAAGCCATGGAATTTTGCAGGCTTTTCAATGTCATTTTCAGTTTTCTCACTTTTATATGCTTTAAAAAATGTTTTTCATGAGACGCAGTCAACTGATGAGCTTATCACAGATTTTTATTATTGTTATGCATCATCTATCCAAATTTCACAAATATTAGACAAGATTTGTGAAAATTATTAACGTTTAACTATTTTCAGCCATGGAATTTGGCAGTCGTTTCAGTGTTATTTTCAGTTTTCTCAAATTAATTGTCCAAAAAAATCTTTTTCATGAGACACAGTCAACTGATGAGCTTATCACAGATTTTTATTGTTGTTATGCATCATCTGTCCAAATTTCACAAATATTAGACAAGATTTGTGAAAATTATTAACGTTTAACTATTTCAAGCCATGGAATTTGGCAGTCTTTTCAATGTCATTTTCAGTTTTCTCACATTTATATGCTTTAAAAAATGTTTTTCATGAGACGCAGTCAACTGATGAGCTTATCACAGATTTTTATTATTGTTATGTATCATCTGTCCAAATTTCACAAATATTGGACAAGATTTGTGAAAATTATTAACGTTTAACTATTTCAAGCCATGGAATTTGGCAGTCTTTTCAATGTCATTTTCAGTATTTCTCAAATTAATATGTTCTGAAAATGTCCTTTTTATTAGACATAGTCAACTGTTTAGGTTAAGTTAATCAAAATTATTGTTCAAATATTTAAGTGTGGGAAATTTGTCAATTTTTAGAATTTAATTTTCACTTTTATCAAACATATTGTTCTTTTTCCAGGTGACCTTTTCCATACAGCGTGATGGCTTTTTTGGTGAACTGATTCTTCCTGTCTGATCAGGGCTAATTCCTATAGAAAAAACAGACAGCAAAAGACAACAGCAAGAGCAATGCTATGTCTCATCCATGTGTACAATAGATGGTATATGGCAAGCTTTAGGACATTGTCAAATGGTGTGCTAAACCCTATTCCAGAAACCGATTGTAAGGAGGAATCTGCATCTGGTATTGGTAGTAAGGAGATGTCTTAAATGGGTATATATTCTTTTCCAGAGGACAATTATGGGTAATTTGTCACCTCTTACACAAACAAACTCAAATCATAATATTTGATGTTTAATGTGAGTCTAATTAGATGTTGTGAAATTGAAAAAAAAATATTGTAGATAATTCTCACTCTTCGCATACAAAATGTCAATCAACTACAATTCTATCACACACTGTCAACTGTTAAGCTTATCACAGATTTTTGTTATTGTTAAGCATCATCTCTCCAACTTTCACAAATATTGAAAAAGATCTGTGAAAATTATTAACGTTTAACTATTTTAAGGCACCGCATTTTGCAGTTTTCTCAGTGTCATTTTCAATTTTCTCAAATTTATTGTCCAAAAAAATCTTTTAAATGAGACACAGTCAACTGATGAGCTTATCACAGATTTGTATTGTTGTTATACATCATTTGTCCAAATTTCACAAAAATTAGACAAGATTTGTGAAAATTATTAACGTTTAACTATTTTAAGCCATGGAATTTGGCAGTCTTTTCAATGTCATTTTCAGTTTTCTCACATTTATATGCTCTGAAAAATGTTTTTCATGAGACATAGTCAACTGATTAGCTTATTACAGATTTTTATTATTGTTATGCATCATCTGTCCAAATTTCACAAATCTTGAACAAGATTTGTGAAAATTATTAACGTTTAACTATTTTAAGGCACCGCATTTTGCAGTCTTTTCAATGTCATTTTCTGTTTTCTCAATTTTATTGTCCAAAAAAATATTTTTTATGAGACACAGTCATTTGATGAGCTTATCACAGATTTTTATTGTTGTTATGCATCATCTATCCAAATTTCACAAATATAAGACAAGATTTGTGAAAATTATTAACGTTTAACTACTTTAAGCCATGGAATTTGGCAGTCGTTTCAGTGTTATTTTCAGTTTTCTCAAATTAATTGTCCAAAAAAATCTTTTTCATGAGACACAGTCAACTGATGAGCTTATCACAGATTTTTATCGTTGTTATGCATCATCTGTCCAAATTTCACAAATATTAGACAAGATTTGTGAAAATTATTAACGTTTAACTATTTCAAGCCATGGAATTTGGCAGTCTTTTCAATGTCATTTTCAGTATTTCTCAAATTAATATGTTCTGAAAATGTCCTTTTGATTAGACATAGTCAACTGTTTAGGTTAAGTTTATCAAAATTATTGTTCAAATATTTAAGTATGGGAAATTTGTCAATTTTCAGAATTTAATTTTCACTTTTATCAAACATATTGTTCTTTTTCCAGGTGACCTTTTCCATACAGCGTGATGGCTTTTTTGGTGAACTGATTCTTCCTGTCTGGTCAGGGCTAATTCCTATAGAAAAAACAGACAGCAAAAGACAACAGCAAGAGCAATGCTATGTCTCATCCATGTGTACAATAGATGGTATATGGCAAGCTTTAGGACATTGTCAAATGGTGTGCTAAACCCTATTCCAGAAACCGATTGTAAGGAGGAATCTGCATCTGGTATTGGTAGTAAGGAGATGTCTTAAATGGGTATATATTCTTTTCCAGAGGACAATTATGGGTAATTTGTCACCTCTTACACAAACAAACTCAAATCATAATATTTGATGTTTAATGTGAGTCTAATTAGATGTTGTGAAATTGAAAAAAAAATATTGTAGATAATTCTCACTCTTCGCATACAAAATGTCAATCAACTACAATTCTATCACACACTGTCAACTGTTAAGCTTATCACAGATTTTTGTTATTGTTAAGCATCATCTCTCCAACTTTCACAAATATTGAAAAAGTTTTGTGAAAATTATTAACGTTTAACTATTTTAAGGCACCGCATTTTGCAGTCTTCTCAGTGTCATTTTCAATTTTCTCAAATTTATTGTCCAAAAAAATCTTTTAAATGAGACACAGTCAACTGATGAGCTTATCACAGATTTGTATTGTTGTTATACATCATCTATCCAAATTTTACAAAAATTAGACAAGATTTGTGAAAATTATTAACATTTAACTATTTTAAGCCATGGAATTGGCAGTCTTTTCAATGTCATTTTCAGTTTTCTCACATTTATATGCTCTGAAAAATGTTTTTCATGAGACATAGTCAACTGATGAGCTTATTACAGATTTTTATTATTGTTATGCATCATCTGTCCAAATTTCACAAATCTTGAACAAGATTTGTGAAAATTATTAACGTTTAACTATTTTAAGGCACCGCATTTTGCAGTCTTTTCAATGTCATTTTCTGTTTTCTCAATTTTATTGTCCAAAAAAATATTTTTTTATGAGACACAGTCATTTGATGAGCTTATCACAGATTTTTATTGTTGTTATGCATCATCTATCCAAATTTCACAAATATAAGACAAGATTTGTGAAAATTATTAACGTTTAACTATTTTAAGGCACCGCATTTTGCAGTCTTTTAAATGTCATTTTCTGTTTTCTCAATTTTATTGTCCAAAAAAATATTTTTTATGAGACACAGTCATTTGATGAGCTTATCACAGATTTTAATTGTTGTTATGCATCATCTATCCAAATTTCACAAAAATTAGACAAGATTTGTGAAAATTATTAACGTTTAACTATTTTAAGCCATGGAATTTGGCAGTCTTTTCAATGTCATTTTCAGTTTTCTCACATTTATATGCTCTGAAAAATGTTTTTCATGAGACGCAGTCAACTGATGAGCTTATCACAGATTTTTATTGTTGTTATGCATCATCTGTCCAAATTTCACAAATATTAGACAAGATTTGTGAAAATTATTAACGTTTAACTATTTTAAGCCATGGAATTTTGCAGTCTTTTCAATGTCATTTTCAGTTTTCTCACATTTATATGCTTTAAAATAAAAATGTTTTTCATGAGACGCAGTCAACTGATGAGCTTATCACAGATTTTTATTATTGTTATCCATCATCTGTCCAAATTTCACAAATATTGGACAAGATTTGTGAAAATTATTAACGTTTAACTATTTCAAGCCATGGAATTTGGCAGTCTTTTCAATGTCATTTTCAGTATTTCTCAAATTAATATGTTCTGAAAATGTCTTTTTTATTAGACATAGTCAACTGTTTAGGTTAAGTTTATCAAAATTATTGTTCAAATATTTTAGTGTGGGAAAGTTGTCAATTTTTAGAATTTAATTTTCACTTTTATCAAACATATTGTTCTTTTTCCAGGTGACCTTTTCCATACAGCGTGATGGCTTTTTTGGTGAACTGATTCTTCCTGTCTGGTCAGGGCTAATTCCTATAGAAAAAACAGACAGCAAAAGACAACAGCAAGAGCAATGCTATGTCTCATCCATGTGTACAATAGATGGTATATGGGAAGCTTTAGGACATTGTCAAATGGTGTGCTAAACCCTATTCCAGAAACCGATTGTAAGGAGGAATCTGCATCTGGAATTGGTAGTAAGGAGATGTCTTAAATGGGTATATATTCTTTTCCAGAGGACAATTGTGGGTAATTTGTCACCTCTTACACAAACAAACTCAAATCATAATATTTGATGTTTAATGTGAGTCTAATTAGATGTTGTGAAATTGAAAAAAAAATATTGTAGATAATTCTCACTCTTCGCATACAAAATGTCAATCAACTACAATTCTATCACACACTGTCAACTGTTAAGCTTATCACAGATTTTTGTTATTGTTAAGCATCATCTCTCCAACTTTCACAAATATTGAAAAAGTTTTGTGAAAATTATTAACGTTTAACTATTTTAAGGCACCGCATTTTGCAGTCTTCTCAGTGTCATTTTCAATTTTCTCAAATTTATTGTCCAAAAAAATCTTTTAAATGAGACAGTCAACTGATGAGCTTATCACAGATTTGTATTGTTGTTATATATCATTTGTCCAAATTTCACAAAAATTAGACAAGTTTTGTGAAAATTATTAACGTTTAACTATTTTAAGCCATGGAATTTGGCAGTCTTTTCAATGTCATTTTCAGTTTTCTCACATTTATATGCTCTGAAAAATGTTTTTCATGAGACATAGTCAACTGATGAGCTTATTACAGATTTTTATTATTGTTATGCATCATCTGTCCAAATTTCACAAATCTTGAACAAGATTTGTGAAAATTATTAACGTTTAACTATTTTAAGGCACCGCATTTTGCAGTCTTTTCAATGTCATTTTCTGTTTTCTCAATTTTATTGTCCAAAAAAATATTTTTTATGAGACACAGTCATTTGATGAGCTTATCACAGATTTTTATTGTTGTTATGCATCATCTATCCAAATTTCACAAATATAAGACAAGATTTGTGAAAATTATTAACGTTTAACTATTTTAAGCCATGGAATTTGGCAGTCGTTTCAGTGTTATTTTCAGTTTTCTCAAATTAATTGTCCAAAAAAAATCTTTTTCATGAGACACAGTCAACTGATGAGCTTATCACTGATTTTTATTGTTGTTATGCATCATCTGTCCAAATTTCACAAAAATTAGACAAGATTTGTGAAAATTATTAACGTTTAACTATTTTAAGCCATGGAATTTTGCAGTCTTTTCAATGTCATTTTCGGTTTTCTCACATTTATATGCTTTATAAAATGTTTTTCATGAGACGCAGTCAACTGATGAGCTTATCACAGATTTTTATTATTGTTATGCATCATCTATCAAAATTTCACAAATATTAGACAAGATTTGTGAAAATTATTAACGTTTAACTATTTTAAGCCATTGAATTTGGCAGTCGTTTCAGTGTTATTTTCAGTTTTCTCAAATTAATTGTCCAAAAAAAATCTTTTTCATGAGACACAGTCAACTGATGAGCTTATCACAGATTTTTATTGTTGTTATGCATCATCTGTCCAAATTTCACAAATATTAGACAAGATTTGTGAAAATTATTAACGTTTAACTATTTCAAGCCATGGAATTTGGCAGTCTTTTCAATGTCATTTTCAGTATTTCTCAAATTAATATGTTCTGAAAATGTCCTTTTTATTAGACATAGTCAACTGTTTAGGTTAAGGCCGGTGATAGGGTTAACTACGCTTAAAATCATGTTTTTGAGTTTTTTGTGTGTTTATATTAATCAAAAAAGTATCTAACGTTGGATGTAATAATTTTTATTAAATTGCATCGCAAAATGTGTCTTTTGATGAGTTTTTCAACCGGCACGCGCCCCAGTCAGGCTGACAACTAAGCCACGCCTCTGTTACTAAGGGCCGTTGCCATGAGGGGGTTGGAGCACAGTTAATGAGTTATAAGCCGATTACGTGTGCGGTAATAGGTCATAAGTCTTACATCAGCTTAGCAGCGAAGAAGTCTAGCTAGTACACTATGGGGAAGAGAAAAGTTCGTGTTAAAAGTCCATTTCCAGAGGAAAGAAAGAAAATTTTGAAAGAGAGTAGGACCTATGCGTGGCGGTTGGGGAAACCGGCCCTATTTGTTCAGTCGGATGACTGATTTCTGTATACCTAATAAATGGGTGAAAGAGTTAATCGAATCGGCTAAATTAATTGACAAATGAAAGAAAAATCGATTAATAAAAAAAACGCTAAAAAGGATACTTTTAGCCTAGCTCTTAATTTTTGCGATGTATATCGGCGAGCGCATCTGCGACACGTTACGAAACCGGAAATGATTGTTGGTCGCCGTTTGCAAAAGGTAAATCTAATATTGACAAAATAAAATTTTATTCTCCATGATATGATATCATGGAGCTTGAGAGACACGCGAAAAACTGTGATGTGAATGGCCAAACGAGAGAAATCCAAGCAAGGGTTGACAGCATGATTAAAACAATAAAAATAAAAACGCATGTTAGCGGCTTTGCATTTTGCGATGTTTGTAGAAAAACAATTTCAAAATCACTGATCAAGCGTGAAGAAAGAGTTCAAAATGTATCCAAAAATGAAAATCACAAAAAGACCCCGAGAATAGTCAAGACTAGCAGGTAAAACGCAAATATGATCTAAGTGTCGTGTGTAAAAATAAAATATTTATTCAAAAGCCTTCTCTCAGCCACTTTTACCGCTGAATCTTGTGCAGCTGAGTGTCTCCCCTTTATCTTAGCTGGCATTTTGAGAGATACCGCTCTGAAGTAATCACTGGATTTTTCCGTTGATCTGACGATTACCAAGTGCCGTGCAAAATAATCCTGCAGCGTTACCCGTCAAAAAACTCGTATTAACACAAGTGACGGCCACTTGCTCTCGACAGTTTTATCTGATCACTTTGCCGATAACAGAAAAGGAATCTCTCAGGTAAAATTACTCGATTGCCGAGGAAAAGCCATTAAAACGTTCAAATGCAACTTCACACCTCTTAATTGTGGTTAAACGTAATCGCCTTTGTTAGCACTTCCTACTACATATCCTTGACACCCTACTGGGCATCACTAGGCTAGGGCCGTCTCCAGAGCTGTCAATCAAAATGGCGGCACGCTTACAGGCCTAACGAGTGGTCGGAAAATGTAACAAAAGCACGATTTTCTGCCCTTTCAAAGCACCCAAACAAAATATTTTTAGATGACAATGAGCAATGGTTCCACCTGATCGTATAACCGATAACAGGTAAATTTGCCAGCTAAGCATTTGACTAATAAGCTCTGTTGACCAACCTGTGAACGTTTTTGGCTGTTTTAACAGCTTTCTATATTGACGAGATAAGTGAATCGCTGTCAAGTATATCTCACTATCTGAGCAACCGATCGTTACAAAAGTTGCACCTATTGTTGTTGGGAATGTGGACTACAGCATGATGTCAGGGGTTTAAGAGGAAATTGTTAGTTTGAAAGTTATCGTCTTTTGAAGTGAATAACCCATTGAAATATGGGGTAATTTAACGTAAAAGATGATAAAATCAAAAGTAAATAGTTTAAGACAATTCCCTGGTACCGCGCTGAAGTGCTTTCATCCAGCTTTATGAGGCCTTTTGAATCACTTGAATAGCTGTCTTGGTTATAGAGAAAATCCCAATTCCGAAAACGGCATTTTTCCCCTAAAATTGGCGCTATAGCGTCATCCTTTGGACACTGTACTTAATCCCCGTCTTTAATTGGCCTTTTGGGAAGTTTGTTTTAATTTTTTATAAAAACTTATAAGCCCAGGGCTTTGTTTCTATGACTTTGGTCCTTTTACTATTAGTCCCCTTAAGTTTATCAAAATTATTGTTCAAATATTTAAGTGTGGGAAATTTGTCAATTTTTATGTACAGACACAGATGTGTCTGTACATATTGCCATCACCTGCGTCTGTCGTCGCCGATGGCGATGGCGATGGCGATGGCGATGGCGATGCCGATGCCGATGCCGGCGCCGTGCACTTTCCTTGTAAACACGATAAGTGGAGGGCAGTTTTACTTTTTGGTTTTATATTTACAGAGCTGATGAATATTCATAAAATGCAGGTCAAGTTCGAAAATCAGCATGATCGGGCCATTATTGTAGAAGTAATGCTGTTTTTTCACTTTTCAGCATATTTTTCACATTTCCTCAGATTCAATTCTTAGGCATGTTAACAGTCTCATTATTAAATTAATAAGATACGTAAAAGTTTTTGTTTGACATTTCCTGCATCTTTACAACATTGTTAGTTGATTTTGTAAAAATGATGGTTAATTTGTTATCATGTATTGTGTAATAAAGTTTCAAAAATGGAAATAAACTCATATCATTGCAGTTTGTCAGATTCAATCATTCACTATGTTCAGAATCTCAGAATGGAAGAAATTGGACATTTAACACTGCTCTATTGATATTTTTCCCATCTCATCCATTTTCTTAGTTGATCATATAAAAACGGCAGTAAACTGTTAATTTTGTTTTATGTTAAAAATTATTAAAAATGGGAAAAAAACATTTCAGAACAGTGCTGTCTTGTTTACATTTTGGCATTTTCAAGTTGTGACTTTGAAGTTCCATGGGCCTGAAGACCTTTGCTAGTCACATTTTCTGAATATCCATGATACTAATATTTTATTCTTAAAAATTGATGGTCATTATGCTGTTAAACATTATGTAATATTGCATCAAAATTTGAGAAAAACCTATTTTGGGCACTGCTCCCATGATGACCATTTAAGAAAAACCATGTCACTTACTGTTCTCAAACAGTACAGTAAATATGCACAGATGTGTGTGTACATATTGCCATCACCTGCATCTGTCGTCGCCGGCATTGCCGTCACTGTCGCTGTCTCCGGCGCCGTGCACTTTCATTGTAAACACGATAAGTGGAAGGCAGTTTTACTTTTTGGCTGTATATTTACAGAGCTGATGAATATTCATAAAACGCAGGTCAAGTTCGAAAATCAGCATGATGGGGCCATTATTGTAGAAGTTATGCTGTTTTTTCACTTTTCAGCATATATGCAACACTGTAAACACATTTCAAGGAAAACCGATAGGCCTGATGTTATGAAATTCACAGGAGTAATTGATCTTACTATAACGCAGGTCAAGTTCGAAAATCGGCATGATCAGGCCACTATTTAAGTAGTTATGCTTTTTTTTCACTTTTCAGCATATATGCAACACTGTAAACACAAAATAAGAAAAACAGATAGGCCAATTGTCTTTAAACTCACAAGAGTGGTCATTCCTGCTAAAACGCAGGTTGAGTTCAAAAATCAGCATAATCGGGGCCATTATTTTGAAGAAATGCTGTTTTTTCACATTTCCTCAGATTCAATTCTTAGGCATGTTAACAGTCTCATTATTTAATTAATAAGATACGTAAAAGTGTTTGGTTGACATTTCCTGCATCTTTACAATATTATTAGTTGATTATGTAAAAATGATGGTAAACTTGTTATTGTGTATTGTGTAATAAAGTTTCAAAAATGGAAATAAACTCATATCATTGCAGTTTGTCAGATTCAATCATTCACTATGTTCAGAATCTCAGAATGGAGGAAATTGGACATTTAACACTGCTCTATTGATATTTTTCCCCATCTCATCAATTTTCTTAGTTGATCATATAAAAACGGCAGTAAACTGTTAATTTTGTTTTATGTTAAAAATTATTAAAAATGGGAAAAAAAACATTTCAGAACAGTGCTGTCTTGTTTACATTTTGGCATTTTCAAGTTGTGACTTTGAAGTTCCATGGGCCTGAAGACCTTTGCTAGTCACATTTTCTGAATATCCATGAAACTAATATTTTATTATCAAAAATTGATGGTCATTATGCTGTTAAACATTATGTAATATTGCATCAAAATTTGAAAAAAAAACAAAAAAAAAAAAAAATTAAGAAAAACCATGTCACTTACTGTTCTCAAACTTACAGGAAAGAAACATGGGACTAAAATATAGCTTCAGTAGGCAATGCAATCTGCCAGTTAAACAGTTTTTGTGTGGAATTTTAATTTTTCACATATAGGCTTTTTTAAGGTGTGACTTTGAAGTTCCACAGGCTTGAAGACCCGTGCTTGTCACATTTTCTGAAAATCCATGATACGTATATTTTATTATTAAAAATTGATTGTCATTATGCTGGTAACCATTATGTAATATTGCATCAGAATTGAAGAAAACACAATTTTGGGTGCTGCTGCCATGATGACCATTATGGGAAAACCATGTTACTTATGATTGCCAAACTTTCAAAAAAGAAATACAGGACTAAAATGCAGCCTGAGTTGGAAAAGCAGTGTAATTGACTACTTTTTCTGGAAGTTTAACATTTTGAAAGGGTGAACTTGAACTGCCATGGGCCTGAAGCCTTATGTTTGTTACACATTTTACTTACATTGGTATTACCTGTTGAGCATAATTAGAATTTCATGTTGAATTTGCAGTTAAACATAATGTACTTTTGCATCAGAATTAACAGTAGCCTATTTTGTTATTTCCTGCTTTTTGTCTGTACATTTGACAGCTTTGCTGCCTTGTTAGAATTTAATTTTCACTTTTATCAAACATATTGTTCTTTTTCCAGCTGACCTTTTCCATACAGCGTGATGGCTTTTTTGGTGAACTGATTCTTCCTGTCTGGTCAGGGCTAATTCCTATAGAAAAAACAGACAGCAAAAGACAACAGCAAGAGCAATGCTATGTCTCATCCATGTGTACAATAGATGGTATATGGCAAGCTTTAGGACATTGTCAAATGGTGTGCTAAACCCTATTCCAGAAACCGATTGTAAGGAGGAATCTGCATCTGGTATTGGTAGTAAGGAGATGTCTTAAGTGGGTATATATTCTTTTCCAGAGGACAGTTGTGGGTAATTTGTCACCTCTTACACAAACAAACTCAAATCATAATATTTGATGTTTAATGTGAGTCTAATTAGATGTTGTGAAATTGAAAAAAAAATATTGTAGATAATTCTCACTCTTCACATACAAAATGTCAATCAACTACAATTCTATCACACACTGTCAACTGTTAAGCTTATCACAGATTTTTGTTATTGTTAAGCATCATCTCTCCAACTTTCACAAATATTGAAAAAGTTTTTTGAAAATTATTAACGTTTAACTATTTTAAGGCACCGCATTTTGCAGTCTTCTCAGTGTCATTTTCAATTTTCTCAAATTTATTGTCCAAAAAAATCTTTTAAATGAGACACAGTCAACTGATGAGCTTATCACAGATTTGTATTGTTGTTATACATGATTTGTCCAAATTTCACAAAAATTAGACAAGATTTGTGAAAATTATTAACGTTTAACTATTTTAAGCCATGGAATTTGGCAGTCTTTTCAATGTCATTTTCAGTTTTCTCACATTTATATGCTCTGAAAAATGTTTTTCATGAGACATAGTCAACTGATGAGCTTATTACAGATTTTTATTATTGTTATGCATCATCTGTCCAAATTTCACAAATCTTGAACAAGATTTGTGAAAATTATTAACGTTTAACTATTTTAAGGCACCGCATTTTGCAGTCTTTTCAATGTCATTTTCTGTTTTCTCAATTTTATTGTCCAAAAAAATATTTTTTATGAGACACAGTCATTTGATGAGCTTATCACAGATTTTTATTGTTGTTATGCATCATCTATCCAAATTTTACAAATATAAGACAAGATTTGTGAAAATTATTAACGTTTAACTATTTTAAGCCATGGAATTTGGCAGTCGTTTCAGTGTTATTTTCAGTTTTCTCAAAATAATTGTCCAAAAAAAAATCTTTTTCATGAGACACAGTCAACTGATGAGCTTTTCACAGATTTTTATTGTTGTTATGCATCATCTATCCAAATTTCACAAATATTAGACAAGATTTGTGAAAATTATTAACGTTTAACTATTTTAAGCCATGGAATTTTGCAGGCTTTTCAATGTCATTTTCAGTTTTCTCACATTTATATGCTTTAAAAAATGTTTTTCATGAGACGCAGTCAACTGATGAGCTTATCACAGATTTTTATTATTGTTATGCATCATCTATCCAAATTTCACAAATATTAGACAAGATTTGTGAAAATTATTAACGTTTAACTATTTTCAGCCATGGAATTTGGCAGTCGTTTCAGTGTTATTTTCAGTTTTCTCAAATTAATTGTCCAAAAAAATCTTTTTCATGAGACACAGTCAACTGATGAGCTTATCACAGATTTTTATTGTTGTTATGCATCATCTGTCCAAATTTCACAAATATTAGACAAGATTTGTGAAAATTATTAACGTTTAACTATTTCAAGCCATGGAATTTGGCAGTCTTTTCAATGTCATTTTCAGTTTTCTCACATTTATATGCTTTAAAAAATGTTTTTCATGAGACGCAGTCAACTGATGAGCTTATCACAGATTTTTATTATTGTTATGTATCATCTGTCCAAATTTCACAAATATTGGACAAGATTTGTGAAAATTATTAACGTTTAACTATTTCAAGCCATGGAATTTGGCAGTCTTTTCAATGTCATTTTCAGTATTTCTCAAATTAATATGTTCTGAAAATGTCCTTTTTATTAGACATAGTCAACTGTTTAGGTTAAGTTAATCAAAATTATTGTTCAAATATTTAAGTGTGGGAAATTTGTCAATTTTTAGAATTTAATTTTCACTTTTATCAAACATATTGTTCTTTTTCCAGGTGACCTTTTCCATACAGCGTGATGGCTTTTTTGGTGAACTGATTCTTCCTGTCTGATCAGGGCTAATTCCTATAGAAAAAACAGACAGCAAAAGACAACAGCAAGAGCAATGCTATGTCTCATCCATGTGTACAATAGATGGTATATGGCAAGCTTTAGGACATTGTCAAATGGTGTGCTAAACCCTATTCCAGAAACCGATTGTAAGGAGGAATCTGCATCTGGTATTGGTAGTAAGGAGATGTCTTAAATGGGTATATATTCTTTTCCAGAGGACAATTATGGGTAATTTGTCACCTCTTACACAAACAAACTCAAATCATAATATTTGATGTTTAATGTGAGTCTAATTAGATGTTGTGAAATTGAAAAAAAAATATTGTAGATAATTCTCACTCTTCGCATACAAAATGTCAATCAACTACAATTCTATCACACACTGTCAACTGTTAAGCTTATCACAGATTTTTGTTATTGTTAAGCATCATCTCTCCAACTTTCACAAATATTGAAAAAGTTTTTTGAAAATTATTAACGTTTAACTATTTTAAGGCACCGCATTTTGCAGTCTTCTCAGTGTCATTTTCAATTTTCTCAAATTTATTGTCCAAAAAAAACTTTTAAATGAGACACAGTCAACTGATGAGCTTATCACAGATTTGTATTGTTGTTATACATCATTTGTCCAAATTTCACAAAAATTAGACAAGATTTGTGAAAATTATTAACGTTTAACTATTTTAAGCCATGGAATTTGGCAGTCTTTTCAATGTCATTTTCAGTTTTCTCACATTTATATGCTCTGAAAAATGTTTTTCATGAGACATAGTCAACTGATGAGCTTATTACAGATTTTTATTATTGTTATGCATCATCTGTCCAAATTTCACAAATCTTGAACAAGATTTGTGAAAATTATTAACGTTTAACTATTTTAAGGCACCGCATTTTGCAGTCTTTTCAATGTCATTTTCTGTTTTCTCAATTTTATTGTCCAAAAAAATATTTTTTATGAGACACAGTCATTTGATGAGCTTATCACAGATTTTTATTGTTGTTATGCATCATCTATCCAAATTTCACAAATATAAGACAAGATTTGTGAAAATTATTAACGTTTAACTATTTTAAGCCATGGAATTTGGCAGTCTTTTCAATGTCATTTTCAGTATTTCTCAAATTAATATGTTCTGAAAATGTCCTTTTTATTAGACATAGTCAACTGTTTAGGTTAAGGCCGGTGATAGGGTTAACTACGCTTAAAATCATGTTTTTGAGTTTTTTGTGTGTTTATATTAATCAAAAAAGTATCTAACGTTGGATGTAATAATTTTTATTAAATTGCATCGCAAAATGTGTCTTTTGATGAGTTTTTCAACCGGCACGCGCCCCAGTCAGGCTGACAACTAAGCCACGCCTCTGTTACTAAGGGCCGTTGCCATGAGGGGGTTGGAGCACAGTTAATGAGTTATAAGCCGATTACGTGTGCGGTAATAGGTCATAAGTCTTACATCAGCTTAGCAGCGAAGAAGTCTAGCTAGTACACTATGGGGAAGAGAAAAGTTCGTGTTAAAAGTCCATTTCCAGAGGAAAGAAAGAAAATTTTGAAAGAGAGTAGGACCTATGCGTGGCGGTTGGGGAAACCGGCCCTATTTGTTCAGTCGGATGACTGATTTCTGTATACCTAATAAATGGGTGAAAGAGTTAATCGAATCGGCTAAATTAATTGACAAATGAAAGAAAAATCGATTAATAAAAAAAACGCTAAAAAGGATACTTTTAGCCTAGCTCTTAATTTTTGCGATGTATATCGGCGAGCGCATCTGCGACACGTTACGAAACCGGAAATGATTTTTGGTCGCCGTTTGCAAAAGGTAAATCTAATATTGACAAAATAAAATTTTATTCTCCATGATATGATATCATGGAGCTTGAGAGACACGCGAAAAACTGTGATGTGAATGGCCAAACGAGAGAAATCCAAGCAAGGGTTGACAGCATGATTAAAACAATAAAAATAAAAACGCATGTTAGCGGCTTTGCATTTTGCGATGTTTGTAGAAAAACAATTTCAAAATCACTGATCAAGCGTGAAGAAAGAGTTCAAAATGTATCCAAAAATGAAAATCACAAAAAGACCCCGAGAATAGTCAAGACTAGCAGGTAAAACGCAAATATGATCTAAGTGTCGTGTGTAAAAATAAAATATTTATTCAAAAGCCTTCTCTCAGCCACTTTTACCGCTGAATCTTGTGCAGCTGAGTGTCTCCCCTTTATCTTAGCTGGCATTTTGAGAGATACCGCTCTGAAGTAATCACTGGATTTTTCCGTTGATCTGACGATTACCAAGTGCCGTGCAAAATAATCCTGCAGCGTTACCCGTCAAAAAACTCGTATTAACACAAGTGACGGCCACTTGCTCTCGACAGTTTTATCTGATCACTTTGCCGATAACAGAAAAGGAATCTCTCAGGTAAAATTACTCGATTGCCGAGGAAAAGCCATTAAAACGTTCAAATGCAACTTCACACCTCTTAATTGTGGTTAAACGTAATCGCCTTTGTTAGCACTTCCTACTACATATCCTTGACACCCTACTGGGCATCACTAGGCTAGGGCCGTCTCCAGAGCTGTCAATCAAAATGGCGGCACGCTTACAGGCCTAACGAGTGGTCGGAAAATGTAACAAAAGCACGATTTTCTGCCCTTTCAAAGCACCCAAACAAAATATTTTTAGATGACAATGAGCAATGGTTCCACCTGATCGTATAACCGATAACAGGTAAATTTGCCAGCTAAGCATTTGACTAATAAGCTCTGTTGACCAACCTGTGAACGTTTTTGGCTGTTTTAACAGCTTTCTATATTGACGAGATAAGTGAATCGCTGTCAAGTATATCTCACTATCTGAGCAACCGATCGTTACAAAAGTTGCACCTATTGTTGTTGGGAATGTGGACTACAGCATGATGTCAGGGGTTTAAGAGGAAATTGTTAGTTTGAAAGTTATCGTCTTTTGAAGTGAATAACCCATTGAAATATGGGGTAATTTAACGTAAAAGATGATAAAATCAAAAGTAAATAGTTTAAGACAATTCCCTGGTACCGCGCTGAAGTGCTTTCATCCAGCTTTATGAGGCCTTTTGAATCACTTGAATAGCTGTCTTGGTTATAGAGAAAATCCCAATTCCGAAAACGGCATTTTTCCCCTAAAATTGGCGCTATAGCGTCATCCTTTGGACACTGTACTTAATCCCCGTCTTTAATTGGCCTTTTGGGAAGTTTGTTTTAATTTTTTATAAAAACTTATAAGCCCAGGGCTTTGTTTCTATGACTTTGGTCCTTTTACTATTAGTCCCCTTAAGTTTATCAAAATTATTGTTCAAATATTTAAGTGTGGGGAAATTTGTCAATTTTTAGAATTTAATTTTCACTTTTATCAAACATATTGTTCTTTTTCCAGCTGACCTTTTCCATACAGCGTGATGGCTTTTTTGGTGAACTGATTCTTCCTGTCTGGTCAGGGCTAATTCCTATAGAAAAAACAGACAGCAAAAGACAACAGCAAGAGCAATGCTATGTCTCATCCATGTGTACAATAGATGGTATATGGCAAGCTTTAGGACATTGTCAAATGGTGTGCTAAACCCTATTCCAGAAACCGATTGTAAGGAGGAATCTGCATCTGGTATTGGTAGTAAGGAGATGTCTTAAATGGGTATATATTCTTTTCCAGAGGACAATTGTGGGTAATTTGTCACCTCTTACACAAACAAACTCAAATCATAATATTTGATGTTTAATGTGAGTCTAATTAGATGTTGTGAAATTGAAAAAAAATATTGTAGATAATTCTCACTCTTTGCATACCAAATGTCAATCAACTACAATTCTATCACACACTGTCAACTGTTAAGCTTATCACAGATTTTTGTTATTGTTAAGCATCATCTCTCCAACTTTCACAAATATTGAAAAAGTTTTGTGAAAATTATTAACGTTTAACTATTTTAAGGCACCGCATTTTGCAGTCTTCTCAGTGTCATTTTCAATTTTCTCAAATTTATTGTCCAAAAAAATCTTTTAAATGAGACACAGTCAACTGATGAGCTTATCACAGATTTGTATTGTTGTTATACATCATTTGTCCAAATTTCACAAAAATTAGACAAGATTTGTGAAAATTATTAACGTTTAACTATTTTAAGCCATGGAATTTGGCAGTCTTTTCAATGTCATTTTCAGTTTTCTCACATTTATATGCTCTGAAAAATGTTTTTCATGAGACATAGTCAACTGATGAGCTTATTACAGATTTTTATTATTGTTATGCATCATCTGTCCAAATTTCACAAATATTAGACAAGATTTGTGAAAATTATTAACGTTTAACTATTTTAAGCCATGGAATTTTGCAGGCTTTTCAATGTCATTTTCAGTTTTCTCACATTTATATGCTTTAAAAAATGTTTTTCATGAGACGCAGTCAACTGATGAGCTTATCACAGATTTTTATTATTGTTATGCATCATCTATCCAAATTTCACAAATATTAGACAAGATTTGTGAAAATTATTAACGTTTAACTATTTTAAGCCATGGAATTTGGCAGTCGTTTCAGTGTTATTTTCAGTTTTATCAAATTAATTGTCCAAAAAAATCTTTTTCATGAGACACAGTCAACTGATGAGCTTATCACAGATTTTTATTGTTGTTATGCATCATCTGTCCAAATTTCACAAATATTAGACAAGATTTGTGAAAATTATTAACGTTTAACTATTTCAAGCCATGGAATTTGGCAGTCTTTTCAATGTCATTTTCAGTTTTCTCACATTTATATGCTTTAAAAAATGTTTTTCATGAGACCCAAATTTCACAAATATTAGACAAGATTTGTGAAAATTATTAACGTTTAACTATTTCAAGCCATGGAATTTGGCAGTCTTTTCAATGTCATTTTCAGTTTTCTCACATTTATATGCTTTAAAAAATGTTTTTCATGAGACGCAGTCAACTGATGAGCTTATCACTGATTTTTATTATTGTTATGTATCATCTGTCCAAATTTCACAAATATTGGACAAGATTTGTGAAAATTATTAACGTTTAACTATTTCAAGCCATGGAATTTGGCAGTCTTTTCAATGTCATTTTCAGTATTTCTCAAATTAATATGTTCTGAAAATGTCCTTTTTATTAGACATAGTCAACTGTTTAGGTTAAGTTAATCAAAATTATTGTTCAAATATTTAAGTGTGGGAAATTTGTCAATTTTTAGAATTTAATTTTCACTTTTATCAAACATATTGTTCTTTTTCCAGGTGACCTTTTCCATACAGCGTGATGGCTTTTTTGGTGAACTGATTCTTCCTGTCTGATCAGGGCTAATTCCTATAGAAAAAACAGACAGCAAAAGACAACAGCAAGAGCAATGCTATGTCTCATCCATGTGTACAATAGATGGTATATGGCAAGCTTTAGGACATTGTCAAATGGTGTGCTAAACCCTATTCCAGAAACCGATTGTAAGGAGGAATCTGCATCTGGTATTGGTAGTAAGGAGATGTCTTAAATGGGTATATATTCTTTTCCAGAGGACAATTATGGGTAATTTGTCACCTCTTACACAAACAAACTCAAATCATAATATTTGATGTTTAATGTGAGTCTAATTAGATGTTGTGAAATTGAAAAAAAAATATTGTAGATAATTCTCACTCTTCGCATTCAAAATGTCAATCAACTACAATTCTATCACACACTGTCAACTGTTAAGCTTATCACAGATTTTTATGTACAGACACAGATGTGTCTGTACATATTGCCATCACCTGCGTCTGTCGTCGCCGTCGTCGCCGATGCCGATGGCGTCGCCGATGCCGGCGCCGTGCACTTTCCTTGTTAACACGATAAGTGGAGGGCAGTTTTACTTTTTGGCTTTATATTTACAGAGCTGATGAATATTCATAAAACACAGGTCAAGTTCGAAAATCAGCATGATCGGGCCATTATTGTAGAAGTTATGCTGTTTTTTCACTTTTCAGCATATATGCAACCCTGTTAACACATTTTAAGGAAAACCGATAGGCCTGTTGTCATGAAACTCACAGGAGTAATCAATCTTACTAAAACGCAGGTCAAGTTCGAAAATCGGCATGATCGGGCCACTATTTTAGTAGTTATGCTGTTTTTTCACTTTTTAGCATATATGCAACATTGTTAACACATTTCAAGGAAAACCCATAGGCCTGTTGTCATGAAACTCACATTAGTAATCAATCTTACTAAAACGCAGGTCAAGTTCGAAAATCAGCATAATGGGGCCATTATTTTAAAAGTTATGCTGTTTTTTCACATTTCCTCAGATTCAATTCTTAGGCATGTTAACAGTCTCATTATTTAACTAATAAGATATGTAAATGTGTTTGTTTGACATTTCCTGCAACTTTAAAACATTGTTAGTTGATTATGTAAAAATGATGGTAAACTTGTTATCATGTATTGTATAATAGAGTTTCAAAAATGGAAAAAAACTCATATCATTGCAGTTTGTCAGATTAATTCATTCACTATGTTCAGAAACTCGGAATGGAGGAAATTGGACATTAAACACTGTTCTATTGATATTTTTCCCATGTCATCAATTTTCTTAGTTGATCATATAAAAATGGCAGTAAACTGTTAATTTTGTCATATGTTAAACAATTGTTAAAAGTGGAAAAAAACACATTTCAGGACAGTGCTGTCTTGTTTACATTTTGGCATTTTCAAGGTGTGACTTTGAAGTTCCATGGGCCTGAAGACCTTTGCTTGTCACATTTTCTGAATATCCATGATACTAATATTTTATTATTAAAAATTGCTGGTTATTACCCTGTTAAACATTATGTAATATTGCATCAAAATTTGAAGAAACCCCTTTTTTGGACACTGCTCCCATGATGACCATTTAAGGAAAACCATGTCACTTACTGTTCTCAAACTTACAGGAAAGAAACATGGGACTAAGATACAGTTTAATTAGGCAATGCAGTCTGTTTGGTAATTCTTTCTGGCAGTTAAACAGTTTTTTGTGAAAATTAAATTTGTCACATATTGGCATTTTCAAGGTGTGACTTTGAAGTTCCATGGTCCTGAAGACCTTTTCTCGTCACATTTTCTGAATATCCATGATACTAATATTTTATTATTATGTACAGACACAGATGTGTCTGTACATATTGCCATCACCTGCGTCTGTCGTTGTCGTTTCCGTCGCCGGCGCCGTGCACTTTCCTTGTAAACATGATAAGTGGAAGGCAGTTTTAATTTTTGGCTTTATATTTACAGAGCTGATGAATATTCATAAAACGCAGGTCAAGTTCGAAAATCAGCATGATCGGGCCATTATTGTAGAAATTATGCTGTTTTTTTCACTTTTCAGCATATATGCAACATTGTAAACACATTTCAAGGAAAACCGATTGGCCTGTTGTCATGAAACTCACAGGAGTAATCGATCTTACTAAAACGCAGGTCAAGTTCGAAAACCGTCATCATCAGGCCACTATTTAAGTAGTTATGCTTTTTTTCACTTTTCAGCATATATGCAACATTGTAAACACAATATAAGAAAAACAGACAGGCCAATTGTCATTAACTCACAGGAGTGGTCAATCCTGCTAAAACACAGGTTGAGTTAAAAAAATCAGCATAATCGGGCCATTATTTTAGAAGTTATGCTGTTTTTTCACATTTCCTCAGATTCAATTCTTAGACATGTTAACAGTTTCATTATTTAATTAATAAGATACGTAAAAGTGTTTGTTTGACATTTCCTGCATCTTTACAACATTGTTAGTTGATTTTGTAAAAATGATGGTAAACTTGTTATCATGTATTGTGTAATAAAGTTTCAAAAATGGAAATAAACTCATATCATTGCAGTTTGTCAGGTTCAATCATTCACTATGTTCAGAATCTCAGAATGGAAGAAATTGGACATTTAACACTGCTCTATTGATATTTTTCCCATCTCATCAATTTTCTTAGTTGATCATATAAAAATGGCAGTAAACTGTTAATTTTGTTTTATGTTAAAAAATGTTAAAAATGGAAATAAAACATTTCAGAACAGTGCTGTCTTGTTTACATTTTGGCATTTTCAAGTTGTGACTTTGAAGTTCCATGGGCCTGAAGACCTTTGCTAGTCACAGTTTCTGAATATCCATGATACTAATATTTTATTATTAAAAATTGATGGTCATTATGCTGTTAAACATTATGTAATATTGCATCAAAATTTGAAAAAAACCTATTTTGGTCACTGCTCCCATGATGACCATTTAAGAAAAACCATGTCACTTACTGTTCTCAAACAGTACAGTAAATATGTACAGATGTGTCTGTACATATTGCCATCACCTACGGCTGTCGTCGCTGTCGCCGGCGCTGTGCACTTTCATTATAAACACGATAAGTGGAAGGCAGTTTTACTTTTTGGCTGCTTGGTAATTCTTACTGCCAGTTAAACAGTTTTTTTGTGAAAATTTAATTTTTCACATATTGGCATTTTCAAGGTGTGAGTTTGAAGTTCCACGGGCTTGAAGACCCATGCTAGTCACATTTTCTGAAAATCCATGATACGTATATTTTATTATTAAAAATTGACGGTCATTAGGCTATTAACCATTATGTAATATTGCATCAGAATAGAAGAAAACACAATTTTGGGTGCTGCTGCCATGATGACCATTATGGGAAAACCATGTTACTTATAATTGCCAAACTTTCAAAAAGAAATACAGGACTAAAATGCAGCCTGAGTTGGAAAAGTAGTCTAATTGGCTTCTTTTTCTGGAACTTATACATTTTCAAAGTGTGAACTTGAACTCCCATGGGCTTGAAGCCTTATGCTTGTTACACATTTTACTTACATTGGTATTACCTGTTGAGCATAATTAAAATTTGATGTTGAATTTGCAGTTTAACATAATGTACTTTTGCATCAGAATTGACAGTAGCCTATTTTGTGCATAGTTATTTCCTGTTTTTTGTCTGTACATTTGACAGCTTTGCTGCCTTGTTGTTATTGTTAAGCATCATCTCTCTAACTTTCACAAATATTGAAAAAGTTTTGTGAAAATTATTAACGTTTAACTATTTTAAGGCACCGCATTTTGCAGTCTTCTCAGTGTCATTTTCAATTTTCTCAAATTTATTGTCCAAAAAAATCTTTTAAATGAGACACAGTCAACTGATGAGCTTATCACAGATTTGTATTGTTGTTATACATCATCTATCCAAATGTCACAAAAATTAGACAAGATTTGTGAAAATTATTAACATTTAACTATTTTAAGCCATGGAATTTGGCAGTCTTTTCAATGTCATTTTCAGTTTTCTCACATTTATATGCTCTGAAAAATGTTTTTCATGAGACATAGTCAACTGATGAGCTTATTACAGATTTTTATTATTGTTATGCATCATCTGTCCAAATTTCACAAATCTTGAACAAGATTTGTGAAAATTATTAACGTTTAACTATTTTAAGGCACCGCATTTTGCAGTCTTTTCAATGTCATTTTCTGTTTTCTCAATTTTATTGTCCAAAAAATATTTTTTATGAGACACAGTCATTTGATGAGCTTATCACAGATTTTTATTGTTGTTATGCATCATCTATCCAAATTTCACAAAAATTAGACAAGATTTGTGAAAATTATTAACGTTTAACTATTTTAAGGCACCGCATTTTGCAGTCTTTTCAATGTCATTTTCTGTTTTCTCAATTTTATTGTCCAAAAAAATATTTTTTATGAGACACAGTCAACTGATGAGCTTATCACAGATTTTTATTGTTGTTATGCATCATCTATCCAAATTTCACAAATATAAGACAAGATTTGTGAAAATTATTAACGTTTAACTACTTTAAGCCATGGAATTTGGCAGTCGTTTCAGTGTTATTTTCAGTTTTCTCAAATTAATTGTCCAAAAAAATCTTTTTCATGAGACACAGTCAACTGATGAGCTTATCACAGATTTTTATCGTTGTTATGCATCATCTGTCCAAATTTCACAAATATTAGACAAGATTTGTGAAAATTATTAACGTTTAACTATTTCAAGCCATGGAATTTGGCAGTCTTTTCAATGTCATTTTCAGTTTTCTCACATTTATATGCTTTAAAAAATGTTTTTCATGAGACGCAGTCAACTGATGAGCTTATCACTGATTTTTATTATTGTTATGTATCATCTGTCCAAATTTCACAAATATTGGACAAGATTTGTGAAAATTATTAACGTTTAACTATTTCAAGCCATGGAATTTGGCAGTCTTTTCAATGTCATTTTCAGTATTTCTCAAATTAATATGTTCTGAAAATGTACTTTTTATTAGACATAGTCAACTGTTTAGGTTAAGTTAATCAAAATTATTGTTCAAATATTTAAGTGTGGGAAATTTGTCAATTTTTAGAATTTAATTTTCACTTTTATCAAACATATTGTTCTTTTTCCAGGTGACCTTTTCCATACAGCGTGATGGCTTTTTTGGTGAACTGATTCTTCCTGTCTGGTCAGGGCTAATTCCTATAGAAAAAACAGACAGCAAAAGACAACAGCAAGAGCAATGCTATGTCTCATCCATGTGTACAATAGATGGTATATGGCAAGCTTTAGGACATTGTCAAATGGTGTGCTAAACCCTATTCCAGAAACCGATTGTAAGGAGGAATCTGCATCTGGTATTGGTAGTAAGGAGATGTCTTAAATGGGTATATATTCTTTTCCAGAGGACAATTGTGGGTAATTTGTCACCTCTTACACAAACAAACTCAAATCATAATATTTGATGTTTAATGTGAGTCTAATTAGATGTTGTGAAATTGAAAAAAAAAAATTGTAGATAATTCTCACTCTTCACATACAAAATGTCAATCAACTACAATTCTATCACACACTGTCAACTGTTAAGCTTATCACAGATTTTTGTTATTGTTAAGCATCATCTCTCCAACTTTCACAAATATTGAAAAAGTTTTGTGAAAATTATTAACGTTTAACTATTTTAAGGCACCGCATTTTGCAGTTTTCTCAGTGTCATTTTCAATTTTCTCAAATTTATTGTCCAAAAAAATCTTTTAAATGAGACACAGTCAACTGATGAGCTTATCACAGATTTGTATTGTTGTTATACATCATCTATCCAAATTTCACAAAAATTAGACAAGATTTGTGAAAATTATTAACGTTTAACTATTTTAAGGCACCGCATTTTGCAGTCTTTTCAATGTCATTTTCTGTTTTCTCAATTTTATTGTCCAAAAAAATATTTTTTATGAGACACAGTCATTTGATGAGCTTATCACAGATTTTTATTGTTGTTATGCATCATCTATCCAAATTTCACAAATATAAGACAAGATTTGTGAAAATTATTAACGTTTAACTACTTTAAGCCATGGAATTTGGCAGTCGTTTCAGTGTTATTTTCAGTTTTCTCAAATTAATTGTCCAAAAAAATCTTTTTCATGAGACACAGTCAACTGATGAGCTTATCACAGATTTTTATCGTTGTTATGCATCATCTGTCCAAATTTCACAAATATTAGACAAGATTTGTGAAAATTATTGACGTTTAACTATTTCAAGCCATGGAATTTGGCAGTCTTTTCAATGTCATTTTCAGTTTTCTCACATTTATATGCTTTAAAAAATGTTTTTCATGAGACGCAGTCAACTGATGAGCTTATCACTGATTTTTATTATTGTTATGTATCATCTGTCCAAATTTCACAAATATTGGACAAGATTTGTGAAAATTATTAACGTTTAACTATTTCAAGCCATGGAATTTGGCAGTCTTTTCAATGTCATTTTCAGTATTTCTCAAATTAATATGTTCTGAAAATGTACTTTTTATTAGACATAGTCAACTGTTTAGGTTAAGTTAATCAAAATTATTGTTCAAATATTTAAGTGTGGGAAATTTGTCAATTTTTAGAATTTAATTTTCACTTTTATCAAACATATTGTTCTTTTTCCAGGTGACCTTTTCCATACAGCGTGATGGCTTTTTTGGTGAACTGATTCTTCCTGTCTGGTCAGGGCTAATTCCTATAGAAAAAACAGACAGCAAAAGACAACAGCAAGAGCAATGCTATGTCTCATCCATGTGTACAATAGATGGTATATGGCAAGCTTTAGGACATTGTCAAATGGTGTGCTAAACCCTATTCCAGAAACCGATTGTAAGGAGGAATCTGCATCTGGTATTGGTAGTAAGGAGATGTCTTAAATGGGTATATATTCTTTTCCAGAGGACAATTGTGGGTAATTTGTCACCTCTTACACAAACAAACTCAAATCATAATATTTGATGTTTAATGTGAGTCTAATTAGATGTTGTGAAATTGAAAAAAAAAAATTGTAGATAATTCTCACTCTTCACATACAAAATGTCAATCAACTACAATTCTATCACACACTGTCAACTGTTAAGCTTATCACAGATTTTTGTTATTGTTAAGCATCATCTCTCCAACTTTCACAAATATTGAAAAAGTTTTGTGAAAATTATTAACGTTTAACTATTTTAAGGCACCGCATTTTGCAGTTTTCTCAGTGTCATTTTCAATTTTCTCAAATTTATTGTCCAAAAAAATCTTTTAAATGAGACACAGTCAACTGATGAGCTTATCACAGATTTGTATTGTTGTTATACATCATCTATCCAAATTTCACAAAAATTAGACAAGATTTGTGAAAATTATTAACGTTTAACTATTTTAAGGCACCGCATTTTGCAGTCTTTTCAATGTCATTTTCTGTTTTCTCAATTTTATTGTCCAAAAAAATATTTTTTATGAGACACAGTCATTTGATGAGCTTATCACAGATTTTTATTGTTGTTATGCATCATCTATCCAAATTTCACAAATATAAGACAAGATTTGTGAAAATTATTAACGTTTAACTACTTTAAGCCAAGGAATTTGGCAGTCGTTTCAGTGTTATTTTCAGTTTTCTCAAATTAATTGTCCAAAAAAATCTTTTTCATGAGACACAGTCAACTGATGAGCTTATCACAGATTTTTATCGTTGTTATGCATCATCTGTCCAAATTTCACAAATATTAGACAAGATTTGTGAAAATTATTAACGTTTAACTATTTCAAGCCATGGAATTTGGCAGTCTTTTCAATGTCATTTTCAGTTTTCTCACATTTATATGCTTTAAAAAATGTTTTTCATGAGACGCAGTCAACTGATGAGCTTATCACTGATTTTTATTATTGTTATGTATCATCTGTCCAAATTTCACAAATATTGGACAAGATTTGTGAAAATTATTAACGTTTAACTATTTCAAGCCATGGAATTTGGCAGTCTTTTCAATGTCATTTTCAGTATTTCTCAAATTAATATGTTCTGAAAATGTCCTTTTTATTAGACATAGTCAACTGTTTAGGTTAAGTTAATCAAAATTATTGTTCAAATATTTAAGTGTGGGAAATTTGTCAATTTTTAGAATTTAATTTTCACTTTTATCAAACATATTGTTCTTTTTCCAGGTGACCTTTTCCATACAGCGTGATGGCTTTTTTGGTGAACTGATTCTTCCTGTCTGGTCAGGGCTAATTCCTATAGAAAAAACAGACAGCAAAAGACAACAGCAAGAGCAATGCTATGTCTCATCCATGTGTTCAATAGATGGTATATGGCAAGCTTTAGGACATTGTCAAATGGTGTGCTAAACCCTATTCCAGAAACCGATTGTAAGGAGGAATCTGCATCTGGTATTGGTAGTAAGGAGATGTCTTAAATGGGTATATATTCTTTTCCAGAGGACAATTATGGGTAATTTGTCACCTCTTACACAAACAAACTCAAATCATAATATTTGATGTTTAATGTGAGTCTAATTAGATGTTGTGAAATTGAAAAAGAAATATTGTAGATAATTCTCAATCTTCGCATACAAAATGTCAATCAACTACAATTCTATCACACACTGTCAACTGTTAAGCTTATCACAGATTTTTGTTATTGTTAAGCATCATCTCTCCAACTTTCACAAATATTGAAAAAGTTTTGTGAAAATTATTAACGTTTAACTATTTTAAGGCACCGCATTTTGCAGTCTTCTCAGTGTCATTTTCAATTTTCTCAAATTTATTGTCCAAAAAAATCTTTTAAATGAGACACAGTCAACTGATGAGCTTATCACATATTATCACAGATTTGTATTGTTGTTATACATCATTTGTCCAAATTTCACAAAAATTAGACAAGATTTGTGAAAATTATTAACGTTTAACTATTTTAAGCCATGGAATTTGGCAGTCTTTTCAATGTCATTTTTAGTTTTCTCACATTTATATGCTCTGAAAAATGTTTTTCATGAGACATAGTCAACTGATGAGCTTATTACAGATTTTTATTATTGTTATGCATCATCTGTCCAAATTTCACAAATCTTGAACAAGATTTGTGAAAATTATTAACGTTTAACTATTTTAAGCCATGGAATTTGGCAGTCGTTTCAGTGTTATTTTCAGTTTTCTCAAATTAATTGTCCAAAAAAAATCTTTTTCATGAGACACAGTCAACTGATGAGCTCATCACAGATTTTTATTGTTGTTATGCATCATCTATCCAAATTTCACAAATATTAGACAAGATTTGTGAAAATTATTAACATTTAACTATTTTAAGCCATGGAATTTTGCAGTCTTTTCAATGTCATTTTCAGTTTTCTCACATTTATATGTTTTAAAAAATGTTTTTCATGAGACGCAGTCAACTGATGAGCTTATCACAGATTTTTATTATTGTTATGCATCATCTATCCAAATTTCACAAATATAAGACAAGATTTGTGAAAATTATTAACGTTTAACTAATTTAAGCCATGGAATTTGGCAGTCTTTTCAATGTCATTTTCAGTTTTCTCACATTTATATGCTCTGAAAAATGTTTTTGATGAGACATAGTCAACTGATGAGCTTATTACAGATTTTTATTATTGTTATGCATCATCTGTCCAAATTTCCCAAATCTTGAACAAGATTTGTGAAAATTATTAACGTTTAACTATTTTAAGGCACCGCATTTTGCAGTCTTTTCAATGTCATTTTCTGTTTTCTCAATTTTATTGTCCAAAAAAATCTTTTTCATGAGACACAGTCAACTGATGAGCTTATCACAGATTTTTATCGTTGTTATGCATCATCTGTCCAAATTTCACAAATATTAGACAAGATTTGTGAAAATTATTGACGTTTAACTATTTCAAGCCATGGAATTTGGCAGTCTTTTCAATGTCATTTTCAGTTTTCTCACATTTATATGCTTTAAAAAATGTTTTTCATGAGACGCAGTCAACTGATGAGCTTATCACTGATTTTTATTATTGTTATGTATCATCTGTCCAAATTTCACAAATATTGGACAAGATTTGTGAAAATTATTAACGTTTAACTATTTCAAGCCATGGAATTTGGCAGTCTTTTCAATGTCATTTTCAGTATTTCTCAAATTAATATGTTCTGAAAATGTACTTTTTATTAGACATAGTCAACTGTTTAGGTTAAGTTAATCAAAATTATTGTTCAAATATTTAAGTGTGGGAAATTTGTCAATTTTTAGAATTTAATTTTCACTTTTATCAAACATATTGTTCTTTTTCCAGGTGACCTTTTCCATACAGCGTGATGGCTTTTTTGGTGAACTGATTCTTCCTGTCTGGTCAGGGCTAATTCCTATAGAAAAAACAGACAGCAAAAGACAACAGCAAGAGCAATGCTATGTCTCATCCATGTGTACAATAGATGGTATATGGCAAGCTTTAGGACATTGTCAAATGGTGTGCTAAACCCTATTCCAGAAACCGATTGTAAGGAGGAATCTGCATCTGGTATTGGTAGTAAGGAGATGTCTTAAATGGGTATATATTCTTTTCCAGAGGACAATTGTGGGTAATTTGTCACCTCTTACACAAACAAACTCAAATCATAATATTTGATGTTTAATGTGAGTCTAATTAGATGTTGTGAAATTGAAAAAAAAAATTGTAGATAATTCTCACTCTTCACATACAAAATGTCAATCAACTACAATTCTATCACACACTGTCAACTGTTAAGCTTATCACAGATTTTTGTTATTGTTAAGCATCATCTCTCCAACTTTCACAAATATTGAAAAAGTTTTGTGAAAATTATTAACGTTTAACTATTTTAAGGCACCGCATTTTGCAGTTTTCTCAGTGTCATTTTCAATTTTCTCAAATTTATTGTCCAAAAAAATCTTTTAAATGAGACACAGTCAACTGATGAGGTTATCACAGATTTGTATTGTTGTTATACATCATCTATCCAAATTTCACAAAAATTAGACAAGATTTGTGAAAATTATTAACGTTTAACTATTTTAAGGCACCGCATTTTGCAGTCTTTTCAATGTCATTTTCTGTTTTCTCAATTTTATTGTCCAAAAAAATATTTTTTATGAGACACAGTCATTTGATGAGCTTATCATAGATTTTTATTGTTGTTATGCATCATCTATCCAAATTTCACAAATATAAGACAAGATTTGTGAAAATTATTAACGTTTAACTACTTTAAGCCAAGGAATTTGGCAGTCGTTTCAGTGTTATTTTCAGTTTTCTCAAATTAATTGTCCAAAAAAATCTTTTTCATGAGACACAGTCAACTGATGAGCTTATCACAGATTTTTATCGTTGTTATGCATCATCTGTCCAAATTTCACAAATATTAGACAAGATTTGTGAAAATTATTAACGTTTAACTATTTCAAGCCATGGAATTTGGCAGTCTTTTCAATGTCATTTTCAGTTTTCTCACATTTATATGCTTTAAAAAATGTTTTTCATGAGACGCAGTCAACTGATGAGCTTATCACTGATTTTTATTATTGTTATGTATCATCTGTCCAAATTTCACAAATATTGGACAAGATTTGTGAAAATTATTAACATTTAACTATTTCAAGCCATGGAATTTGGCAGTCTTTTCAATGTCATTTTCAGTATTTCTCAAATTAATATGTTCTGAAAATGTACTTTTTATTAGACATAGTCAACTGTTTAGGTTAAGTTAATCAAAATTATTGTTCAAATATTTAAGTGTGGGAAATTTGTCAATTTTTAGAATTTAATTTTCACTTTTATCAAACATATTGTTCTTTTTCCAGGTGACCTTTTCCATACAGCGTGATGGCTTTTTTGGTGAACTGATTCTTCCTGTCTGGTCAGGGCTAATTCCTATAGAAAAAACAGACAGCAAAAGACAACAGCAAGAGCAATGCTATGTCTCATCCATGTGTACAATAGATGGTATATGGCAAGCTTTAGGACATTGTCAAATGGTGTGCTAAACCCTATTCCAGAAACCGATTGTAAGGAGGAATCTGCATCTGGTATTGGTAGTAAGGAGATGTCTTAAATGGGTATATATTCTTTTCCAGAGGACAATTGTGGGTAATTTGTCACCTCTTACACAAACAAACTCAAATCATAATATTTGATGTTTAATGTGAGTCTAATTAGATGTTGTGAAATTGAAAAAAAAAAATTGTAGATAATTCTTACTCTTCACATACAAAATGTCAATCAACTACAATTCTATCACACACTGTCAACTGTTAAGCTTATCACAGATTTTTGTTATTGTTAAGCATCATCTCTCCAACTTTCACAAATATTGAAAAAGTTTTGTGAAAATTATTAACGTTTAACTATTTTAAGGCACCGCATTTTGCAGTTTTCTCAGTGTCATTTTCAATTTTCTCAAATTTATTGTCAAAAAAAATCTTTTAAATGAGACACAGTCAACTGATGAGCTTATCACAGATTTGTATTGTTGTTATACATCATCTATCCAAATTTCACAAAAATTAGACAAGATTTGTGAAAATTATTAACGTTTAACTATTTTAAGGCACCGCATTTTGCAGTCTTTTCAATGTCATTTTCTGTTTTCTCAATTTTATTGTCCAAAAAAATATTTTTTATGAGACACAGTCATTTGATGAGCTTATCACAGATTTTTATTGTTGTTATGCATCATCTATCCAAATTTCACAAATATAAGACAAGATTTGTGAAAATTATTAACGTTTAACTACTTTAAGCCATGGAATTTGGCAGTCGTTTCAGTGTTATTTTCAGTTTTCTCAAATTAATTGTCCAAAAAAATCTTTTTCATGAGACACAGTCAACTGATGAGCTTATCACAGATTTTTATCGTTGTTATGCATCATCTGTCCAAATTTCACAAATATTAGACAAGATTTGTGAAAATTATTAACGTTTAACTATTTCAAGCCATGGAATTTGGCAGTCTTTTCAATGTCATTTTCAGTTTTCTCACATTTATATGCTTTAAAAATGTTTTTCATGAGACGCAGTCAACTGATGAGCTTATCACTGATTTTTATTATTGTTATGTATCATCTGTCCAAATTTCACAAATATTGGACAAGATTTGTGAAAATTATTAACGTTTAACTATTTCAAGCCATGGAATTTGGCAGTCTTTTCAATGTCATTTTCAGTATTTCTCAAATTAATATGTTCTGAAAATGTCCTTTTTATTAGACATAGTCAACTGTTTAGGTTAAGTTAATCAAAATTATTGTTCAAATATTTAAGTGTGGGAAATTTGTCAATTTTTAGAATTTAATTTTCACTTTTATCAAACATATTGTTCTTTTTCCAGGTGACCTTTTCCATACAGCGTGATGGCTTTTTTGGTGAACTGATTCTTCCTGTCTGGTCAGGGCTAATTCCTATAGAAAAAACAGACAGCAAAAGACAACAGCAAGAGCAATGCTATGTCTCATCCATGTGTACAATAGATGGTATATGGCAAGCTTTAGGACATTGTCAAATGGTGTGCTAAACCCTATTCCAGAAACCGATTGTAAGGAGGAATCTGCATCTGGTATTGGTAGTAAGGAGATGTCTTAAATGGGTATATATTCTTTTCCAGAGGACAATTGTGGGTAATTTGTCACCTCTTACACAAACAAACTCAAATCATAATATTTGATGTTTAATGTGAGTCTAATTAGATGTTGTGAAATTGAAAAAGAAATATTGTAGATAATTCTCAATCTTCGCATACAAAATGTCAATCAACTACAATTCTATCACACACTGTCAACTGTTAAGCTTATCACAGATTTTTGTTATTGTTAAGCATCATCTCTCCAACTTTCACAAATATTGAAAAAGTTTTGTGAAAATTATTAACGTTTAACTATTTTAAGGCACCGCATTTTGCAGTCTTCTCAGTGTCATTTTCAATTTTCTCAAATTTATTGTCCAAAAAAATCTTTTAAATGAGACACAGTCAACTGATGAGCTTATCACATATTATCACAGATTTGTATTGTTGTTATACATCATTTGTCCAAATTTCACAAAAATTAGACAAGATTTGTGAAAATTATTAACGTTTAACTATTTTAAGCCATGGAATTTGGCAGTCTTTTCAATGTCATTTTTAGTTTTCTCACATTTATATGCTCTGAAAAATGTTTTTCATGAGACATAGTCAACTGATGAGCTTATTACAGATTTTTATTATTGTTATGCATCATCTGTCCAAATTTCACAAATCTTGAACAAGATTTGTGAAAATTATTAACGTTTAACTATTTTAAGCCATGGAATTTGGCAGTCGTTTCAGTGTTATTTTCAGTTTTCTCAAATTAATTGTCCAAAAAAAATCTTTTTCATGAGACACAGTCAACTGATGAGCTCATCACAGATTTTTATTGTTGTTATGCATCATCTATCCAAATTTCACAAATATTAGACAAGATTTGTGAAAATTATTAACATTTAACTATTTTAAGCCATGGAATTTTGCAGTCTTTTCAATGTCATTTTCAGTTTTCTCACATTTATATGTTTTAAAAAATGTTTTTCATGAGACGCAGTCAACTGATGAGCTTATCACAGATTTTTATTATTGTTATGCATCATCTATCCAAATTTCACAAATATAAGACAAGATTTGTGAAAATTATTAACGTTTAACTAATTTAAGACATGGAATTTGGCAGTCTTTTCAATGTCATTTTCAGTTTTCTCACATTTATATGCTCTGAAAAATGCTTTTGATGAGACATAGTCAACTGATGAGCTTATTACAGATTTTTATTATTGTTATGCATCATCTGTCCAAATTTCCCAAATCTTGAACAAGATTTGTGAAAATTATTAACGTTTAACTATTTTAAGGCACCGCATTTTGCAGTCTTTTCAATGTCATTTTCTGTTTTCTCAATTTTATTGTCCAAAAAAATATTTTTTATGAGACACAGTCAACTGAAGAGCTTATCACAGATTTTTATTGTTGTTATGCATCATCTATCCAAATTTCACAAATATTAGACAAGATTTGTGAAAATTATTAACGTTTAACTATTTTAAGCCATGGAATTTTGTAGTCTTTGTAATGTCATTTTCAGTTTTTTCACATTTATATGCTCTGAAAAATGTTTTTCATGAGTCACATTCAACTGATGAGCTTATCATAGATTTTTATTCTTGTTATGCATCATCTATCCAAATTTCACAAATATTAGACAAGATTTGTGAAAATTATTAACGTTTAACTATTTTAAGCCATGGAATTTGGCAGTCTTTTAAATGTCATTTTCAGTTTTCTCACATTTATATGCTCTGAAAAATCTTTTTCATTAGACACAGTCAACTGATAGTTTTTCAGATTTTAAGCATCATTTGTACAAATTTCAAAAATATTGGACTAGATTTGTCAAAACTATTAACATTTAACTATTTTATACCATGAAAATTGCCAGTCTTTTTAATGTTATATTCATTTTTCTCAATTATATTGTCTTAAAAAATCTTCTGCATTGGACCCAGTCAACTGATGAGGTTATTATTGTTGTTATGCATCATTTGTTTAAATTTCACAAAGATTGGACCAGATTTGACAAAATTATTAATGTTTAACTATTTTAAGTCATGGAATTTGGCAGTCTTTTCAATGTCATTTTCAGTTTTCTCAAAAATATATGTTCTGAAAAAATCTTTTTCATTTGACATTGTCAACTGATGTGCTTTTCACAGATTTTTTAGATGTTAAGCATGATTTGTACAAATTTCACAAATATTGAAGTAGATTTGCCAACATTATTAATGTTTAACTATTTTAAGTTATCGAATTTGGCATTTTTTTCAATGTTGTCATCTATTTAGCTAAACTTTTTCAAAAGTATTTATGTTTAACTATTTTAATCTGGGAAATTTATCACTTTTTAATATTTAATTTACACTTTTTTCAAATATATTTTGTCAAATGGTGTGCTAAACCCTATTCCAGAAACTGATTGTAAGGAGGAATCTGCACCTGGTATTGGTAGTAAGAAGAAGTCTTGAATGGGTATATGTTGTTTTCTAGGTCACATTTCTGGACAATTTGTCACCTCTACACAAGCAAACAAATGATCACATTTGATGTTTCTTTGGAGACTGAATGATATATTGAATGATATATATGATATATTGGCGTATTAAAATATTTGTTTTCAATAATTCTCACTCTTCTCATATAAATTGCCAATAAGCTGCACTTCTGTTACACACAGTCAACTGATAAGCTTATCACAGATATCTGCAGTTGTCAAATGTCATTTTTTCAAAATTAAAAAGAAATAAAATATAATTGACAAAATTGTTAATATTTAATTATATTCATGATGGTAATTTTGATACATTTTAAGTCTTATTGCACATTGTTCTCTGCCACCACGTCACTGTTACTGCTTCTCCTCTTAAACTATAAGAGACCATGTATCCATCTCTTGTATGTAGGTCAGATATAATCTCAACTTGATCCATGTGAATTTTGGGTACGTGGTGCTGGGGTGTAGGTGTGGTGTTCGTCACATTGCACCCTTGTCCAAAATTTGCAAAATGAAATGCAAAATATCTCCCAAACTAAAGGCATTGCAGGAAAAGTTTCTATGGATGACTGAAAGTGGTGTGTGGGATTTGAAATATGCCCATTTAAGGTTAAATGGGCCAAAATTTTCTTTAAAATTTTTTTTCATTCATGCTGATTTTCTGAATCTACACAGACCTATCCTATAATATTATGGGCAGGTATTACCCTTAGGGTTATCTTTCATCTTCGTGAGTTTGGGGTCAGTTGGTGCATTTTTATGGGAGAAGCAGCCAGATTTCTTAACTGCAAACTCTAATCCTGGAACCATAAATGCTAGAAACCTTTTGTTTAGTGCATTTTATAGATCTTGTCAAGCACAACACTGCAGCCAGATTTCTTAACTGCAAACTCTAATCCTGGAACCATAAATGCTAGAAACCTTTTGTTTAGTGCATTTTATAGATCTTGTCAAGCACAACACTGGGGATGGTGTCTGTTTTTGTTTTCCATATGGTATACAAGTTGCACCATATCAGAAAGTACAATGTTGCAATATCCATTGGTGAAAATAAAATGTGAAATAACTCCAAAATTAGAGGTACCCCCCATAGTTACTATAGACCTTCAATAGGAAGTCATATACTTGCAATCTGTCACCTTGAGATTGTCCTTTGACCTAATTTTCAATTTGAACTGAACTTTACAACTCTCTGTCCCTTATATTTACAAAACTGCCAGATACATGCCCAAAGTTGCTATTAAACTTGAACACGAAGTAATATACTGGCAATATATGACCTTGAAATTTACTTTGCCCACTTTTCACCGTGAACTGAACTTTGCAAGTTTTCCATCAATATATATCCAAAACTGGCAGAGATATGCCCATAGTCATACATTGGCAATCTAACTGTGACCTTGAACTTGACCCTAGACCTCCTTTTTACTATGAACTGAACTTTGCAAATTTTCTGTCCCTTATGTCTCCAAAACTGGCATGCCCACAGATACTACCGAACTTGAATAAGAACTCGTACGTTGACAGTCTTCCTGTGGCCTTGAATTTGACCCTTGACCTACTTTTAGCCATGAAGCGCACTTTTCAAATTTCCAAGCTCTGATATATACAATTGAACTTGGATGGGAAGTCCTATATCCTCATTCTTTTTGCAACCTTGAATTTGAACATTAATTCTCCCCACAATTTGTTATGAATTGTAATATATGTATTCTTCAAAAAATTGAGAACTGTTGTTTACCGTATTTTGTCAAGCACAACACTTACAGTAAGGTGGTTTCCCTTTTTTGTTTCTATAAAAATGTGCTTACTCCAGCTGGTTTTCACCTTTCTCAAATGAATTGTGAAAAAAAAACACTTTAATTACACGTAGCAGATTAACTTGCTTTTTTTTTTTTCACCTAAGTGGTATACATTTCACAAACATTGGACTAGATTTTTAAAACTATTTTTATCCATGGAATTTGCCAGTTTTTTATAGATGTTATCAGTTTTCTCAAATATGTTGTCCTAAATATTACTTTCATTACATACAGTTAACTGATCAGCTTATTTTAGATTATTTCAGTTGCTAATTAAGCCACAGTTGTACAAGTTTTACAAACATGACAGTAGGGCCTACATCTCGCACAGTTATTAACGTTTACCTATTTTAATCTGTTGAATTTAGCAGTTTTTTAAATGTAAGTTTCACTCTTTTAAAATGTTTTAAAAATATGCCGTTACACAGTCATCAGTAATCACACAGTGTAACTGATGAGTTATCACATTTCTGTTGCTGTTAAGCAGCATTTGTACAAGTATCACAAATAATGGACTAGATTTGTCAAAATTATTAATGCTTAATTTTGACTTTGACTTGAATATTCATATATAATTGTATAACATAATTGTATAACTTCAACCTTCGGGTTGTGATTCTCCAATAAAGATTATTATTATTATTATTTTATATATTTTATTTATTTTTTTAACTATTGTAAGCCATGTGATTTGCCAGTTTTTAAATGTAATAATAAAATATGTTGTCCAAAAAATCTTTTTCGTGATACACAATCAACTGATAAGCTTATCTCAGATTTATACAGTCACAAACATTGGACTTGATATGTCATTATTATTAATGTTTAACTGTTTTTATCATCGGAAGTTGCCAGTCTTTTAAGTCTAGTTTTCACTTCTCAAAAATTCACTTCAATTACACACAGTCAACAGATAAGCTTACCTCAGTCATAATCAAGTTGCTCTTTCTAGACTGAAACACAGATGTAGGTCTAACGTTAAAAAACCAACCTTATTAGATTTTTGCTCACATACATCCGTTCATACATGTAGATTCATGTGTGGACATACAAAGACGTAGATGTCATATACAGCTACATGTAGTATGTTGATATCATAATGTGACAGGTCCTTATTGCAACAGACACGATCATATTTTCCTCCAGGTGGCGTTATAGTACTGCCCAGTTTGTCAAACATGGCGAAAACTGTTCAGATAAAAGCAGTGAACCATTTTAGAATCGCCATTGACCTCATTACATTATTTCATTTTGGCTGTTTTCTTCTGGTTTCTTTTTGGGAATATATTTAACACAAATGCACTATATATACATATATATGCATTTGATTTTAGTTAATTTTTAATCAAGTTTTGCTTGTCAGATAAGAGTGAGGGTTGGACAGAAAAGCTTTAGCCCCTCCCCCATAAAGCAAATTGAACCTACTCTCTGGGAAGAGTTGTTACACCTTACGTGATCAGGGAGTGGATGCGAGGCGGTGTGGAAACTAAGTATACGAATATTTATGTTTCAACCAATTCGGTATAACGTTTCAATGTATCAGTGTTAGGGATTTAATGTTCACATATTTGTAATTAATTTTATAAGAAGTATTGTGACGCCTGCATGCATAAAAATGGTTTGGCCATTCCCCAGTGTTTCCTCCACAACATTTTGCTTCCTCCATAACTTCACCTTATCACGTCCTATGGAAATGAAAACTATTTCGGACTTCGTTAGTAGAAAAAGTATCGTCAGTTGAAGACGTACCAGGAGTATATTTACTAGAAGCAGACAAAAAAGGGGAAATGCTGTGGAATCTCCCATTTAAATTCCTATTTTCCTGTAAATATTTGTAGTAAGCGGTTGGAGGTCGAAATAAAAGCATAACAGACAGTAGGTACACTGTATAAGACTTCCATTTCTAAAAACGATTTCACTAGTCCAGTTGTACTATTTCAGTCCGTTGAATATATAAGTTTAATTATAGCTACACGTACAGATCTTTGTGTGACGTGCTCTATTCTCGTAAGACCTTCAAGTTTGCCGTCGTGTCCTTTGTTAAATGTTAAATACAATAATGATTACCCTCTACCAGGGCCACAGATTGATTCTTCACTAGATACACGTTTTCACAGATATGTTTCTAGTTAAACGATGGGAATTTTCTGACCTGCATGCGTCAGAGAAAAGTGCACATGAAATCAGCGGCCCTGGGAGATTGTTGGTTATGATACACGCGACCAAGAAAGTTCGGAAACGTGAAATTGTTTTTCAATAATAATAAAAAAATGTAATGTGTTGGGAAAATTTCCTGTGCAAATAAAGATTAACAAATTGTGGTTCATTAACCAACAATATTTGGTTAAAATATTTACCGGGACTAAATATGGTTATTTTATAACTTTTCAAAGTAACAATGTTTCCGAACTTTTTAGGGCGAAAGTACCAGCAAGGTAACGAGTGGTGACTTGACGTTATAAATACCATAAATATGGAAACTTTTGATTGTCCAGAAAAGCTTAAAAAGCTCAATTTTACAATTTTTTCATATGGCAAAAGTGAGTGTTTAGAATGATCATTTGGAAGTTAAACAGTTTACTGATATATTTTTTCCGACAGCGATTTTCATGATATGTTCTTTTTTCCATGTTTTATGCTATGGTAATAATAAATCAAATACATCGTGTATTTATAGCAATAGTCACAAGTTATTGATCTTATTAGTCAGTGACGCACACATTTTGTTTAATAATTGATGAACTGCTTTATATCTTTTTAATTACTGTCAATTTCTCAAATTTGTTCTAATTTTTTAGAAATGCTTGTAGATATTGATAACACCAAACCATAAACGAGTAGTTAAGTTGACCGTTTATTGGTGAAATGTAATACATTTGTTATGTTACACATTTGAGATATAACTTTGTCTTACATGCATGTCTTACATTCAAAGTGACTAAGTAGTGATTTAAGTGTTCTTAAACTTGGTAGTTTTTCAATGAAATACTTAGATATAATTAATACATACATATTTGGCACTAAATAAAGACTTTCCAAATATACAAAATGTCTTAGTTATTTCTGTGACGGTTGCGATTCTCAGCGGCAACCTGGGGTTGGGCTTCAAACTTGGCTTACGTTTCTAAAATTTCTTTAATGTATTACGATTTTTTTAGAAGTTTACTTAAGTTACTATAATAATTTTATTGACTCAGTGGCACCCCTCGGGTTTGGGTTCGTTTCTTGGTTCGGGTACTTGTAAATCATTTAATACTTTTCAAGGGGCTTTACAGAAATTTCCCTTTGGTTACTATAAGAGGAAAGTCTTCCAGAGGAGGGTGGGTGGGAACAGTTAGAGGAGTAGGTAACGCGTTTGCCTCTGAGTCAAAAAGTCCCAAGTTCGAAACCTGGCGCTCCTGGGTCCCAGCAAATTACCTTTTGCAAAAATTATTCAAATAAACAAGGTAAACTAATACAAGAGGCTCTATAGGTAAGACGTGCACTGCAGAACGAGAGTTAAAGGGGAAAGAAGGTGAAAAATGAAAGGAAATTCAACATACAAATATCTGTACATTATTTTTATTATTTATTGTTTCAACAAATTCCAAGTAATTTCAACAAAGTTTTATACAAAACAAAATACGTGAAGTTACGTTTTTTCTACGTTGATAGCAACCCATTCAATAGCGTCAAATTTCTAAAAAATTCTATAAATTATGCTGTTACAAAAAATATACAAGAAGTCTACCTGATAGTAAACTAACTAACACATATGAAGGATTTTATGCACTTTGGAAATTGCAGCTCAAACAACAAATTCTATCTATGTATATAAAAGAGAATTTCGACATAACTCTTACTAAAACAAAATTCATATAAAAAAATTGACCAGGACTGGAAGATAAATTGAAATAATATCGTACTTGTCAAATTTTGTTCAAAGTTGACGATAATAATTGATTACTAATTCCATTGAGGAGCAAAGTGTCCAATTTCAGTGGTGTGAATGATATCGAAATTCCAAAATGCATATAATCTCACATAGGCGTCTCACGTGCTCTCGCACTCACGCACACCTTGTTCTATGCCGTCATGCTGATTCTCGCACAGAAAAAGGTAGACCAAAATAGTCATTTTAAGAATCGAGTGTTTAACGTTATTTTGTTTTCATTTCATTACATCCTTAATATTGGTAGGTTAATGGCACGAATTTGAGCGAAAACTTAAATTTGCACACGTGCGAATCAGGAACAGCTTAAAGACATGGTCAATTTCAAAGCTTATTCTAGTCATGACATTTAAGAAAAATATACAAACAAAACTGAAAAGATTACGCAGAAACAAAAACGGTGACTTAAAATTCATTAATCCATAAATGCTAACACCCTTACTCTGGTATCCGGTGCTCAGTGATCAAGAAACACTTAGCAAAAATACCCCAACAGGACGCGCGGGACTGGCATCTAATCAGACCTTTTTCTCTCAATCACCCCTCAATCACAACCAAAGAAATATCAATTAATAATAGATATTTTCATGCATATGAACAAAGAAGTTTTTCCAGGAGAGCACTTACATTTCTGCTTTGCGATATTGCCAAAAAGTCAAACAACACACAAAGGAGCTCATGCAATGCTGATAAATTTGGGTGGCCCCAAGAAGAGGCAATTTTTATCACGTTGGTAACATATATTCCCCCTACTGCGATAACGAATGCGGAGTAATTTCGTGAAAATCCCTATTTCTCTCCTGGTTTCATTTTGTTAACATTGTTTTAGACCCCTCCCAGCACAGTACATGTGTATCTGTTACTGATCAGACAAAATATCAAAACACCGAAACCAAAGTAAGTTCATTCTTAAAATGCTTCACAAACGCATGTCCGCAATTAAAAAAAGGATCGTTTCTTATACATGGGCAATTCTGCAATCACGTGGACAAATTTTATCATTTTCATAACGCTATAATTTCCAAAGCATTATAACTTGAAAGAACAGTGTTTGTAAGTTATTTTTAATTAACAACTTGTTCTTTTCTCAAACTTAACGGTCACTGTATGAAACCGTTTGTGTCTCAAAAGTTTCATGCAATGAAGTTGATAGTTTTCTTATCGGAATCTCAGAATTCAATTCAATTCAAAATAAATATTTAAAATATCTTCAAATGCACAGTTAAGTGACTAACTGAAGATTTGCCCACACGCAATTTTTACCTTCAACGAGAAAATCAATAGTGCTGGCGCAGTACTCTACCTAAAAATCGCATAATAATAATAATAATAATAATAATAATAAATAACTATCATTTTTGTTTTCATCCATCATTTCAGCAAAACACTTTTTGCATTAAAATTAATTTGTTAAAGGTGAAGTCCAAAAAGAACCGTATTTTTTTTGGAATTGATGGGTACTTCCTTCCGACACAATAATAAATATACATAATAAATAAAATACCTTGAAACGATATGAGCTGATAAAGTACTGTACTGCGATTTAGAAACAAATCTATAATATATAACCAGCGACATGCAGGGTCGACGCCATTCATTTCTTTTTTTTTTCTCTGATCAGAAGTTTCGTTGAAAATTCTTGCTGCGTACAACAATTATTTTATACAAATTTTATGCAGAATATTACTATCCAAGGCAAAGATTACATTTCATATCAAATGTCAACTCTGCAAATAAACTACAAGACAAACTTCAACAAGCGAGACAATCTTGGCATGGGCGCCGGCGATGTCCAACATGAATCTGATGTTTTTAATCGGCGACGCATCCAATCACCCGGTAAACAGAAGTTGGGAGCCACTGAAATAAACGAAGAAAATCACATTCACGACACAGTTTGATGAAACAGTATGTGTATATCTTTACAGCATGCTATTCTGGAACACATGAAATTATGTTAACAAAACACTGTTGTGCCATTCCTATTCTTTTCTACCCTATGGACACTGTTTAATGACAACATACTTCTTTGCATTAATACGTAAGATGCGATATGAAAGGACCAGGCGCCCGGATAACAGAAATATTCACGGAAATGAAAGTCAGTGAATGAAAACATTTGGGCCCAATTAGTATAAAATTAACAGGACCTAAAAAAGACATTAGGCACGTTTTCAATGACCAAGCCAGGGTTTTCAGGGTGAGGAAACGAATATACATTATCTGGATTTCGTCTAGTTTCGTTTCAGGTACATTTTTTTCGCTTTTCATTTGTTGTTTTTATTTTGATTTGTTAATTTGGAAGGGAGAAGGGATACCTCTTAAATTAAGGGAAGGACACTGTACCCCCGCCCACCCCCACCCACCCCTCACCTCCCCACCCTGGTCCCGTCCCCACCCCTCACCTCCCCACCCTGGTCCCGTCCCCACCCCTCACCTCCCCACCCTGGTCCCGTCCCCACCCCTCACCTCCCCAACCTGGTCCCGTCGTTTCCAGGAATGCAATGACACAATAGTTCAACATGTTGTTACTAAACGTGCATTTGTCTGTTTGAAGTTTACTTTTATAAACATGATATTTTTGATACTTTGAAAACAAGTCAATGACCTCGCCAATAAAACAATTAGGAGAATGTAGATACCTGTCCAGTCGTATTACTTGTTGAGGACTTGTTCAGACCTTTGGACAGCGGCAATAAGCCTCTCACTTCCTCATTGGCAAGTGCGCTCCTTCTCTGAAATTAAAGAAAATAAATCATTTAAAATTTGAGCTGATTTTGCAAATTCTAATGGAGAGTGTATTGGACATAAGTGTAATGTTCCCACAGTCATAAGGACTAAAATATCCCTGTTCGAAATGCATCATTTGGGCAAACATCGTCTACACAAAATACACAGCATTATCTTATATCACCTATACAATACTACGGCAGCTTCCTGTCATTTTCTGTGCTAAATTTTTGGCCTACATGTGGAAATTGCAGCAACGTACCAAGAACCTCTGTCTTCTCCATCTTCTACTGACCTTGGTCCAACCTGAACACCTCTCACCGAAATGCTCACCTGTATTACATAACAATGTACAGGGCACCCTCTTTTTGAACGCAAGTTTCGATTTAAACTTTTATTATTATTTGATATGGCACAAGGGGTCCTAATACCGGGATGGTGATTTTGGCTTTCTACCACCACAATGGCAAAAATAATAACATCTTATCAACCATTAAGTTTGATATCAAATTATTTGGCTATGTTTCACCCCCCCTCCCCCCAAAAAAAAGTAATCTGTACCGATTGTGTTAGAGAAGACAAGATGCGTTTTTTGTTTACCCGATTTGTATAGAACGTTAAAATAAGTGACAGCGTTCATTAGGACCTAGAGTGAGTACAGCTTAGTTAACTAAAGCTGTCACAGCTAGGATTGACTTAACAGATGTTCTTATAAAGTACATAAAAACAACTAATACTGACTCAGACTAGGTGTAAATGTTGTCACCTCCCTTGGGAGGATACAGCCCAGAGAGGGTACCATTGAAGGGGGGGGTGATCACAATTCACGGGAAATAAAATTATCAATTCACAAAACACAGTAAATAAAACTTTATTCAGATTTCACTGAAAATGCGCGTCAAAAATCACGTATCACGAATCACCGGGTATGACGACTTTCTTTCACGAATAACGGAGAGTAAAAAGCCGCATGTACGAGTCACAGGAATGGGGTGCTTCACGCTAAATAAAATGAACGTTTCACGCATCTTGGGAAGTGAACAATGGCTTTCAAGGGTAAGGAAAATACCCAATGGAAGCCTCGTATGGGGCTGTGAAAACTAGCATACGAACAATACTGCCAAATGTTTCAATTACCTTTGCATCGAAACTTCAGCTACAACTACATACTCTTAGAAAATCACTTTTACAAAGTTGAAGATATTACCCCCTCCCCCATGCACCAAATTAAACAACCAGTCCAGACGCCTGAAAAACGCATGTTCTCAGTCTTTACCAGTATTTCAGAGTAAGGACGTATTTTCTGAAAGGGAACTTTCAAAATTTATATGATCAAATTACATGTTTTTATGGAGCTTAGTATATATTTGGGCGCAAATGTCTCCGTATGTTTATTTTTCACACAGCACAAGTCTTACTGAAGAATGAAGTAACATTTGAGAGCTAGCAACGGTGTCAAGGTTTGTACGGTAATCCGTATCAAAATTCAAGGTCGCGGGGTAAATATAATGCTTTTTATAATAAATAACAAAGCTAAGTTTTTATTTATTTATTTATAAAAAATAGTTATTGAGGATAAATTAAATTTTTGTCTTCCCCATGGCCCTCAGGTAATGGTCATAGATGTTTAATTACAAGAAATAATTTTAATTGATTAAAAATGAATAAGGTGCCACCATTAGATAGGTGGTATTTCAAAAGCAGACTCTAGTCTAATTATTCTATCGGCACGTGCATTTATCGGTAAATGGGTTTATAGGTATGGCGACATAGAAGTATCGGGTCCCGTCATCTGTCAAGACGTATCTGTCAAGACGTACCTATCAGGACTGGTAGAGTTAATAGAGCTGCATGGAAAAATGTAGACTTAATAGAGCTGCATGGAAAAATGTACTTTGCTTTCTACTAACTAAAGGTAACAAAAGTGTTGTGATAGACAGGTGCCAATCAAACTCATACGGTTTAATTCAATTTTGACAGAAGCTGCCAAAAGCACACGACTTTGATTGACAGTTTTATTAACAAACGTCAATCACAATCATTACGTTGTTGATAACTACAGTTGTCGAACATGCAAAGTTTTAGCTTCCTTCACCATTTGATTGACAACGTGCCAATTAAATCATTGAGTTTTGGCAGATCCCATCAAGTAATAACTGCTTGATTGACAGGTTATATAAACAAACGTCAATTATGATAGGGACAAGCAGACGCAGAGACAAAAAAAAATCTGAGGTTTTGGTCGTCTTAATCCATCCCTTAAGGTGAAATTGTGAAAATTCCCATTTCTAAAGCTCAGTTTTTACCCATTATTTTATCTTACTTGTTATTTTTTCCATGTTGTTTGCTGTGCGTGGGAAGTTGCGTGCCTTCCTCACATCGCTCGACCGTTCAGCAATTTTTCTCCTGCAAAGATGCTTAGTTTTTTTCAGTCTTATCACTGGTGCATACATTCAAATTATCGGCATATATAAGAAATGGCAGTAAATAAAATGTACTTTATAAAGTTTTTAATCTTTTCAAACTTAGTAAGTACTGTTAAAATTAATTATTGAAAATTGTTCTTTATTACTTTCATTTACATGACTTTATTCTTTTTCCTGTCACTAGAGACTCAAGAATACATCTGTATCGGTCTAGTTTGTTCCTGTTATTTGAAAGCATTTCCTCCCTGGAAATATAATCTTTCTTCCTTTTTTTGGAAAATCTTAAAAAAATTAAAAGAAGTTTCACTATGCATTCATTCCGGAATTTCTTCAAGTAATGTTGTCTTGAAGATGCCACCTAGCTCCACCACCCCATATTTTCCTCCCTATTGTGTCTGTAAGAGCGTGTGTGTGTGTGTATTGTAAGAGCGGGAGTGGAGGGGTGATGTTTCCACATTCCTTTGTAGATGGTATTCAATACTGACAAAATTAATTCTTGAAAAGTGTTCTTATTATTTACACCTACATCTGTACATGGCTTCATTCTTTGTTTTTTTTTTCTGTCACAAGGGGCAGTCTTTCAAGAATATATCTGTAACAGTTTGTTCCTGTTATTTGCAAACATTATCCCCTAGGAAATATAATCGTTCTTCCTCTTTTTACAAAATCTGTAAATTTTTATGAAAGAAATTGTTGAGAACAGAGAATTCTGAGAAGTTCTTATGTACTGTAGCTGCTGTCATGGTACCCTCTACCAGTCGACAGATTGGTTTTTCACAGATACTCGCAGATGTCTCTAGATAAATAGTCATGTTATAGTGAGAAATGACGACAACAGTCTGGAGCTTTCTAATGTTTATTCACCGACTCTCTTTTTCACATAATCTACAAAAATTTATACTCTATTTTTCCAAAGAATTTTCCATTCTCATATTACAAAACGCTATTCATTATTTCCTAATTTAGTAATTTCATGAGACTTGTGTTTAATTTAAAATATTTAAAATATTTTCCGAATTACTCAAGCTTGGACCTTGTCCATATCGAGTATGCATGAGTTTTTAGAAACGTGCAAAGCTATAGAAAAATTAACCAATCAGATCCAACTATATGTGATTTTGAAATGTTCCATCCTTTCTTACTTCGAGAACAGTCTCTACACTTGTTGACACTTAAAGAATTTTAACTTGCACTCAATAACCTCCTACACATTTGATTCTGTTTTAATTGTTTTGTTATTATCGAAAGTGTATGTCATTTGCTTTACAACATACACCCCTTCTTCAAAAGAATTCGTCCTCGAATTCTAAAACTTTACAACAGTCATTTACGTCTGGGTTTTTGCGTTTTTCCCTATATAATCTGCCACCCTGGTAGAGGGTACTGTCATGGCAACGCTGTAAGGGACGCGGTGGCGCCCCGAACTTAAACAGTGGGAATAAAAGTGTTTGGAAATCCAAGACTCTTGTTGCTTACTTCTTGTCGATCGTTGAATATTAAATAGAACCTTACAACTCAACAATTTTGAATCTTGATTCTCTCTCTGTCTCTTATCTTCTATCTTTCTCTTATTAACCTATTTGGGGGCGAGGGATAATAATCTAACCAAACCGAAATGGTGCATACCGTAACCTGTTGTCTTAATACTTAATAAAAAGGCCACAATGTATATTCTTCAGGGGTGGATCCAGGGTTATTTTAAGGGGGGGGGGGGTGGGTTTTTAGGAGTGGCAGGACATGGATGCTTTGACCGCCCCCCTTGGCGTAGGGCTCGGGGCCCGCCGAATAATTTTGGTATTTTAGAGGGCGAACGGTGCCTTTCGGTACTGTTTAAGAACTATGATTCAGTAAGTCAAAATTCCAATTTTCAAGTGGGGACCATTGGTGTGATTTTTTCCCAGAAATTGAAGGGGGGTCAGGACCCCCCTAACCCCCCCTTAAATCCGTCACTGTTCTTAGACAGCATTTTTACTTGAAATCTATTATATTTTTCCATATTATTTCAGATATAATAATAATAATAGATATGTGCCTGGCACTTCAGATCAATCGAGTGTGACTCATTATATAAGATATTTTAATTAAAATTACATTAAGAAGAGTTCATTGCACGCAGCCACAAAAAGCTACATCCGGCTGAGTGGGCGACTGAGAGGGATTCAAATAAAGGGTATTAGTGAATTAATAGCGTTGTCTTCAGTTGTTCTCTGCACAGTACATATCAAGATAACCAATAGTTTTCCGTACCTAGGGTTATTGTTAAATCACAATGGAAAGTTCCTCACCACACAGAGAGCCGTAGTTGATCAGGGAAGTGAAGCAATGTTGACTGTAAAAAATATCAGTAGAGACGTACTCTCAAATCATGGACATAATAATCATGTCCATGCTCAAATGTAGACACTGAACTTTTTCTCTTGATACATATGTGTTACCGAACCTGGACCATGGAAGCGAAGTCTGGGGGTTGCAATATTGTAAATTGATCTTGGGAGTAAAACCCTCTTTACACTGGACGGCGACCATAAAACTTGCCAGGTTGTCGTTGGACGCTCAAAGCACACACGGTGATCGCTTAGATCGCACACAGGACGTTCATTCATCGTTTATCGGTCTAGCAGGAGGCAGAAAGATTTTAGAATGATAGCCACTGAACGTTGATGAAGGTACAGAGAACGTAACGAAGGGTTCGTAATGAACCCTTGAACCCGTAGGTTGTGCAGGGGACGCACAGGGGAGGCAGGCGGGTAGCTCAATGGACGCACAGGTCGCTCTCTGTTTTACCAGTAAAACCTATATTCGGTCGTTCAAAGAAGGCACAAGGGACGAAGAAGCATTTACACTGAGACATGATTGAATTGCTTTGGCGACAATTGAGCTACTTGACCACATAATTGATTGTAGAAGGGACGCAGAAAGGACGCCGTCCACTGTTTATAATAAATTAAGGCGAATCCCACTAAAATACTACAGAATGATTAGCATTGAGAAGTATTGTGTTATTTAGAACTTTATTTTAAGAGGAATCTATGACAATCTACCATTTTCATGCAATGAGTTTGCCACGCTGGGGTGTAGGGAATTAACACGGGGTTTTTAATTGTTATTCGAGGTTGAGCATTTTAATTCAAGCAAAGGACACATTTTGCCTGCACTAAGTTAACTATTTATTTGATTTTTTAATCAACAACCAATGACTTTCATTGTGTGACCTCACTGAACAAGCAGCAGGTTATATGATACAAAAACAGTACCAGTGGGTTTTACGCTTTTTGAAAATTTCAAAATTGGGAAAATTTCAATATTAATAAATTAAAATTATAAAATTTTTTAATGTCAGTTGGTCCCGTATGTAACTGATAATAACGCATGGAATTATTCTTGTTGTCCCGTGATCCAACCATATCACAATGCAGCAAGCAGTAAGTAAACTAGCAGCGTTTCTTCCTTAATATATTATGACCAATTAATAATTCCTAATTTTGACTACCATTAATTTCTCAGGATTTCTTTGTAAATTTAAGTTGATATTTGAAACTGTTCTGGTAATTTTAATCATTTGCTGTTCTTTTTTGTCACAAATTTATTATCTTGAAGCACCGGAATAATCAAAACATTCATTTCATTTCCAAATAATTTTGCTAGTTTTCTTGGATCTGCGCATCTAACATTCATATGTCAAAATCAAAGCCGGCACAGATCAGATATCGCATGTATCGTCATCAGCACTTAGTGTTTGCATCTAAAAGCATTGTTTATAATATCTGAGAAAATAAAACAATGTCTAAGTGAATGCCTGGTCGCTAAAAGCATGTCTCCCAGGTGGAAATGAAGCGAAGTCGGTCTCGTTCTCACTATCCGCCGAGGCATCAATGTCCTCAATGTTGCCGAAGTCTCCTTCCGTGACGTATTTGTTTGCCCCGATAGATGTCATCTGGTGTGTGTGTAGGCCATGGGGGGCGACCTACGGGGATGCTCTGGCATTGAGCTGACTTTATATTTCTGTCCCCAGACACAGCGATAGGCAATAACAGCAATAAGGCACAGTGCCACCACTCCACCCACTGCGCCTGCGCCGGCCTTGAAGCCCACCGTCTGGTACCATGGTTCTTGTGGGGACTTTACCACAGTGGCTGAAATAAAGGGAATATAATTTGTTTCATTTACTTGCGGTAATTTTTTTTCTGTACATCATCCTCGGTTTACCTTCTTTATTTCTTTCATTTCTTTTGGTCATTTCACTTTTTTCTCAGCTTGGCGTGTTCCCATGACAATTTTTTTGTAAATATACATGTATATGTTCAGAAAACATACAGGCATTGCACGTATAACTAATATAAGGAATTAGGGTCACTTGGAAAACGTATCATTATAAAATTACCCTATTAGCCTATAGGCTAATCACCGGGTGTGGAAATTACTTACTTTTTATCAGGTGTTTGTATTCGTTTAGATAAAAGCGGGATTCAATTCATACGTGTTAACTTGGTCATTGTTTTGAGCTACTGTAACATACCTTGTGTTGTCGTCGTCTTCGGCGTTGGTACTGTCTCACCACTTGTCACTTTACCCGCGGTGCCCGTAGTTGAAGAACTCCCAAGGGTCGTGGAAACCGGTGCTACGGTGTTAGTCGTAGGGTTCACAACGACTGTATTATTTCGTTCCTCAACAAGGTGTCCGTAGACAGAAATAACAACAGGCAAGATGGCGGACTTTGGTGGTTCTCCTCCATCCTCCGCCAAAATGGTAAGGTCATATCGATACTGGGCTGGGTAACGCACGACGATCAGCTCTCCGGTGTCTTCATTGACAGCAAATACAGCATCAGGGTTTCTCTCGTTGGTTATAGAGTGTCGAACCGTTCCGTACGACCCACTGTCTTTGTCTGTGGCCAGGAACCGCCCTACAGTTCGTCCTAGCTCGCCACTGGCATTCACTGGAATCTCTGGAAAACCAAACAACTGGAAAAGTGGAGCGTTGTCGTTGACGTCTTGGACAATGATGGCGACCTTGGTGGCAGCACTCTTGGGCGGTACGCCCTTGTCAGATGCAACTACTGTCATAATGAACTCCTGCGGAAGACTGTCGTAGTCCAGTCTGGCTACCACTGATAACTGTCCCTGACTGTCCATGTTGAAGAACCGCTCCGCTCCGTTGCCTCCAGAGAAAGTATACTCAAGTTTGCCATTTCGCCCTGTATCTAGGTCTGTCGCGTTAATCATGGTAATGTTCTCTTGAAACACGATAATAGTCCCTGGTGGGGCATTCTCCGGCACAGTGCCATTGTACCAGTCGTATGCAAACATTGGGCTGTGATAGTTCGAACCAATTCTAATAGAACAGTCGACGCCGTCGTATTCATCCAGACACTCGCACTGGTTAGGTGAGACGCAACTTCCATTACCAGAGCAGTTGGCCTCATCACTGCAGACGGGCTCGTCACAGCGTTCACCCACCCAGAACACAAGCACGTGTCCAATGATACGCACTGTCCATTGCCTGCATAGAGGAAAGGCAAACACAAGTATGTCACATAGCGTAATATAGGGAGAGCAACAAATGTAATCGTTGCGGAGCTAACACATAAGGCTTATGACTTTGTTTGAAACTAGTTTATTCCACAGTAAGGCAATGCAATCGTGTGCATACTCCCAATGAACGCATTACTGGCAGTTATCTTCTTGTCAAGTTGATGTTTTTAACCCTTTTTCTTTGAAAATAAACAGGTAAGTCGCACAGTTAAAAGAAGTATACAACCATATATTGTGACATTGTGGGTATGTATTGAGTTATACAGTTATTACCAGAGCAGTATCCAAGAGCTTCACATGAGAAATTAGAGCAGTCATTTCCCCCGAAGCCTGGGTCACAGTTACAGAGGTTGGGCTCCAAACACGCACCGTGTCCTGAACAGTTGTTTACAGTAGAACATGAGACGGTGTCACACGTGTCGCCACGGTAGCCTTCAAAACACCTGTTGCAAATACCATTTTAGAAGGGAGAAAAAAAATCATAAATACATGCACTGTTTTCCTCCCTCTGAAAGTCTCTAAATTTGTCATAACGCTAGTCGTAAAAATTATAATAACAATTTTAATATCATCTTATTTTAAGTGTCATAAATAGACCCAGCCCACGATTTAATCTTACATATATTTTAAAAACAGTAGTTACGCGTCAATTTAATAGACAATGGCTGTGGGATTTCTGTTATTATGGTATATATAACCATACCTTAAATGAAGTTAACGAAAAGTACCATACCTGCACATAACAGCCGTATCATTGCCTTCAAAGGCAGCGCATATACCGTGGTCATTACAGTCATTTAACGCTGTGCAATTCTTCACTGCGGTACAGTTTTCACCTTGGTAAACGTCATAACACGTGCACGTGTGAGGTGACGTACATACCCCGGGTAGGGAGCAGTCATTATTTGAAGAACAGTCTGGCAGAGCGCAGCTGTGGTCCTCAATACATACCCACAAATCCTGGTAGACAGCGACACCTGTTGGTCCTATAACACACACCGTAGTCCTCAATACATGCCCACAAACCCTGGTAGACAGCGACACCTGTTGGTCCTGTAACACACGCAGTGGTACTCGATACATGCCCACAAATCCTGGTAGACAGCGACACCTGTTGGTCCTGTAACACACGCCGTGGTACTCAATACATGCCCGCAAATCCTGATAGACAGTGACACCTGTTGGTCCTATAACACACACCGTAGTCCTCAATACATACCCACAAATCCTGGTAGACAGCGGCACCTGTTGGTCCTATAACACGCGCCGTGGTACTCAATACATACCCACAAATCCTGGTAGACAGCAACACCTGTTTGTCCTGTAACACACGCCGTGGTACTCAATACATACTCACAAATCCTGGTAGACAGCGACACCTGTTGGTCCTGTAACACACGCCGTGGTCCTCAATACATACCCACAAATCCTGGTAGACAGCGACACCTGTTGGTCCTGTAACACACGCCGTGGTCCTCAATACATACCCACATATCCTGCTAGACAACGACACCTGTGAGTCCTGTAACACACGCCGTGGTACTCAATACATGCCCACAAATCCTGGTAGACAGCGACTTTGGTCCTCAATACATACCCACAAATCCTGGTAGACAACGACTCCTGTTTGTCCTGTAACACACCGTGGTCCTCAATACATACCCACAAATCCTGGTAGACAGCGACACCTGTTGGTCCTGTAACACACGCCGTGGTCCTCAATACATACCCACAAATCCTGGTAGACAACGACTCCTGTTTGTCCTGTAACACACCGTGGTCCTCAATACATACCCACAAATCCTGGTAGACAGCGACACCTGTTGGTCCTGTAACACACGCCGTAGTCCTCAATACATACCCACAAATCCTGGTAGACAGCGACACCTGTTGGTCCTGTAACACACGCCGTGGTCCTCAATACATACTCACAAATCCTGGTAGACAGCGACACCTGTTGGTCCTGTAACACACGCCGTGGTCCTCAATACATACCCACATATCCTGCTAGACAACGACACCTGTGAGTCCTGTAACACACGCCGTGGTACTCAATACATGCCCACAAATCCTGGTAGACAGCGACTTTGGTCCTCAATACATACCCACAAATCCTGGTAGACAACGACTCCTGTTTGTCCTGTAACACACCGTGGTCCTCAATACATACCCACAAATCCTGGTAGACAGCGACACCTGTTGGTCCTGTAACACACGCCGTGGTCCTCAATACATACCCACAAATCCTGGTAGACAGCGACACCTGTTGGTCCTGTAACACACGCCGTGGTACTCAATACATACCCACAAATCCTGGTAGACAGCGACACCTGTTGGTCCTGTAACACACACCGTGGTCCTCGTAAGTGCAGTTATTCACATACAGACACGTAGCTGGAATAGTGAAGGGAAACTTATGTATTGTGAGGTATGGCACATTATGATATGCAGCACACCTATTCCTCTTCTATACACTTACTCATATTATAGCGTTACTCATGTGTTGTTGATGCGATGCTATGAAGTTTTCTATCAAACACAATATTATTAAAATAAAATACATCATGATTAAATTAATTCTACTCGACATAACTGCTTGTTTCTATATGCTTTTTTAATGTCTCTTCCTGACCAAAAATAATTATAATAATAATAATAAATAAAAAATAATAAAATAAATAAATAAATAAATAAAAGACTTGAAGTCGTGACTGCAAAACATTTGTTTATTAACAAAAATGATGCTGGTCAGGCCACAGCCGTCAGAGGAATGCTTGGTGGTGAGGCGTGGCGAGCGAAAGGAGAATAAATACTATACAGTCAAAACTGTGACTAACTGTGAGTTGTGAGTACCCTATAGTTACCTTTCTGGTAACAGGCTGTCCCTTTCCAGCCCACGTCACACACACAGAAACCGCTGTCACACACACAATTGACGCAGGCACCACAGGAACCTTAATTAACCGGAGTGATATTGGCGTGAGTATTGTAACGAATTGTATAATAATTCAAAACATATCTAAATTATTTAAAAACATTATTATTATTGTTGTTGTTGTTGCACAGAGCAGTGGATGTCGCAGTTTCATACATATTAAGAAACGTGATTTTGTCAAACGCTTTTTAGACACAAAGTGGAAAAGAAAAAGTGGAACAAAACATTTAAATACACATTAAATATATTTTTGCTAAGAGATGTCAAATCTACCTGAGACACAAAATGTCCGCCATTTGTTTCCATAATGTCGAAAATGGGTTCCCTTTTTCCTAATTTAGTCAGGTTTGATAATCTACACGTTTTTAGGCTAAAAAAGTGATGGCAATATGAAACATATTTTGGTACCTAATTTGCATAACTTATGCGTGTCTCTATGGATATTTTTTTATTTGGGCCAAGGAACATTCATGCCAAGTTAGACATTTGTACCATAAAATGCAGCATTTGACCCCTTTACAAGCCTACTATGTAGGAGAGCATTCACATCGAGCAGAGCCGCGACCTAAATATGGCGGACCTACATAAAAGTGAAACCGCTTAATCCTGTAATGGTCTCTTCGCCTCTAACACGGCTTCCCACGCGTCGTCCCTCGACCGGTTGAATTGAGCCGAGGTTTAATTAGTGTGCCCCTGCAAGGGCGACGAGCGGGGAGGCGTGTGAGAAGAACCGAACCGACTGCTCGATTTCTAAACATGCCAAAGAATATTACATACATTAACAAGCCCGATTTTCTACACCTACAAACCATATGGTATTTCATCGCCATACTCTGAATTTCGAAGAGAAGTCAAGAACAAATATGTTATCAAGCTAATCGGTATATTGATCATACTCTCTCATAGTTGTTGTATTATTTTTTTCCTTATGATTCACATGACTCGGCAAATTTCACTGCCTTGTCCTTGGTGACCACGGTGCCATTGGCCATGGTGAAATCGTTGTCCTGGTTGTCGTCCATCAGTCCAGACAGTCCAGACGTCTGCCCCTAAAAACTGGCAGTTAGACCAGAACGCACGTTAAGGAAGAGACGCCTTATCACCGGACTGAACCAGACGTCTACTGTGACAGATACACCTAGGGGGAAATAATGCGTTGACACAATCAGTGCCATTCACCACAGGCGTGAGGAAAGGAACGGGGTAACTATTAAATTTGTTTCAAAGAAGTGTACAGAGTCACTAAACCATTTGTTCTACACCTAGGACTACCATAATTAAAATACGTAGCTAAGCCCTCCAACCCCCTCTCCCCCCTCCCGTTGTAAAGTTAAAGAGAGTCCGCTTCCCATTCATTTGTACAGGTGAGCCTCGTCCAAGATTTTGACCCACATAGGTCAGGCTAACCTTTCCTTTGCTTTTCGAGACGGTATGATTAGATCAGAAAATAAAGATCGATGCATACTAAACCCCCGGAGAATTGTAATGAAAAATTATATTAATACTCTAAAATATACACCATTATAACTATACGGAGGACGGACTTTCTGTTACACGGACCCTCAGTTTTATGATTTTTTAAAGATATTATTAAAATGATAATGTAGAAAAACCTGTATATCTGGCATATAAAACGCATATACGTTAGATAATTCTTTTTTATTCAGAATTGACGGGCTAGTCCAGAGCATAACCAAAACAGCACAAGATTGACGGTTAATAACGACACCGTCATTGCAGACATTGCTAAAGACAGGAACAACGCCACTGGTGCCGTGATTATAATTGCAATCCAGTATGACACCGGTATATATACTGTTATATTTATGTTCTTTCACCTTAAGGCGCACAATTTGAAGAGAATATCTTCATATATACACCGGCGTCCAACGACTATGCCATACCATATACAGTGGAACACATACCAGTTATCAACTTAAAGCCCATATCACATCCAATGCTAATGGTGTACGAAGATATTCTCTTCAAATTATGCGCCTTTCCTTTGCTTTTCGAGACGGTATGATTAGATCAGGAAATAAATAACGATGCATACTAAACCCCCGGAGAATTGTAAAGAAAAATTATATCAATACTCTAAAATATACACGTATGTTACAAATGTGATTCAAAGTATGTTATACCTTTCCAAACATTTTGAAAAACTTGTCTAAAGATAAAGTTATTTAAATTCGATGAGAAATGTTGACGATGTTCACCCACCATCTGCTGTCTGTAAGTAAAGCTCATCTCGTATGTTTCTTGGTATTCTGACATTACAACAGACGCCGGCCCAGATTGGGAACACACGTACCTGGAGCTACAGTGGTACGACTGAGGGGTGCAAACACCATTGCCGAAACATTCCGAAATACTTCAGGCGTGTTTGTAATGTAAAGGTCCTACCAACGACTTTTTGTATGAATCCAATGTAATGTAAAGTCCTTTTTGTATTGTAGTTTAATAGAACATTTAGCTGACATAAGATGCAACCAAATAAATGTTGTTTGATATAATGATAATTAATTTAAAGGAAAAAAACATTTGTAAAAAATGAAAATAATTGTCTATTATGCTGTGTAAATTCATTCAACCGTGCCAGCCCACGGCACATTTACACTTAAATTTAGGACGATTTACCTATCAACCCGTTGTCTGTCTGTAAACTATAGGGTTCACAGTGCGGCTGGTCACACTGCTCTCCACGTCGACCTCGTACACAGGCAGGGCACAGTCCACACTGGGTCTTCTCACGGCAAACACAGCGACAGTCTTCCCACACGGGCTCGTAGGCAGAGTTACACACCGGGCAGCTGTAGAGGCGAAAAAAGACATTCAAATCAGATAACTTCTAGTAGTTCCGAAACTTAAAACACGTAATACTGCAAACAGTTCCCCCATTACAAACATTCGATAAATTACAGAATATAACAGGTGTCCACATTTATTAATATAAGCATATACCTGTCTGTGCTTCTACGTGGGGTGCAATATACGCACACATCATTCGAACAGTAACACGTTCCATCACTGGCTATAACCGTGTTCTGGCAGTTTTTACATTCACATGAACAATGACAGCCACCGTCAGGTTTAAAGGTACCATAACCGCCATTTGGACACTCACAGCCACACTACAAATATACACATTGATATAATGTGTATATCGATTGATATACGGATGTCAAAAGCATTAAAATTGTACACAAAATTTCACTAAAATATCAACTTTTTGCCTTGGTTCCATTATTTTTAATCAAAATTATAACAATGGTGTGTGGATTGTACTGCACATCGAAATGATTCGATTCAACCATAATCTTAACAAATTATTTACTTAAAACCTCATTGAAAATTAACATAAATTCGCCATTTTTATTTTATGAATATGTATATGTACTGTAACTCACACGTGCCGTCCGCGTTCATCTTGCGTGGCCAACCGTCCGCACAGTGACATGGACACGCAGACTGGGTGGGTCATCAGTGACCACCTTTTTAGTTTTACCATCCGGGCACATGTCACACTGGCAACTGTGGTTATGCTGTCAACCATAACCAAGTATAAACAACTGGTTCAATATCATAATATGACTTTCATATTTATATTTCAAAAATTGCCATCCACTTAAATTTGCAAATGTTTTCTTTGGTTGCGTTCGGCCACAAAATTTTGATGCTGAAAGACTAATTTTATGTCGAGAACGGACTTAGAAATGTATGAAGCAAGAGAAAATGTCCTGCAACATATAAAATTATTAGTACCGGGGTTGTTAAGACAATAAAAACACAAATCACATCAATACTACTGCTTCCATCCGGACAAAGGCAGGTACCCGTCCAACAGGACACGCGATGGCTACCGTAGCTAACCTAAAGTGCCTGCAATGAGTTAAAATGTATTCATTAATGATCACCATTCCATGCCCTTAATAAATACACCTAAATATCGTATAATAAAGACATACTTGATAAGCTGACGTTCTTGGTTAATATTTCTATAACTGTATGGTAATGCGCCTTGATATTGAAACACCTGACTGTTGGCGCTTGATCTGAAATACGTAATACACACATCGGATACGAAGATGTCAAACACAACGGTTCACACATACGCAGAAGCAGGAGCAAGCATTCTTCAAAACTTGTGAAAATCGAATATGCCGTTTCCAAACAAAGAAATCCAGCGTCTTTTCTGTACCCCGGTCCCGCTTTGTGGACCACAAGGTGCACGCCCTCACGCCCGGTGTAACGAAACTGAAGGTCCGTGTAACACTAAGTCCGCCCTCAATATAGTTATAATGTTTAGGGTTAGTTTGACCTAAGTGGGTCAAAATCTAGGGCGAGGCTCACCTGTACAAATGAATGGGAAGCGGACTCTCTGTTATGAGGGACTCTCTGTCACGTTACACCGGAACAGATATTAGAACAATTGGTAATGTCCAAACTCTCCGTGATAGGGGCCGTAGTCGTGTATGTGTCAGTCTCGGACTGGCTGACAACACCGAGGTCTGAAACGACAATGACATGTTTCCTGCACTCCAACCCAAATAAGCTCAGTGTATTCCCTTGCATTCACACACTCATGTACGTGAATGCACACCACCTACCTGTACATGTGTCTTCTACTATACTGCAATACTCTAATAAAGCAGCCATCGCTTTAGAGTCCCTAACGTGCGTACTCGTTTTTGAAAGGATAATGTTTACAAAATTTTCACAATACTACATACAGTTCCAGCAGCAAATTTAGAAAACAACGTAAACAAATGTGCCAATGCATAGGTGTACATACAAGTAGGCTCTGCTGGTGGTCTATGCCCTGTTTTCTGATGGCCTCATTTTGCGGTCCCACCATATGAACGACGAGGTATCTACGTTATGGCCCTGTCACACCTTAACGATTTCGCCAGCGTATGCCCGACGTGATCATTTTGATGGCATACGTTGAACTGTCGACGTTTTTTTTTCAATTTTTGGCGTATACATAGCGTATTCATAACGAGTTCGGCGTATACATGACGTATTAGTATCTTATATAGAACGTTTCTATTACTTGTAGACAACTTATACCAACGGATGCGTAGCGTGTTGCCGGCGTTCACAACTTGTGCCCAACGCCAGTCTAACGTATGCATACCGCACAGCAGCGTATGGCCGACGATCACGTGCCGTAGCCTATAAAAAGGCTGTCACTTGATGACTCAAATCATAGCCTCACTAGACATCGTAGTGTCAACATCACCATCATCACCTGCGAACCCCATTTTCATATTCTATATATTTTTATACCTATACCCCAATTCCCCTAAACGCTGCCAACATGCCATCATACGGTAGCTCAACGTAAGCAGCACGTTCAGTAAGTTCTGGGGTTGTTTCGGAACGCGTCAGATACGCCTAATATGTCAGTCACTTGATGACTCAAATCATAGCCTCACTAGAAATCGCAGTGTCAACATCACCATCATCACCTGCGAACCCCATTTTCATATTCTATATATTTTTAAACCTATACCCCAATTCCCCTAAACGCTGCCAACACGCCATCATACGGTAGCTCAACGTAAGCAGCACGTTCAGTAAGTTCTGGGGTTGTTTCGGAACGCGTCAGATACGCCTAATATGTCAGTGTGCGTTGGAGGTAAGTTCGATATAAGTTATACATGGGTTCAAGCCCGTTAACCATAGGTTGAACAAGCGTCTTGGGTACGCTTGATATTATCGTGACGTATTACGGCTTGTGAGTAACTTACACATTACGTGTGTGAACGGACGTCATCGATCCCATAACTTTTTGCACTCGTATGCGGGACGTATGGATCATACGTTGACTTACGTCGAAAAGTTTTGAGCATGCACAAAATTTTGGACTACCTGGACGCACTACGAGGTATGCCGATGTGGCGTGTACCGCTCGGACCGTGAACCATCCGTTCTGCTCATGCGCACAAAGCGGCGGCAAATCTGAGATACTTCCGGCGTGTACAGTCCGTCTCTATAGAGTCATCAATACATTCTTAACCTTTAATAAACAAACACTGTTGAGAACATACTGCAAATTCAAACGTAATCTTTAGAAGTATTCATATCTTATAGATGTTCACCTCTACTGCGATTTCCCTCAGGTGGTCATATCAACACACTAGCCTAGTAAAACCAATACAAAAATAGTAGCTAGCAGCTGAATAACGACGGCCCGTCCACAGTAGGTTCATCTATGCGTCGAACTGTAATTTGACGCTGATTCTCTATCAAAATTATCAATTAACACGTGAATTTTATCCCCATCATAGTAAATGTATAATGTGGTAGGAAATGAACTAGCCGCATATAACAGTACTAGTGAATAACAACGGATCATTCACGGAACGGCTCATACACGCGTCTGCTGCGTGTACAATCAGTCAGGACGGATGGTTCACGCAGAACGGACCGTACACGTGACACCGGTGTGCTTCAGCGTGCTCTTAACTTATACAAAACTTACCCATAACTCACTCGACGTACGCCAGCGTACTGGTCAAATTTTTCATACGTTGGCGTTCGCTGGCTAAATCGTCAAGGTGTGACAGGGCCATTACAGAGACCAATATTTCCAGGGGACGTATAATGATACGCAGAAACATGTGACAGCCGTATTGGAACTCTAGGACTCTGGAATAGGACTTACCTAAAAAGGAGAACGAGCGAAGGGTTGACAACGTCGCAAACTATGGTATCCGAGGCACTGGGAAAGTGCACGTGCAACGCAGGTTCTATGGCAACGTTTACATGAACGTTGCCCATGCCATCTGTGTGATCTACATATTCGTCAAGTGTTACGTCAGTCACCAGGAAAAACAGATGCCTCACTTTAATTGTAGCTATAGAGGCGCATAAGTCTCTTCAAACTAAAAACGCCATTACGTTATTTATCAAAATCAACTCAACAGGTAGTACATGTATATGACCAATGCAAACAGTAATTTCCAGAAGTCAATTTAATATCTGAAAGCCAGTATCACAACTACCGGTATATTCATAACTCGATTGGAATGTATTGTCTTATAAATATGTATTCCTAACATGTTAATTGTTTGATATTCTGTACTAATATCTACCACTGCATATGAATTTAATAATAAAGTACGTAAAAACCCATTTAAGTAAAATAAACACCATCTCAACGCTTAAATATTGCACTTCCTGGACCAATGAAAATACCAAAGGTACAACGGTTGAACTGAATAGACAAATAATAAAGTGAGTAGAGTGTCACTATAGTCTATAGAAATTTTAATTATGGGGGGGGGGGGACGTTATTCTCTCATTTTCGCAAAGAGAAACCCACATTGTTGTTTCGCTAAGAACAAATTCTGGTTGGAGTGCTGCAAATAATACATGTATAATAATGATATCAATACACAGAGAACTGAAACTTAGAGCAGCTCTGGGGAAATGCTCCCCACTGGCTCCATATCTCCAAGTTGCACCGAGAGTTTGCCGGACTCGTCCTCGGGGATGATGAATTTGGACGAGTGCCATGATTAAAAAACACACATACACACAGAGAGATGGGGATTGCAGGAACAACAGAACGTAATGGCTTCACTGTGGGTGGTCGTGTTACAAGTGTGTTATAAACTGTGAATCTAGGGCGAAGGACGCCCGTCCCCCTCTCAAACAGGCGACCTCAACAGACCACCAGTACAGATAAACCGTTTTTGATCAGTATTACTGTTTCCCACTTTCCTGGGATGCTGTCGTAAAACTGTACCTCATATTGAGGAGAGCGATATTAAAGGGATAATAACTCTTCGTTTCGGCCAAAAAATGAATTTTCCTGGATTAAACAACAATTTTCCCATACTTACCAATGGTTAACGAATCCATTTTTACATTCAAAGTTAGTCCCTGTTTTTTTTCTAAAAAGTTTGGTTTTTTGTTAAAATCTCTTAAGAGATTTTAACAGAGTATAGCCACCAATGGAGGTCACGTGGTCTAAAGACAAGCCCAGATATCAGAATAATAGCTATAACTTCCGTTTTTGTGGTAAAACAAAATATATTATATTTCTATGAGTTATTCACAATGTTTTTATTGTGAAATATAGATCTCATACGAAGAGTTAATATCCCTTTAAGGGGCAAGCAAACGTCTTGTGAGATAGCCAAGCAGTGCACGCCTAGAGATGTACGTTTAGATACAAGATAATGATCTTCGTTGACTTCGGTGTGTCTGAAATTAAAGAAACGCACTATTTTAAAACAACACACAGATTACCTAAGAATAGTTGTACATATACCGTATGTTGCAATTGAAAAATGACCAACCTGTGATATTTGCTTATTGGGCAGCCATTGCTTGTAGCAAATACGTATTCCTTATTTGTGGTTATTAAAATAAAGGTTGCAAACAATAAACTTACAAAAACAACAAGTCATGACTTTTATTCAACAATCTACAACTTCGTCGTGTGCACATTACGTTGTCTACGTAAAGAATGTGAATTACTGGGCCATTCACACCTGACCAATGCTTCATAACTGTTGTTCATATTGTAGTCAACGGTTGCATCCAGTCGGATCCCTATCTTCTGTGCTTTGGGAACTGTGGACTGTAGATGGAGCTGCAGTCCTGCTGTCACCACTATATTCATTTCAACGGAGAGATGCTTTCTTAACGCTGAGGCTGTCTATATACAGACTTGACATTTAATATGGAATATTTTTTCCCAAATCATTTTTCATCAGTTTTTCCTTTTTTGCTGACTGATAAATGAAAATAAGGATTAAAATCGTGTTTTAATTACTTTTAATTATCTCTTTGATGTCATTGTGACATCAGTTCATTAATGGAATTCGCCAGAGAAGCAAACAAAAACACATTGCGTATTAGACGTCATACGACAACCATTAAAAAGAGATATTTTAGATCTCCATATTTTCCAAACTATTGTCTGTAAAAGAGTTACAAGCTCCACAAAGAACCCTCATGTCAGTGTCTAGTCTTAGTAACGGTCGCTGTTACGCCTGACATCTTCTGGCTGCTACCGGCGCTCTCGAGTTTCAAGGCATTCCTTGGGATAGGTTCAATCCGGAAAAACATTCCAGGCATCCGTCGAAATCTGTCCAATTTGGTTCAGTTTTGTTGTAGGCCACGTAGGCCATGGATTCGACGAGTAACGGCCTACCCACATATTGTCTATGTGGTTCAAATATGGCGGTTTTGATGACCAAGGATCCCGCTCATTCCCTTGGTTTTGTAAGTAGTCTGCTATTAAAAGTGCTGTGTGTGAACCGGCAATCTCACCGTGCAACCTTAAATTGTTTCTAAGGTGCCCCCTATCAAATTATAGTCAAGTGGCTCCCAGATTTATTTGATCTGGTTCAGGTTTTCGTCGATGGCTACCATTGGTGTTTTGGCACCAATGTGGTATCCACTCCAAATAATGACGCTTTTAATTACCTACACTGAGAGAAAAAAAGCTTCAACCGATTGTCTGAGGCCTCCAGGGTGCTGTATTCCCTTAGAGACTCAATGTTAACCAAAACAGACTCACTCAAGTCCGTTAAAGGAATCCAACCTAACAATTTCATTGTTTCAAGATAGACTCAAGTTTTGAGTCCTTTTAAAGACTCACTTTGGCGGTTTTTTTGGTCACGTGATTGGTGATGACAGATCCGTCAGGTACCACGAGGAAGCCTTCACACACGTTTCTTATTTTGGTAAGTAAAACTTTTAAGTATTTAACGGTTTTAGACTTACTTTTTATTTAATTTCCTACAGTTTTATATCATTGAGTGCTTTAGACCATATTGAGACGATCAGATATAGACCCATAGCCCTTTTTGGGCCTGTTGCTGTGAATATTGAATACTGTGACTTTTTCCGTGGCAGTAATCAAAATCTTGGCCAGGGAATATTATTCTCACACATAGGATTTGTTCTGATTAACTTTAATAAAAAAATCACAAAACCCGGTAAGCTTTTAAAAAAACAATCATGTAGTATTTAGCATTTTTGAATCCACCGCTGTGCGGATATAGCAGTAGAAAATCAGGTCATTGCGTTTCTGAAATTGGACCACAGAGTTTCAGGAACCACGGTATAGAAAAAAGTGTAATTAGTACTTTTAAAATTTTCATACATGGTGTAGTATTAATTCAATCAGAGGAAGCCATTGTTTCATAAAATTGATACATGGGAAGCCATGTTGTATAGTATCTTCAGGTAATACCTCACACCTTGCAGTTCCAATTTTAATGTCCTTTGTTTCGAAGCCAGTAATCTGTGAGAGCTTGATTACAGGGAGTTATTAACGGTGACCACCAGGAAGAGGTGGCCTTGTGTATGAAGTAACCAATCAGTTTTTAAGTTATGTGATGGACAGTTTAACTGATAAAGTTTTGTATAAAAATCTGTAAACTTAAATCTAGAGGGGAGATTGGAGAGAGAAAAGAAGAGAGAAGTCATACTTGTATCATGTAACTGTTAGTGAAGCAAAATATATTCTGTTGAAGTTACAACATGGAGTCGTTTCATTCTTTTCCGTGTGCAGAATTTAAGACAAGGAACCTGGGAATCTCTGTAGCAGTATTACAGATAGCGTTATCCAAAGATGTGAGCCCATTGTGCACAAACCCTGGGGATTATAATTATAAAAAGGGTATTTTATGTAATGTGGGGCCCCGGGATGGTTTAAGGGGGTTCCCCACAAGAGGTCAGGCTAAACTTCCGCTTTTGCTGTCTTGTTTATCTGATATTATGTTACAGTATTGTTTTAAAAGATCAGCTCATGTAAAAAAGGCTTTTGGTGTTTGATCTGGCTAGCAATTGATATTGAATAACAAACTAGTTAGGAAAAATTACCTTTAATCTTGAAATATTATACCATAACAATTTTTAGAATAAATTCATATTTTTATCTGTTGAAGTTATCTATAAGTAAAATGTTTACTTATTTTCAGTTATTCAGTGAATTCACAAGGCTATCGGGGAAGGATATTAAGTCAGCAATGGCCAAAAACTTGGCTTTTTATGGACAAGCTCTTGTCAATTTGCCACAGCCCAAAGGAAAAGGAGCTTCCATGAGGGGACTTTCTAGTGAACTGCAAGAGGCTAAAGAAGCTATGGCGTCTGCACGCTCTGATGTTGACAGAAAGTGTATGTACCATTTAATTTTCAATATTTTTTTCAGTTCCTTTTGAAATGCTTCCCTCTAAAAAAACATTGAATACAATTTCGTGGTTTGCATCATTCTGTATTGTCTCAAAATAAAGGCAAAATTACCTTATAAAACGTCAGAAGTTTCCGCAAGCCAGGCTTAGGCTGCTTTCTTCTTCAGTGTGATATGGCTGCGCAGATTGTGGGTCTAATGATGATGTCAAAATTTTTTGGCAACTTATGCCCGCCCTCATCTGGGCTCACAACTCCAGGGGTTTTTTAATCCATATAGATTCCTTTTGGGATAATTGAGATGAAAACCTTGGAATTGAACGCTTTAGTATCCCAATAAAATTATCCTCGGTTGCATTGAACACAATCCTCTACTCATAAAATAATGTAACTGTTATGAACTTGCACATTACCTATGCAATGATTTATTTTTAGATCCTACACTTAATCATGAAACAATTCTTTCTTGCAACAGTGTAAACCTAGACAATAAAAGTGAGATTTACAAGAGGTTGATGTTACTCGTTACTTGGCACTTTTTTGAATTTAGCACATTTTTGTGACCCTACATGTATGCACAATTTCATCTTGTTAATTCTTTTGGATTTAATGTTTATTGCATCCTTTGACAACAGAAAATTTGGTAGAACACATCCAAAGCTAGTGTTATGACATTGAAGGCTACAGTTAATACATATTTCACTGCAAATGTAAAGTATATTCATCATTTGCTACATCTCATTAGTAGATGATAATGAGTATATATTTTTCTCTACATGTAGATGCTACCTGGTGTGCTGGCATTTTGTGTTTGCCGCCTCATTTGAAGGAAGAATGTGGATGCCTACTTCGAAAATTCAGATGTCTTGGAGATTCAGTTCAGCCTATAATTACTTACGCAGGAGACTTTATGTCAAGAGACACAAAATTTTACATCTATACAGAAAATGTGAAAATCGCCACAGTTGATTCATTTGTCGATGACTCTTGGTGGCCACATATTTTGCCTTTAACTTGGCATATTCGACCAACCTTCTTGGCACCTGACTTTCATTCAGAAAGTCCTGATTGGGCATACAGATAAGGTCAAGGTTTTGCCCAAGCTGACTACCTTATTGACAAGAATACATTCATAAACACTATGGAACCATTATTCATTGATAAGTATTCAAACTATTACAGGTTAGCCAATTTACCGGCTCTTTTAAATTCCTTACACTTAATTTTAGCCAATTTACCGGCTCTTTTAAATGCCTTACACTTAATTTATTGAGGACCAAAAATGGTGTCTCCGATTTTTACTGGCATATCTGGTTATAAGGCTGTAATGTTTTAGAAAAAGTTTCTTAAAGAAAAGATCTGCCACTGAGGTTCTGAGACACCACTTTGTTCTTCAAAAAATTGGTGTTCGAGTTTTCAAAAAAATGAGGAATTTAGTTCATGTGACCATGACAAAGACATTGAGTTGTTCGTGGATGGAAAAGTTTGTCATGACTTCTAGGAAGGAATTAAATTCATAGCTAGAGCCCCTTTAAAGAATCTTTCGAGTCCTTTACAAGACTCAATCGTCTTGAGTCCCTTGATTCCAGTTGATTTTCTAAGGGACCCTAGCTAGCTGGAGTCTCTTTTACATTAAAGGACTCGAAGAAATCCTCAAAGGGACTTGATTTAGGACCCGCTGCTGGAGTCCCTAAAAGACTCAGTATGAGTCCTTTTTAGCCGTCAGTGTAAGTCACTTTAGACGCGGCACACACTTCGTCATTGGCCTCTTCTGGATGTCTGTAAACTGTTTTGACTAGTTGAGCGGTACAGGTACAATCTGACCTCAATAAAGAAACCCACGAGGTTTCAGTGCTCCACCCAGAAACGGTCAAGGTCCCTAATTCATTAGAGAAACATACAACGCTGTTTTGCTGTTTACAGTGGGTTCCCCGGAGGTCGTCTGGTATTCTAACCTGCTAAAACCAGTTTGGTGTTCGCTAAGGGCCTTGAAAAATGCGTTTTAGTGACAATTTACCCCTCATTCTGAACGGACTGGGTGGTTTTTGTTTAGTTGCAACAGCATATCCTGAAAGACAGTGGGTCCTGTACCCTGGTGGAAAGATTTCAATACATCGGGTGTGGGTACATTAGTCTAGGCATTACTCTATAAAACTGTGCGGACCATTTCGTTTGGCGCGATTATCTGTTTGGCAATGTCTGTTTTTTTCGCGCCATTTTGCCACAGATTAACAAATTTGTAAAGCACTGCATAGCTCATTTTTCACACTGCAAAACCGACCACTTGCTTGCAAAAATTCAAAGTCTTCTTTGCAGTAGTTGCCGACATATTGATACTTTTTTGACAGAACCATGCTTTGCCAAAGCCAAGCTTTGACCTACCTAAAGGAGCACTACCCAATTAAATCACTGCATATTTCATAATGCAGCAGCGCAACAAACCTGGTATTCAGTTAATTGGAAGCGACACACCTGACTGCACATTTCTCCATTCCATATCTAATATGAGATCGGAGTTTTTTTAAAAAAGACCGCATTTTTACCTAGGCATACTCTCGAAACTGAAATATTACATATTAAATGTCAAGTCTGTACAATGGTAAATGTTCGTCTTATACACTGCATATACTATATACTAAAGGAAAAGAACTTGTACAAAGCGAAGGCGGATGGAGTACCGCGTGCATACATGTATTCCAGAATATGTGTTCATGTGTATTATAAATAGTTAGTGCGTAGCCTTAATACAACACATTATATAATTAAATAAATTCATTGTATTATTAGTTCGCTGCATCGGTAGCTTAAGTATTTACCAATATGTTTTCCATATCATTATTCAGTTTAACGGCAAGCTACAATATATATAATAACCACTGTACTCAATACATGCAGGAACAAAATTTAAGGTGGCACCGCAGGTGTAATTACCTCAAACACCGCCTCCTGTTTCAGTGATGTACTGTAAATATTCCATCAGTGGATATTTCGTTGTTCAGCCGTCTGTCGGGGTGGAAAGCAGTGTAAGGAGCAGAGGACAGCACTGTGTCTTTGATTAAATCCTGGATGGGGATACACTTTAGAAAAACGTACCCCCCTTTCTCTAACCTTGAAATAACCTGAATCGAAATATACAGACTTGACATTTAATATGGAGTATTTCAGTTTCAAAGGTATACCTTGGTAAAAATGCCTTCTTAAAAAAACCGATCACATATAAGATATTTGACTGGAGAGGTGTTAAGTCAGGTGTGTCGCTACCAATTAACTGAATACCGTATCTGTTGCACTGCTTCATTGTATAATATGCAGTGATTTAATTGGGTAGTGCACCTTTGGGCTGGACAATTAAAGCTTGGCTTTGGCGAAGCATGGTTCTGTCAAATAAGTATTCATATGTCGGCAACTACTGCACCAAAGAATTTAAAATTTTGCATGCAAGCGACCGGTTTTGTAGTGCGTAAAATGAGTTAAGCACTGGTATTACACAAAATTGTTAATCTGTGCCAAGATGGCACAAAAAAGAAGGACATTGCCAGACAGGTTAATGTGTCACACGGAATGGTCCGCACAGTTTTATACAGTTATGCCCAGACTGATGTAACAACACATAGACCACGCCCAATGTATCAAAATCTTACCATCAGGGTACAGGACTCGCTGACTTCCGCATATGCTGTTGCAACTAAACACAAACCACCCAGTCCGTTCAGAATAAGGAGCAAATTGTTGGCAAAACGCGTTTTTCAGTGCTCTTAACGAAGATGTTTTATAGTCTCCACGCCTTATGCACTACGTGCAAGCATCTGAAGGCAATCGATAAACTACAAAACAAACAAATCACACACATTTTTTGGACCTTAACCCTTAATCTCATACCGCTCACCACTTACATGCTACAGCTTTTCATAAGTGCAGTCATCGTGTCACTACACCAACAGTGTCGTTGTTCAAAAGAGTTTTAGCCACTGGCACTCCTTACCGCAATTTTGTACGTAATCAATTGGCAAGGTCAATTCTTACAGGTCATATTCATTGATTGGCTTTCTACATTTTGTGTAAGCCCTGTAAAGTCATTATACTCTACTCCTACCCGTCACACCTCGTCCTGACAAACAGTATTGGATTTTTAAAACCGTCCAGGATAGAATGCAAATACAACATGCTACAACTTTTATCTAAAACTTTTTAATTTCCATTAATTTCTGTCCAATATTGTATTGAGCAAATATGTATTAATATAATACGTGTTATTAAAAATTTAAAATTGACTAGCATCAGTTGTTTCGGCTTCTTTCGGTCTGTCCTTGATCGATCCTAGACAACTTCTCGACGTGCTTCTCCCTTAACCTCAAAAAGCAGCAGAAGAAGGAAAAGGAAAAAAATCAATCTCATGTAGAGGCTTCAAGCACAGTTATTACTGTTAAAGGTTTTTTAAATATATATATGAAATTCAAACTCTTTTGAACTAAGTGTATTTATTACAAACAGTTTTGCATTATATCTAAGATTATTATTTTCAGATAAGATATTTATTATCATTTATTATTATCAGACTCCTGAGGAATAACAAGAAAAAAGCAAATCACATTTAAGTACAGTAATTACTGCCACATAGTAACAATGCGGGGAAGGAACATTATTTTCTTCATATAAATGTAATTCAAACAAATTTTAATAAAAGTCGAACAAGTTTATAAAAACAATTATTGTGTTTTAAACAATAATTTATGCCTTGAATATTCACGTATATTTTAGCTGTGATATCAACATATTTTCTTTAATTCACTTCCTAAAAATCAAACCAACAATATTGTGCGAACTTTTAAACAGACTACACCCTCGCCTAACGAGTGCTGTAATAAAAACATAGATTTGAATATGTTTTAATCCTTATTAATCTTATAAAATCCTTTAATATTTTCTTGTTTAAATACTTCATCTCTTTGAGGTCGCAAGGCCTGTGCGGTTACGGTCACACTGAACAAAAAAACCTCTTTGCGACTTGCAACTGTCACTGGTTGCAAAAGGGTCGGCGACCGGTTGCAACAACTCGCAGTGGTTTCCAAATACACGTTTGGTTAATATCCGGTTGCGCCGGTTTTCAGTGCAGCACCTATAACCTCCTGGCAACCGAAAACCCTACTTGGGGCAAGGAGTTTCTCCTTGCTTGTGGCATCCAACAGGTACCTAACAGGTCGCCGACTGCTTTGCAACTGATTTGCAACCGAATGTGTGGTTTTCCTTTTGTCTTTTTAATCCCAGGCGTTTGACACTTACAATACAACGTAAGTAAAACGTGACAGGTCGTGCGTACTTTTTACACTCTCATCCTTGTAGTGAGGATACCAAGCACTGTATTATATGTATTAAAACTATTTTTATTTAAGATTATGGACACATTTAACGATCTGTTCAACCATTTGTTGATAATTTTAATGGTTAAAAATATGATTATAAATAGTAATTATACATTGCTGATTAAATTGTTTTTATTTTCCGTTTTCTCTGCATTCGTGTATTTGTTTCATTGTTTACTTATGTAATATGGATTTGCATATTTTAAATGACATACAGATATAAAACATTGAGGGTATCGGCATATTCACCCATGATTTTTGCAAAAATAAAATAAATAAATGTAGCGTCAAAAATCGCACATTGCTTCTTAGCCTCACATTCATTTTTTTGTGTTTCTGGGTTAGCTAAAAGATTAAGAGGTTAAAAACGCAAAACTGACGCAAAAGGGCACTACTTTCGCGAGCTACGTACACAGGAAGCGAGACAAACTCAAGAAATTAGTACAGTTTCTACGGCCATCGCTCCTTGCAATTAGCGTCCCTGCTTGAAAGGACATCTCATGTGGCCCTTGCGACTCGCAAGGCAGACTTTCCTCTATCTCTACGACCTCCACGGCCTCCGCAACACCCAAAAATCGCAGGGGACGTACGATCCTGAAATTCGTGCGTCCGGTTGTGACCGAGGCTTTCAAGTAAAACCCCCTTTACACTGGACGGCCTCCTTTCTGCGTCCTTTGTGCGACCATGAAACTGGCATCGTTGTGGTCGTAAAAAGGGGCACAAGCATCTCTTTTGTTGCAAAATGAATACTGTGTGGTCGGCCAGTTGTCGGCACGTAAAGTTTTATTGTTTTTTTACTATCAAACAGGGCCGAACAACGGGACGCAGAAAGGACGACGTTCAGTGCAAAGGGGGCTTTACAACGGACGCCGCACGAGTAGGGGCATAGGGCAATACACGTACACCGTACGGACATCGTATACGACAAAGTAAATCTAGGATTAGATATTTGGTAATTTTTTTATATATTTAGTCGGGAATTATGCGTGCAATTTTTGATTGTTTGCGGTCTTATGTTTTTTGTATTTATTATTTAAAAAAATGTATATGTATGTGTGCGTGTGAAATAGGTCTTTTACACATTATAAGTTAAATTCCAGGGGTAAATATACTCTGTGTTTACTTATACGTGCTACAACAAAGTCCGAAAATAATGAACGGTGTTTCCTGATTTTCAGGTTATCTGTTTCCTTGTCTGATATATCTATTTTAATAGATTTAAAAATAAGGGTACATCACAAGCCGGAGGTGCACCCATCCCCATCTAATGTTCAGTCTTTACTAACACAATTGGGTGATATTTGTGGAGATCGTCACAATCATGGTTGAGACAGCATCAAAATCAAAACAGGGTAGCCGATGGCACATTTGCTCATTAAAGGCGTTTGATTATTTGCAGTGGATAGTTAAAAGATTATGAGAAAAAAGCATCGGAAAGGGAGGGGAAGAGAAAGCTAAAATAGATTGATACACCAATAAAATCGAAAACCAAATGAATTCAATTTTAAGCAGGATGCCCTTCATCGACGATTAAATTACACACAATTGTCTAGAACCACCCCACCAGATCCCTCTCCATAATCTCCAATCACTGAGATGCACCTACATGCGGTTGCTGAATAGCGTATTCATGAGTGTGTCAGGGGGATTTTGGCCCCCCTTTTACTGTTGTACTCTCTACCAGGGTCACAGAGAGATGTTTGCACTAGATATTCACAGACGTTTACCTGGGTTATTCTGTAGATAACATGTAGCTTTTATGTTAATCTCTTATTACGTTATTAATAACAAATCCCCACCGTATGGTGTAAATCGAAAATTACAACAGAGAACGCGCTCACGCACGTACACACGCATGTATTCATGAGAGAATATGAAGATGTGTATTGTAACCATCTAATTTAATTTCATTGTGCAATTAAAACATTCAATCACTGTAATCCGCTGTACATCCCATGTCACTAAAATTGTAAATCTGAAACCAGCTGCCAGGTTTCCGATTGCAGTATTTTTGTATTTTCCTCCAGATGGCGCTATCGTACGGTCTAGTTGGTCAAACACGACAAAAAAACTGCTCAGATATTAAAATCAGAGGCCCACATTGCGTCATATCAAGATATCCGACGACCTACATAATGTCGTTTCAATTTGGGGTGGATTAGGATCTGAGATTAATTTTTTTGTGGCAAATTTTGAAATATGCTAAACACAAATTCTTCCTTTGTGTTTCTAATGTTGTGTATTACAAATGAAGTTATATAAAAGTTGAATATATATAAGAAAGGCGGTCACTTCACCCTGCCACCTCCCCCTACAATTAATGTAACGGGATGTACAGCCTGGAAGAAGACGCCACTTCCTCGGTGCTGTGCAATCCGGAAGTGGAGAGAAGACGGCCCAGATATTAAGTATACGAATACCGTAATTTCGACTGAATCAATATAACGTATCAACTAATCAGTATTAGGCATTTGGTGATTAGTTTGTTGTCATTTGTTTTTGAAAAGTATTTTGAAGCACGTTAATTTGCTGAACAAATACAGGTTCTAGGTAAAGATGAAGGGACTATTCGTGTGATTGAAAGTTGTAGTTTTTTCCCAATATGACTGTATTCGGCAATTCTCTCTTTCCAGCATTTTTTATTATATCGACCAGATCATGGATATTTTCTAGTATTTAGAACAATTTATGTTCAGAAGGTTGCAAAACATTTGTTACAAGATTTTTCGAATTGAAAACGGACGCAGGAAATATTAGAAATATCGTGATATGTCCCTGGGTTTTAGTCAAGCTTTCATAAGCGTCATGTTGTTTATATTTTTAATAAATTTTGTAATGGAATTTCTTCTATTTCATTATCCAGTGCAGTGATTATTATTGATTCTGTTTTGTCAATAGCGGGCTAAACGATGTAAACGTTTGTCACCCAAACCCAATACTGAGGTGCAAATAAGGTCACAGACATGCTCCTAAAATATTTAGTGCATAGATTGCAAATAATGTTTGATTATTTTAGGGTCCCACATGAAGAAGTTTGTATTAAAGTGTCACTTTCCTGGAACCACGGATAATAATAAAAAATCATCGTCTAACCCCAAAAAGGAATATACATTACTGTCACAAATGCACCAAGCACTTATTGCACCTATTGCACCAAGTACTTGGGTAAGGTGACACTATCTATCAATTTTTCTGGGGAACGTACGTTACATAGTATTAGCCGTGACGCAAGGCCCCTTGAGTTACAGTTTGAATATTTATTCAAACATTCTTACGTCATCTATAATTCATCATGACTGAATCACTACAAAATATATCGGAACGCGATATGAAAATTAGAATTAAATGGCCCAGAACATACGTTAACCGGAACATACGTTACAATTTAAGGCCCCTTATCTAATGTAAAGTCATGGAAAACTTCAATTAAAATTGAGACAGCTGTGAATTTTGTTCTATAAACAAGTATTTTTAAAGAATTGAAAACAACTTCTAATTTATTCAATTTTATTTTTTGACATTTGACACATGTTAAATGCACCTCTGTGTTGCTTTTGGGTGTTGTACGTTTTTGCCAAACAATAGAAGTATGTACGCTTTTACTTACCAGCTTTACGTATCGGACTTTCAAAAGCGGCAAAGTTTCAAAAGAGCAATTAATAAAAATTGCATAATTATTTATTGCTATATATAGGAAAACACTGACTGATCCAGAATTTTTAAGAGGTCAAATGTTGAAATTTAGGGCAAGCTGGAGTATTTTGGGGACCTGATCATGTGAATCCAAAATGGGTCACTTTCCTCAGGGGAAGGGGGTTTGGAGGTAAGATCCACCATTGTTTTTTTTTTTAATGAAGAAGTTGAAAATTTTGTTCTTCTTTTCATTTAGACCATACATTATACCAGTAGAGTAGTAGATAGTTTCTTTGTCAAGTCGAATAGACAAGAATATTACGTTTGTTACACCTTTGAATGAGGCTTTATGCGGAGATCAATAATTTTCTTTTACATCCTTGAACCCTTCAACCTTATGGTAATAAGAAGATTGAAGACAAAGAAGTTTTATAAGTATATGTTTAATGAATATATAGATACATTATAACAATATTACTTGCTCTTAATAAAAACTTATTGAATATACAAAATGTCTTAGTGTTTTTACTGAAGGCTACAAGGCTCAGTGGTAACCTGGGGTTGGGGTTCGATTCCTGGCTCAGGCACTTTGGAATTACAAAGGGGTGCTATAAAAATTTCCTTTGATTACTATAAGAAGAAAGTTTACCCGAGGAGGGTGGGTTGGAACACTTAGAGGAGTAGGTAATGCACTTGCCCAGGAGACAGAAGGTTGCCAGTTTTCGATACCTGGCGCTCCTAGGTCCCAGCAAATTACCTTTTGCAAAAATAAACCCAAATAAACAATTTACACTACTACAAGAGGATCATGCGAATTACTCGGTAAAGCAAACTGAGCCAGTGGCTGAATAGGTAAGACGACAGGCCAAGAAGCAGAAAAAAAAGGCTGACCAACAAACTGATAACCAAAGGTTCGTGTCGAGCTGAAGAAGAAAACGATAAGCAGGTAGCAATTTGCACATTTTGAAACTACATCTATTGCAACTTATATATGTACGTTTATTATAACAAATACAAGCAATTACACCTTACAGATGTACATGCAAAAACGAACATTATATTTTGGCTCTACATAAAACCAACTTTCGAGACAGATTTGACGTGATATGTTTTACAGCTATCGTTCAAAGTTGACATTGGTGTATTTGTCTCTTGACTGATCCAAAATTTCACCGATGGGCATTTTTATCAAAATTCAAAGGTTGTAACGATTTTGAAAATTCAAAATGCACATGATCTCATGTAAGCGTTACCCCCGCACACGGGTACACATTCATGACCCAACAACTTACTCTACCCTGTATGCCACCATCCTGATGATCGCACACAACACCAAACAGCAGTCAAACATTCAATTCTGTAAATTTGATGAGTGCTTTTTTCATAGATAAATGAATATGTACCTCATATTTTGCGTCATTTTTGCTTCTCTTTAAATCTCAAAATAGCATTTTGGAAGCAAAAGTTTGAGTGAACACTTAAATTTACGCGTCGTGTGAATCAAGAACAGCATGAAGACATGGTCAGTTTACAACAACCTTATCAGTCACAGCCATTTTAAGAATAATCTGTAAACAAAATTGAAAACGTTATGCAAGAAAACAGTTTACTTAAAATAACTGAGCTCATTTACTCAAAAAATGTTAATAAACTCAATAGTCTCCGGTGACCAAGAAACACTCAGCAAACCCAACAGCACGTGCAAGACTGGCATCTTATCCGGCCTTTTGTTTTCAATCACGACCGAAAAATAGAATTACGCACAAGAACAACATTAATGAAACAATGACCTTCCAATTTTTGGAAAAAAGGTTAGTGTAACCAATCAAAGTGTCATCTTTCTGATAAAATTTTGATTTTTCATATTTGATTAGACAAAATATCAAAAAAACAAAACGGATTTTTAGACGATAAGTTAGTAAATGGGCAATTAACTGACCAAACCATACACTTAACTACAGTGTACCAAATATAACAATAGGTACCTGTATTTATGTAGATTTTAGAAAATATTCCTTTTCGTATTATTTCAATAAATATCTAATTTCTTGTTTTTTTAGAGAATTAACAAAAGTTGGCGGTCTATAAAAGTTCGTTCAGTTACTACAGTAGGAAATACCCGTAACACCCAAAACAGAACTTTGAAATAACTGTAGTCATCGATACGAATTTGATAAAAATATTTCAACATGTAAAAGGATGCGATAAATGCCAGTCCTACATATACATTTTAATTGACAAAAATGTCAAAAGGGAACATTTTTTACAATTCACTGTTTCTCTTTGTGAATATTTAACACTTCCGCTTTTTAATGAAGGCAAAAAGTCAATTTTTCCTTCTTAAATAACAAAAACATATTAATTTCGAAAAAACCCTCCCAGCAATAAAACTATGGGTGTGTCACTGATCAGACACACCCGTACTAGTACATCAATCATAATAACGGGAACCAGAGGAAGTTTATTCTTACCATCCGTCATAACCGCATATTCACATTCGCAATTTTAGAAAGACCCGTTTCAATACGTGTGGGCAGTTCTGCAATAACTTGAGCACATTTTACAAATTCATACTACCGTTTATTCTTAAGTGTCATAATTTGGATTATTTATAGCGCTACAGTTTATCGTAACCTTACACCACGTTCATTTCTTCCAATGAACCCACAATAAAAGATTCCTGTAAGCATTTTACGTAATGGAGTCGCAAGGCATTTTTCTTTTCTAATGTTAACTTCATTAAAATACATATTTGTATCCAATTTAACATAAATAATGATGCATTTTCAAGTGCATAACGAAGCGTCTTATTACATATTTGCCCACCCATATAATTTTACAGTCAAACATTTAACTGGTCGTACCAGTGCTCTACCCGGACATCTCTTAGTGATAATTTTAAAACAATTTCATTCATTTTCATTCATCACTTAAGCAAGGCAAAGGCAAAGCAAGACAAAGGTGTCGTTTCAGGTTCGCGAACTGGTAGGTATAAACAAAAATATAAATTACAATAAAAACATCATGTGCGGACAGTGTGCTGTACAACAACTTGTTAACACATGTATAATGATAAACCAGCGACTTGCGGGATTGACGCTTGGATTTAGCCCATTTTATGAAGTTTCATGAACAAAACACTAGTTACACGCTGCATTTTATTTCATACACGTATTGATGCTGAATATTACAAATTCAAGCAAACTTTACATTTCAAATCAAACCAACTATCAACCCTGCAAGTTGACTGTAGGACAAACTTCGGCACGCAAGACAACGTTGACATGGGTGCTGGCGCTGGCGAACACGAATCTGATGTGTTTGCTGGGAGTGCGTCCAATCTCCTTATAAACGGTAGTTAAGAGGCACTGAAAGTAAATGAAAAATGGAATAAATTAAACAAAATCCACATACTAGAAACAATGCATTGGGAGATATAAAAATCACATTATAAGAATAGATATATATTCTTGTACTCGGTATATTGAACCTACACGTGCTATACAATGACACACTTAACAACGACACCAGTACTACTGTAAGCCCTGTACACACCGTTTCACGTAAACATACTAATCTTTAAATTGATCTATCTTTGCCAAGCCATACCTTTCCACGAGAAGTACTTTGATGGAGATTGCATATTTGCCCTCATAGATCATTTTACCATAAAACAAAAATCCGGTGTAACGTGACAGAGTTAGGTTATTTAAGCCACTGCACTTTTATAGACAGAAAAAGAAAGATTCTACCAATTATTTTATTCCAATTTACCCACTTAAATAATTCCGTTATCCAAACGCTAGCATTTTTAGTTCAGCTTTTTAAAATGAAGTAGGCCTACTTTATGTAAGTATTTTATTTCAGATTATAATATCAAGGATGGAATGTCAATGAAATCATGAAAATTAAAGTCAAGGGAGGTAGACATTACCAAACAAATATACGTTTTCTTTCCTGGTCGCGGCTAGTTCTCTAGAAAACCATTCGTTTATTGTCAGTTGACTTTAATAAACAGGATATATTTGTACAAGCCGCTGTCGTAAGATGAAAAAGGTTCCCATAAGGGGCTGTAAATGTACCAGTAATTACCTGCTTTGTTATCTTGCTTTGCTTACGACGGAATAACGCGTTCAGGACTTTGGACGATTGGAATAATCTTATGAGCAAATCCTTTATGAGCAAATGCTTTCCTCCTAGAAAAGTAACATAATTAATCATTTAAGTTTTCAAGCTGAATATACCCAAGAGCCATTACACTGGGAAATGCATACTTCTGATAAAATATCGTCAACATAAAGCGATCAATGTTGCCTTATATCAAGGAGTTATAACAGATTGTTATAACTCCTTGCTTATATCATCTATACAGTACTTACAACAAACTACATCAGTTCTCAGTACCAAAATTTCGGTCTGCGTGTGGATATTATGGCGATGTGGCATATGAGGCTTCCTCCTCTTCCTCTTGACCTTGGTCCTATCTGAATACCTCTCACCAAAATGCTCACCTGATTTTATATAATAATATCATGGGAATGTGTTAGAGAAGACACGATGCGGCTTTACGCAATTCAAAACGTTACCCTCAGCTTATTGTACGTGTACAAACAAGACATTTTGTTTTGTCTATAGACCTTCATCCCAAATGAATGGGGCTATTATTATTAACGCATCCCAATTAAAACATGCTGTCGCCTATTGCTCTAGCACTGTGAATATTTAACACTAGAGTTGTGGTGACTTACTAAGGCTCTGTTCTCACAACTTTTAGATCGATCTATCACCGCGGGGAGTCTCACTAGATTACTGTCAGATAATCCCCCTTAAGTGTCCGTCCCCGCCTACTACAAGCTTTAAGGGGTAATTAACTTTCGTGTCCGCCCGGCTGACAGCTATTTAGCGTGAACCCCCAGGGAGTTAGGTCGATCCAATGTAGGTCGATCTAATCTATGAGAATGGGGTGTAAGGTTTGAACATATATATCTAACATTTTTATTTCCATGCAGCAGTACATACATGTAAGGTGTCTCGATCCTAGGATATAAGCGGCGTGAGGAGCTTGTTTGACTAGATTTCATTGTGACACCAGTGAAGACACGTTTGTGTATCAACTTGAATCAAATTAAGATGAAGGTTATATGCGCGAAAGCAAAACGACAAAGTTTTTTTTTCTTCACCCATTATATTTTTCATCACCCACCCTTTTGAATACATTTTAATTAATTAAAGATTCTTAACTCAAACGTCTCCTCAAGTTCACTATGTCTGCTTTGTTTAAAGCAGCTGCTAATGCGTTCCTGGAAAGTGCTAACTTTTATACGATAAAACCATAAATCTCCAAATTCATTTTGAAATTAGATCTTCATGATTTCAGGTTATATAGGCTTTGAGTTGAAAGTATGAAAGCAATTTCTAATATTTTAAAGTTCAATCTAAATATGCGTATTTAAGAAAATTACTGTCTTTCAATATTTTAGGACAATTAATGTCTTTAATTGCATTTTTACCGTTCTATATAAAGAGGAGTTTTCCAGTTTTTCCTCTGACTTCGTGATTTGATGTTTTGGAATGAATACCTGAAAGATGTTCATAGAAGCTTCCCAATAGAGACTTTGTTTTTTCCTTTAAAAGACACATAACAAGCGAGACAACCGCTCTGTACATTCATTGTAACGCATTCAGATTGCTACTACCAGCTTCTTACAACTGACGCGAACGAATCCATTATTTAATCGCTCGATCAGCTGAAAAATGCTTTAAAATGAACTTTTTAAAATATATTTCTGGCCGTAAAATTGTTATATTTAACTATTTCATCACCAGTTAATAGGGCATTAAAACCCTGAATTATCAATATTGCAAAGTTCAATTTTGTTCATGTCTATTCACATCTGCCTCTACTACTAGTACTTTGTTTTGATTTTTATCTATAACGACTTTCCGATTCAAAAAACGATCAAAACGTTCAACCCAAGTATCAGAATCAATATTACTTTCCATCCTATAATTTTTGACATTGGCCTTCCAAAAACTTACACGTTTGTGTTAGATTTCAAACCCTCTACTTTGCAATTAACACTTTCCCTGTGACTTCCTTTAGTTTTTTTGCATTCTAGCCCAAAAAAGGATTTTGCATCTTTATATTTACGATAATGCTGGTCGGAAATCATTAAAAGCTTTGAAGTTTCTTTAAATTTTCTAAATCTTCATTCCACCATGGCGGTCGCTGCAAGAGTCAACATTTTTGAAATATCCCCAATTAAAAAAAAAAAAAAATCGTTAGTGATGGGGGTAGCAGGGGTGGATCCAGGATTATTTGAAAGGGGGGGCGAAGTTGCCCCCTCCCCGGGCGTGAAGGGCCCCGAAAATTTTGGTATTTTAGAGGACTAACGGTGCCATTTGGCACGATTTAGAACTACATGTATGATTCAGCTGCATGTAGTCAAAATTCTAATTTCAAGAGGGGACCAGTGGTGCGATTTTTTCAGAAATTGGTGGTAGGTAGATGTGGTTGCCTCCCCTTCCGCAACCTATGGTCCTGATATAACGGTATTAACAACACCCTGCTTGCTGTATTTTGACTTTTAGCATAGCCTACTATGCAGTATACCGGAGGGCGTACTTCTCTCAATTGGCTTCACTTATTATCTATGATATTTCCGATGCTATAATTTTGCAAAACCAGTTCCATAAACCGCATAAAACCCTTTTGGTAGTAAAGAATGATCTAGACTTAGAAACTACATGTATTACTGTCCTTTCTCTTTACTTTTTAAATCACTGCTGAGAGATACCATATGGTTAGAACATATTTTATTCCATCCGTTGTGGCACTAAAAGCACTCAATTTTTAATCATCTTAGTGTTGTCATTGACATACTGAGTATCCACTAGTACTTCAACCTAGGGTTCATTCCAAATGTAACTATTGGTCTACTGTATGTAATCTGATCCAACTCCACCGTGACTCTCAGCAAATGCAATCATTTGGCATGTCTCCTGTTTATAACATACTCCTTGTATAATGACCACATTTTCTGTTTTCTACTCAAACCCAGGGGGAGGTATGTCAGTCTCTTAATGTGATTGCATTCAGCGAGAGTCCACCTGGATTGATCTACCTAGGCAATTATTGTTTCATTGGGATTGAGCTCTTAGACCTAAATATTCTTACACAGTCATATAAAACAACAACAACAACAAGTCATAACAATATTTATTTATAATTAAAAGTAGGTTGGTATATTTATAATGTTGAAATGATAATTCTAAGAAAAAAAAAAGATCAAATACATTGTCAAGAAGTGCATTAAAATTGAAAGTTATGAATACTGTTGATAAAATAATAAAATTGCCTAAAATAATAGAAGTATGACAAATAATGACAAAAACTTCAATGAAGACTTTCATAAATATCTGGACGGTAATTTTTTGATTACATGCCTGCATTCAAAATATTCCCATATAAATTTATATGAACTTTGTACATATTTCATAAAGAAACAAAAGCCTGAAGTTCACTGCAAAGAGAGTCTACATGTAGTTAGCCACTTTTAAATGTTCTCTCCCTCATCACTGTATATCATGTCTATGTACAGTGTCTTCAGTTTTGTCCACAGACTACAGACACATTGATGAATAAGATAGACGCATCATATTATCTGGATGGGGTTATGTGCGTAAATGAAATATCTTAAATATGACAGAAAGTGTGAAAATAACTCTCAAGTGGTAAAAAAAACTGGAATGTATTTATTAATCAAGTATCCTTCATCAGTTTTTCATGCAGGTGTAACACCCTACCCAGGTACTCTATGATGTCACTGAGGCATGAGAGAGAAAATATAACAACAGCTATAGGAGTCTGATGTTTTCTTCATCCTTAATTTCTCTGTTTCACCTCTCCTTATCTATAACTAAACATTATTTGATTGCATGCAGTTCCAGAATTACCAAGTGGGAAATCACTAGGTACTTATAACAGGTATTAACACCATTCCGACTTTGTTTATCCAGTATTAGTTTAGAACTAAGTTAACTCAATAAATAAGTTTGGATATTTAAGATAAGAAAATGCCTTGTTTTTTATTCAATTTCGTATTTAAAAATTAACAACAACAACAACAACAAAAATAATAATAATAAAATAAAATTAACAAAGTAAGGAACAAAAAGCAAGTACTCATCTTTTAAAAACACTAAAATGAAAGTGTACTTACAAGTATAAAAGCTTCTATATTCTTACTGCAAAAAGTCAAGTTTTTTTTTAAAGAAATAATTATAAAATGATTTTCTGCATATTACTTATACAAAATTGCTGCAGACATCTCTTATACTTAATTATCTTTCAGCAAACCATAAGATGAGCACATAAGTCCAGAAGACTAGACAGCAAAGCTGGCAAAATATACAGACACAAAACATAAAAATGTTGCAACAAGAGAGTTTAGGCGATTTATTTATGTGACAGTACTGAATATATACATATGCATAATATATAAATATGAATATATAAGTATGGGTCCTGCACTATGGGTTAACAAAGTCACCATTTTTACCACTAGTTATAAAATAGCTTCTTTCAATATTTATAAAACTATACATTTGTATTTGAAAAAAAAATTCAAATCCTGATAATTTTGAATTATGGCAATTATGGCAGCATTTTTACTAAAAAGGCCACTCTGTAAATTTGATGTTAACCAAAATCATTGTTTGGTATTTATGGTTAGTAAGTCACCTAAATACATGCAAAAAAAAAAAAAAAAAAAAAAAAAAAAAATCTAAGAAAAAGATGCGGTGACATCTAGCTAAGATAGATGGTGAAAGAGTTTGAAAATTTTTTAAAATAATTTTTACCTCATCAACCAGATACCAGTGTCTGTGCAAATGAAGTAAATATTTTTACTCTTAAGCTTTTCTGATGAATGAAAATTAAAAACATTGTTTTATATTAATATTTCAAAAGATAAACATATAGAATACTTTTTGAATGCTGCATCCTGGGATTATGTTTAACCCAAACCCCACATTTAAAAATATAGGCAAAAAAAGAAAAAGGACATAGATGTTGTTCCATGTAGCAAGGTTTTGCGTAACCATTTCTCGGAATGTGCAAAGACCTGCAAGAAAATTCATGGAAAGCTCTTGAGTCTGGTACAGAAAAGTGCATCACTGATGAACCAATGTTGAGACTGCAGAATCTTTTGAATGGATAATGTTGCGGCAATGTTTTCATTGATATTTTTTGTTTCACATTTCTGGTGTGCTCAATAGATTCCGATTTTTTATTCCGTCAAAGTGTAGGGGGGGGGGGGGGGCATGCACCACGTTTAGAATAAACACCAGTGGATGTCCAGAGATGGGTACGGGTAGGCTCGATGTGAACATGGTCCCCTACTGCCAGACATCTACCAGTATCAGTACTCCTACAGCAAGTTCAAAGCCACTGCTCCCAATTAAGCTGAGGGACACGGAGTCAAGATCAGAATCAGAGTAAGTGTTTGATAACTACACAGCCATTTTATACAGTTAAAGTGGAGGGATGCAATGCATCATGTTGAGAATGAACAGTGTACATGTAATGTCTGGGCATGGCTACAGGAACATGGACCCTATCTCCTGAAGCAGAAAGGAAAAATAAAGCCTGGTTCACAAACCTTGATAGCATTGGGACAAATCATCATCAATAAAAGATTCCAGAAGTACATTATGTCAGGAATAAGTATTATCCCCCAAATAAAGGTAGGAAGATCATAGAAGATGCAACAAGACTGTACTAAATGGGGAAGGTTTCCACACAAAAAGGGGGAAAACAATGGATAACTTCACAAACTTATTTTTCTCTTTTAGATGCTTAAGAAACAATGTATCAACTCTCATATTTTAATGTACTTCATATTTCCAAAGGTTCAATGTAAGGATATAAGACTTGTAATTATCTGGCAGCTATTGACTATCAGAGCTATAAAGGCAGACCAGCTGCAGTTGACTTACAATCAGGTGAAATAAGGTAAATGAAGAAAAAATTAACATTCCTTTCAAGTAGTACTAGTGTAATTCTCTGTACACCCAAAAGAGCTACCTGATATGGTAAAAATTGTTTTAAACTTGCTTTTCACTATTACTTACCAAATCAGTATTACGATAATGCATTGAAGTCCTTCAAACATTTGCTTTTTAGGTATACTAAACAGAACAGTAAACAGGCAAAATCAGGGACAGTCAAATCCCAAGCTGATTTTAATTAATTTCATTAGCTAGAGAGATGGCACCTGGTGTTACTGGGTTATTATGAGCGTGAACAGGAATTGGCATCTGGAGTTCACTGCTTTAAGCTCCTTGAAAATTCTCTGTCCGGCAGCTTTGAAACTTCACTTTTGTCATAATTAATTTGCAGCACTGAATCTTGCGCTTTCTTTTAGGTACACGCTGTCGCACTTATACAGTTAATGTTTATATTCGGTCTCATTTTGCTATAAGCTCTTTGCTGCAAGCATACCGTTCAGGATTAATGATACCAATTGAGACTCACTGACAAATTTTTGTTCCATTTGTGACTGCTTACTCCTCTTTTGTTTCGATTTCGTTTGTGTGACTCTCAGATCCAACCAAGCTTTAGGGGACTTTTCATCATTACAAGTTACTAATTTGCACCTCCCTGACAATGTTTTCCATACGATTTGTGTCTGCCTGCTTTTCTTTTGTTACGACTTTGTCTGTGGGACTCGCGTATCCAGCCAAGCTTTAGGAGACTCGTATGTGAAGCAGATCATTCATTCTTACAAGTAAGATTTTATTTTCATCACATTTAAGTTACCTGTAAGTCTTGAACACAGTTGGCCATGGCAGTTCTCATCATTGGTCACTATTTTGTTCATAGGCTTGGTTCATATCTTGACCAATGCCGGGATGGGCATACGGGAAAAGATTTTGGATTTCCCAACGTTGTAAACTGGCACGGTGTGGGAGGCCGTATGGTCCCGAAACTACCAAGGTATGACTTGGGTATCCTTAACCAGGTCCCCCACACTGTATTTAACAGGGCAGACACCAGGTAGGTCCCTTAAAGTTGCCAGGCAACAAGATGAAACATACAATACAACTGAGAAGATATTGATGAGAACCCCTAATGTACATGTATCAAGTTCAAACAGTATACATGTCAGATTCAACAGGTTTATTAATCTTATCCATGCATACAAAGTAAGAGCTTGATAACATACATGGCAAGTTCATGAAGTGCCAGGTCTGACAATGTATTGTGTTTGTTGAGATTGTTTTGTATTGCTACCTCAATCTAGATGTACTCTATAAGTAAAGTACAGTCCGGCGTGCAAGTTTGAATCTCTCTTGTGATTGGTAACTTAAAAGTAAAACTGTTGATTGTATAATTGGTTGATTGGTAAATGTGTACTAGCTGAGCATGTACGTAAGGTGTGACTTAAAATAAGTCGGTCTCTTATGCCTCTGAACGGCTATGATCAGCCTCAGTTTGACATATACCAGGCAGTATTGTATTCTTTGTACATTTCCAGCAAGCAAACGACATTGATCCACTGTTGAATCAACGTTAATTTTGGTGGATCAACATTGAATCAACATAGAATCAATGTTGTTTGGCTGCTGGGATTCATAAAGCACTCTGCCACAAAGGCATAACAATTGGTGCAATTGCCTGGATTCGATTTCAAATTTTGTGTAGCTACATGTATATAATGTTGTTAATTTAGAGGTTAGAATTTGTAGAATTACTAGTTATTAGCGATATTGGAATTTCTGGAAAGGCTTTATGTATGACTGAGTGAGAGTTGGAAAGATAGTGACACATGTTAGATAGGACTTGTTGCAAGATGTGAACTAGACGGTAGTGATATTTTATTTTTAGTGTTGATTGGTGTGGCAGATTGGCAGAAATGGTTAGAGAAGGTTGGTTAAACCTAAAGAGTCAGAGTTGTATTTGTGTTATGTATTGTGGCTGTGAAAGAATTATGGAACTGCAAAGAGCAATTGATTCTATTGAATGATGTGCTATATTACAAATGGGAAAAGAAAGAAGATAGGCATTTGTGCTTAATTGTACCAAAAGATTTGGTCAATGAAGTTTTATTTTTTCTGTCATGATTCAAAAACAGCTGGTCATTTTGCTTATGAGAAAACTTTGCAAGAACTCAAACAATCATTCATGTGGCATGGAATGAATAGCGATTGTAAATTGTATGTAAGTTCATGTGAACTTTGCAATAAAAACATGCAAAGCACTGTTTGACCAAAAGCCAAATGAAATTACATCATTCAGAATTTCCTATGGAAAAGGTTCAGTTGAATATACATGTACTTGGACCGTTTACACAAAGTGAATTTGGGAATTCTTATATTTTGGTTATAATTATGATAGACCAGCTTATTAAGTGGATGGAATGTGTGGCTTTGCAAATGAGACAGCTGAATTAGTTAATTTTAGCAAAAGCATTTTCTGAAAAAATTCATAGTTACTTTTGGTTGTATACAAGAGATATATACAGATCAGGGGTCAAATATTCAAAGTACCCTATTTAGAAATTTGTGTAGTTTTTTTTTTTTTTTTGAAATCAAACAACTTAGATCAACTGGTTTTAGGGCGAGTTGAAAGATGCATGGGTATTATTACACAGATGATTAGATGATCATGTAATGTACATGTAACTTTCCGTCTTTGTAATTGTATTTTAAATACCTCAAGCTTGGGTCTCTTGAAAAGAAAAACAGGATCCCCAGATCCTTTGCCACCCAATTTTAAGTAAGTGTTCCCAACAGCAACACACTTTTTTAAACATAATAATCATATTTATTTGCAAACAAAAGTTGAATGAGACCTTAATAATACTAACAAGGCAGTATAGCTATACAGACAAAAAGCAGAAAATAAAGATGCACAAAATAGGTCATTTTGTCAATTTTGATGCAACAATAAATATTGCTTATAAAAGCATAGTCAATCAACACCAAATTTTAATCATGCACAACAGCTATCCATGGACGATAAGGATATAGCTTCAGCTTGAGAGTTCAAATTCACATACTGAAAATCCCAATGTGTGAATAATGATGACAGTGCACAAAATAATTATTATAATACTGTAACATAATGCCTAACAACATAAATACCAGTACTATTGCTTACATGGAAATATAGAATTCATTAGATTACCAGTACTCGTAAAGGGATTAAGGTAGATGGGAGCGAAAAGTCACATCTTGAAAATGTTAATGTTTCAAAAAAGTAAAAAATTAAAAAGTACATATATATATAAAATATATTTATTTTCCAATAAAGCTGCTACCCAAATATTTCATTTAGCTGTATTTACATACTAAGAATCACCACAGTAAACTTGAGGATAATTATGTTATTCATCTATGCCATTAATGTTGACAATACACAGATTTTTTAATTTATATGCAATATTATAAAATATTTACATGCATAATTGAAACAGTAACTGCAAAATTGTTTTCAGTTGACAACCCTTAGCAAAATGAAAACTAAGCAGCAAAATTTTTGTAATATGCAGCAAATTCTTAACTATGTAATACTGTAAATGAAACTGTATGTGGCACAAGGCTAAACCTATAGGAGTTCAAAATCACTCCCAATGTGTGTTTTATGTAATCTCATCTAATGGCCACTTGAGAGTGAGATGATTTAATAGCTATGTAACTACCAAAATGTACTGATCAACCCATGTCCATACGTCACAAACTACATTTATATATGTAGGAAAAGAAGAATTCTACAAGAAAAAAAACTTTAAGACAAATATTCCCAACAGGCAAATTTTTAATTAAAATGATATTTTCATGATATTAATCTCCCTATATAATTGAAGACAAAAAGCCAACTGATTCTCTGCTTCATACGTTATCTGCATTGAATACAGTACAATATATGCTTTATTTAGAAACAAAAACAAAAAAGTTTAAGTCTGATTTTGAAACCTGACCCATTTTTAGTAAATTATTATTAATAATTCATTTCAGTCCTGTTAGTTTGAAGACAAGAGGTCAAACAGTTATCCACGAAATGTGGTTTCTGTGTCACATATACTGGTACATGTAGTAACAAATATTCAGAAAAATCATGAAACAGCATAACATATGAAAAATAAATCCGGTAAAGCTGGTTTTCAAACTCAACCTGTATCTCAGTCACATTCTTAAGTTCTGTAGGTTTGAAAACAATGGGTCAAATGGTTTTCCATGAAATGGGTAACCTGTATTGTATATGGTATAAAACAACCAAAAAATGGCTAATCTTCAAGAAAAACAAGGCAGCAAAGCTGTCAAATGTACAGACAAAATAACAGAAAAAAGGATGCAAAAGAGGTCATTTTGCCAATTTTGATGCAATAATAAACAAGCCCGTGGAACTTCAAAGTCACACTTTGAAAATGCCAATATGTGAAACCGTTTAACTGGCAGTAAGAATTACCAAACAGACTGCATTGCCTACTGAAGCTGTATTTTAGTCCCATGTTTCTTTCCTGTAAGTTTGAGAACAGTAAGTGACATGGTTTTTCTTAAATGGTCATCATGGGAGCAGTGCCCAAAATAGTTTTTTTTTTTAAATTTAGATGCAATATTACATAATGTTTAACAGCATAATGACCATCAATTTTAATAATAAAATATTAGTATCATGGATATTCAGAAAATGTGACTAGCAAGGGTCTTCAGGCCCATGGAACTTCAAAGTCACAACTTGAAAATGCCAAAATGTAAACAAAGACAGCACTGTTCTGAAATGTTTTTTTTTTTTTTTTCATTTTTAACAATTTTTTAACATAAAACAAAATAAACAGTTTACTGCAATTTTTATATGATCAACTAAGAAAATTGATGAGATGGGAAAAATATCAATAGAATAGTGTTAAATGTCCAATTTCCTCCATTCTGAGATTCTGAACATATAGTGAATGATTGAATCTCACAAACTGCAATGATATGAGTTTATTTCCATTTTTGACACTTTATTACACAATACACGATAACAAGTTTACCATCATTTTTACATAATCAACTAATAATGTTGTAAAGATGCAGGAAATGTCAACCAAACACTTTTACATGTCTTATTAGTTAAATAATGAGACTGTTAACATGCCTAAGAATTTAATCTGAGGAAATGTGAAAAAACAGCATAACTTCTAAAATAATGGCCCGATTATGCTGATTTTCGAACTCAACCTGTGTTTTAGTAAGATTGACCACTCCTGTGAGTTTAATGACAATTGGCCTATCTGTTTTTCTTATATTGTGTTTACAGTGTTGCATGTATGCTGAAAAATGAAAAAACAGCATAACTACTAAAATAGTGGCCCCATCATGCCGATTTTCGAACTTGACCTGCGTTTTAGTAACATAGATTACTCCTGTGAGTTTCATGACAACAGGCCTATCGGTTTTCCTTGGAATGTGTTTACAGTGTTGCATATATGCTGAAAAGTGAAAAAAAAGCATAACTTCTACAATAATGGCCCGATCATGCTGATTTTCGAACTTGACCTGCGTTTTATGAATATTCATCAGCTCTGTAAATATAAAGCCCAAAAGTAAAACTGCCTTCCACTTATCGTGTTTACAATGAAAGTGCACGGCACCGGCGACGGCGATGACGGCGACGACAGACGCAGGTGATGGCAATATGTACAGACACACCTATATATATATTTACTGTACTGTTTGAGAACAGTAAGTGACATGGTTTTTCTTAAATGGTCATCATGGGAGCAGTGCCCAAAATAGGTTTTTTTCAAATTTTGATGCAATATTACATAATGTTTAACAGCATAATGACCATCAATTTTTAATAATAAAATATTAGTATCATGGATATTCAGAAAATGTGACTAGCAAAGGTCTTCAGGCCCATGGAACCTCTAAGTCACAACTTGAAAATGCCAAAATGTAAACAAGACAGCACTGTTCTGAAATGTTTTTTTTTCCCATTTTTAACAATTTTTAACATAAAACAAAATTAACAGTTTACTGCCATTTTTATATGATCAACTAAGAAAATTGATGAGATGGGAAAAATATCAATAAAGCAGTGTTAAATGTCCAATTTCTTCCATTCTGAGATTCTGAACATAGTGAATGATTGAATCTGACAAACTGCAATGATATGAGTTTATTTCCATTTTTGACACTTTATTACACAATACACGATAACAAGTTTACCATCATTTTTACAAAATCAACTAACAATGTTGTAAAGATGCAGGAAATGTCAAACAAAAACTTTTACGTATCTTATTAGTTTAATAATGAGACTGTTAACATGCCTAAGAATTGAATCTGAGGAAATGTGAAAAATATGCTGAAAAGTGAAAAAACAGCATAACTTCTACAATAATGGCCCGATCATGCTGATTTTCGAACTTGACCTGCGTTTTATGAATATTCATCAGCTCTGTTAATATAAAGCCAAAAAGTAAAACTGCCTTCCACTTATCATGTTTACAAGGAAAGTGCACGGCGACGGCATCGGCATCGGCATCGCCATCGGCATCGGCATCGGCGACGACAGACGCAGGTGATGGCAATATGTACAGACACATCTGTGTCTGTACATAAAAATGGTCCAATCAAGCTGATTTTTGAACAAGAGCTGCGTTTTAATAATACTGATCATTCCTGCAAAATTGAAGACAATAGGTTGATTGGCATCCCTTGAAATTTGTTATCTGTATTGTACGTTGTATATAATATATGCAGAATTGAAATTTTAAATGTATTTGACAAATCATAAAATTACGGTACTACTTTTAAGTTTAAGAATTTAAGAAAAATTAAAAAGCTGACAATGCCCAGAGAATAAAAGTCCTTGAAGCTCTCATTGTTCTCAGTTTTGGCACTTTAAATAGCTGCAGGGAACTTTGTAGCTATCTAATAAAGCTGTTCACTCTCGGTTGATAAAAGGTGATTGATTTTATGGTCACTATAGTATTTTTTTATACATTCTCTACACAACTCATCAACACAACATTAAAATGATTTGGTATTGGTAGTTTGGAATACTTCTTGATATAAATTTTCAGGATATAATGTATAAAAATCTCTGTCTTTAATGGATTATTATTTCTATTCAGCATTTACATTAAAATGCAATTTTTCTCCCTTTTGATTTGCATTTTTATAGTTTATTGAGTGGGTAATCCTTTTTACCACATCAATTCTATAGTATGTAGATCAAGTGTTTTTTAACTGAAGACTCAGTAACCATCTCTCGTCTCTTGTAACATCTTGGGCTCAGAGAACCAATTGAAATTGTGGCTGGTGGTACATGTAACAATTAAGGACAGAAAGTCTCATTTGTAACCATGGTTTTCTGGCCTCATGTTTCTAATGATGTTTATCTTGGTTTCAATGCAACCTTGATCTCTTTTGCTGACTTCAAAATCAATGCAACATTGAATTCTGCTTTTTCAGATTTGTCTGCCATGGAAATCTTAAACCTGCAATTTGATGAAAAAAGTACCTGTAAAAACTTGAAATCAAGCTTGACAACATGCACACACAAGGCAGCAAAGCTGTCAAATGTACAGACAAAATACAAAAATTAAAGATGCATAAAATAGGTTAATTACTGTCAATTCTAATGCAATAATAAATGACGCTTAACAGCAAAGTCAACACCAAATTTTAATTATGCACAACAGATAATAAGGATGTAAGTAAAATGTGTAAATGGCATAGGACTTCAGGTCCATGAGAGTTCAAGTTCACACATTGAAAATGCCAGCATGACAAAAATGAAAATTTCACAAAATATTGCATAAATTCAAGAAAAAATGATAATCCAATCAAGCTGGTTTTCCAATTTGAGCTGTATGTCAATCCTAAGAATCAATCTTGTAAGTTAAAAATAATTTAGTTACCATAATGTTTTTTTTTCATAATGGAGTTCTAACTCCCACACTGAAAATGCAAATATGTGAAAAATGAAAATTTCATAAAGAACTGCACTGCTTCCAGAAGAGAATGCAATCAGACTGGTTTTCTAACAAAATCTGCATTTCAGTCCTATGAATCTTTTCAGTAAGTTTGAGAATAATAATTAACATGGTTTTCCTTTAATGGTCATTATGGTGGCCATTCCAAAATACTTAAAAAAATTTGAATGCAATATTACATAATGCTTAACAGCTAGCATAGCAACCATAGATTTTTAAAAATGAAATTCATGTATTATGGATATTCAGAAATTGTGACTAGTAAAGGTCTTCAAGCCCATGGTTCAAAGACCTATAAAATGCCAATATGTAAAAAAGTTAAATTTCACACACAAAAAAAAAACAAAAAAACAAAAAAAAAAAAAAACTGGTTTTCCAACTTAATCTGCATTTTAGTCCTCTGTTTCTTTTCTGTAAGAATAGTAAGTGACATTTTTTCCCTAAATGGTCACTTTGGACTGAGGCAGTACCCAATATAGGTTTTTAAATTACTTTAATTTTGAAGCAAAATTACATTATATGTAATGCAGGGGCGTATTGAGGCCGTCTTCCGGGTCTTCCAGGAGACTAAAATTTCAAGCTTACATTGACGAGTATGTAATGTTTTCTGTCGGAAGACTGTCAAAAAAGGAGGATGGATAATTTGGAAGACTGGAAAAAATACCTGGATCAGCCCCTGTAATGCTTAACAGCATCATCACCACCAATCATTAATTATGTACTGCAGGTATTATGGATATTTAGAAAATTTGACTAGCAAAGGTCTTCAGGCCCATGGAACTTCAAAATGTAGATGAAAGATAACTGTACAGAATGAATTTATTTCGATTTTCAAGACTTTTCTTACATAAAACAAAATAACACATTTACTTACATTTTATGTGATCAACTAATAAAATTGTTGAGATGTAAGAAATATCAAAATAACAAATTTAAATGTCCAATTTGCTCCATTCTGAGATTCTGGGGCCGGTTTCACAAAGCAGTAGTTAGTTAGCGATCGGTAGTTAGCCTCTCGCTAGTTATAGTGCCGTTTCACGAAGCAGTCGCTAGTTCTCTCGCTCGTTATTGTCTCGTTGTTACCATGGATATTTAACGACTGGTCAGACCAGTCGCTAACTCTAGAGTTTCATCGTACGCATGCGTAATGAGTGAAATAAAAAGGTTGCTTAGTTACCGTTGTCTGTCTCTTTGTATCCAATATGGCGGCTACCTTTCTTGCTATCCGTACCGCCAGACGGCAACGTAGACTACGACGTTTTCATGAAAGGCAGAATCTATTATAATATACATACGATGATGCAATTTACGAGAGGTTGCGCCTAGCTGTGACAAAAAGAGCGGCAAAAAGGTGGTGGAGATCCTTTACGACGACCTCAAAGCAGACGTTCTTATGCATTTCCAGCCACCAAAAATTGGAGAGTTAGTGCTTTCGTGACACTTTTACGCAAGAGTTCCACTTCCGGCAGACGGTTTCGAGACTAAGGTGAGTAACGAGAGAACTAGCGACCGAACTTTACGACTGAACTTAGCGATAAGTTAACTACTGCTTCGTGAAACACCCCTCGAAAATCGCTAAGTTTGCTCGTTAGCGAGGTAGTTCAGTAGTTAGTTGTTCTAACTAACTACTGCTTTGTGAAACCGGCCCCTGAACAATGTGAAGAATTAAATCTACCAAACTGCAACAATATCAATTTATTTCCGACTCTTTATTACACAATACAAGATAACTATTTACCATCATTTTTATAAAATTAACTAACAATATTGTTAAGATGCAGAAAATGTCAAAATGACTTTTTCATGTATCTAACTAGAGGATCAGAGGGGCGAAACCACCTCAGGATATTGTACCACCAGCTGGAGTATGTGCATTCGTATAGTAAACAAAAAAAGGGACACAATCTCCAGTGTTATGCTTCACATCCATTGCAAAATGCAGCACACAAGAAATCTCATTTTATTTGTAGATTACAATTTATAACAAAACTGAAGGGAAAAGTAAAAGGTTTCAACCAAGGTTGTAGTAATATATTATGAATACATGACTTCCAATCCAAGTTCAATTGGAAATATCAGAGCTTGGAAATTTGCAAAACAGTTCATGAAAAGTAGATCAACGGTCAAATTCAAGGTCACTGTTAGATTACCAAAATAAAACTTCCTATTCAAATTCTGTAGTAGCTATTTCACATTTTACTTCACCACTGAATATGGCATCTTTGTATTTGTGATATAGCACAACTCTATTAGAATGCATTCCAATAGATTTAGATTGATCCATCTAGATTGACCTAACTCCCTGGGGGTTCACGCTAAATTGCTGTCAGCCGTGCATGCACGTTAGTTAATACCCCCTTACAGATTTTAGTAGGCGGGACAGACGCTTAAGCTGGCTAAGCTGACAGTAATCTAGTGAGACTCCCCATAGGGATAGATCGATCTAAAATCTGTGGGAATGGGGTCTTAAACTGTATTAAAAAAAAAAAAAAAACCATACCACCCCCAGTATTGCGCTTGACAAGCCCTACAAAATGCAACAAACAAGAGGTCTCTAGCACTTACAGTTCCAGAATTAGAGAGTTTTCAGTCTTGCCATTTAAGGACTGCTTTTCCCATGTAATACACCGATTGACCACAAACTAACGAAGATGAAAGAAGACCCTAAGTGTAACCCCTGCCCTTAATAATATAGGTTAAATCTGTGAAGTTTCTGAAAATCAACACAGATAATTTTTTGTAAAAAATTCCCATTTATAAAAAATTTTGGCCCGTTTGACCTTGAAATAAAGGTCAAAGGTCAAATCCAAGGGCATAGTTTAAATGCCCATGTATGACTTTAAGTCAGACATCTATAGCAATTTTTGTCATAATTCATTCAGGAAATATTTAGTATTTAATTTTGCAAATTTTGGATAAGGGTGCAGTGACTATATAGTGCTACCCTCTACTAGGGCGAAAGATTGATTTTCCACAGATATTCACAGACAGTAGATAAATAGACAGTCATTTTGGTCTGATGTCACCCTGTACTGAAATCTCAAGGCTGATTACATGGCTGGTAATTGTTTGCATAACTGCTCAGGGACTGCCATTTACTTTATTCCAGTCTATTATTTATTCCTGTCTAAGTCCACTTGACAGCAATCAAGACAGGTAACTGCTCTGGCCTACATCACTTGCCCTTTGGTGACAGATAAAAATAGCCCCCTATGAATAGCTTGTTGCTTCAGAGTGAGGCTAACCGAGGAACCCCCTGTAGTAGTTTCTAGAGGTATAAATACTGGTGCAGTAAATAATTTTAGAAGAAGTACACGGCCTGTGCACTGGGAACCCCTTCCAACCACTGACTAGTTTCAGCAGACAGCAGAGCCTTACACAGGTTGCGAAACGAGCAGTTATCACATCGACGCGACGTGAAGCTCCTGCAGAGCGAGTACAAAGCCTTCTGAGCGCGGGCAGAGTTAATTGTTTCCTCATGGTCAAACATAACAGGGTCGATTCTGCAAAAAATGTCCACAATAATAGCTGTGGCCCTGGTAGAGGGTAGACTAGTGCACATACAAAGCCCAAAACCCAGTGGATTGAGTTGAGATTGTGTGTCACCTAGTCTAAGATATGGGGACACATGCCCTTTTAGTTAAGCAGGAGCAGTAGTAACGGTGAAATGGCGGCAGATATTGAGGAGACTAGCAGATATGGCAGACCAGACTGGTCAGGACTAAAACCATGTGTACCTCCAGTGCTGCGCTGGTGGTACAATTAGTTCAATGGTGAGACTGTTGACATGCCTAAGAATTGAACCTGAGGAAAAACTACTTATATACAAAAAAAGGCATAACTTCATCAGAACTAAACCGATCAAGATAATTTTCGAATTTGATCTGTACGTAGGTCCTATGAATCAAGTATGAATCAAGTTTTAAGGCAAAACATGAGATAGTTTACTTGCTACCCATATAACAGTGGATAAAATATGCTTAAAAGCAGAAAAACAGCATTACTTTTGAAATAATGGTCCAATCAAGCTGATTTTCAAACTCAACCTGTATTTTTGCATGACTGATCACTCCTGTGAGTTTCAAGACAATAGGCCTATTGGTTTTCCTTGAATTGTGTTACCAGTATTACATATATGCTGAGAAAAAGTGAAAAAACAGCATAACTTTTGACAAAATGGCCCAATCATGCTGATTTTCAAACTTAACCAGCATTTAATGAATATTCATAAGTACAATAAGTTGGAAACAAAAGGTAAAACATATTTCCACTTATTTTGTAATCACTGAAAGTGCACGGCAATGCATGGCATCGGCGGCAGCAGATGGCGACGGCAGCAACAGACCTAGGTGGCATCTATATGTTTAGACACATCTGTGCCTGTACATAAAATAAAGATACAATATGACAGTATGTAAAATAAAATTACATAAAGCTTTACATAAATAATTTTAATATTGAATCATTTACATGTTTTATAATTGTTTACGAGGAAATACAGAAAATGTTACTAGGCCAGGTTTAAGTCTGCATTGGGAATGTTAAGGATATTGTCACCCTTTGCCCAAAACTCCTTATTTACTGCCTTACAAATATTCCTTTGGATAAGAAATAAATCTTTACTGTCCAGTGACTAAATAAAAAAACATTTACGTATATGTCTTCATATGGGTGGCATTATTTTCTTCCAATTTTGGGGTAAAAACTAAAAAATCGGTTTCTCAAATTTCTCTTTTACCGGAGCACCCAAGATCAACGTTTCTACGCTGATTTAATGACACCATTTAGTGCTCCAAAACCTTGTCATGATTTTTCTTTAAAGTCTTAGTTTAGGTTTTATCATTGATAAAGCAAAATAATGCCTTTGTTTCATGAAAATATGTAATTAGGTGTCGATAACAAAAACATTTAAACCAAAATGACAGCACGGGATTGTAGTCTATACTCTCCTGGAAACTCTGCCAATTTTTGTGAAAAAATCTTGTTCAGGGATGTAATTACGCACCAAACCGATTGCTATCTCACCTCAAAAAAAAAAAAAAAAGGGGTTAAATTGACGATTAAAGCTTTCGAGTTGCCCATGCCTATACATTGCAATGAAAAATATTAATGTTGATATTTAATATTTTCAGGGGATTTTTCATTGTTTTAAATGAGCAGAAAGAATGCATTACTGAATCATTAGATGCAGGAAAAAAAACTCTTTTTTGGTATTTGGATGATAATAAAGGGTTACAATAATCTTAAGACATATCTTCAAATGTCGATGTTTGAAAATACTGGTATGCATAACTAAATGTAATAACCAGCCATGGGGTTATCCAAGGTTCTTAGATTTCTTTTTTCACCAACGATTAAGACAACTGAGACAGGCAGGTATAGTATTCTTCTACATGCATGGTTAATTTATCTGACTGTAAAACTCAGGTCTCTGCTCTCTCTCTCCATTTCTCTCTCTCTGTATCTATTTCTATGTCTCTATCTATATTTCTCTCTATCTGTAAGTCTCCTCCTCTGTGGCCTCTTTTATACCTGATCCTAATTTGCATTCCAAACTATTTTCTATAACTAGCATGCAGCCTGCCATGCTAACACATTTGAATAAATTAAAATTTAACTGTAGATACATTTAAAGTAAACAAATATGCAAATCACATACATGGAAATCTATCTGTACTATTAATGGTTCACTACATGCAAGCTGCCATGCTAAAATACATCTGAATGAATTAAACAATTAAACAAATATGCAAATCACATACATGCAAATTAATACTTATCAGTATTATTAATGGTTCACTACATTAAGGAAAAATATCCCAGTTCAGCTGCTACTGTATTTAGTATTACTATGTCACTAAGCCCTCTAGTGAATTTGAGGATAAGAAACTTTAGGTGTCCATTAACAGCTCCATTTATTTTAAGTGTGCTCAAAACAGGATTTTTGTCAATTTTGATTTAATACATATAATTCCCAACAGTGACTTGCATAATTGCCATACATTTTGAATTATGTGATACTGTTAATGTGCACTTCTAGAAACTATATCTGGCATAAGGCTACAGACCTAAGGGAGTTCAAAGTTTCACACTTAATATTGTAATGAAATCTTTTTATATACTTATGTAATTATAACTTTTATTAAGGCTCAAAACGCAATCCGCAATTCAATGGTTCATGTCAGCTTTACGTAATGTCGCTCAAAGAAAACCCAAGGACACATAATGACCAGTTTAATGGTTTATTTGTTGATGCTCTCAAACTATCATCTACGTGAAGTCTACAACTTCGGGAATGACGAACAAATGAAGGAAAAGGAAAAAAGCATTTTGAAGAAATGGACATTGATAAGTCCAAACTGATTGAAAAGGAGTGTTACCATGAGGAATTGACGGAAATGATGACCAAGTGGAGGAAAAGAATGAGCTGCATACTGAGGAAAGGGACAATGACAAGGTGAATTTGCATACAATCTTTATTACAAGGATAAAGATAGAAATGAAAAACAAGAGAAGAAAACAAATGAGTTGCTTGATGTTTTAAAAAGAACTGAAAAACTTGAAAGGTATAGAGAAATGGAGGTATACCCACCTCATTGCAAAATAAGGCATTTTTTAGATGAGATAAGTAAGTTATCCATGAGTAGTTTTTAATAATTATTTTTTTATTTTAATCAATGTATAGAAAAATGGAGGTATCCACTTCACTGGAATTTTTTTTTTCAATAAGGTTAGTAAATTGTCCAAAGATTGTTTTTCATAAAATTTTCTGTTAATCATTGTATGTCACATTTTTCTTTATTTGCATCTGATTTTTTTAAATGCATATCATTTGTGAAAGATAAGTTCTTATGTTGTTAAATGTGTACTTTATATTGCTTTGATTTTAGTAAAATGTGTAAGGCAGTCTAATATTTTATTTTTATATGGGTGTGGATGTCTATGCAAAGCTAAAGTACATTAAAAAGTCCTTTAATGTTTATGTGAAACTAAAATTGTTTCATTTTTGTTGAAACCGTTAAATCTTGGTTAAATTTGATTAGAATGTGTTCATGTACTTTGTAGCTTAACATTTTATCAATTACAGTATATAAATAGGTGTCGGTGAAATAGGTTTTAAACAAGGCAGCAAAGCTGTCAAATGTACAGACAAAAAACAGAAAATAAAGATGCAAAATAGGTCATTTTGTCAATTTTGATGCAATAATAAATAATGCTTATAATAGCACTGTCAGTCAACACTGAATTTTAATCATGCACAACAGGTACCATGGTCAATAACAGGAGCGAACCCAGAGATATTTTCTGACAGTATTCCAAAGTATCTATGTTGATCCATCCTCCATTTTTATGGTCTTCCAACAGAAAAAAAATAGATACCAGTCAATATAAACTTAATAACCTGACCGTCTTCCGGAAGACCCAGAAGATGGTCTCAATCCATCCCTTCAGTAAGATTACAGTTTCAGGACCATGAGAGTTCAAATTCTCATGATGAAAGTCTCAATATTTGAAAAATGATGACAGTGCATAAAATAATATTACATAATGTTTAAAGACATAAAAAACAATACAACTGCTTATGTGGAAATATAGAAAATGTGCAGAGCCTCAGGCAGATGAGAGTTAAAAGTCACAAATGCCAGTGTTTGAGAAAAAATTAAAAAGGAAAACATAACAAAACTAGAAAAGCACTCCAAGAGTGCAGACCTCTGCCAAGACAGCAATTGTTGATTATTATTGATTGATTATTGATCCGGACCACGACCAAAAACTAATCATTGTCCTCCTTGCCCACTTCTGACAGTTCCTGAAAATTTCATCAAAATCGGTCCATAACTTTTTGAGTTATGTTGATGACAGACAAACAGGGGTGAAAACATAACCTCCTTGGCAGAGGTAAATATAATTCCAATGATGCTGCCATTCAAACTTTTAATCTTTTTTGATATATATATATATATATATATATATATATATATATATATATATATATATATATATATATATATATATATATATATATATATATATATATAAACTTATTTGCAATATTAAACAAAATTTACCTGCATAATTATCACTGCTTACTTATTATTAATCTAGCAGAGAGCTTAACCTTTGGGAGTTTACAGGGAAATATCAACAAGTGTGCTTTATGTAATCTCATTTAATGGCCTATTAATGACTTTATAACTCTGAACTTAGGTAAGTGATACCCAAGGGAAATTTACAGACTGACCCTCTCAAAGATCTTTCAGGCCCATAAGTCACATCTTAAGAAAAGCACATAACAATAATGCACAAAATAGGAGACTACCAATTCTGATGCAATACATTATGTTTAACTGCACAGTCAACATCAAATTTTAATTATGCACAACAGGTAACACCAAAGAAAGTAAAAGCATAAGGCTTCAGGCCCATCAGAGTTCAAGTTTATACTTTGAAAGTGCCAGAATGAGAAAAATGAAAATTTCACACAAAATTGCATGAATTCAATGATAAAAGATAACCCAATTGAGCTGGCTTTCTAATTTGAACTGCATGCCAATCCTAAAAATCATACTTGTATGTTAAAAATAATAATAAGTAACACAGTTTTCTTTTCATAATGTTTGCAGTAGCAGTGCAAAAAGATTTTTGTCAATTTTGATGTAACATTACATAATAAATTATATAATAATTATCACCAATTTTTGATTATTAACTATAAATAGCATGGGCATTTAGAAAATTTGATTACTATTCGGCTTCATGTCCATGGGAGCTCCGAGTCCCACAATGAATATGCCAACACGATAATAATGAATTTTTCACTAAAATGTATAACTTCCAGAAAAAGAAGCCAATTAGACTGCTTTTCCAACTCAGGCTGCATTTTAGTCCTGTGTTTCTTTTTTGAAAGTTTGACAGTCATAAGTAACACGGTTTTCCCATAATGGTTATCATGGCAGCAGCACCAAAAATTGTGTTTTCTTCTATTTAGATGCAACATTACATAATACTTAACAGCATAATGACCATCAATTTTTAATAATAATATGCACGTATCATGGATTTTCAGAAAATGTGACTACTAGTAGCATGGGTCTTCAAGCCCGTGGAGGTTCTAAGTCACACCTTGAAAATGCCAATATGTGAAAAATGAAATTTTCACAAAAAACTGTTTAACTGCCAGAAAAATTTACCAAACAGACTACATTTCCTACTGAAGCTGTATTTTAGTCCCATGTTTCTTTCCTGTAAGTTTGAGAACAGTAAGTGACATGATATTCCTTAAGTGCTCATCATGGGAGCAGTGCCCAAAATAGGGGTTTCTTCAAATTTTAATGTAACATTACATAATGTTTAACAGCATAATGACCATCAATTTTTAATAATAGAATATTAGTAACATGGATATTCAGAAAATGTGACTAGCAAAGGTCTTCAGGCCCATGGAACTTCAAAGTCACACCTTGAAAATGCCAAAATGTAAACAAGACAGCACTTTTCTGAAATGGGTTTATTTCCATTTTAACACTTTTTTAACATAAAACAAAATTAACAGTTTACTGCCATTTTTATATGACCAACTAAGAAAATTGATGAGATGGGAAAAATATCAATAGAATAGTATTAAATGTCCAATTTCCTCCATTCTGAGATTCTGAACATAGTGGATGATTGAATCTGACAAACTGCAATGATATGTGTTTATTTCCATTTTTGACACTTCATTACACAATACACGATAACAAGTTTACCATCATTTTTACATAATCAACTAACAATGTTGTAAAGATGCAGGAAATGTCAAAAAAAAAAAAAAACACTTTTACATATCTTATTAGTTCAATAATGAGACTATTAACATGCCTAAGAATTGAATCAGAGAAAATGTGAAAAAAAAGCATAACTTCCCTAAAAATGACCCAATCATGCTGATTTTCGAACTTGACCTGCGTTTTATACAAATTCATCAGTTCTGTAAGTTTCAAACCAAAAGGTAAAACGGTTTTCCACTTATCGTGTTTACGGTGTTGCATATATGCTGAAAAAAGTGAAAAAAAAGCAAAACTTCCCTAAAAATGACCCGATCATGCTGATTTTCGAACTTGACCTGTGTATTATACAAATTCATCAGTTCTGTAAGTTTCAAACCAAAAGGTAAAACGGTTTTCCACTTATCGTGTTTACGGTGTTGCATATATGCTGAAAAAAGTGAAAAAACAGCATAACTTCCCTAAAAATGACCCGATCATGCTGATTTTCGAACTTGACCTGTGTATTATACAAATTCATCAGTTCTGTAAGTTTCAAACCAAAAGGTAAAACGGTTTTCCACTTATCGTGTTTACGGTGTTGCATATATGCTGAAAAAAGTGAAAAAACAGCATAACTTCCCTAAAAATGACCCGATCATGCTGATTTTCGAACTTGACCTGTGTATTATACAAATTCATCAGTTCTGTAAGTTTCAAACCAAAAGGTAAAACGGTTTTCCACTTATCGTGTTTACGGTGTTGCACATATGCTGAAAAAAGTGAAAAAACAGCATAACTTCCCTAAAAATGGCCCGATCATGCTGATTTTCGAACTTGACCTGAATATTATGAATATTCATCAGTTCTGTAAGTTTCAAGTCAAAATGTAAAAACGTTTTCCACTTATCGTGTTTACGGTAAAAGTGCACGCCAACGGCAACAGCAACGGCGACGACAGACGCAGGTGACGGCTATATGTACAGACACATCTGTGTCTGTACATAAAAAAGCAGTTTGTGACCAAGCCACAGAGGGGGAGGAGACACATAGAGAGGCATAGGCATATAGATATAGACATATACAGTGAGAGAGAGAGATGGAGAGAGAGAGCAGAGACCTGCGTTAACACAGTCAGCCAATTATAACAAGTAGCAGAAACTACACCTGCTTGTCTCAGTTGTCTTACTGGTGCAAAGTGAATCAAAGAACCCAAATATAACCACAGGCAGGTTATTACAATATGTGAAAAGAAAAATGAAATTGCTTAGAAAGCAAAGAACCTTGTAAAATTGGTTTTTAAAACGCAGATATATATTTAAAAATATGGAGTGCACAAATAAGAGTCATTTGATATGTGATATGCCCTGTTTGAATGAAAATACATCTGCATTATAATTTAAAGTTTTATATTTATAGGCTATATCCAACAAAATTAATAAGCAAGACAAATAATTAACCATTAATTAATCAATCATCATTGATATCTAATCCTTTTTTTGCCCATTTATGTCTTATACCGAAAACTTCATCACAATCCATCCTTTTTGTGTAATGCTGTGCACAGACAAGGCAAAATATAATTAGAATCATCCCTTCCCCTCGGGACAGCACAACCCCAAGGGGCCCATGTACATCTATGACAATAGGTCACTCTGTCTCAAAGACTGAACTTCCTCATTATAATGGTCCAGGGGGGGTAAACAGAAATTACAACATGAAAAGAATCAAAAGTCAACCACCCCCAGAGACAGACCAACCACAAGATGCACAGTAAATAATAAGTGCCCATGCACATCCCTGAATATAATTCTATTTAATGCCTAAATTTCCTTGCAGTATAGGAGGAGATAGCAGAAATGACATTGTAAAAAGCATTAAGAAACAAAAAATTAAGAAACAACAACCCCAATGGACAGCTTCAACCTCCTGCTGCTCTAAAAATCAAATCAGTCCATTCTGGCCCTATCAGATCTGCCTACAAAAAATTTTAAAATGAAAAAAATATGTAAAATTGTGTTGGCTATCCCCAGACAAAAATTTACTACAGACAAATGCACTAATGTGCAGGGGCCGTATTCTCGAAAGGTTGCATGTAACTTACAAATTCAATAGACATATAATTTTTTTCACAGATAAGTGATAATCAGCCTTAAATCCTAGCAACATATAATTTACTGAAAATTCCTAATAGATTTTTTTGCAGAAAATTGCAATTTATAACAAAATAGTGGGGAAAAGTAAAAGGCCAAATCCAAGGTTGCAGTAAGATTGCAAAATTTAATGTAAGACTTCCCATCCAAGTTCAAAAGTATAAGAGCTTGGAAATTGAAGGATGGACAAAGAAGGTCAAAGGTCGAATTCAAGGTCACAGTAAGATAATCAATAAATGATTTCTTATTCAAGTTCAATAGTAACTATGGTTATATGGGGTATCTCTAAATTTGCTAAGTGCAGTTCATGGTGAAATGTAGGTTAAAGGTCCACTAATCAATTCTTGGTTTTAATATATCGGTCTACTACACTGTGCTAGTCTAGGAGATTGTTCATGACGGAAATCACCAGACTAACCCTTCAAAAATCACCACTTTATAATCTCGCTACCAACTTCAGCGGGTCAGTTTACTGTTTACCACTATACAGAACTGTTAAAATACATGTATGTACCCTAATGTACTATTGTTGCAATCTTGAAAACATTGTGTTATAGTTTTGTCCTAAATTTGTCGAAAATGACTCATAATCATTTATAAGAAGAAAGAATCAATTTCATTTATTTTTTGTAATTTTCTTCCAACTTTTAGATGGGATAGTGAAACCATTACTTTACACATGCTTTCAAAAGTCTGCGGTCACTTCTAACACTGATAAACAACAAATGCAATGGCAGAATTAGGTCATTGATGATACCCATAATTAAATACAAAATACTGTTAGCAAACTATAAAAGTTTTTCAAATATTACCAAGAGACCTTTATGCAATAACATAAAAATGCCAATACTGAACAAACTTACTTATGCAGAATCCTGGCCATCACAACCTTTTCTTCATTGTTTGCAAAATTCTGGCCAATGCAATTTCTACAATGAAATAAGTTTTTTATAATCTGTTGATGTACTAATGGTATTTTTCTGGCATGGTTGAGAACATGGAAAAGGCTTAATAGGCCTTATTAAGTCTTCTCTCCTCTAAGTGGAAATGCTGTCATACAATTTAAACTGTTTAGTTGAAAGACAACAGTGCAATAAACACTAAATTGTTTACATATATTTTTTATAAAAGGCTTACCTCGGTCCAGCGGAAAAAGGAATGTATCCAAATGGGTTGACATTCTTGAAATTTTCTGGAAGGAATCTTTCTGGTTTAAATTCCTGAAACATGTTAATAACCCATATGTCAGCATCTATATAACCTGTCACCATGCAGGCCGAATTTAAGCCACTAAATAAACCAATCACTGACTGTTATTTGTCGTTCAGTGAGAGAAAATTAGTGCTTTTTTCCTGGCATTTCTTGTGTGTTGCTGGGAATAATTTTGGTATCAACTAGCAGGCTAGGGTGTAAACTTCTGGCAATTTTTTTCAGGACCAGGCACAGGTGCTGTGCAGTCGTGAGACCTGTGGTGGAGGGGGCTACTGGCTCTGAGTGGTGCAGTGGTTTGTTTACAAACAGAGGGGTGCACATGTTCAAGTAATGCCGGTAAGAAATAATGTCTGATGACAGTATATTTTTGTGCCATTGGGAGTTATATCAGTGTGTCTGCTGTCCATGGGGATGGGAAATGTTTGACCCAGTAATTTTGTTCATGCAGTTTTGCAGGCATTTCTTAGTATGGTCATCAATGGGAAATTATTTCATGGTTTCTGCCCTGCAGACAAAAAGGAGTGTCAATTTTAAATGTACTAGTACACATTAGTGCATGTGATTGGTATAAAAATTGCTCAGAGGATGGAAAAAGCATGAAACTTGGTACAACCATTGCTAAGCCGGGAAGTGAATTACCTTAGTAACAAGCTACATGTAATAAGACCTGCGCTTTCTTGTCCAGTTTAAATGATTTAACAATGCTGGTAATAATGCTTCAGAACTTCAGAACTATCAGTAGACTATTTCAAGCCATTAAAAAATGAAATAAGCCTCAGCAACAGTTGTTAGACAGCATATATTACCTAAGCAACAAGTGTTTAAAGTTGTATTAGTTGCACTAGAGGATCAGAGATTTGATACCACCTCTGGGTATTGTGCCAAAATCTGGAGTAAGTGCATTAGTATGGAAAACAAAAAAAGGGCCACCACCTCCAGTGTTGTGCTTGACAAGCTCTACAAAATGCAGTAAACAAGAGTTCTCAATATTTTTGTTGAAAATTTCCATTTAAAACAAAATCATGGAGAAAAGTTAAAGTTTAAATCCAAATTCGTGAAGTGCAGTTAATAGCAAATAGTGGGACAAAGGTCAATTTTAAGCTCACAATAAGATTGCCAGTATATGACTTTTTGTTCAAGTTCAATGGTACTGTAACTATGGGAATATCCCTGCCAGTTTTGGAGATATAAGGGAAAGAAAAGTTGCAAAATTCAGTTCATGGTGAAAAGTAGGACAAAGTTTAATTTCAAGGTCAAAGTTAGATTACCAGTATATATCTACCTATCCAAGTTCAATGGTACCTGTGTGCGTATCTCTGCCAGTTTTGGAGATATAAGGGACAGAAACCTTGCAAAGTTAGATCACAGTTTGATTGTCAGTGTATGACTTCCTATTCAAGTTCAATAGTAATTATGGCCTATCACTGCCAGTTTTGGAGATATAAGGGACTAAAATGTTGGGAAAGGCAGCTGTAGGCAGGACAGAGCTGTGACTTACGAGACATCTAACTTCCAAATATGAAACTACCCCAGACAAAATTTTGCCAAACATGCCCCCAGTATGCCGGTAGTTGCTAGAGTCAGTATTGTTGATGTGGTTTATATCTGAAATCAAGATCGAGGTGGCAATACTTAAATCTAGAACCTAGGGTTGAGTTTCAGTAATGTATCATGAATTTCGTACAGAAGAAATAGATTGAAATATAGGAAAGATAATTCTGATTGAAATTCATGATATGGGTTGTGCTCAGAAATTCTGGATGTTCGCATTTCATGAAATTCTGTCATTTTTGACAGGAAGTTGTCTGTCCCTCACTAAGCCTTATGTTATATTTTCCTGACGTTTCAAAATTTAATGACAAATTCCTTTGTTTTGGGAGATATTTTAGACAAGGGTGCATTGCAACGAGCGCCACACCTAGACCCCAGCACCGACAAAGCCCAAAATTTACGTGGATGGAGTCGAGATTATATGTGACCTAAATCCAAGAGATGGGTACACAGGCTCTTGTAGTCTAGGAGTAACAGTAACTGGGCAGCAGATGGATTCGGCAGACAAGATGGGTCAGGACTAAAACCATGTGTATACCGCTAGTGCCTACGCTGCTATTACATAATAACAGAAATCCAAATCTATGTCTCTTTACCCTTAATAGAAATAATTCTACTGGTATACAAATTACTCAACATAAAAGGTAATTCAACATCTTACCATGACATCATCTCCCCAGACATGGCTGCTGTGGTGCAAAATCCAAATAGGCAGTTGGACATTGGTCCCTGCAGTTACCTTCTTCCCCATTATTTCAATATCTTTTTCTAGTTTCCTAGAAATCCCGGCAACTGGAGGATAATGGCGCATTGCCTCTTTCAGACAAAGACCCAAGTACTTCAACTTTGGCAGGTCTTCCCTGGAAAAAAGTCAGTAACTGGAAATTTTCTTATATACACTCTACTTTTAAAATTTAAGGTAAATATGGAGTTGAAAAATATGGCCTTACTCAAGACTAATTGCAAAAAATTGTTTGTTTTTAAAGGGATAACCAGTGTTAAAAATTAAGGCTGGACCGTCTGCCCGGGGCTGACAACTTTCAGAACGGGCTGAGAAGTTATCCCACCCAGCAGACATTTAGTCCAGCTACTTTTCAAGATGGCTGGACTTTCGGTCCAGCAACTAATTTTCCTAAGAGGCAAACACTGGGGATAACTGTTCATTTTGGCCAAAAAATGGACTTTTCTGTGATAAAGGACAATTTTCCCATACTTACCAATGGATAATGAATCTATTCCAACATCCAAAGTTAGTCCCTGTCTTTTTTATCTAAAAAGTTTGATTTTTTGCAATATTCTCTTAAGAGATTATTACTGAGTGTAGCCATCAGCTATTGAGGTCACGTGATGTATTGGCAAGCACAAATTCCAGAACAATTGTGTCAACTGCCATTTTGGTGGTAAAATGGATTTGTAATATTTCTGTGAGTTGTTTATAATGTATTTATTGTGAAATATGAATATCATATGAACAGTTGTCATCCCTAGAGGCTGTATATCTAATTTCAAAAATCAAGAAAAATGAAAGTCTTGGAATATGTTTTATGGCAGTTTTTTTCCAATATGGTCATCATTATAAAAATTTTTCATATAAAAGTTGTGTGCTTTATTTTTGACTATTTTCTGTTGAAGTTAATGGAGGCAGAATCTTGATGTCCTCAGTTGTTGCCCAAGGGGCCATTCCCAGTTGTAGACTGAGGACATAGTGAATAGAAGTGACTGGTACATTTCCCTTCAAGATAATATCTTAATTTTTTCATTGTGTCTACCTCATTTAGCACAGCCATCAAGGTGACGAACTTTTCAAAATTATAGAGAGGTCCACTTTCAAGTTCAATGAAATTTTAAAGGTTAAAAAATTTACGTTGGCGGAAAATAGTCTTCTGACAAATTTTCAAGACTGACGAAATTTTCACATTTTTACCTATAGCATACGGTGGCCTTCTTGTTTTTTTGAAAAAGTCCAAGGAAACACGTTTGCTACCTGACATATATGCATAAAATGGGTAACAAGGATGTGGAAAACACTGAGAAAATACTTAATGTGATAAAAATCAATATAGGTATTATATATTTCTATAGAATTCTATAAACAGGTGGCCATTTTGGGTTTTTGGACCAAATGATAAAACTTTTTGGAGGGCTACAGCTCTTATTTGATTTAGAATGTCAAAAAGTAACCACATGCCAAATTTGGTGCTTTTATCCACCGTGTCACGATTCGGCCATTTTTTTTAACCCTAAGCCACCCCACTATCAGGCTTATACATACTATATATTTTCCACACCTCACAAGAATATATTTAATTAATTATACATTTGTGAATTAAGTTGACTTTACTGCCAACTTTCCAACTCAAACATAATAAAAATAGGTCACATGAGATACTGACCTAATTCTACCATGTTTACTTTCCCAACAATCGTAATTAATGGAATATCTATGTATTTTAAAGATAATTATGTAAGGTGTTACTATCTCGGCCTGTTATGTGAAAACTTTTTGCACTTGTGCCATTTGAATGTGTCAGCTGTCATTATTTGGTGTTAAGTTTGCTCAGAACTACAGCTGCATTCAGATGTAATAGTAAAATGGCAGTAGTTGAGACTGATGTTTCAGATAGTGAAGGTAACAGCAATGGCAACATGGCGATCAGAAAATATATAAAATATTATCCATTATGTCTGTATATAAAAATTGAATAAACATGCAAAGGGATAATAAAGGGATAATAACTCTTCGTTTTGGCCAAAAAATGAATTTTCCTGGAGTAAACAACAATTTTCCTATACTTACCAATGGTTAATGAATCCATTTTTACATTCAAAGTTAGTCCCTGTTTTTTTTCTAAAAAGTTTGGTTTTTTGTTAAAATCTCTTAAGAGATTATAACAGCGTAAAGTCATCAATGGAGGTCACATGGTCTGAAGACAAGGTCAGATATCAGAATAATAGCTATAACTGCTGTTTTTGTCGTAAAACAGAATATATTATATTTCTGTGAGTTATTCACAATGTTTTTATTGTGAAATATAGACCTCATGCGAAGAGTTATTATCCCTTTAAAGGTAATTCTCACCCTGACTGAAAATAGGACACTTTAGCCTAACAGCTTCATCAATGGCTTATTTAATAAACATTAGACAGATACATTCTAATTTTAAAAAATGGACAAGTGTTGAGAAATTTGATTTCTCTCCCTGTGAAATCAAAAGTTACTTTGAATGAGTTTACTAGAATTACTAATCAAAAACTAACAAACACACCACTGGATTTCATCCCTGCCTTGCATGACTTCATCAATTTCTTCCTGGCATTTCTGTTGGTGCTCTGGATGATTGGCCAAGAGGTAAATTGTCCAGGATAATCCACTGGCTGTTGTGTCATGACCTAAATTTTAATTTTAAAAAACATCAATTTAAATTGTTACTAATAGCTGTACAGTAATAGAAAAATTCATAATTTAAAATGGATATTGCTGTTTACTACACTTACACCTGATTTTTCTACACTGTATACAATATGTAGTGATGAAGAACTATTTCCAATGGAGTGAATTACTATTTATGATAATAATAATAATATTTGAGTCTAAAATTCAAATTTGTTCTGTAAACTTTATAATACATGAAAAAACAATAAAAAGGCTAGTAAAACAAGGCAGCAAAGCTGTCAAATGTACAGACAAAAAACAGAAAATAAAGATGCAGAAAATAGGTAATTTTGTCAATTTTGATGCAAGAATAAATAATGCTTATAAAAGCACACTAAATCAACACTGAATTTTAATCATGCACAACAGGTAGCATGGTCAATAATAGGAGCGTATCCTATCAGTATTTCTGACAGTATTCCAAGTTATATTTGTTGGTCCATCCTCCATTTTTGATGGTTTTTCAACAGAAAAAAATAGATACCCATCTTCTGGAAGACCCAGAAGACAGTATCAATCCATCCCTGCAATAAGATTAGAGTTTCAGGACCATGAGGGTTCAAATTCACATAATGAAAATCCCAATATGTGAAAAAGATGACAGTGAAAAAAAAAGATATTACATAATGTTTAAAGACATAAAAACCAATACAATTGCTCATGGGGAAATGCAAAAAATGCACAGAGCTTCTGGTGGATGGGAGTTAAAAGTCACATCTTGAAGATGCTAGTGTTTGAAAAATAATTAAAAAAATTAAATAAAACATAACAAAAATTCCAATAAAGCTGCTATTCAAACTTTTAATCTAGCTGTATTAACATGATATGAATAACCCCATTGGGTTTGAGAATAATAAGGCACTGATATTCATCTCTAGCATTAATGTTGGCGTTACACAAAATTTTTTCTTTGTAAACCTATTTGCAAAATTAAACAACATTTACCTGCATAATTATCACTGATTCCTAATTATGTGACACAGTTAAGAGAGCTAAACCTATGGGACTTTATGAGGAAATCTCAAAGTGCTTTAAGTAATCTCATTTAATGGGCACTTGAAAGTTAATAAGGCAAGTGACTTAATAGCCCTGAATTTAGCAAGTGATTAACCAAAGGACAATTACATACTGACCACCATCAATATACAGTAGCACCATATAGCACTCTATAGAACTGAATTGCTTCCAAAACAGAAAACAATCACACTATTTTTCCAACACAAGCTGCACTTCAGTCCTATGAAACTTTTCAGTAAGGCCACACCTTTTTTATTTTTATGGATGACATCTTGCGCGCCCACCAATTTTCATCCGTTCTCTGGAGCAAGGCAGCAAAGCTGTCAAATGTACAGACAAAAAGCAGGAAATAACAATTCTGATGCAAAAGTACATTATGTTAAACTGCAAATTCAACATCAAATTTTAATTATGCTCAACAGGTAATACCAATGTAAGTAAAATGTGAAACAAGCATAAGGCTTCAGGCCCATGGGAGTTCAAGTTCACACTTTGAAAATGTAAAACTTCCAGAAAAAGAAGTCAATTAGACTGCTTTTCCAACTCAGGCTGCATTTTAGTCCTGTATTTCTTTTTTGAAAGTTTGGCAATCATAAGTAACATGGTTTTCCTATAATGGTCATCATGGCAGCAGCACCCAAAATTGTGTTTTCTTCTATTCTGATGCAATATTACATAATGGTTAGCAGCATAATGACCATAATGACAATCAATTTTTAATAACAAAATATATGTATCATGGATTTTCAGAAAATGTGACTAGCCTGGGTCTTCAAGCCTGTGGAACTTCAAAGTCACACCTTGAAAATGCCAATATGTGAAAAATTAAATTTTCACAAAAAAACTGTTTAACTGGCAGATTGCATTGCCTACTGAAGCTGTATTTTAGTCCCATGTTTCTCTCCTGTAAGTTTGAGAGCAGTAAGTGACATGGTTTTTCTTAAAAGGTAATCATGGGAGCAGTGCCCAAAATAGGTTTTTTTCAAATTTTGATACAATATTACATAATGTTTAACAGCATAATGACCATCAATTTTTAATAATAAAATATTGGTATCATGGATATTCAGAAAATGTGACTAGCAAAGGACTTCAGGCCCATGGAACTTCAAAGTCACAACTTGAAAATGCCAAAATGTAAACAAGACAGCACTGTTCTGAAATGTTTTTTTTCCCCATTTATAACAATTTTTAACATAAAACAAAATTAACAGTTTACTGCCATTTTTATATGATCAACTAAGAAAATTGATGAGATGAGAAAAATATCAATAGAGCAGTGTTAAATGTCCAATTTCTTCCATTCTGAGATTCTGAACATAGTGAATGATTGAATCTGACAAACTGCAATGATATGAGTTTATTTCCATATTTGAAACTTTATTACACAATACACGCTAACATGTTTACCATCATTTTTACAAAATCAACTAACAATGTTGTAAAGATGCAGGAAATGTCAAACAAACACTTTCACGTATCTCATTAGTTTAATAATGAGACTGTTAATATGCCTAAAAATTGAATCTGAGGAAATGTGAAAAAACAGCATACCTTCTAAAATAATGGCACGATTATGCCGATTTACGAACTCAACCTGCATTTTAGTCAAATTGACCACTCCTGTGACTTTCATGACAATTGGCCCATCTGTTTTTCTTATATTGTGTTTACAGTGTTGCATATATGCTGAAAAGTGTAAAAAACAGCATAACTAGTAAAATAGTGGCCCGATCATGCCGATTTTCGAACTTGACCTGCGTTTTAGTAAGATTGATTACTCCTGTGAGTTTCATGACAACAGGTCTATCCGTTTTCCTTGAAATGTGTTAACAGTGTTGCATATATGCTGAAAAGTGAAAAAACAGAATAACTACTAAAATAGTGGCCCGATCATGCCAATTTTCGAACTTGACCTGCGTTTTAGTAAGACTGATTACTCCTGTGAGTTTCATGACAACAGGCCTATCGGTTTTCCTTGAAATGTGTTAACAGTGTTGCATATATGCTAAAAAGTGAAAAAACCGCATAAATTCTACAATAATGGCCCGATCATGCTGATTTTCGAACTTGACCTGCCTTTTATGAAAATTAGTCAGCTCTGTAAATATAAAGCCAAAAAGTAAAACTGTCTTCTACTTATGGTGTTAACGCTGAAAGTGCACGGCGACGGCGACGGCGACATGATCGGCGACGACAGACGCAGGTGATGGCAATATGTACAGACACATCTGTATCTGTACATAAAAAACCCACCCCCAACGAAGTCGGTTGTCGCAAATGTCGTTATTGAATTTGCCGGAAAATAAGCTTTCTGCGCATTCTGCGTGATATCACCATGTAGAAATTCGGCGGCTTTGCCGTCAAATTCATCTCTAGGATTACTGTCAAATTACACGACAATTAAAGTCATAAAGAAGATGGTGGCTGTCTTTTTGGATTGGTATGCCATTGATATTGGGCATGGAGATATCACCTTTTTACAATTATACGTAAGCCTTTCGGCGACCAGCAATTATCGCCCGGAAAATTTCAGTGACATTCTGTCCAAAGCAGCACATACCAGGTTTTTTGTAGTGGAAACGGGGTCGACAAGGGCATCGAAGTTTTTGGTGGGCTGAGGGTCTGACAGGCCACCCGGCATCGACCGAAATGACCTTTTATAGATTTCGGCGGCCAGCAATTAACCAGTAAGTGTGTGGAGCAGCACTGTCATGAGCCTTCCCAAAACTTTCATTTACTGGCACAGATGGTAATTCAGCATTTACTGAGAACTACAGGTATTCCATTTCTTAATTACTCATTACATTTTCTGACATAATATGTACCTAGTACTGGTAGATGTTTCAGACACGGTATTTGGCAAAACATTGCATTTAACAGATTTTAACTTATCTTAAGTAAAATCCAAGGATATGTGACATGGTTTTTCCTGTACAATAAAGGGAACTGGAGGAGACAGGATTGTGTCCAAAAAATTCCACATGACAAGGATTTACAGCATCGCGGAAATTATTTTCCCTTGAAGCTTTTTGTCACGCTGTCGATCCATGCAGCATATATTTAAAAAAAAATTGACTACAAATTAAGCAAGATCTTGCACCTTCAAGTTTCCTAACACGTATTCAAATCATGTACCTAGCTATTATTTGTCATTGGAAAAACTGCTTTTTTCTCTGAGCCAATGTCTTCACTACTATTCACCTCCAACTAAAAATGACCACTCAGGTTCACATCTTTCACAACTTGACGTCAAATGATGTCAAACTTCCGGCACAATCCTGTCTCCTCCGGTACCCTCTATTGGCCATCTACATTGACAATGTGTTCATACTACTGAGCCAACTACCTTTTGTTTCAAACACTGTTTGGTTTCAACTGCAATCTAGCTGCTTGCCCTATTTGTAAGGGTGGTAATAATTTTCAATAAGAGACTTCTCATGTATCTCCCAATATTTGCATGACACAGGACCTTGATGCAAAATACAGTGCCACTTTATTGAAAACAAGGTCAGATCCAATCAAGACCATCCTTCTGTTTGACGGTACAGTCATTAAAAACTCATATGTAAGTATTATATTAAATTAAAGATGGAATAAGACATCAAACCTAAGTGCAGGAATGGGTCAAGAAATTATTTAATTGAGTAGGAAAAAAGTGTTCTTTACCCCAGAAAAATTCATTTTGGCAGGAAAATCCCATGGAGAGCAACATTTAGATGGTTAATTAAATTAAGGGACTACCTTCAAATAGGAATGTATCCACTTCAGCTCGGATGTCTTCATCTGATAATCCATTACCATCAGAATCCTAAATATGTAAAATAAAAAATATATAAAACAAGGCACAAAAATGTTAAATATACAGTTAGCAGACACAATAAGAAAATGTTAACAGTCACACATTTAAAACACCCTCAAGAATAAAAAGAAAATTTCAAAAACTGCATAATTTCAAGAAGAAGAATCTAATCAGGTTTAGTTTTCCACCTAAAACTATATTTTAGTCCTACTAAATATTGTGAGAATAGGTACATGTAAGTAACACAGTTTTCTCTCCCATGCTGTTTACAGTAGGAGTGCAGGAATGCACAAGTTTTTGTCTATTTTGATGCAATATTAAAAGCACACAATTACTACCAATTTACAATTAATATGCAAAACTGTTAATGCAGACTTTCTGAAAAAAAAAGGCTTTTGTCAATTTTGAGGCAATGTTAAAAACACATAATTACTACTAAATTTTAATAAATTTGTAAAACTGTTTGTGTGGACTTTCTGAGACTGTCACTGGCAGAGGGCTTTAGGCCTAGGAGTTGAATGTTACACCTTCAAGTTGATAATATCAATGCATGAAAATTGAAAAATTCACACAAAGACCAAACACATACATGTACATGTGCACATATTAATTTTAATTAAAAATTATGTAAGTTATAAAACCTAGCAAGATATAATAAACGGAAAATTCCAAAAATATATTGAAAAATATGTGATGAAAATTCTGTACAAACATGACATGTACTCTAGTCCAGATAGTAAGGCCAGCTTTAATGAAGAGAGCTCACTTGAAACTATAATTACAACGCTTACAAGCTGCATATGTTTCATTTCATTCAACTTTGTAATCTTCTGAACATTTTAATAGATTTCAGATTTTGACTTTGAAAATAATACATATTATCATAAAACAACAGTTACAAAGTTTTCAATCTGACCTTGAAGCATAAGTTTAAGGTCAGATGTGAATTTTTTGACATGGCTTTCCATTCAACTTTAGTGGTAACTATGAATCTTTCTGTTATGGTTTTACTGTAATCTAGCTTTAAAAACTGATAAAATGTTAGCAAGGATTTAAATGGCATAATGCTTGCTGAATTAAGACTGTTTTAGGAAGTGAAAAATGCATCATTTTCACATGGAAAGAAATAATGCTTTAGATAAATTAATATTTACTAGCCTAATGGGTCCTTTAGGGATTTGGCAAGCAACAATGCATACCACTCTAGAAGAGACCTATAGAAAGATTCCATTTCCCTGACAATGACACAGTTTGGTCAGTGCAAACATATAAGAACATTGTCTGAAAGTGTGATTTCTGAGTGGGGCAATAAATACCCTATTCCTATACTTAGATCGGTCTACCAGGATCAACCCATCTTCGAGGGGATTTTCGTTAAACTGCTAAAGTGGCTTAGATGTCTGGCATGCCTACTGAAGCTGCTAAACACTGAAGCTGCTAAACAATAGTTAATTACCCCCAAAAAAGCTTTAGCCAGACATCAGAGCCACTTATGCTGAACCAAGATAAAGAGCAGCAAAACTTGGTAGTCCAGAAGCATGGTTTAACCACTTCTACCATTTGTGTGGGATCCCTCCTGAAGGTGACCAGCACTTAGATAAAGAAATTAAAACTTATGAAAGCCTCTCAGGGAAGCAGTGCTTGACATACCTGAACATTTGAAAAACGCGGATCAAATGGTTTTCTACATAATGTGTCATCTGTATTGCATGAGTATAATAAAATAAAGTAAAACTTCACGAAAAATAATTCCATCAGGCTGGTTTTCTGTCTTGACCAGTATTTTATTAATATTCATGAGATCTGCAGGTTTGAAGACAGAAGGTCAAATGGTTTTCTGCTAATCTCTGAAGGTGCACAGTGACGATAGACAAAGGTGATGCCTATATGTACAGAAAGATTGTGTCTGTACATAAAAAAGAAAATTAGAATAAAAACTAAAAACTATGATGACATTAATATTCAATGACTTAAAAACACTTAATTTTACAAACATAAAGCCAATCAATTATCCTAACATAAGTATTCTCAAAATTGATACATGTGGCATAAACTGGCATAAAACACTGAAAACTGCTTAATTTGCATTACAAGCTACAACAAATAAAATTTGATGATCTGAATTTGAAAGACAAACCTTGGCAGTCAATAAAATATCCAAGAAATCCAAGCGTTTTTTATTAAGGAAAAGGCCACCACTGGCTTCCTAAAATAAAGTAGCACCTGGTGATAGTCTTAAATCACTTGTTGACACAAAAATAAACACTGTGGAATTTTGTACTAATAAATCAAAACATACAAGTACATTAAATGGGTGCAAGTGTTGAGATGCTTCAGTAACTGATTACTACTTAAATTCTCTATCACTGTTTTTTTCCTTTCTTTTTATTTTTCAATCAATAAAAGAAGGATTATCCTTGTACTGACCTTAATTTAGTCAATGTTTATTTAGAATTATGCCTATTATGATCTTACTAATTCTTTTTTTCTTTTTGCAATGACATGGTTTGCCTCCCTATGAACTATGTCACAGCTCTCTTGAAACCGCCTTCCTCTAGATGTAAGCATGTATAGCTTGGGATACAGGATAAACAGAGGATTTGTACTAAAAGTAATAAATAAAAAATATAAATAAAACCTGGTGTATGTTTTTCCATATTAAATAAGAATGGGGAGAGAGAATGCTGAAAATCCCTTCCCTAAAATTTCTTCCTTTTCATAAAAATAAACAAGGCAGCAAATGTCAATTGAAATGTACTGACGGAAAGCAGAAAATAATGTTACAGTAATCTTTTCAATGGGCAAAAATTATCAAACAATCAGATACCTAATTAATAATCATAAAAATATTATTTCTATATAGCATATTTTATGTGCTTTTGCCGAGTTGGAAAAAAGCTATAGAGAAGCCTGCTGTTTTATTTTGTTGCTGCCATTCATCAGGAATGTTCTCAATCTTAATTTAAAAATACAGCACATGTATCTGTAAAATTCACAATTTCCCCCCATTGAAGAGATCAAGTTATCACCATAACAATACAATAAATAAATCATTTTGTAAATTTGATGCATTATTACATAATGCGTAACAGCAAAACCAACATAAAATTTTAATTATGCAAAGCAGGTAATATGGATATTAAGAATATTAAGTAATCAGCATATGGCTTCAGGCCCATGAGAGTTAAAATCCATACACTGAAAAAGCCAGAATGACAAAAATGAAAATTTCACAAAACATACATATTTTCAAGAAAAATAATCCAACCGAGTTGGGTTTTTAATCTAGGCTGCATGTCACTCCTAGGAATCAGTTTTTAATAATTTTCTATAGATTATCTTCAATTTTCCATAGGTTATATGAGCATTCAGAAAATGTGTATAGCAGTGGGATTTAGTCCCATGGGGTTTTAAAGTCGCACATTCAAAATGCTAACATGTGAAAGATGAACACTTCACAAAAAAATAAAATAATTATAATAATAAACTGTATAACTTTGGGAACAATAATCTAATTTGGGTGTTTATTCCAACTAAAGCTACATTTCAATCCCAAGAATCATTCTTGAAGTTTGACAATAGTGAGATAGCATTCCTTTCAGACTGCTTACAGTGGCGGAAATAAATAAAGGGAAATTGTGAACTGTCGTCCATTTCAATCTCAGGTAATGTTAGCAAATGTTGTACACAGCAAGAGACCATTCCCACATTCCCCCTGGGGAGTCTCATTAGATTGCTGTCAGCTTAGCCGGCTTAAATGTCTGTCCCGCCTACTAAAAGCTGTAAGGGGGTAATTAACTTTTGTGCGCGCTCTGCTCCAGAGAGCTGACAGCAATTTAGTGTGAACCCCCAGGGAATTAGGTTGATCCAGATGGACCGATCTAAATCTGTGGGAACCCAGTCTAAGATTTAAAAAGGGAGATAAAACATGCTTGAAACACGTGTTTAGCATAAATTGCTGCTTATCTTAGGTGACACTTTGGGTGCCATATAGTCCAGGAAATTGGTGAAAAATTGTGCATTTTTTACCTACAAGCATGAAATTTGGCACACCTATGGACAATAAAATTCTAAGCAAATTTGGATATATGGGCATGTCCGAAAATTCCAAAATGGCCGTCAAATCCAATATGGCCACCAAAATACCTATTCAAATTAAAACTTCAAGTACATAGTCTTCTAATGACTTAAAATATCATATAAAGGTTAGAAAACACCATGGTATGAATCCTTCAGGTGTGTTAAATCCAAAATGGCCGCCAAAAGTAAAAAAAGCAGACCATTTATTCAAGATATCCATTTGAATGGGGAATTCATCAAGCACTTAAAACTACAAACATAAAATTTGGCAGGTTTGTGGAAAATGAAATTCTGAGCAAGTTTGGATGTATGGGCATATCCGAAAATTTAAAAATGGCCTTCAAATCCAATATGGCCTCCAAAAATATGGCTTCTAATTTAAACTTCAAGTACATAGTCTTTTAAGGGCGTAAATATCATACAAAGGTTAAAAAACACCACGGTATGAATTCAGAATCAATATTTGCTTTTTTAGGTGTATTAAATCCAAAATGGCCGCCAATAGTAAAAAGCAATCTACTAATCCAAGATATCCAGCAGAGTGGTTAATTCATCAAAAACTACAAGCATGGCATTTGGTACAGTTGTAAAACAGGATTCCAAGCACTTTTGGATGTATGAGCATGTCTAAAAATTTCAATATATGGCCCCCAAATCCAATATAGCTGACACAAATACCCGTTCAAATTAAAACTTCAAGTATATATAATCCTATAATAACTTAAGATAACATTTTATGGTTAGACAAGACTATGGTATGCATGAAGTATCAATATTTGATTCTTTAAGTGTATAGAAATCCAAAATGGCCTCCAAAAATAAGAAGAACAGGCCACTCACAGCAGCAGTATGGTGAATTCATCATGCACTTAAAACTACAAGCATGAAAATTGGCTCAATTGTACAGAACAGGATTCTAAGCAATTTGTTATATAGGGACATGTCTGAATATTCTAATATGGCCACTAAAACCCTTTTAAAGTAAAAAAAGACTACTATATAATCTGACTGACAACAGTCTTTACTCTTTTTTGGTTTTTCGCTCCTTTAGTTACATTTAGACCCAAATGACCATAAAAAAATGGAACAGGACTCCTTTTGGTCTAGTTGTGACACCACATGCAGCAATTCTATAAATGTCAAGGATATGAAAATGTCAAGGTATTTTCACAAATAAGTTTCAAATTAACAAAAGTTATTTTATCAAGTAAGTGTTTTATGGGCGGTCAACCTTTTACTTTAGAAAATGGACAATATCTCAACAGAGGATAACAGCTAGCTACACCGAAATTTCTACTTATTTGGTTAAATAATTTTCATTCATTAATGTGTGCCTAGCTTTACTAGTAGTTGTGTTTCCCTCAGCTTTCCCAGTATTTCCTTAAAGCTAAAGCTTCTACATGTAATCCACTTTCCCCAACAAAATACCAAGAGGCATTGGTCGTTTTTAACACCAGAAAGCATCAGTTTACATGCATGAGGGTCAATAGGAATATGAAAGTGTGGTAGGGCATAGTAGTAGATGTAGGTTACTAGTGTGAACCCTTATAGGACCAGTCTTCCAATGCTTCTGACTCAGTTTACATGCATGACGGTCCATAGGAACATGTAAGTGTGGAAGGGCATACTCTTAGATGTAGGTTACTAGTGTGAACCCTTATAGCACCAGTCTTCCAATGCTTCTGACTCCCCTCACCACAGTTAGCAACTGCACACATAACTACAAACAGATGTGTTAGGAGCTACCTGGTAGATTTGTAAGCTGGGTAAGTGAATACTCCTCATGGCTTCATTCTGGATTGTCCCACAGAGACAATGATGCCGGAAATCTCATGAATTTTTACCTTTCAAAGTCCATATTGCACTAATTTCTTGGTGTAATCCTCAGAATACATCGTTTTTTGAAGTTTTGTATGTATTAACTGTCTGGAGGATTCTTTTATTCTTTTATTTTCATGTTCAGTTTTTTGAAAGTGTAAGTTTGTAACTAAACAAGTTGCCAAATGATCAAATGAAAACCAAAGTTTGGCGCCTATAGATCAGTGCTTCTTTTTTTAGTGCACGAAGTGTGAAGTCTGCAATGCAACTCTTGGATACAGCACGTATCAACACCTGCCCTCTGTTTGGGGTACAGGTATTTCTTTGCTCATAAATTTTCACTAAATTCTCGGTAGCCATTACTGCGAATGTACTAAAGCCAATTTTTTAAATAAGAAGCTTTTCTAATTTATTTTTGAAGCACAAGATAACATCATAACATTATCGAGTGCAAATGTGCCCTGCTTTTAGTACTTTACCAATGAAAAACACCAAATTGTTGAGACCTGTATGTTTGATTAGCTGTCATTTTTGTTATATTTATGAGCATTTGATGAAGCGCCATGCACTGATCTAGCTGAAGAATCATAACCAACACAAAATTGGTACACCCCAAGTTTTTTATATTTGCCTCTTTAAGGCTAAGTTATTCTGGTGTTTCTTTCACATTTTATGGATTTTGCACGATACTTTTTTTCTTAGAAAGGGGGAGTCACTCATGAGTGCCATATAAGAAGATTGCTAACTGGGAATTGATCTAAATGAGAATCCAGAGCAAAAAGTCAAACTACTTATGTTGGTTTATCAAAAGAAGGACTTTTTTCAGTATATAATAAATGTATCATGCTTGATGGTTTTTTAAAAACTCTGTAGAATAGCTCCTGCACAGGTAGGAATATGCTGATTATACAGGTAGTTTGCAAAGCCAACATGCCTATTCCCGAGTGATTACAATTCAATAGTTGTGGTCTGCTGACTTTTGGAGGCCATTTTGGAATTTTAAAACCTTAAGTGGCAGATACTGATACTTCATACATACAATGGTATTTTCTAACCATTAAATGATATTTTTATAAAAGACTATACAAATAACTTTCACCTTGAAAGGGTATTTTGGGGGCAATATTGAAATTGGCTGCCATATTGGAATTTTCAGACATGCCCCTATATCCAACGTTGCTTAGAATCATGTTCTACATAACTGTGCCAATTTTTATGCTTGTAATTGTAAGTGCTTGTGATTTTACAAAACTGCTGCATATTTTGCGTAAGTAAACTGCTTATTTTACTTTTGGAGGCCATTTTGGAATTCTATACACCTGTAGAAGCGGATATTGATAATTCATTCATAGCATGATATTTTCCAGCTATAAAATGATATTCTAAACCATTTTAAGACTATATATTAGATGTTTTAATTTAAAAGAGTATTTGTGGCGGCCATATTGGATTTGGCGGCCATACTGGAATTTTCAGACATGCCCATATATCCAAAAAAGCGTAGAATTCCATTATCTACAACTGTGGCAAATTTCATGCTTGTAGGTAAAAAACGCACAATTCACCCTTTTTTCTGCACCAATTTCTTGGACTAATATATATATGCAAATAAAAAGCAAAACCAGCACAGTCATTGGAAAAATGTCTAAAGCAACCTTATTTTCGAAAATGACCTGTATTTTATAAATATTCGCCAGATCTGTAAAATTATAGACAATTACAGACAAAAGGTTGCACCATGATGACGGCAAGGACGGATGAAGGTAGGGCCTGTGTAGGTATAGACATCAAAAGAGGAAATCTGCCAAGAGGAAGATCCCTATTCCTGACAAAGGGGAAGAGTGTGCTCTGCTTTTGACAGAAAGTATGAATCAATGTATTTCTCTCTCTTGGTGTTCGCTAATTTTTCATATTATAATATCTAAAATAAAGCAATTCCTATCTAACTGAAAATGTAGTTTGTTATAAATCAAATCATCATGCACAACTGACAGGGCCAGATTGGATGCTGTCTTCTGGGCCTTCTGGAAAAGTGCGATAGTGTTACGAATATTCGTGGGATTTGGCTGGAATCATGAGATTTTGCCAATTTTCTGGTCTAATTAGACACGCTCTACGATTCAGTTATGATACAGGTGCGATAGTGTTACGAATATTGGGATTCGGCTGGAATTGCATGAATATTGTCCAGAAATTCACTACGATTTTTTGGAATCGGGAGTTTGTGGCCAAAATTTTGAACAGCTCAAATTTTTTGCCACGAATTCCCGATTGATCAAGAATTGCAAGAACTGACTACGATTATATACGAATCTGTTAAGAACTTCACGAACTGATTATGATTCAACCTTGAATCCTAAAATTTTCAATTCATGGCCATTCGTGGGATTCCTGGTCTGTGTGAAATAGGGGCATCAAAGTTTTTGCCACCAATTCCTGTTGGTCAAGAAGTGCAAGAACTGACTACGAATATATACGAATCTGTTAAGAACTTCACAAACTGATTACAATTCAACCAGGAATCCTGAAATTTGTCAATTCATGGCCATTCGTGGGATTCTTGGTCTATGTGAAATAGGGGCATTACAAACATATACATTTTTCTACAGTCACATGAAACAATAATATACTTACAATCTTCTTGGCACATCATGACACATATCGAACACAGCTTGAATGTATGGATGCCTTTTCCTAGAAGAGATATTAAAAGCATGACCTTAGTCATTGTACATCAACACATCACATGAACTTTAAGCCAAACAATTGGTTAAAAATATACCAGTAATTAAAAATCAGTTCAAAACTTCAATTCAAAAGTTGTGAACTGTTGAAGTCATTAAACTTTTTAAATAATACACACACACACACATCTCAAAAATTTGCTGCAATTTTTTCATTTGAAAGCTCCCTTTTCCTATATGTAGATCTGGATGGTTTATTACCATCAGGTCTTGCAGCAGCACTTGCAACTTCACCTGACTCAGCTTGGGCAACCTCTGGATTCAGAACATGCATAATTGATATGGCGTCAGGTAATTACTGTTTCCATACTCTTTCATCTTCTTTCCCCATATTTCTCAGCAACTAATACTTCAAATCTCAAATTCATATGGCTCCACTAAGTCTTTCCTTGTTGTTTTCGCTTTTGCTGATTTCAGAAATGAATGAAATGACACGTTGTCTGCAGAACTGCTTGTAAATCGGTATGCTGCACAGAAGTACCCTGTTTCCTTTTGGACTCCTCCTTTTTAGTGAAAACAAAGGAAAACCTGTTGCACACAAATGTACTCACATTCTGTAAAAGCTAGGTTGGACAGAGAGCATGGTCACGGGACAACCTTTCCTATATATGTCATTTCCACTTTTGCCTTGTATTCGAGGCCCAACGTATTTGTATTTGAAGTAAGGATAAGCATATAATGCTGTGGTTGGGCCAACGTTGGGCCAATGTAATACTGCCATATGCTAACAAGCCAACCATTCACCAACGTTGGCCCAAAGTGTGCAAGCTATCTGGGATACTACAAGCTTTGCTTCCAGTTACACCCCCATTGTTTGCCATCCTCCCCTTTCTATTGTCCAGAAGAGGGGTGGATGGCGAAACTCTGCGAGGGGGCAGCACACTACCTAGGCTGAGGCTGCACGACTGTGCAGGGACTTTCTATTTTGGGCTGTATAGCCATTTCTAAGCTCTCATCTTACCCAGTCGACTGCACATTGGCATCAAAAGAGAAGGCACACTTCAAAATGATATCCAAAGTCAACAAACTGATATGATGAAAGACATCCAAAGGTTCATTTCTCTCTGCCATTCCAGAAAGCTTGGTCTGCAACAACAAAAATTTATAAGAAGAGTGGTGATCAAAGAAACTATGCTTGTAATCAAATTCTTTGTGAAAAAATACATGTATATACTTTTTATGACAAAAAAAAAAAAAAAAATGCCACACAGAAATGCCACAAAAAATGGGCCAATACGTGAGAGAAAAAAAAAAGAGCCTCACCAGGAACATATCCGATGCCTCATTGTAAATAACCATGTATGTTCTGAGGATGTCAAAATGGAATGCAGGGGTGAGAAGCCGCCTTTGTCTCATCCATTTTTTCCCCTTGGCAAGAAGCAAGCCATCACCTATTAAAATGCAACAAAAATATGTTACTTCCAATGAATATTGACATGAATACAAAAGAGGACCAGGTTTTGTACCACCAATACAATTAAGTGTACTCAAGTTCAATAGTAATGAATAACTATAGGGGTGAATCTCTTCTGGATTAGGAAATGTGAGGGCTAGAAAATTTGAAAAATCCATGGTATAGTGGAAAGTAGATAAAAGGTCTAATTCGGCTTCATGAGCCTAACCCCTTTCATCTGGCCTATAAACTTGGAAATACTTAGACTGCGCTCCCATCCCTAGATTGATCCATTCTCTAACATCAGTTGACTGTTAAACCTTAGGCTTAAAGTGTGATTGAGCATGATTTATAATAAAATGTATCTTTAAAAATATTAATTTGTCCTCGTTTCCCACCCTTTATGAGGGACAGTACTATACCCTTTATGTTCACTTACTTTTACATTACATTATATATATTAGGCTGGATTGAAATTTCACTTTTTAAAACAGCCAAGGTCAAGTAAAATCTGACTATAAGCAAGATTAAAATCTGACTAGATAAGGTTGACTTTCAATATATGGAAGAAATATGAAGTTAGTAAATATCATCATAAAAATACTAAAAATACATTTACTGTGTTTTTATCTTTTTTTGTGAAAATTAACTAGCAAAGTCAAGATTATACTAGTAGGAGCCATGTTTAATTTACCACAACCCTAGATTTCATGACTGTTTTTGATACATCCTGATAATAATCTTTTTTAATGGCGGGCATAGCATTGCAAAAGTTGTGATTTAGTGAATGAGTTTAAAGGGTTGATTAGGCTTTTTTCTATTAGATGTTGTTAAACTTATTTTGCCCTTGACTTATTCTCATACTTTGAGAGAGATAAACACCATAGTTTGTTAGAACAATACAATTTATAACTAGCTTTACATAATGTTATTGATTTGTTTGTTGGACTAATTTGGCTGAATTTCTCTCTGGCCTGTGACATACCGGTAAATACCCACTATAGCTCACAATATTAATCATAGTGTACTTGCCACTTATATATCATAATAATTAAAATTTTATATAAGCACTGATTATTTCTAATTGATGGATATAAAGTAAAATGTGTATTGAAGTATTTTGTTTGTGTAATTGTCACTGGCTTTGCATATACATGTATCTTGTATTGGTACATATTAAATAATCAAATGATAAGGTTATTACTCTAAAATAGCATACTCGATAAAATTAAAAGCTTGTTGTATACTCAACTCACAGCTTAAAATTTCTAAGTTTCCTGTACACTTGTCGCACACTCCTGATGAAAAATTTGAGTTTTCTGCACACTTCTGGCAAACTCCTGATCAAATTGTAAGTTTATTGCAAGCTTTCTGCACACATCTGTTGAAAAACCAAGTCTCTCGCACATTTTCTGCACACACATGACAGAAAAATTACATTTTCTGCACACTTGTTGCGTACTCTTGATCAAATTTTAACATTATCGCACACTCTCCGCGTGCTTCTATTGAAATACCAAGTCTCTTGCATACTTTCTGCACACTATCTGTACTTATGGAAGTGTGCAGTAGGTGTGCAACAAGAAATCATTTTTATCGCACACTTCTGCACACTCCCCAAAGCTGTCTACTGCACACTCTAGAGTGTGCCGCACATGTGCAGTACATTTGCAGCACATGTGCTGCACACTTTTCATTTTGCTAAGGGTAGCCAGTGTATGACTTCCTATTCAAGTTCAACAGCAACTTTGGATGTATCTCTGCCGGTTTTTGAGATATTAGGGATAGAAAATTTGCAAAGTGCAGTTTATCATGCTGGTGGTACAATAATGCATTTCAGCAAAAAAAAAAAAAAAAGTTTACAGGAAAGAACATTGCATGGTTCAACTATTGGGCCTATGGGAGTGGCGACTCAACTACAATTAATAGTTGAACCAGTGTCACTAGCATGATTTTCACCAGGGTTTCCATTTGAAAAGAAAGACTTAATTTATCACTTACCTAACCATGGTCGCAGGGTCTCATATACTCTCCCTTTGGGTTCATAACCTTTAAGGACCACTTTTGCAGTGTCAGGATGGCATAATGTCAAAGCACCGAAGAATGGCCCATTCCACTGTACAAAAAAATACTTGTTTTTCTCAGCCTTGGCCAGTCTTCCCCTCATAAAATCTTCATTCAGCACACCTTTAAACTAGAAAGGTAAAACGATGAATATCAAGGTCTTCATACATCTAACCATTCTGACTTTACCTATGTCTGCAACAAATTCTTGGCAAAAGCTCTAGGCCTACAGTCATGAGATCTCTATTAGAGGAGAAACATAAACCATTGCCATTACCAATACATGCCTGACGTGTGTGTGTGTGTGTGTGTGTGGGGGGGGGGGGGGAGGGGGGAGAAAGCAGGTGCTGGTACATACTGTATGCCAACATTTAATGCAACAACTAACTGACCATTCTCTGACGTGTGTGTACAGTCTGATGACATAATTATAGGGCAAAACACAATGGCATGAGGTGACTTCAAGACAGTGCTATGTGCGCAAATATACAAATCAATCCCTGCTTGTCCATCAGAGACGGCTTCTCACCCTGTTCATGCTCGACGGGGAGTTAAAGGTTTATCATCAGACCGTCAGAATTAATGGCCTGAACAGAGCATATCCTTCAGCAAACATAACCAACTAATGATATCTTTATCAAAATACACAAATTAAGAAGTAATTTTGTAAATTTTGAGCTTCAAAAAACCTCTCTATTAGCTATATAGATCTGAGAATTAATGAGCTACGTGATCACGTGGTCTGGTGACGACATACGTGCTACTGGATGAGAAAGCCAGCTTGTTAAGTAAGCTGTCAGACTAAGCTACCATTATCTACCTGTAAGATCAGGGGCGGATCTAGAGCTATTTATTGACAGTCTTCCAAATTTTCTTTGTTGATTCATCCTTCAATTTTGGCAGTCTTCCAACAGAAAAAAATAGATACCCGTCAATGTAAACTTGAAAATATGAACGTCTTCTGGAAAACAATGAAGACGACCTAAATCAGCCCCAGAAGATGACTTTTCAAACTACTACTGATAATAATTCATACCCATTCATCTCTCTTACCCTAAGGGTTTATGCCCGTTATTTGCGAAATTCAATGCAATATATAATTAAACCCTTAAGCCCTACGGCTCATCGGAATGAAATGCAGTAAAAATATAAGGTCATAACAACAAAAACAATACCACTACTCTACAACTTCAACTGCTAGCACTGTAATAATAAAAACACATCAGACTGATGTTTATCTTAACTCCGTTGCACATTTTAAGTACTTTCCTAAGTTGTTTAATTTTGAAATATTTAGTGATAACTATTTAATTAGTTTGAAAACATTGCTTTGTATCTATAAAATGTTGATGTATTTCTGCCCAATCGTTCTGTAGCAAGGACATTTAAGAATAAAATGAAATTCATCCTGGATGTCATTTAAAATACATAGTTTACAGGTTCTTAATTTTCATTTGTGTCTGTTTACCTTCCAGTTTCGACAGTTAGATTATGTGATGAGTAGTAGGTGGGACACACATTTAAGCCAGATTATCTGACAGTAATCTAGTGAGACTCCCCACGGGGATAGATCAATCTAAAATCTATGGGAATACACCCTAAATTTGGCAATTAATTCCTTATATTTATGTAAAATTGGCTTTTTTAAATAGAATTCCACTGTAAAATTATTAACAAGATGTTGGTACTTTAGCCCTTTACTCCTTTTGGATATTTCCCCAGTCAATGTTTATCTAAAATTATCTTTCAATCTTTGCTCTTTCAAGGACAGTATATAATTATCTGATATATTTTCGAGAAAAATAAATGACAAGCCAAGTGTCTCCTGTCCATTCCATACTCACATTACCCAATCAAAATTGTTGTTAAGCACATATAGCATGTATACTAATAGGTAGTTTTTATTCTTTTTAAATGTTGGGGACCGATTAAAACATATGTCTAGTGTATAGATTGAGTGCTGAATCTTCAAAATTTGAGAAATGGATTTTTACGTGACTAGTGTCCTTAAATTACCACTCACTGGAAGTGGACGTAATATATCATAGTTTCTTACTGGTAAACCATCCAAAGAAAACTAGTGAAGCAGGTATAAGCATGTTCAAATTCACTTTTATAGATGTTTTAAAGTTATAAATTGGTCTGTGATCTAATTAGAACATGCAAAACAAAATACTATCTCTAGAATCAAATAGTCAAACTGAAACTATAAACATCAAAGATTTTTGCTCATATTCAACTCTAAAAGAAGATTTTGGCGGGGATGTGAGCTTCTCACATCTTTTTGCCATTGTTTTGTTCTTTGCAAACTTGTTGCTCTATTATATGGGGTATGTATGTGTGATCATTTAATTTTAAGTTGTTACTATACCCCATCTTGTACCTTCTTATCATGATATTACATTTCGTCATTTTAATAAATGACAACATCAGTCATATGGACTTATTCCTTATTTAATTTTGAGCAAAAACCATTAAACTTGTGAACATTTTGCTACATAAAACAACAATTATGGTGAATATGTTAAAAACTTTAAAATTCCATCACTTATCCCTGAAGTTACATGCACTTACCCCTTTTAGTGATCCATACCACCAATGAAAATCCTCGTAACTATCAAACTGTGATAAAGTCCTATGTTGTAGAGCCACATAAGCGATGAATTGGTAGACCTTATAAACCATAAAACACAGTACAAGCACAAAAATTGTTCTGAAGATTGTCGAAATGTTGATTGACCATGGCATGTCCAGGAGTAAGTAGGACGACAGTGCATCTATAACCATCTTGATCTGTAAAGATAATACTTGAAAAATTAAATGCTGATACAAAAAATTTTTGAGACAAATTCAACACCAGGATGGGGGGTAGTTGCATTTGCATTGGCAAATGGTTTAGGACTGGGTTCCCATGCCCTGATCGATCTAACTGGATCAACCCATCTCCAAGGGGTTTCTCGCTAAATTGCTTTTAGCTAAAACAGCTCAGATGTCTGGCATGCCTACTGAAGCCGCTAAAATATGATAGTTAATTAGACTCTAACAGCTGGGCGTGCTAGTCATCTAAGCTGCTTTAGAACTAGTTAGCAATTTAGCAAGAATCCCCTTGGAGATAGATCGATCCAAAGTTAGTACAATAGGCTCTGGGAATGGTCTCTAATTGCCTCAGTTTTCGGCCTTACAAGCTCACGGTACCCTTACCGCTGGTAAGGCCTCAGCAGTATGTACAAAAACCTTGAGACACTTAAGTGCCTTGAAATGTCAACATTCTGACAATCTCTGTGGGTCTTCCGTTGCACCTCGTAGTATGTAAATATTGCTATAAAATACTTTAATTTTAAAATTTCTCAAATATTTATTCATGTAGGTTTTAAGGCAAAGGTAGGCCAAATTCGACAGAAGCGCAAATGGATGGTCAAATGCTTGTAAAACATTATAAACTGGAGGTCGCCTACATGGATCAAACACCATTCTTCACAACTTGTCACCCAAGGGTTAGTACAATAGGCGAGGGCGCTAAAAGTTTACATTGGAAATATATGAAACAGGTCAACTCCATTTCGAGGTCAACCTTGAAAAACTGGTCGCCCTTTCCGCGAGTGTTCGACAATATGGCGTGCTGTTGTGTCACTGCAGTAGGAAGCTGAAATAAAAAGACCAAAACTTTATGAACATCGTGCCTGAAGGTACACGAAAACGCTTTTAATTGGATATACATACTACGAGGTGCAACGAAAGACCCACAGAGATTGTCAGAACGTGGACATTTCAAGGTACTTAAGTGTCTCAAGGTTTTTGTACATACTGCTATAAGGCCTTATTAGTGGTAAGGGTACCGTGAGCTTGTAAGGCCGAAAACTGAGGCAAGGTCTCTAAGGGAGATCAATACTAACAGGATCAATACTATAGGATCTACTTCCTAATCAACTTGGCATTTTCATGTGATGAGATAAATGTGGTCACATCAAAAATATGTCCTAGGCACAAAGACATTTTCTGGCAGCAAATAATAATATATTCATTAGTGCACCTCAGTTTTGTTATATCAACTTACCCCAAAGTAAGTTGTGAATAGTTTTCTGGTAAAGAAACATACCTCCAGATAGAAGAGAGGGGTCAAGATAAGCCTAATTGCAATTTTACATGATAAACTGGACGCAGCATATACTAGTACACACTTAATTAGCAACGTATGTTGCATGCAGGGCTTATCCCAGGATTGGGTGGTAGGCCGGCCGCCGTCCAAAATTATAATCTGTAACTTCCTACATATTCACAGGGAGTTCAACTTTGCCAAGTGCTATAAACAAAATAAAATGAAAAATATGTTTTAAAAATTCAAAGGGGGGAGGGGGTTTAAAATCATCGGTAACAACTCTGCTGACAATAAAGATATGAAAATTGCCTTCTCCATTTTGCTCAGATCTCCCGTTTATGATCCACCTCCAACATAGTCCCTTGAACAAATATGAAAATTGCCTTCTTGTCTTGCTCAGATCACGAAAACAATCTCCCTCTGAAGATATGAAAATTGCCTTCTTGTCTATCGGCGCTGTCAGGTGCCATATATATATATATATATATATATATATATATATATATATATATATATATATATATATATATATGAAGGATTGAAGGTCCTATTTTGACTTTCACTGATCAGTGACTGTTTATATGGCAAAAGCTGTTGGTAGACACAGCAAATATAGCAGAGGAGATGGGTGAGGACTAAAACCATGGTTACTGCCAGTGCCTAAATAAGCATATTGTATAATTTGCAATAATGGTGTTAATGACACTAGGATACAACCACTGTTGCTCATCCATGCTGACAAACAGTAGCAATAAGTACTTAAGTTACAACACAAGTCCTAAACTATATGTGATATACAACAGCATAATTATACCTAGCTGCATTGCTACAATACAATTTACTCTTGTATGTCGCATACAGTAGACGACAAGAAGTTTAAAAGGTGTCCAACCCATGTTAGCTCTAAGAACCCATTCCCAGAGATCAGATTGATCCAACTAGATCGTCCTAACTCCCCGGGGGTTCACGCTAAATAGCTGTCAGCCGAGCGGGCACGAAAGTTAATTACCACCTTACAGCTTGTAGTAGGCGGGACGGACATTTAAGCCGGATTATCTGACAGTAATCCAGTGAGACCCCCCATGGGGATAGAGCGATCTAAAATCTATGGGAATGCACCCTAAAACTTGTGGCCATCCAGCCCTCTTTGGAAATATGGGGTGTCTTTTGAGGAGCAAATGGCCTCCTAAATGACGGCTGGACGGCTCTCTGGGGAAATCTTTGCTCAACAGTAACACTTAGGCTTCGTTCACATGCAATGTCTATTTTCTAAATTCTATTTTCTATTTGCGGCATGTCTTATGATCACGGTCTGTGCACTGAATATCCCGCCGCGTAATTACTGGCAGCGCGAGCCAGTTACTTATAGTAACTTATAGTAACTGGCTCGCGCTGCCAGTAATTACGCGGCGGGATATTCAGTGCACAGACCGTGATCATAAGATAGCGCGAATAGAAAATAGAATTTAGAAAATAGACATTGCATGTGAACGAAGCCTTATAGATACAAAAAAGTAGGCATTTCTGTTAATATATAGGCTTGTTTCACTCTCTGTTGATGGTGCTGACCCAGACATATCAACAAGCTAGGATAATGCTGCAGACAAGGGTAATGCAAACTTTTCTCTCTTAGTTATCATATTCAATGTTATTGAGTGTATCTACTGCTTTTCACAAAATGGATCATTTTTATATAAACTTCACTACGGGTTAGCTTCTTTAGACACAATGTAAACATCATAATTACATACTGACCCACTTATCTCCAACCACTCCAAGGGTACCTACAGATCTGCCTAATTCTAAAGTCTGCTGGGTCAATATGTGGGACACATGTCCGGGTCAATATGTGGGACACATGTCCGGGTCAATATGTGGGACACATGTCAGCACACTTGGATCCATCATGAATGAGTCAAACTGTGTACAATGATTTCATGGAGTTCATTTTAAAAAAATGAATTAAATCATTGTTGATCTTTTCTTTTCTTTACTTTTTTTTGTCACAGCTTTAAGGTTATTATTGTAATCTATAAGTGTGTGTTGTCTTACAACTGCTTCAATTGCCATTTAATTTGTTTGTGTGCCTTTCAAATTGATAGCCAATCTGTGTACAAGGGAAAAACTTCAGAAATATTTGGCCAGTTAAAGACCAGATCAATTTTAAATGCAAAATGATAATTTCATACAGTTGAAAAATATGTATCTAGTATAAGAATTAGAAAATTTGATATTAAGAAACAGTTAGCACACACCCTCCCTGCCAGGAAAACATAAAATATCCTAATCAACTTCCAATTAAAATTAAAGAAATATACACTCCAGCATATTTCATGATTTTGGCTCAGATCTATTTCAGATCAGTTATGCACTGTACATTTGTCTATATGCATCCCCTTTACAAGACTGAGGTTGATCCAGGGTTGCATCTGGATTTTGAAAACTGGGGGATAGTGGGCCCCTTGTTTAGAAATTTGGGGGACAAAGAAACTTGAACCAGCCCCCCCCCCCTCCACACACACACACACACAGGAATCTGAGAGACAATACCATCTCTTGCGTATGTACCACCAGCTGGATTATCAACAGAGAAGGGATGATAACAAACAAAAATAAACCATAATTTCAGAACTATAAAGAGTTGTTAATTCTGCCATATTTTATATTGTAATGGCTGTTACGCCCATGAAAATGCATCCATTGACCAGTAACTCAGGCAGCACATGGGAAACACCAAGGTATAGACTCAATAATAAGTTAATGAAATACAAACCTTCTCTAAACTATCAATTGGAAAAACAAAAACTTCGCAAAAGAATGACAATTAATATACGTCCAAAGGTACTGCAATGTGAAGAACCACTGTATGTTAATTGTATGGTTCATTATCGTGGTCAGTCAACACAGAAAAAAACATAAATATATCCATCATAAATATTGGGTAAACGTAATGGAAGCCTTGGTCATAGGGGGCCTTGGTGATGTAGACACTTATAAAGAGAAGACATAACTAAGTCAAAGATAACATTCAAGCTAGGTCATATTTTATTTTATAGTATGTGCCTTCTTATTCAAGTTCATTAGTAACTATGGAAGAATCTCTACTAGTTAATTCAATATTTCACATTTAAATTTGAATTTTGACTATTGCATGAGCATTGCAACATTGCACTTTTTTCTCCACCATATCACAATTTACACCAGTGTGCCCAAGATGGTCTTACTCTGCAACCTCAGATCACAAATAATCTTACATGGTATTAATCATATTGGAAATGGTCTTAACATGGACTGACATTGATTAAAAGATTATTAATATTGATCTGCAAGAGCTCAGACTATTATTTGGCCAACTTCCAATAAAGTGATTACCAAATCATCTCTTTCACCTCCTCTCACATATATGTGCTATATGACCAAACATGGACCGACTTTCCTTGCATTAAGCCCAATGAAGATGGCAATCACGCATAGCTTTCACAATGCCAGAATGGTACAAATACATGTAGATTTCTGATACATGTAGTAATTTGGCACTAGTAAAATGATTTTCGACATTTTCTGTGTGTATTTTCCTGCATTGGTTAACAATATACCGGTGTGGCATGATAGACCCGTGCCGTGACGAAACCGTTCTGCACATGCGCATTGAGTGTAGATTGAAAGAACGGACTGCCGGTATGACGATATCGTCGTAGGTATTTTTGGAACTAGTGACCTTTCAATTCCTAATTCAGTGGTTTTTGCCATGAGAGAGTATGTATTTGTTAATCTTATAATAAACTCCACGGAGGAATGTTGAAAAAGTTTTATATAAACACCAAAGGAAGCGTGTGACACAGCCCTTATTACTGAGATTGTGATCGTGACTGAACTGTTTTGTTCTGTGATGAAGTTGTAGTAAGACTCGTAGTATAAATGTTTTCACACTACAACGTTCTTTCAGTTTAGAGTTCAGTAATTGTTGTCGAGAGAAAGTGTGTGTTTGACAATAATATAATTTCCTCTACGGCGAAATGTTGGAAATACATATGTAGCTACGTGCTGTAAGTCAACTTTGTCAGTGTCGTGAATGTGACTGCGTTTGCATAAAGTCGTCGTAAGACTCGTATGAATGCCCATTATATAATTTTAGATATGTTCACAGGTGTGTTACACGTCCAAAGTGAGAAGGTCGATGCATTCCCAACAGTCCACCTTCAAGTCAGTTTTTTTATATCATAAAGCTTTAACACATTTATTTTATTTCATTGTTCAGATTGATTGGCAGAAGAAAATAGCTTAAAATTATAGTGTGTGTTTGTGTGTATTGTGATGATTACTTGTTGTAATTGTTTTATATTTTCACATCACCAAATAAACATTTTGTATTTTGTATAATATACTGTGTTCTTTTTTAATTTTGCTAATCTTAAACATTAGCACATTTTAAAATTTCTAGAAAACCACATAGGAATGCCCTGAGGGTCAGGACACTATAAAGCTAGCTTTTTTAATAAACCTTTTCATGTGTTAGCTTTACGGTGTATCGCTGATGTGTGCTATATATGAAATCAAGATCGATTTGGCAAAACCTAAATCTAGAACCTAGGGTACATGGAAATAGCGCCATTAAAAACTTGGAAAAATATAAAAAAAATAAGAAATATTACAATTACATTTAAGGATGTTTTATCAACGTCTGGTGGGAACAAAAGTCTAAAACATTTTCTGAAATGTAAATTTATCCTTAACATATTGTTTCAAAAAGGTTGAAAACTGTACAAAATTGTGCGCAAAATTAAGAAAATTATGAAAACATTTGAATGATGGCTGAAAAGAAATTTTGGCCACATTTTGTCATGTTGTAATATGTGTCAAAAAGATGTTTGATATCTGTTTAGAAGTTATTATTATTATTATTATTATTATTGTTTTTTTTTTTTTTTTTTGAAAATATGTGAACATTTATCATTCATGTTGTGATAAAGCAATGAGAAATATAACAATAAATTGAGTTTGATTTTTATACAGTTTTTTTTTTTTTTTTTTTTTGCTGAGGATAATACTGGTTCTTTATATGTAAAACATGAAGACAACGAAGTTCATTTAATATTGCAATGATTACAAAACACATGACAAGTAATGGACACGAAATGACTAGTTTTAATTGGTGGACATATACCATACATGATCTCAAAAATTCATCCAAGTCTCATTTGGCACTAGAATTGAATGGAAAAAACATTAAATTACATTTAATTGCGATTTTTGTCTGTATCAATAAATAGGGCCTACTTCTTAACTTTAAATCTCTATTTTTCAAATATATTCCTGAAGTTGGCATGGAAGTCAACTGAAAATTCTTTAAGGGATTTCTTAAATATCAACAATCTGTGTACTCACAAGGCTACCCAGGTATGTTGGTTAAAAGTTCTCTCGTCTTAATTGTTTTAGGATCTGGTTGCTGTCTACGGTTACCGCAATAAACTACTTCGGCAAGACAGACCAAAATATTATTAACATAAAGTAAAAAAAAAATGCATAAATAGTAGCTAAACAAAATTATTTATACCTAACACTAACAGATAAACTTGACCCACAATACAAAGGACAAAATTTGAACGATCTCATCTAGGTTCTTACAACAGCTGTAGTAGGGCCTAATTGGTGTATCTTGAGAACAATAACCAGGTAAGGTGTGATATATATATATATGTGGGGATATATGTGCACTGTACAGTGCCTCCAAATTGCGTAATAAAACCGGAGAACAATGGCCAGGTAAGCAGCATGACCAGCGCGGCACGACGGTTTATTCACGACGACGGTTTATTCACGGACTGCTACCCCCGCGTGAATAATCCGTCAGAACGGTTTATTCACGACGACGGTTTCTTCACGTGACACCGGTACTAATGCACAGAGCAGATAAAGCTGTACGGCACAATACAACGCTGACTTCAACTTGGAAGGCAGTGCCAATAAAAGAACATAAAAATAGTATATAAAGATCTATACACTTACGATTGACGTCTGTGCAAAGCATATATTATAAATTTAACGCGCTGTTCCACGTTCTTGAGGAGTTAGTGTTCCTGCTGGCACAAATGTGATAAGTAGACAAGAGAGAAGTCACGTCCGCTGGATCACTTATATGCTTCTACTGCGATAGATTTATCAAATGGCCCTGACCCTGACCAACAACATCGGGCGCCTCGTTTTCAATATCCTTCTTGCGCCGTGTGACAGGAATGGACGTCCGGTGTACCATGAAAATCTGACTCCCCTAAAAAGTGACTCCCCAGTCAGATTTTCATTATGAAAATGTGACTCCCCAGTCAGATTTTCACCATGAAAATCAGACTCCCCCTATGAAATTTTGACTCCCCCCCCCCCAAAAAAAAACATCCATTTAATTTGAGTAAATGACTATGATCTTGTAGCATGCATAATGGAGGACACATTGGCCCTTTTTGTTAGTTGCAAATTTTCATGAAAAAATAAAAAAATTAAAGATTTGTATTTTACCACCCAAGGACTCCCCTATGAAAAAGCTATTTATTTGATATTTGATTATCATTCTGACATCTTTTCTTTGAGGATACTTTATGAAGAATATATTGAAAGTAGGCCCTATTTGAAAGTTTGATGGTAAAAAATTGGGTGAAAATAAATGAAAATAATTTATGAAATTCTTCATTTTCATATGCATGGGATTTGGACTCCTATGGACTCCCATTATATTTGCTGTTGTTTTTCCCATTTTTCCTAAAGCTGAATGAAAAATGGGGATTGATGATTTTTAATGGATAATAAATTTGCCGTAGGATTTTGACTCCCCTAGTCTTTCAAATATTTCCAATATAAGCTTCATAAAGTTAAAGTTAAGGAAAGGCGTTGAAATGATCATCAAATATTAAATAGATAGCTTTTTCATAGGGGAGTTATTGGGTGATAAAATGCACATTTTTAATTTTCTTATTTTTTCATTTTTTTTTTTTTTGTATTTTCACCCAATATTTTACCATCAAACTTTCAAATATTTCCAATATAATCTTCATAAAGTAAATTTAAAGGAAAGATGTAGAAATGATTATCCAATATCAAATAAATAGCTTTTTCATAAGGGAGACAAAGGGTGGTAAAGTGCACATTTTTAATTTTCTTATTTTTTCATGAAAATTTTCACCTGCAAACTAAAAAAAAGTGCCAATGTATCCTCCATTTTACATACTACAAGATCACAGTCATATACTCAAATAAAATAAGATTTATGAAGTTTTGTGGAGGGGGAGTCAAATTTTCATGGGGGGAGTCAGATTTTCATTATGAAAATCTGACTGGGGGAGTCAGATTTTCATGGGAGTCAGATTTTCATGTTACACCGGGTCCCATATAGTCCGGTTGCTTAGGGCAAAAAAATGGCCAAATCGTGACACGGCGGATAAAAGCACCAAATTTTGCATGTGGGTACCTTTTGACATACTAAATCAAATTAGAGCCGTAGCCCACGGAAAAAATTTACCGTTTGGCCAAAAAACCAAAATGGCCGCCAATTTGTGAAATTCTGTAGAAATACATACATACCTATGTTGATTTTTATCAAATTAAGTATTTTCTCAATGTTTTCCACATCCTTATTACCCATATTATGCATATGTGTCAGGTAACAAAGTAGTGTCCTTGGACTTTTTCAAAAAATCCAAGATGGCCGCCATATGGCATAGGAATACTAGATCATGTACACAGGTTTTCAACTAACTAATGCCAACTAGGAAGATGCATTGCCCACTATCTAATTGTTTCTTATTACACAAATAATATATTTGTGGTGAGTAATTAACCTTTATTCTCAGGCATTTCGAGGAAAATCCAAGATGGCCGCCATATCAAAGGAATACTAGTATACACATAGGGCTTCTTCTGCCATGGAGATATAATATTAATTGATAAATTAGGTTTGTTTCTGAGTATTTTCCACATCTTTTTAATTCACGTAATATATATATATGATGAGAATGTTATGTGTATCCTTTTTGAAAAGAAAACAAAACAAAATGGCTGCCATTAGCCATAGAAGGTGGGGTTCAGTTAATACCTGTGGGAGATAGGCTTACATATAAAATGAAGCTGAATTCAGTTGTTATTCTGTTTTTTTTAGTATTATTATCCCATGATACATATCTGTTAGGTAATTAATGTCCATATTTTATCATTTTGGGGAAATCCAAGATGGCCTTCTTTTCCCCATAGGAAAACTGGTGCATTAGATTTTATAGGCACTTCTAAGGCAAATGAGGGTAATCATGATATTTTGTCAAAATACTTAAGGGTATACACATGTTACCCACCAGATAGATATCTCAAAGTCCAAAAAGAATGTGGGAAATACCAAGAAACAAAATTAATTTTACATTGAACCCAATATCTCTCTGGCAGTAGTTGAATGTACTATTCCTATTGTGAATTGCAGCAATCTTGAATTTTCTCAAATGCGCAAGATGCACACTTGCTACACACCAGATTTATATAGAGTAAGGTTAATAAGGATGTCAACATGTTTGAACATCAAACGACTATTTCATGTTGGAATCAATGCCTGAACTGTTCCATTAATTGACACCTATTTGCATTTGAATGATATATTCCTATAACAACTGGCAGCTATCTTGGGTTTTCTCCGAATAATACTCAAGGATACATACACTTTCTACACACACGGAGTCTTTCATAAGGATAAATAGGATATGAAAAACATTTAAAAATGATCTAAAGTTAACTGCATTTAAATTGTATTCATTGTATCTCTGGCATTATTTGATTATGTGTTCGAATATTCTAATGATAAAAGGCAGACATCTTGAATTTTTTCCAGAATACCCAAAGATACACACATGCTACAGACCAGGTATACATCATAGGAGTAATAATAAATGGAATGAAAAACATATATTATTTTTAAAACAAACCCATGGTAATGTAATTGTATAATAAACCATATGCCTCTCTAGCACCATTTGAAACCCGCCCATTTGTATTCCTATGTCAAATTGTAGCTATCTTGGATTTTCTCAGAATATCCAAGGATGTACACTATTTACCCACCAGATATATATCATAGGACTAATAAAGATGGGCAAAACATGATAAGCAAACACAATTTCACCCTGGTAGTAGATGAAAAGCCATGGATGTGCAGTTGTAATTCCAGTAGTATTCCTATGGCCAATGACGTCCATCTTGGATTTTCTCAAAATGATCAAATATGCACATTTATTACCTGCTAGATATGTATCACAATGTAATAATTATCTGTAAAACACTAAAAATAAATAAACTGAATTTGATAGTGAATTAGCTGGCATTAGTTCCAACCCTTTGTAACACTAGAAGTACTAGTATTCCTATGACATATGGCGGCCATCTTGGATTTTCTCAAAATGCCCAGGAATACATGTTAGTTACTCACCACATACATATTGTGTGGGTGGAAAGGATGTGGAAAACATCCAGAAACAAACTTAATTTGATAGTGGAAAATTAATCTTTCCAGTTGCCATTAGTTGAATCCCCCGTATACTAGAATTCCTGTGGCACATGGCAGCCATCTTGGATTTTCCGAAATGCCCAAGAACACTTCGTAGTTACTCACCACAAACATATTATGTGGGTAACAAAAATCTGAGAAACAAACTTAATTTGATAGCGGACAACGTATCTGTCTAGCTGGTATTAGTTGTGCACTAGTATTCCTATGGCTGTTTCTATGGCATATGACAGCCATCTTGGATTTTTTCATAAGTCCAAGGGAACTTGTTTGCTATCTGACATATATGAATAAAATGGGTTATAAGGGTGTGGAAAACTCTGAGTAAATAATTTATTTGATAAAAATCAACATAGATACGTACACATTTCTATAGAATTCCATAAATTGGCGGCCATTTTGGATTTTTTGGCCAAACGGTAATTTTTTACCGTGTGCTACGGCTCTAATTTGATTAAGTATGTCAAAAGGTACCCACATGCAAATTTTAGTGCTTTTATCCGCCGTGTCACGATTTTTTCCTTAAGCCACCGGACTAATACGAATAGTTCATGTTAGGGTTAGACGTGATAGCTCGGAGTAAAGGGGGACAAATATCGCCTGTATGAAGTAATGAGAAACGGGCGGTTCCTAGCGGACTACCATTCCTGTCACACCGGTGCAGATTTACAAATTACAATATAATAAAAATCATGTTAGAAAGCTTATGAAGTTTGTAGTTTTAACGCAACTTGTAACATTTGGAACGGCTCTGGTAGAGACTCAAGGTACCATACTGGGGCTTAGATCCCATGTACGTATAACTCTCAGTGGCGGATTTAGAGGGGTGTAGGGGTCAGGGGGTCCTGACCCCCTCCCCCTTCGATTTCTGGTCGATCCCCTAGGCTCTTGTAGGCCTATAATAAGAATTTTGACTGGCTGAATCATAGTTCTAAACCGTGCCAAATGGCACCGTTCGCCCTCTAAAATACCAAAAAAAAAAAAAAAGTCGGGCCCTTCAGCGGGCCCAGAACCCCACGCCAATTAAGGGAGGGGGGAGGGTCGGCTTCGCATTTGCGCCCCTCCCACCCGCCCCCTTCAAGTAATCCTGGATCCGCCCCTGACATCCGTTGGTGATATGTTTTCCAGAGATCAACTTCAAACTGACTGCATGATCTCTACGTTTATTTCTCTGGCTGAGAGATCTGGAATCTCTTTTATAGCTACACGTAGCTGGCAGGTCGTACCTAGGCCTGCTCCCCCGCAGTATTGATGCGGGGATGCAATGATGTGGGGGAGTAACGGTGCGCCTACATCGGCAGTTTTACTGGGATGTATCAATGCGGGGACCTATCTGTGTGGGGTCGTATCGATGCGCATAATACACAAAAATTTACTAAGGGGGATTATTAGTGCCGGGGAGTATCGACATGACCCCTTGCTTTACAGGGATCTTATTCTATATGTATAAGCCTACACCATTCTATCATTGTAGGGCATTAGTGGAAGTTACATAGAACTTTATTTTTCAATAAAACATGTCTCTGTGGGACGGGTAACATCCTATATTATTTATATAAAACATGGGAAAACGCGATTGCAAAGATGTTTCTGTAATCCAAGCCTTCAACACAAAATACAACTTCAACACTAGTAGTAATTAATGAACTAAATGCATATATGTGCACAGAAAAAAGCAAGAACGTTGCATTCATTATATCAAAAATATTTACATTTTCATAACAGCTAGTTCTCTTATCACTGATTATAAATTATTAGTCACACTTTTAATAGTTATTTGCTAAGACAACACTGTGAAATAAATCTCAATTCATTTTCAACAAATCTTTTCTAAAAATGCAAATGTAGGCCTACTGGTTAAAAATCTTGACAATGAGAATATGCTACCCGTCCCAATGTCGGACATAAAGCAAATAATAACCCATTTTTACTCCGCTTTGTCCATCCAATAAAGAAAGTACCTCTCCCTCAAATCACTGAACAACGGACACAGTAGTAGGAAACGTAGCTCATTTTTATATTATGAACGTTCTGAGTCACACAATATGGGCAAAATCTATAGTCTTTGTCTATGTTAATGTGACGCCTATCTATCGTGAAACTGTTGTTTCTTCCTTCCTTCTTTTCTTTTGTCATCCTTCTTATAGGCCTACCCGTTAGGGTGTCGAGTGAGAAAGAGTTTGAGTTTTCTATCTCTGGCGAGCTGGAATGCTTGGTTGAGTGGGATGTTGTTCGATTGCAAGGTCTCTCGTACTCCATCTACCCACTTCTTTTTCGGCCTTCCTCTTGCCTTGAATCCGGAGTGTTTCTTAATGTACGCTTTGCTCCCCGGTAGATGTTTGGGCATGCGTGCGAGGTGACCGAACCATTTGATAGTCTGTTTTTTGAATAAGCTGATGGACAGGTGTTGACCGACTGTTTCCCGTACCACACTGTTCCTGATTTTATCCCTTCTCGTGATGTTCATCGCTTTTCTTAGGTGTCTCATTTCGCAGGCGGCTATCTTCCGTTCTAGGCTTTTTGCCAGAGTCCATGTTTGGCACTGATAGGTGAGGGTAGGTATCAATATCGATTGTATTAGTTTAACCTTGGTTTCCATGGGAATATTTTGATGTCTGAGGGGAGGGGAGAGCTGGTAACTGATGTTGTTCGCCTTCTGGATTCTGCTTTCGATCTCTCGGTTCATTCGTCCATCCTACGTGAAGACACTCCCTAGGTATTTGAACTCTTTCACTTGTTTCAAATGGTTATCATTGATTTTGATGTTTAATTTGTCTGGTACTCTGCTGACCTTCATTACTCCAGTCTTATATTGATACTCATTTTCATGCCCCGTGCTTCAAACTTCCTGTTTAGTCTGTCTGTGCACATGCTCTTGTAGATCCTCTTTGAACAACAGAAATTTGATATAGTGCGTTTCTGCATTTAAGTCAATATGGTAATGACAAATATCTTTCTAGATTAAAAACAGTTTTGTACAGTTTGTATGATTAACCCTTTGGCGATGACTTTATGTTAGCAAAACATGTTTCGTAATGCACAGTCTGTCACTCTTACCGTGAATTGGTCCATAAATACGGTAGCATCTCCTAACTTGCCCACAACCCAGGCATAACCGAAGCCATACTGGAAAAGGAGGCGTTTTACTTAGTATATGTCCCGCCGTAGTGAAGGCGAGCTTAGGTGGTCCACGTTGTCCATCCTGTCAGCTGAAGCAACAAATCATAGGTATACCTTGGGTATCTCCCCGTGGGCAATCGTGTCCAATACTTGATACACCTAGACATATAAGTTACACATAACCGTATTCTTCCAAATTCACTTGGCGCCATCAAGCTTGTAACGTTTTGGTTCAAACACGCTAGACCATACTCGTTTGCCGAACAGGACATGAGTAACCCCATATCTAAGCGACATACATAAGAATGGGTTCTACTGCTGAGTCGAACAGTTTAAAAGCTTCGTTGTGGTGGAAGTATCCAAATACTATTGGCATCTCAATATAGCATTCACAGCCTTCGTAGCTTGTTCAGTTTGGTCGTTTGAATCAACATGATTCTCCGTGATTCAGAGTGATGGTTCATGATTCTGGCATAAGTTGCTTGTTTTGCGGAAGGTAATCGATTCGTAAAGTCACACTATAGCAGTGAAAATATGTAGTATTGGTACTGGGGTATGAAATAAAACTACCGCTCAATCTCTGTGATGCTAACCACCTAGTTTTACTCAAAATACGCTACAGAATTTTTACCTGAAGACAGCAAAAAATACAGCCGTCACTGTATAACTCACGTCTCCCCCAGGCTTGTAACACTATGTTATACAACGGCTGAGCGAGAAACATCCTCTTGAAGAGGCTGGCAGGAACTACCTGGTGGGCAAACTTTCCCACCCTGAGAACTACCTCCCTTGCCCTGGCATACTTCACTGTTGCGCCCCTGTGTGGTGCAGGAGTAGCCATACAAAGACAATTGATACAGCCCTAAACAACAGCATGAGGCTTTTCACAGGATGTCTGAGATCAACACCCAAAACTCTATCTCCCGGTACTAAGCCAGGGCCGTAGCCTCCGGGGGGGCAGGGGGGGCAGCTGCCCCCCCTGGGATTTAGAAGTTTCCACACTGGTAGGGGGACACCCCCTCCCCCCTCGGGGGCTTCGCCCCCTCGTGTCCGCTTACTGCCCCCCCTGGCATTTTGCTCAGGCTACGGCCCTGTAAGCGGCATATTTTCCCCAGATATCAGACGGGATCAACGCTGTTTCCAACTGGCCAACAGAGTACATGAGCCAGGACATCTATTGTTCCAGTGACTCCGGCAAGATGAGGAATATACCAGGCTTTCCTCAAGGGCTCCGATGATTCCATACTTGCGAAAGTTAGAGGAGAACAAAAATGAAATGTCAACAGAGACATGGGGAATGGTGAAATATCAGGAGGAATGGGATGTTCTTTAAATTGGCAGACTGTGTGACTTCATTCCTGAAGTGAGCACTCGACCAACTGGCCATGATCTGGGTCGCCCATCATGGACTCGACTGAACCGCACCAGAGCAGGTCGTGGCCGTTTCCGTGCTAACATGTTTGAAAGGGGGCTCTGTCAATTTCCAGCATGCAAGTGTGGTGCCCCCCGACAAACAGTTAACTACATTGTTGTAGAGACTAGTCAGCTGCATCAGTGCCCAGGGTTGGACTCACTTGAGTCGTTAGACGAAAGAGCTAAAGACTAGCTTGAAAATGCCAATATAATCCTTTGACTTTTGATTCTTGAGTGTACATTACCTGGATGAAAACGGACACACACACACACACACACACACACACACACACACATATGCAACGGCTATATTGCGTGTCCTGAGTTCAACTACTGACTGACTGTTCTCCAAATTTATTTCTTTGACTGAGAGATCTGAGTCTTCTAATTACGAAAGCACGGGCAATCCAGCCAACGGTGCGACTTTCTTTGGTGACAATAAAGATCGACTGTTCTCTATATACACTATACATAAAATGAATCACAAAAATATTTCAAAATGATTTTTATAGTAAGAGGAAAGGAAGCCAATTAATGTACAATCACACCCACACATTCATCCCCTTTAACATGTACACTGTACCCCTTTGACTTCAGATTGCTTGAGCACTACGGAATGGTATGGTAACATATATTGAATTCCAAATAACTGAATGCACCTTATACTGGTCTTTGAATTATTTATCTTAAGCCTATATGCTGTCGTCTATATTGGCGACAGATGTTCTTCTTGAAATGAAGTCAGAAGTGACGCAGATTCAGGTAGTAATTTTCTGTGTAGAATAATATCACTGAAAGACACATCCATGGCAAAGAAACATACAAATCATGAAGCGTTGAGAGTAACTGAAATGGAGATTGTATTCGCAAGGTAGGTTGCCGTATTCACATTGATTTATTATTTTGTTTCACAGTTCAACACAATCGTAAGACTGGATAATTAAATAAGCATACAATGTTTTCCGAAATCATAATTTACATTACATTTCATGTGTTCCTTGGATTGAGAGGTAACGAGTTCTTACACATGATTATGAAATAAGTACCGATACACGTAAGGGTGATTTCTAGGATGAAAACAGCTAGGTTCAGTGAGCATTCTTAAATGTACAGGTAGAAAGTTAAAATTGGTTTTCGTAAGTAAGTAATGTGCCATATTAAATTTTTAAAATCTGAAAAATGTTACTAATTTATTCTCGATCTACGCATATGATCATACGCTCAGGTGGGCCAAACGGTTCGAAGATTTTTCAGTCCATCGTTTCATTAGTCGAAAGGGTAATTGGTCCAAAGAACACTTAAAAAAAAGATCCATTTCACACCAGTGCAGGTGAGAATTGTTCCTGTGTTTTGATAGCAGCTATTATTTGACTACAGATAAATAAAAAATTAAGAAACATTAATATAATTAACAGAGGACCAGTGAAACTTCGGACAAATGAACCTTCTTAGGTCGCACCCATCAGCTGGACAAAATATCCACAGTTGGCAACAGTCACATTACCCCTTTTGTCAAACAACTTCACTAGCTACGCATAAAAGCGCGGATTCTTTTTAAACTTTTAGTGTGTGCTGAAGCTGCTTTTTACAACTTGGCCCTACCATATTTATGCAAGCTTGCAAAAACTGACCTTAAGCTAAGCAACGTTTTTTCCCCCGAAATTTCTCTACTAAAATGTGTACAGTTACTCTTATGTCCCTTCTTGATATATTGAAGCACTGGCTCATGATCACACATCACTTTATAACAGAGCAACATGCGTACCTGAGGATACAAATAGTGGGTGTTGCATCTGAAGCACCATTAATGGATATTATATAGCCACTTTCGATGTACGTTGTTGCATGAAATAGGAAGAAGAGGGATAAATACACATGCTCTTTTTGAAATTTACAAACGACTATCATGAACCTGAATGAGATCAATTCCAGGGGGTTCTTAACTTCTGGCCGTCAGCGTAGATATAAATGTCACTTATGGCTATATTCTATTTTGTTTTTCTTTTCAGTCTTTCGCCTCCACGTATGATTCGCTACTCACTGCAGTATGCCATCTGCGTTGCAGGTATTCTTGTTGCAGCCTTTAGCCTCGGAGAAGCGGGTAGGTTGGACAGTTTGAGACAACAAGCTCAGACTTAACCATCCCGAATACTTTATTTCACTAGTATTTTTTAACTTAGCGGTCTGTGTAAAATGATGTTTACAAGTCCCTGATATACTCACTGAAAAACGTTCATGTTCATGAATACTATAATTTTTGTCAAACCTCTTTAAAATTAAAAAAAAAGAAAATATCCAGGTGATATTTCTGCATTAGAATCTCGTGCCCAGGCAATTCATACACATTCATACACCTTATAGACTAGAATGCCTGTGCGGGAACTGGGCAATGCCATCTTCTATTTCAAAATTTTGTCAAAGGTTTTAGCTAAACAAAATCGTAGAGGCTATGGAGTTCGTGAATCCATATGATTCCGTACGATAATGTACGGCCACCGTCTGTCTCCGCACAGAGGCTGCACAAAATATGACTCAAGGGCTGGATCGATCTCACTCCCTGGGGAGTCTCACTAAATAACCTTGCGCGCGTTATACGTCACAGGTCTTGCGTAACTACCCGCGTGCTACGATTTTTCCCTTGGGGGGCAGCAAGCGGCCATTTTGTACACGAGCAAAGCATAGATGGGTGAAAACGATACGTTGTTTTTAACCAAAAACGATGTCCCCAGGGCGAAACTGCCAACACCAAAAGTAAAGGAGCATACCAACGTTGTTTTGAAACGATGTGGTTAGCCTGTCAGTGGCGAGTTGGGGAGAAAAGAGCAGCACTGATAACAAGGTACTGTATACACGTGAACCGGCAAAGTTACTGATAATTTCATGTTGCAAAAGCATAATTAAATCAGTAAGTTATTTTCCAAAGGATATTATTTGAATAGCAGATACATAAATCAAACTAACAACAATAAAATTTTTTGATGACATTGAAAATCAAAACCTGCGGTGCACGATAGGTTGAGGAGGACACTGCCACAGCAAGTAATGCATGAATTTTGTTACACAACACCATATGCTTGTGTCATTGTTAACTCTGTGGTATTATTACTCAATTTACTGCTCAAATTAATACCTGATACTATTTCTCAGGCTACCAAGTACAAATCAATTTATTTTGTGGCAATTGACCTCCATGTTCCATCTTGTGTGCAGGTTGTTTATTTTTGTTATCATTATTATTATTATTTTTTCAAACACATTTTGATAAAGTGGCTATGCTTTAACAAGAGAAATTTATGCTGAAGTTTAAAAGATTAAATTATCAGTAGTATGTACAATTAAAGCTATTAATTTGATTATGCATATTTGATTTTCAATTATCTTGATTATGATATGAGGTTTCTGCATTTTTCTCTTGCCCTCAAATCAATATCTAACAAGTAAATTGATAGTGCTTTATTACAAATTTGCTTTATACTTTCAGATGTAACAACTGTGTAGCAGTTGGTAAAGCTGTAGAGATTGATGTGAGCATAGATCAGGGGAAATGGTATTAGAGAAACTAGGAGGACAAGACATAGATAATGTACTAGTAGATCCATCATCACAGCAAGGATAGATGGTGTGATCTTGTCCCTGAAGCTATGCCACAAGTTTTCAAACTGGTTGAGTCCTTACTAAGACAAGCTGCTGTGGTGTGAATCGTTGTACATTCAGGTTATACATGGCAGATTTATGACAAAAGAGACCTTCACAATATACTTCAAAGAAGTTATTCTTGCATCTATGCCTCAAAAGTACACAGTTACAGTGACTAGAGCATTGTCTGCAAATAGAGAGGCAGTGAAGGCTGCAAGGTGCCATTGTTTTTCAGTATTAAGAATGACAGTATCTGTTTTTTATTTGTTTATTTTTATTTTTCATTTTTAATGGGAGGGAGACTCACTTTGTTCTTTCAATGCCCATTCAGTTAAGGGTTGGTGGCAATATATGGTAAATCTGTCATGCCTGTATGTAGAATTTCTCTGTCTCAAATTTCTACATTTATTGGGTGCATTATGAAGTTTCCTGACTGATTAATGAGGTTACTTGCAGAAATATCTTGCTTACACACATTTTGTGATATTTTTACTACTTTATACATATGATTATTCACATCTCATCAGTGGTGTGTGAACGGTACTTGGTATTTGCATTTTAGAACTCTAGATCTGTGTACCAGCAGGGTTATATTTCATATATCTGCGAATGTTTCCAAAAATAAGCTTCATGTTTGATAATTAATTGGTTTGAAATAAATAAATAAATAACCCAAATAAAATCAATTCATTTTATATTTCACATAATTTGTTTTTATTATTCTTCTAAGCATTTAATCATAACATCTCCCATCATTATACTGTTATTGTGTAATAACATTGAAAGTTTCCAAGTTTTTATTAACAGGTTGATGCTAACGTATTACAAATGAACATAACTTCATAAGCATTAAAACATATTTCCTTACTCAAATGTATCAAACGTACCACTGGCATAATAGCGGTAAAGATACAGGTAAAGATGACAGCATTGATAACTGAGTTTACAGCGCTTTTAGTGCAGCTTGGCTAGTGTCAGATTGTTATCTGATAAAGTTTGCTACTAGTACCTGGGAAGAAAAGGTCTGGCACTTGGCAATCAAGTTGATAAAATCACAAAACGCCTGTAGAAAATAGAGCATACCTGTCCAACAGCGATTTGTTCAGATTCTTGACTAAGGGGTGCGTTACTGGTGTCAAGGGCCAAGACTTGAACTTTGGGGTTTGGCATGTCACTGGACATTCCTCTCGATTTCTGCCCAAATCTAATAAAGCCTCAGTTGCTTAACTTTCGCCAAATTTCCAATATCTACAGGTTGTGTTGTTTAATGCTTGGGGTCTCTTCTTTGGTGGCGGTTAATTGGGGACACCTGTGCGGCCTGTCAACGCACCAAGATTCACTTTTGCCGTTGCCACATTTTCAATTGCCGTAAATATCAAATTCATGAATAGAATGAGGAAAAATGACAGTTATGAAAAAATGTTTGGAAGTACCTGTCACCTTCGCCACAGTAACCATATGGGCTGTGCTGCCCCCCCCCCCACCACAGGCGCCACCTTGCGGAGCAAGCGTGCGTAATCCAGGGTGCAACTGAAAATAACCTTGTCGCGCGACCTTATTGCTGTCAACTAACCAGTTTAAATGTCTGTAACGCCTACCGAATCAGCTATTACCCCCTGACAGCGATACTAGGCGTGACAGGCATTTAAGCCGGTTACGTTGACAGCATTTTAGAGAGACTCCACAGGGAGATAGATCAATCCAAATATCTGTGGGAATGGTCCCTAAGATTTTATCTGTTCAAAAGTTTTGTATTTCGTTGATTTCCGACTATCAATTACTAATACCAATTATTTCTCGAGAACAAAATCCTCTGGACAAATATTCATTTTAATCTGTGACATCTTCAATATAAATATTCCATAAATACAGCAAACAGGAGAGGCTGTACATTGATGATCATTGCCATATATACATATATATTACATCAAATGCGTAAACACAAGGCTGCGTTGTCAATGCTGGTATAAGCTAAATGATTAACACTCTCACATATCATGAATAATTTAAATTCAGAGTATAGATTCTGCAGCTATGTAGAGCTGTTTTTCTTAGATTCGTATCGTTCGCTTGCTCCCTTGCGGTAAAGGAAAAATACGTGATTTGGTGTGCTTTTCCTTGCGCCTTAAATTGACGCAGAATAAGATCCATTCACTCGTAGGTGGCGTAGGAGGGTTGCGTTTTTGAAAATAAACAAGAAAGGGTCGAGCAATGATTTAGGCGACATCAGGTCACTAATTATAAAGACGTTTTTAACTTGCAAAACCGTTAAGAATAGTTATTTGTAAACTGTTTGTTGGGAAATTATATTATTTCAATGAATATATCAATTCAGAAAATAATCTATCCACAAAAGCCGTATAAATGCAAACACTTCGATAACATACCACAAACTGTTGTAAAAATCAATCCCCATCCATTGACACAGGTAAGAAACACTACATGAACGTTTATATACTAGAAGCAGGCCTAATCGAAACGGAAACTGTCAGATTTCTCAAGGTTCACAGGACAACTGGTGTTTACAGAATAATTTGCTACCAGTAATATCACTCCAGGTTATTTTACTGGTCGACCTTATGATATAAATGGTGACTGCGCCTTTTTAAACATTCTTGCAGTATAGACTCATATTTGACGTTCTCATGTTAGGGCACTGAAGCATATCATGGTGAACCACTTAATACTTGATGGTAATGGTCATTAAAAAACAATAGGACAAGAAAACCACAACAGGTCACCTTGGTCACCGGGCTAACAGTCTACGGTGATCAACTAAAACAACATGTTTAAGAATGAATCGAAATGCTTTTTGCCTATTAACTTGTTCGACCGTAAGAAAGTGTTGAACGAGAATGTTCCGGGCACCAGGTCAAGGTATGCTTCAGTTCCGTATCTAAGACTTCTTCAGCCCCTGTCCATTACTGCCATTTCGTGTGGTTTACTTACGTAGTAGCCTGTATTAATATTATGCTGCCTCGACCCTCTCAAATATTCAATCAGTCCACCTTAATCAACCCCAAGAAAAATGAAACCAATTATAAAGGTTAAACATGACATGATAGATTACGCTGTAAAAATTAAATACGTCTCCCCACGCGTCGTCCCTGCAGGGGCACAGTAATTAAATCTCGGCTCAATTAGACCGGTCGAGGGACGACGCGTGGGGAGGCGTGAAAGAGGCGAAGAGACCATTACAGGATTAAGCGGTCTTCATGTAGGTGCGCCATATTTAGGCCGTGGACCAACTAGCACTCGGCCGTTCTCATTCTGAATGGCCCCATAGAAAGCTAAGATTTAAGTTTCGTGTGTGTAAACGAGACAATGTCAGATTGCCAATCTACTCAGCCGACTTCCATCTTTGGAGTTTAACCCCTTTCACTATATAATCATATCTTTGAGGTATGAAAAAAGTTTATTCCCCAATGATTCGTCCAAAGGACTAAGAGGGTGACCTCTCAGTGCGATAAAAATAAGATAAAAAGAGGCCGACGTTTTTAAACGCCGAGTAGTCAAGTAACAGGGTTGTTTTGTAATAATTGTAAGCATGCCGGTTTGCCCTTAAAAATTTAAATATCAGAAGGTATTTGTTACATTTTGTGAATGATTGAACTAAAAAACCCTGTCATTTTACGTTTTGTTCAATTTTCGTTTTAGTGCCTTGTTCTCCTCTGAATGAAGTGACACCCGATGCCGAGACGGCCTGTGATTATTGGTTCTGTAGTGAGTTTGGCTTAGACAAGAGAGAATGCCCCATTGGAATGAACTTTGACCATGAGCAGCAAACATGTATTGTCACACACCGTGAATTTCATGACTTTGCCAACGCAAAAAGTCCGCGTTTCATTTCCGACCCGATGCAGCAGGTTGGTCTAATGAGTTTATGGCGAGAAACCTGTCGGTCTATACCACCCAAGCTTACGACCACGTCTCAACCGCCAACAGCACCTTCAGTGCCAGAACATGTGCCGGTATTCGTCCCGATTGAACAAGAAGTCCCGAAGCAATTGCAACTTATTGCCTCTAGCAGCGCTGACCAGTCCGATGTAGCAGTAGTAAGACAGGTCCATGAAGGTAGGACGAAAGTTTATTTTTTCGAACTGCCGTATTCTTTTTTTTTTTTTCAAATATTCGGTAAAATCTATCTAGATGTCATTGGTGCTTCATTAGACAGTTGAATATTTTATGGTATGTCTGTCATTTTTTTCTCCCTCTTCTTAATCTTTTTTCCTATAATGTTTATGTCTTCAGTTCTTGATGTCGCTCTAAATTGGCCGGTGCCTTTATGTTGCATTTTCTGATTTTGATGAAGGTGTTAGATTAACAAAAGCATAATTATATAGTATATTCTCAATGGAATTCCAAACAACACACATTCCATTTCTTTCTTTCTCTCTCACTTCCTTGCTATTCAAAACATACAGTTTAAACGAAATAGGCTTCCTTTCCCCTATAAAAAATTTAATATTTGTATTTTCGGCATTTCCTCCTTGTCGCACAATATCCACTCAAAACACTGTATTCAACACATTTTCAGAGCAGTTTTGATCTATATTTTTTTTCACTCCTAACGTATTCCATACAGACTGCTGTCATTATTAGCTCCTTTGGTCTGTCTGATTTTTATTTATACAAGTGTCAAAGGGAATAAATTATTTATTACTATCACAAAAGCAATATTTTCAAAAAATTTGCATAGTTCTTCATATTTAATCTTTATCTTGTAAATAGATATAGATTTTTAAAGGCACAGGAAGCTAATCATTTGGAACGTTTAATTTTACTTATGGATAAACATTGCTTTAATTTCAACACCGATATCCGAGATGAAGCACGCGGGCCTAAATGGCAAGAGGTCGTCATTTGTCGTCTTGCCCACAGTTTTAACATATGATCTAGATATAAAATGACGTAGGTGCAATGTTTTGTGTGAATGAATTAGGTATCTAGAGTGCGTAATAAACAGTTTCAGTAATATTTCCTGCCATTTATTTTCCCCCATGCCTTGAGATTTTAAAAAGCACATGAAGATGATCCTTTGAAAGGTCCATGTTGGTCTACATGCTGTAACAGTGTCATTATTAAAATATAATGCTCTCATACGTGAATCTTAACCCTTTTTTCAGATCAGAAACGTCAAATAAATTCAAGTTACTGTCAATGCTTTGCAAGAGGCGATCCTACCTATGAGACCTGTGACGGGGCTTCTATTAATTTCCAAGGGGAGTGTACCTATACCTTAGTTACCAACAGTACGGAACTTCCAGAAGGCGTGCTCCCGTTCCACATTGCGGTGAAAAATACCAAGTCCTCCTTTTCACCTATCAAGACTTACACCAAGACAGTGAGAATAACTGTGGCCGGACATACCATTGATATGTCCACTACCGAAGGAAAATCTGATGTGACGGTAAAGATCTGTTATTCTGCACTCTTGCTAAAATGATGAAATATTTCA